>NC_137427.1:27977500-28577500 GCF_964374335.1 Astatotilapia calliptera | reverse complement strand
TATGTGCCTTTTTAGCAGCTTAATGCTTCATAGTGCTCACCAGCTGGCAGCTAACTTTGTCTGTCTACCTCTCAGTGCCGGACAGGATAGCATGCAAATACCACAGAGTGTTAAATTGAACATAATCAGAACAGAAAGATAAAAAAAACAGAGAGAGATTGTAATTTTGTAGGTTGGCTAAAAAGTGACCCCTTTCACTTTTTTAAAAAACAGAACAAAAAACAAAACACTTGATCAGTTCCTATTTATTCCACTGAGTACAGCCTTGAAGTACAAACACATGAATGTGTGTCACAGCTAGCACTGTGTGTGTGTGTGTGTGTGTGTGTGTGTGTGTGTGTGTGTGTGTGTGTGTGTGTGTGTGTGTGTGTGTGTGTGTGGAAAAGGGTGCAGTTAGTAAAACTGTGTGTACTACCAAATGAAAACATGTTTCCACGTTCAGAGAAAGTGTAAAGACAACGTGCTAACCGTCAACTTTAGTGGCCTCCCCCTCTCTTCTACAGCTACTCTTTACTGTAACAACCCTGTTACAGGGTTTTAAAGTCAAGTCACTCAGTATTAACAGCCTTGACCTTGACAAGGTGAAATGCTTACAGGCAGGTGGCTCTTTTGGCTGTTGGACTCTCTCACTCACTGACTCTGTCACTGTGACTAGTCCTGTGATTGACGCATCACTCTGAGTTTTCATTTGGCTCGAGGAGAGATATGGCCTGGTGCAGTGTCCCTTTTCCATTTCTGCAATCCCACACTTTAAACCAGTTTCTATTAGGACTTAGGCAGAAGTGAAGCCCATCTGAGCATTTTTTTTTTTTTGCCAATGTAGCTTGCAATGAATTTTGGCACAGTCTGCTAAACTGAGAAGATACACAGTTCATTTAATGTCAGCTTGACTTTTCCCACATGTTACGGTGTCGCAGCATAATCTCAGAAGCGAATATGGTGATTTTTGAACTGATCCCCAGACATGGCATACCATCTAAATTACTTTTTCAATAATCTAAGTCAATGCTAATTTTCGTAGTAATGACTCTCTTACCCTGAAACATCTGAATTTGGATTTTATCCAGTTGTTCTGAGCAGTTAGTTTAGTTCAGACAGGCTGAATGCAAAGTGTCTCTGAGCAGCTATACCAAGGTCTTTCTACATATTTTCCAAAGGGATTGAAGAGCTGGATTCTACTGGGTCATACAAGGGCGGTCACTTTTTTCTCCTGAAGCCATTGCAGTGATATGAAAGATCTACCCTCCTATCAGCTCAAATTATCCATCCTAGTTAACGTTATTAATTCAAACAGGCCTAAAACCTTAGACTCATTATAACCATGTACTAATCAGCATGTGATTGTTTACCCTAATCAGCTACTAGATCATTACAGTGGGTCCTAGCAGACAATGATGAACTCTCTGGCAGACACCAACATAAACTCTGGCCAAGTCAGAGGGAAGACCAATTACACGGTTATTGCCCATAATTGGGCATTAGCACTGAATTAAGTCTAAGCCAAGAACTCATCAACTTTTAATCAACTGGACTTTTTCATAAGCATCGTTTCTCTTGAGTGAGTTGACTCTGTGTACCGTCTGCTAGCGAACAGCACAACATAAGGCTTCATATTTGGGTGCTTGTAGACGCTTTGTAAAATTCAAATTAAAAGTTTTATAGAATAGAACATCGAAAACATATCAGTTGTTTAAACTGGGCTAAATGTTTTCAGTTTGTGAAAGTTCTGGACTGCAGGCAGGCCAGTTCAGCACCTGGACCCGTCTGCTATGAAGCCATGTTATTGTAATTTCATGTCATGTAATTTCAGACTTCTTCTGCTGGCCTTAGTCTTTGCCTCAGTCTTTCTGAAATGAGCTTTGGCCCAGAAGAAATGGTTGGGTTTCTGGATCATGTTCATAAAAGAGCTTTAACCAGCATTTGAGGATGGCTCAGCGAACTGTGTTCACAGACATCGATTTCTGGAAGTGTTCCTGAGCTCATGCAGTGATTTTCATTACAGAGTTATGTCTGTTTGTAATGCAGTGCTGCCTGAGGCCCTGAACATCACAGTCGTTCACTATTGATTAGAGATGGCACGATACCACTTTTTTATGTCCGATACCGATACCGATATCATAAATTTGGATATCTGCCGATACCGATATGAATCCGATATAGTGTTTTTTAATCAACAAAACTGTTTTTTAAAATATCTTGCTGCATTTTGCAAGTCTGCAAGTTCATACTCAAGTTTAAAACAACAACTACACTAAAGCTATTCTGTTATACCTGTATACAAAAAAAATATTTCATAGTTCAGCAATACTGATCAATCTAATAAACTTAGACCTACACCATCCTCCCTATTCTGGTATTTTAAAGAGTACTTAGCGTAAATATTAAGCAACCTAACTAATAGGGTTCCAACTCCCAGCAACAACAAAAATAAATAAATAAAAAATAGGGAACCACCCCTCACACTCCACCTCATGATGCTTAATCAACGTAATCAACCTTAATTTGATGCAGTGTGAAAAAAAAATGCACAGAAATCAATTATTTTTCAAGAAATATTAAATAGATTCAACATCTTTCTTCAACAAAATTGCAGACTGCACAGATGGTACCTTCCCAAATGAAAATGTACTATAGCTTACTAGGGTATATATATTAGACTTAATAGTCACTATATACAGTAATTGACTTCTATTCATTTTACATCAAATTAAAACTTTGGGTGTCAGATAATTATTTATTAAAAGCTAGACATTTTAAATGAGAATAAGAAAGAAAAGTATGTCTTTGTGCCCCCTTTTCCCAGTTAATGCCCTATCGGCCCCCCTGGCTAAACTTTGCTAGATCCGCCCCTGCACAGTTACCAGCCGTCAGCTACGTAGAAAAAGATCCTCGAGTAGAAAGTAATATTAAATAAATTGTAACAACAGCTTATCAAGCTTAAACGTGCTGCTGTTGTCCAGCCGCTGGTTAGCTCTTTCTGGCGCAAAGTGGGCCAAAAACAAACAAGAGAGACTCACGACAGAAAAGCCGATCAGCTGATCATTTAAGCAGTTTCACGATTGAAGTAGCAGCCGGAGAGCGAGAGGCAGTCGCTCGTTAAGCTTAACGTGGGAATGCTTTACAAACATTCAGAGATGGACTTACACACGTGCTTTACTTTTCTCGGGGATAACTTTGTCGGAGATGAAATGCCAGGTTGCTAGCGAAGCTCCAAATGCTATCCAGACCACCGACAGGTCCTGCATGCCACAGCTGCTCTATCACGTGATGCATACTGCTCCGACGTTCTGAGGCGAGTTACGGCGTGTTGCAAGTTTTGTGAGGTGCTTTCGTGATATTTAATGGATCGGATTACATTTTTTATTTTTCTCCGATATCCGATCCAGTAATTTAGGTCAGTATCGGACCGATACCGATACGTAATATCGGATCGGTCCATCTCTACTATTGATTTGTGGCCTGGTAGGTTGCACACAGAGATTTCTCCAGACTATCCAGATGTATGTAGATGATGAGAAATTCAAAGTTTCATAACTGTACGCTGTGGGAAAATGTTCTGAAACTTTTTCACAATTTGTAGGGTTTTTTTTGTTTTCAAAACTTTACTTCTGAGAAACTTTGCCTCTCCAAGAGGCTGTTTTTATAGCCAGTGAAGTGACTGACCTGTTGCCAGTGAACCTAATTAGCTGTGAAATGTTCCTCCAGCTGTTTATTTGTAGTAGCAGTTACTTTACCAGCCTGTTGCAATGTTTTTGAGATTTGTTGCAGCCAACTAATTCAAAATGCAAATAGTCTTAATGAAACAGTAAAAATCCCAGTTTAAACACTAGATGTTTTCTACAATTTATTTTCAATTAAATATCTGTTTAAGAAAATTGTGTTTTTATTTACATTTTATACACATTTTTTTATTGGGGTGTTATTCAGAGTGCGGGGGCCTGTTTTCAGCATCAAAACTGCTTTGTTCCAATAGAGCACTGTGTTACCTAAGGCATGTTTGTTATATAAAAAGGCTTACTGATCATTAGAATACCCTTTTACCATTATGCTAGAAAGCTAAAAAGGGTTATGCAAATGAAAGAAGCAATAAATTTGGCTGTCTTAATAATAATAATACAAAAAACAGCAGCTCTTTTTCTCTCTGTTTGGAGTTTGTTAATTTGCCCATTTTTATCTTCAACTACAAGAAAAACATTTTAGTATTCAACAAAGACAGCAATTAATAACAGACCAAAAGAAGAATTACCTTTAGCTCTATGGTAACATGATGGGAGAAGACTGCATTTTGTTATTTAAAGTGACATTTCTCTCCAGATTTTTTTTCTCTGGCCTGAAGTCTTATTTATCTAAATTGTTTAGGTAGGAGCTGCTCAGCATTGAAGACATCAGTCGCAGAGATGTCTGCCTTTTTCCAGATCCAGAAGTTTTTCGAGAAAATCACGAGCAATGTCATTCATATATTCAGAAATCACGATCAAGTTACTATAAAAATAAAACAAAATCCACAAACCTTGTTTTGAGTAACTCTGTGTAGTAAGTATTTCATTTCTAAGCAGTAAAGGACCTTCAGCTGAGCTGTAATGTTAGCTACATAGCTGTCATAAAAAACTCACTAAAACAATCTCGATGGAGAAATAGCTTTAGACCTACAAAATCAGGACTCCGCGTAAGAAGAAAAATGTGTAATTTTAATTTGGAGGTGAGGTTCCACTTTAAACATGTCATGCACTACTGCCATAGATAGTTATGTGCTTCTTTGTCATAGATACTACAGCCATGGTCACAACAAGCCATGTCCCAGTTACAGATTTTGCTATAGAGTGCAGCGACTTTACTCCCATAAGAGCCTCCTTATAAAATAATGTGTATGTGCTGAAGGTCAGCAGCAGGGGGAGTCGGTCTGAATATGCAAGCTGTATATTATGTGTCACTCTGTCCAAACTGCACAACCAAACCAGGCATTTCGTCAACTGATGTTGTGACTGAGGTCAGAATAAATGAGCTGAGAATCATAACTTATTTGTTAATGTATCATGTAAGTATAGAAATATATTTTATGTAAACAACATATAAATGTGTATATAAACACATCTTGCACTTTGAATTTCAATTATAAATGACTGTATTTTCACACAAAGCTTTTTTATTTGTATAACAAAGTTGTTTTTCCTGACCAACAAACACACAAAAGATTTCAATCTCACAAAAGTGCGAAAACAGGAATGGCAGTTCCTGAGAACACGGGGCAGCACAGTGTATGATGTATTTTTATTTGGCTGAAAACTGAGTCCGGTTTAGTGCAGCCTCACTTAGTTCTTAATAATGTGCATCTCCCAGCAGACAAACTTAATACTTCTGTAGTAGAAATAAAAAGCAATTATGAAACAGTGGCAAAGGGGGTAATAAACTCTTCACTTCACACTCGGTGACCACAGAATCTCCACAATGATACAAAAGCTTATTTGTAGTGTTACATAAATACATCTTGCCACATTGAGATTTTTAAGAATGAAAAAGGCTCCATTATCCATTTGTGCAACAATATAACTAACACAGCAGCCAAAATGGTATGAGATAAGTACCGTGGTTATCTGAAAGTATAACAGCACAAATACCTATTTGACTTGCAGAGTCAGATTAGTATGTGGACTGCAGCACTGTGTAGATTACAACAGGGTGTTACAGGTGGTTAGCTCAGAGTTATTCAAAAAATGTTAAATGAAAAAAAAAAAGGCTTGTCTAGATATCTACAAATCAGACACTGCATTAAAACACACACAGGCAGGGACAGTATCCAAAGGAATCCAACTCATATTGAGACTCATATGATACATGCATCCCGACTTGTAACAATAAAGCAAATCAATTATCTCATATTTACAAATTGTTAATGACATCAAGAAAACACCTTACATGTTACAGGTCAGTGGGAAATTAGAGCGCGTTACAACTATAGATGATGACACTTGGACATCGCAACACTAGGATGTTTGTTTTGGCTGTTACAGGGGGGTTGGGAGCCAGCCATGAAAATAATTTGACTGGAAAGTAAAAATGAGGTTCTCCAGGGCTCCTCCAAGGACAAGCATTGTTAAAAATATGGGTAATAACAATTGCTGAAGAAAATGCAGTGTGGTTAGGGACCATAGCCACATGTCCTGGAACTGCAAACATTATAAAAGTGCAAACTTTACCATATATATGTGCTATATTTTACATGTTTTATTTATGATTGCAAGAAAAACTGATTACCATTAACTGGGTGAAACCTAACTCTCCTACAATAGCTCAGTGGTTACAAAAGTTAAACATGTCGAAAAGATGGACATGACTGCCATCCCATATCTTAAACTGCCTCTGTTTATAATAGGATGGACACCTGCTATGATCTACCTGGATAAAGACGTAGTTTGATGTATTTTGCAAACATCTGTAACAACAGGTTTGTTAGTTCATCTGGCATCTTAGTTTCTGTCCTCTCTTTGTTTGCTCTTTTCTCCTTTTTTGCCCCTTTTTGCTTTGTATTGTTAAAAATGCCTTCTTCTGTTACTAGCAATTAAGTTCAGTAAAAAAGAAGAACAATGCATTCGAGCGCTTCTCTGATCTCTTGATGATTAAAAAACCTGAAGTGAAGTCCGGGTGATGTTAGATTGGCTGGTTGCCATTTTTTAAAGAAATGCAGCTGACAAAAACAATCGACATTTATAAGAATATAAATGAGAGGTCAAAGAAAAAAATTGTGCCATCATCCTTTAGTCTACTTTAGGTAATACTGTGTGAAGAACGTATTCGTACAATAAATACACGTGAGGGTGTTGAAGTAAGGTGACACAGTGGTGGGGTGGTGGGACTGTTGGCTCACAGCTTGTCTGTGGAGTTTGCATGTTCTTCAATTCAAAGTATCCCAAACACTTTACTTACTTTTAGCACAACTATGGAATATGGTACAATGCAAATTAACGAGAAGGCATTCTGTAACCTGTAGTGAAATAGCCAATCCCAATACTGGATTGCTAGCTCTTATATAAAGATGATAACTAGATGAAAGAAAGGATCCCATGTGTTCTAGTGTGTGTGTTAGCTTAAAACTTCTTGCATCTGTCACTATGACAGGGTAAAAAAAGAAATGGATTATCATGGTACTCTGTCCTGGCAGATTTAGAGTGGCAGCTCCTGGTTTTGCTCGCAGAAATGTGACAAAATGCACACAAAAACAACAACAACTTTGATGTTGGAAAATTACTTGAATTGCATTAAAAATAACGCAAGAGAAAAAGATGTTGAAAAAAAACTGTAGAAACAGAGAAGAGATGGAGGCACTCCTCTAAAGAAGCAGAGTAATTATGTCCCAGGGTCACTATTGCATTTGTGAATATTGTATTTATGAATGAAGCCGCTGACAGCCGTGAATGATGAGACTCGCAGCCGTTTTAATCCCCTCGCATCTTTTACGATGCTATTTCAAGACTCTAGGATTGGTTCAGAAAAACAAAAAAGCAAAGCGCATTAATAATAAAATATATAAGACAAAACAGTCAGTAGTGTATCAGTTGTCTTCTCCTTTGCTGTGATAAAGTATTTGCTTTCAGCTGCTGTGAGAAAAGTAGGAAAAAAGAAGCCCTTTTGACAAGGTTTTTAGGTAGAAGAGGTTTATTCCTACCCTGGTGTGGCAAAGGAAAGAAGGGATTTGCAAAGTGACCTCAAGTGCCCTCTCTGCTAAAGGAGTACCAAACAGAAAGAGCAGAGTGGAAAGCAGCGTGATGCACTGCCAACCTGATTTCTGTTTTGCATCCAGCACCAGCGCTGTTTTTACAAAGCAGTAGCCTGAGGATTATTTTTAAATGTCAGAATAAAAGTGTTAATCACTGCAGTTAACACTGACACACAGGCAGTGCAAGTTCAAAAATTTCCTCAATGACCATGGCAACACATTTTTCCTTGGTTTTATCAGACTGTTTTTAATTCAAGGTTATTTCCTGACTCACGGCATTCAAGAATGTTTATCTTAGCTTTCCCACAGGGTAGGAAATTCCTCAGCGATATTCTCGAGTAAGTAGACAATGTCCTTTGTCCAGGAAAAATTTAAAACAGCAGACCTTTCTTCCTCTCTCGACAGCAACACATAATACATGTCAATGTTTTTTGTCTTTTGCGTTTTTTTAAGGAATGATCGATGAGTTCCCTTTCTCCCGTGGCACAATTAGGATGTCCGGTGGGTCTCAGTGGTGCGATGCGGCTTAAGTGACACTTTAGCAACATCTCAGATCTAGGGAGAACTGCCCAATCAACTCAAAACCTCAAACATCTAACTAAGCAGTCTCAATCTCAAATTGCTGGGCCTCTTTCCCACAGCGACCACTACAATTTTGAGGCTCATGTGTTGTGAAAATACCTGTCTGCCACACTTACTTTCCCTGTTCAGGGAGCAGAGATGACAAAACACCACGGGTGGTGTCACACTGGATGTCAGCCAGGGCCCCACAGCTGGTGGCCTGACACAGCCTGACAGGTCCAGTCACGTCTTCCAGATAAAGCCTCCAAGACAAGTTGTCCAATGTCATGTTGTCAATCTGATTACATAGTCTTCATGTGTCATGAACTAGTGGCAAATCCAGAATATAAAAAAATTAACCTGTTTGCCAGACTGGGCATGAAAATGAACTAAATTTGCAACACTTGTATCTGTGTGAACCAACATGCTGTCATCTTTAGTCACAGATGTGCTAGTATTTATTATTCCACAACTATGATCTTGATGAATATCAGGTCACTATGAACAAGATACTGTACTTGGAAAACCCCCTAGGAGTTGTAGGTTGGGTGGACCATGTGGCCACAGCTCTTGTAGCTTCTGGTGCTGCTAATATTTACAGTAGTCCAGCTGCTCCCTAGTGAGCAAGACCTTTAGCTACAACATATCTGCATTTGGTTGACTTTTCATCCCACGATTCCAAAAAGAAAACAAAGTAGGGCAATATTAGAGTAGCCTACAGAAGATCATTTTTCAGACACTTCCAGTGTGACTAAAATCTCTTTGAACTTGCAGTAATACAAATTTAAGCTCGGTGACATCTCGATTGCTACATTTCTTATAAATTCAGGTAGTGTCATGTAGTGAGGGGCGAGTGACAGGCAAGAAGTGGACCTCGAAACGTCCCAAATCTCATCCTTCTCAAACTATACATGTTGTATAGCTATTGGCATAAAGAGATCGGTCAGAGGAAGAATGACTAAAGACTCAACAACATGAAAGCGAGCAGCGATGGAAACAATGTGCTTACAGTGATCATTGTAAAAGTGAATAAAAGCATGTGTCTGCCAAAGGTTACGAGAAAATGGCTTCATTTGGCGCTGTTGTGCTGTTGGCTAGACAAGATAAACCAACCTATTGTTGATCTTTGTCACAAGAATATAAATATGTCACATGAAAGGAAAGCTGAAACAAAGAAATAAAAAAATACAAAGAAAAAAGTCTATTTTAGCCTGTATCTCGTGCCTGTCTTTGCTTTTACTCATTAAAAACTCTATAAGTGTCACGGACCCGGCTCTGGAGGACTCGGGGGTCCGTGACCAGTTTTGACTGTTGTTATTGTTGTTAGTATTATTATTATTTGGTGATGTGTGTTTTCTCCACAATGCTGTGTTAGTCTGTGTCCCACTCGTATGTATAGGCAGGGTGTGGGTGTATACGTGTGTATGTCTGCGGGTGTGGCTGGAGGATGGAGCACAGCCACCTGCAGGCCTGATAGGTGTGGCCCTGCGAAGGACTGGCCACACCTGAAGTTCCTGCCACACCTGTTGGTGATCAGGGCTCGTCGGGGGAGCTACTTAGGAGAGTGTTGGAGCTCCCACCGGCGCGGGATCATTGAGTTATCGTACCAAGTTAGTGTGTCAGCATATGTCTGTGTTGTTCGTATATGCCCGCCGAGGGTTAGTGTTAACGGCTGCTTCTGTATTGTCCTGCAGGTGAAACGAGGGACCAGAAGGGCAGCACGCACAGGGTGTGCAGTAACACAACAGCGGGGAGCACGAGCACAGACGTCGGAGGGAAGCACGCACACGGGGTTCGAGGGAACAACGGGGAGTTATTGTGTTTACAGCTTTCCACTGTAAATAAAGAGCACTGTTTGCATCGCAGAGTCTGCGTTTTGGGTCCTCCTTTCCCCACATCCCCACGGTCTGCCAGCCAGACCGTGACAGAATGATCCCGCCAACCACCATGGACCCAGCAAACTCAGGAGTTGCCACGGAGGAGAGATGGCTCACGCAGCTATAGGATTACTGCCGGAGCGTAATTCAGGCTGTAGACCCACACAAGAGACATATACAGGTAGTGTTCTTTGACAATTATCTCTCATCCACTACCTTCACCACGAACATTCTGGACATTAACAAACTTAGGCACCTGGTCGCTAGTTTAAGGGAGAGCTCGAGTTTCGAACTATTTGGCTTGGGTGGTCCGAGCACGGACAGTTCGGCTGCTCTCCTAGAGACTCTTGCCGCTTGGTTTTTCACGCGTCGGCGGAGGGCTTTCCCGTCGATGCTCGCGGCACAATCGTTTGATCCGCCATTACAGAAGGCATGCCGCACTCTCCACCGCCATTCCATTACGCCTCAACCTACTCCTGCGGTTTCAGCCCGGTCAGCTGGCAACGGACCGACAGCACTCATTACCGCAGTGAGTAAACCAGACTATATTGTTTCAATAATAAACCCTGTCATTGACAATCAAAACACAGATGAACAGCGGATTTCCATGCACGCGGCCCCGCCTTCACGGAGGAGAAGGCGTCCTCGCAAGCAGCGTTCAACCACATCCACACTCACTCCTGTGCTGGTCGAAGACTCAGGACCAGCGGCTCTGGACGCCACAGTGAGTAAAATGGACTCTGCCGGTGTTATGAATTCCCTTCCTGTAAACACGAAAATAGAAACTGTTTGCTATACCTCCAAAGACTCAGAAAATGTTCCCTCTGAGACTGTAAGCTGGGAGCTGGGGAGTTCCGAGCATACAGACCCAAATGACTTTTTGACTCAGTCTGACCGTATGGAGACGGAGGTTCTCCCCAGGGCTTCCCCAGAGGCCAAACTGGAGGTCTCAGTTGCCTCTGGACCCCTGGAATTTGTTGAGCCAGCTGTAGCATTTTCATCCTCTCCACCCTTCATAATAGCCATCTCACCCTCACCTCAGCCTGCTGCCCAGCTGGTAGCTCAGTCTTTAGTCCAGTCAGCCTCTCACCTTCATCCTCAGTTGGAGGTCGATATGCCGGCTGGACCACCTCTGCCATCATTTCACCCATCTGTCCCTGCATCGCTGTCCAGTCTACCGGGAGTAGCTGCCACACCATCGTCGCCTCCGCCCTCTGCAGCCATTTCTTTACCAGAGTTCCGTCCGACTGCAGCAACCACAGTACTCTCGGCTTTGCTGTCCGCATCACCTACTCTACCTTCACCTTCCCCACCTGCGGACACCGCGTCACCATCTTCGCCTCCGGATCATCCATCTGTGGCTGAAGCGCAGCGGGAGGTGCCCGCACGGCCAGCCGTGGAGCCCAGCGAGCCGGAGGAGGAGCAGCTCAGCGTGCCGGAGGAGCTAGGCGAGCCGGAGGAGCCCGCACCGCCAGCTGCGGAGCCCTGTGAGCCGGAGCTGGAGCAGCTCAGCGAACCGGAGATAGGCGAGCGGGAGGAGCTCAGCGAGCCTGTGGAGCCCGCGCTGCCACCGGAGGAGCTCGGAGGTCCGGAGAGACCCGCTCAGCCTGAACTGGAGGTCAGCGAGTCAGATGGACCGTCACGTCTAGCGCGCCCTCCACGCCAGCTACGCCCAGCGCGTCTGCGTCAGCGACCGGCGCGTCCTCGACCGGCATGTCATCGGCCATGTACCACACCTCGCTGTTGTTCACCGGAGCTGCGCTGCCGCCGTCGGACCTGGGGCAGGCCGCCTGGGGAGCAGCGCCGCCGCCGTCGGACCTGGGGCAGGCCGCCTGGGGAGCAGCGCCGCCGCCGTCGGACCCGGGGCAGGCCGCCGGAGGAGCAGCAGCGCCGCTACCGCCACTGGATCCCGGGCAGGCCGCCTGGGGAGCAGCGCCGCCGCTACTGGGCCCGGGGCTCGCCACCGGAGGGGCAGCAGTGCCGCCGCCACTGGAGCAGTGGCAGGCCCCCAGAACTGTTTTGCTGCTGCTACCGGACCCGTGGCCGTCTGCTGGAGCTGCAACAGCGCCGCCGCTACTGGACCCAGGCCCCGCCACCGGAGGGACAGCAGTGCCGCCGCCACTGGAGTAGTGGCAGGCCCCCAGAACTGTTTTGCTGCTGCTGCCGGACCCGTGGCCGTCCGCCGGAGCTGCAACGTTGCCGCCATTGGACTCGAGGTAGGCCCCCTGAACTCTTTTTGTAATGATGGGCCGCCTGAGACTGTTTTGTGGCGTTTTTCCTTTTTTGCTCCGTTGCAGGGGGTGCGGTCGGACTTTGGAACTGTGACCTTGGGGGGGTTGTTTCTTTTGTGGTTTTTGGTTCTGGCCCTCCGTCCTGGACCTGCCGCCGCCCGCCCTGGGTTTTCGGGGTCGTCGGGAGCCGACCCTTAGAGGGGGGGTACTGTCACGGACCCGGCTCTGGAGGACTCGGGGGTCCGTGACCAGTTTTGACTGTTGTTATTGTTGTTAGTATTATTATTATTTGGTGATGTGTGTTTTCTCCACAATGCTGTGTTAGTCTGTGTCCCACTCGTATGTATAGGCAGGGTGTGGGTGTATACGTGTGTATGTCTGCGGGTGTGGCTGGAGGATGGAGCACAGCCACCTGCAGGCCTGATAGGTGTGGCCCTGCGAAGGACTGGCCACACCTGAAGTTCCTGCCACACCTGTTGGTGATCAGGGCTCGTCGGGGGAGCTACTTAGGAGAGTGTTGGAGCTCCCACCGGCGCGGGATCATTGAGTTATCGTACCAAGTTAGTGTGTCAGCATATGTCTGTGTTGTTCGTATATGCCCGCCGAGGGTTAGTGTTAACGGCTGCTTCTGTATTGTCCTGCAGGTGAAACGAGGGACCAGAAGGGCAGCACGCACAGGGTGTGCAGTAACACAACAGCGGGGAGCACGAGCACAGACGTCGGAGGGAAGCACGCACACGGGGTTCGAGGGAACAACGGGGAGTTATTGTGTATACAGCTTTCCACTGTAAATAAAGAGCACTGTTTGCATCGCAGAGTCTGCGTTTTGGGTCCTCCTTTCCCCACATCCCCACGGTCTGCCAGCCAGACCGTGACAATAAGAGCAACTTTCAAAAGTGGTTTTATCAATACAGCTGCTTCCCAGGATGGCCAGCCTTAGTCACTTACCGAGCTGATAATCTCGCAGGACATATGCACATACTTTTAGTGTGATTCACAGACGTGCAAAACACTCTTAAACAAACAAGGGAGATGTCAGAGGTCAAAACCTGACTACATCCAACTGTTACTTTTTCTTGTCTCATATCAGACATTCAGAATTCAGAAAAATGTAGCTCATTTTGGCTGATCCTTTATTCACAACAGCAGGTAGTCGAGCATATTTTATTTGGCAGATTTTTTTAAGCAACTCTCAAGGGATTCATGTCTCCCCCACAGGGGAGTGCTTTGCTTGTGGGGGCAAATGTATAGCCCACAAGACTATAAAGCTCAAGTTAAATATAAATAATATTCACAACGGTGTAAGGCAAAGAGTGGTTTTGTCTAACGTCATACTCATATTTAACATCAGCCATCTGCTACGATCTCACAAGGAACTCCATACACAAAAACAATAACTGCACGAACAGACCCACAACTTCTGCTTAAGGCATAGACAGAAAAATGACAAGAATTCATTCCTGTTATTGTTCTCAAAAATGATGCCGCGATGAAGATATAAGCCCCACTGCATGCCTTTTAAAGTCCTTAACATCCAGGTATGGCCTCAGGTGCAATGAGCATTAGCCAGAGTATTAGTTTAAACCCTTTGTGTCCTGCTGTGGGAGGCACACTCGCAACTGCATGCTGGACCCATTCAAATGAATGTGTATTTGCTGATCGGCGGTAATTGATATTTATGGGACACATAACACTGTGACTTTAATTAGCAAAACGGCAACTTTGTTATTCATGTGGAGAAGCTGAAATCGCTTTCTCCACTGGTGGAAAATGCTCACATCAAGGAGCGTGCTGTGGTTTGAAAAGAAAGAGTGAAGGAAGAGACTGAACAGTTAATAGTCATGTATTTTCACAGTTATAAGAAACATCAAAGCCAAACTTCAGTGAGTATTACATGTATGTAAGTCATCCATATGACTTATTACTGTTGTTTTATTCTCTTCCTCCATGTGTGTATTTGCAGTCATTTGTATTATTACTGTCTGAAAGCAAGACAGCAGGTTTGGGACATGAGTCTTATCTATTTTCTTGTCATTGTGCTGATTAATGATGCGCAGCATTCTCTACCTGTAATCAATCCTTCTCTCTCCCAGCTCTGTTGCCCTCTGTGCCAGCTAAGCTGGATCAAGTCACACAAACTTACCAGGAAAACGACAGGAAATCCAGAGTTTTGAGTTTTAAAATAAAAGACCAAAAGACACTGCATTGTCAAATTCAGAGGCAATGTCAGCATTGACTTCTTAACTGACAATAGGACGAATATTTACCTCTGCAAGCCTTTATACATCCTAGGGGAGCTTTATCTGAGAGGAGAGAAATGAGAGGCAGCTAAGCAAAGTTTCTACAACTCTGGAACACATGCAGAAACAAAAGGGAATGAGGCGCCAACACATCAGTAGGATGGAATAGAATAAAATAACACCAGCAGTGGAGAGTTCAAAGACCTTGAAAGAACTACAGCTTAAAAAGTTTAAAAGAGGCCAGAGAAGCTGAGGAACTAGAAGCACCTAAATCAGGTATCATTACTGACTGTCAGACTGCTACCTCCAAAGCAATCTTCTAATTCTTAAGCATGTGGAAAATTTTTCTATGTTATGAATCAGAAAGAAATAATAAAAGCTTTAGAGGAAAGGCAGCTAGCTAAGTTAAATATTAATGATAAAAGGTATTTGGCTGTCATTGTTTAGTGGTTATATTACATCAGTAAATGTGTTATTTAACTTAGTTTTGATAATATACTATAATAACTGATATTAAGGGTAAGACACCAGTCTTTGGAACTGATGTGTCAGAATAAGACCTAGATAATTAATACTTTAGATGAATGAATGGCATGTGTGCAACGAACTTTCAGGTCTTGACCTGATGTCACTTTGGGAAATCAGAATGACAAACATGAGTTAAGCTAAACAAAGCTGAATTTGCCAAAATTGCTTTTACAGCCGCTATCCGATGGATAGACAGATCCAGGCATCCCCTCATCCTTTGGGGCGTTTTAATCTAAATATGAGCTCATTGTGGTATTTTTCACCTGGAAAGTAGGCGTAAAAGACCTTGAGAAATGTCTCATTGATATCAGATCACAAGAGCCTAATTTTGATGGAAATTCACAGCATCAGGTCCGTGTTATGACTTAAATGGGCAGATTCTCTCGCTTGCGTACGTGTTTTATTTTGACAGCTGGGACCAGAGGCTCTGCCTGAAATACTTGCTAGTTTGACACGAGCCCCTATAAAGAAAAAGAAGAAAAAAAGAAAGGAAAAAAAAAGGGAAAAAAAAGAAGTGGACCTCGAATGCAGGACTCAATAGACAGAAATTAAACTCAAAACTATTTAGCTTTGTTGCTGGCACAAAATGCAACGAAAACAAACTTCAAAACAGAGCATAGAAGGAACTAGCTGACCAACTACTGATTGACAATTAGCTGGATAGACAGAAGTCATACACACAATGAAGTAAAAAATGCAACACCGAACAGAGGGAGATGCAGACAATATGTACACAAGAAGTTGATTAAGAGAAGTGGAAACACATGGGCACACAGCTGAACTAAATCATAACTAATGTGAATGGGCAAGCAGAAATGTACATTACACACATAAAACACAAGACTATCAAAATAAAACAGCAAATAACACACACACACACACACACACACACACACACACACACACACCGAGGTTCACACGTGAACTTGGCATTGGGACTGGGGCTAAACAGACATGGAGACTTGACAGTCTGGGGAAACAAAGGGATGAAACTCAAGGAGATGAACATGGAAACAGGAAGGGAGAAAACAACAGGACAGGACAACAAACATACTCATGGAGACAGAACACAGACAGACCAGACAGACATGGGACATGACTGGGGAGGAAGGAGGTAAACAAACACGGGGAAACTAATGGCAGGATACCGAGAAAAGACAGATAAACTGGACACGACGGGAAACAAAGATAAAATAACAACTAAGAACACTAATGCAATAGAGAACTCAAGACTAACTGACACTGTACGAAAATTGAATATAAAATTTCATAAATAAAGAGTCCAGAACAAACTCTAAAAGTCGAAGAGCAAGAATTGAGCAAAATTATGCTGTCCACAACAGGAATTGGCAGTTGGACTGAGCAATATTAACAGCTGAGGTTTAACAGCACATTTCTTTTTGATGGGTTAAGATGCTCTAGGAAGCCATCATGGTGGCCTGGTGGTTGCCTCACTGTAACCCATCAAAATGAACACTGTTCTATTTTGATGGCTTAAGATACTGTTTGAACCCTGACAATAAATGACTGGTTAATAAAGCGTGGATTACAAATGGACTACAAACAGAAACTAGAATGCTACCAAAACTCTTGTCCAGTGCATAGAGATTTCTGCAGGCTACAAAAATGCAGACGAGAACTGAGCCATATTATGCTGTCCACAACAACACCAATAACACTTTTTGCATGATAAAAATCGCTAAATCGCCTCTGATGATGACTTAAAACCTATAAAAAGGAGCTAAATAAATAATGTGGAAGTAGTTAGGCTACAAGAGATCACACCTCCACCAAGTGCAACACTTTGCAAATTATTTAAGAAACCTGTTTTTTTCACACTAGAAAACACTCCAAAAGTGAAAGAATGACTCACCCGAACATCGCTAGAGCATTCGCTAGTTGGTTCCACACGACAGGAAGAGCAAACAGTGGATGGAAATCACTGATGCAGTCAGTGGAAAAGCAGAAATGTGAGTAACTGATTCTAAGAACTCGTTAAACTGGTTGGACAATTTCTAAATGAAATCTACCATTCAAACAGTCAGGTAGGTGACTGTTATCATTACAAATCCAAAAAGAAGAGTGTTCACTAAAAGGAAAATAATCATCATCAATCCATCTGAAAGGTAATGCAAGGAGTCCTTTTGGATTCAGAGCTACGGCTGGAAATTACCCTGATGAAGATAAAGCTGTTTGCTGACTTTGTAAAAGTGCATGCAGCCACCGAGCACCACAGAGCACCATTTCTAAAAATGAAAAATAAAATATTACAGTCAAGGTTTAAAAAAAAACTTTTTGCACAACAGACCTTTAACATAGATACACATATACCAACATGCACACAGCATTACAATCATCAAAATAAAGACTAGCTGTTCTGTATGAATCTGTTTTCTTTCCATTCAGATGAACAAAGAACACTTTGTGAACACACAATGCAGACAAATTATCTGGCGGAAAAGGGATTTTTCAAACTGTCCTCACTTATCCCACCCACATAAAACCTTTTAACCCCCCCCTCAGTCATACCTCAGTATTTCACAGGTGATTTCAGTCTAATAGAGTAGCTGTCTGAAAGGCAAACCAGAGCACGGCAGGGGGCTGATGGGTTGACCCAGATAGAGGGAAACAGACATAAAGTTCAACCAGGACACATGGAAAAGATTTGAACACAGTGCAACAGTGGCCACTGCTTAACTGACCCTGAATCTCTCAGACACTCACTCACAGTGAAATCCAAAAACCAGTTAAGTGCCCATCTCTCCTAAAATCTGCAGTCTTTCATATGCTCATCACCTGCAACTCAACTGGGAGCAGAAACAGAATGTAATCTATCCATCACTTTCCAGATAAAGCTCTATTTCCTCAAAGTGAACATTTGTTTAAAAAAAAAGGAGAACAGAAGTCCTGTCACTTATGCAAGGAGTGTACACATCCAGCTCTGCAGACAGAAGGCTACTGTATAGATGAACAGAAGTACTGTCTGCAGATGGTCACATGGAGGGTGCTGAAACATTCGACTCTCCTCCAAAACTCTTCCGAGTCAAGAGGTGATGAAAAGAGCCTCAGGGCTTTAGACTATTAGATGGAGCCTGTTTTGATAGCTAAAATAAAGAACTGAAGCCTAACGTTCTTATTGTATGTTACATTTGATTCAGTTGTTATCCTCATGGGACCTGACATCTAATTTCAAGGGCACTGTGAATGGAGAATGTTGAAGCAGAGAATAGCTATAAAGCAATGTATGCATTGATGTTAAAATGCAAATACACAGGTGTGTGTGCTTCTCTGAGCATGTGGCTATGAATGTGACCACGTGTCACCATCCACGCAGCCAGCACAGGTACAGATGCTGGCAACTTATCCGAAGCTCTGCATAGATTCACCAACATAATTCCGAATAAACATAAATACTGAAAACGAGTAATGCATTATCTTTCTCTGTACAACACATCCTGACGTATGCTATCAAATACAATACTAGCTGACAATGTCAACACAAGGATACAGTACCACAAACTAATACAAATTCTTAATAGACACATACACAAGGTTTATTTTAGCTTTGTGTTAAGTGCAAACACAAAGCTGGAAAGTAGAAAGTTGAAAACCACCCCATAGAGAAGCAGAAACAGGTGGGGGTAGAAATTTTGGCTACAAGCCGACTGCTCATCACTGCTTTTGTTGCCTTTTGAAGATCATTCTGTGTCCTTTGCTGCTTGCTTTGTGTTAGAATGTTGTCTTTGCTAATGTTTGCATTGTGTCGATGATCTGTTACCAGCGCACCTGGGTGCAGTTTGCAGTTTAGCTTAATTAAAATTAAAATAATGTTCATACCCTAACTGCTCAAAAGTTAAAGACTGCTCCACTATTGATTGTAGTGCAAGTGCACATTTTTCTGTCCGCCCATGAAGATCGAGCTTTTGTAAGTGACAACAAAGTTGGTACTTTAGTGTGATTACTTTATTTAGTATGACGTGTTATATTACTGTGTGACACTAAAGTTAATGCAGTTACACTAATATCTTAGTCAATAACAGGCTGGAGTCTATTCTAGGTGCAAGAGGTGAAAAGTGGGAAAGAACCTGGACAGATAGGCAGTCTATCACAGGGCACCTAGAGGCAATCATTCATACTCATATTCACACCAATCTTTGGATTTTGGCATGAAGCCGGAGTCTTACCAGAAAATGTAAAGGAAATTTTAAGCAAATTTTGCTTCACAATCAATCTGTCTGTGTGGTAGACCTTGCTTTGGTCTTGACGTGACTTCAGGCTTTTGCAAAAATCCTAACAATAGCAAGCTAACTGCTATTTGTATAGCATGCTAATAGCAAGCTAATTGCTATTTGCTAATAACAAGCTAATTGCTTTTTATAGAAGAGAATTCTTAAATAGAGGTTTTCCAGACATGTGACAGCTTACCACGTGATACTAATTTGTCTACTAAACATTATGCAGATGATATAAATTACTATGAGTAAACAAACAAGTGTATATTCTCCCTCTGAGGAAGTAAAACACTTTCATGGTAAGCATCTTTCTTGTTATGTGGGGAAACTGGGCTGAAGATGGATGTTAGCTGTGTTTACTGGTTCTGTGAAGTGCAACCCTGGCACTCCTCTAATATAGCAATGACAGTGTCCTGTCACAATCAATTGGGAAGCTTTAATTAACCAATTCATATTTTGTACATTAGTACAAGCCTAAAAAAATAATCTTACTTGTAAGAAAAGTTAGGATGTTATTATTTTTAGTTTGGAATATGGCACATATAATCATTATTATTAGAGTGGTTATAAGTTGGGCTTTCTTGTTTTGAGGCAGGGGTAACATCCTTTTAAGAGTTTAGTACTAGTCAGTCCCTTTTATAGAGGGCTACTTGACATAATTTTATAGTCAGTTTTGGAGAAATGACGTTATGACTGAACAGGCTCTCATATACATAGTGGAGTTCATTTAACCCTACAAGCAGGAAAAAAAGCTTTAAGAAATGGCTAACATCAGTTAAGATGACTTCACCCTTTGCCTATGCCTTTGAACTCCTGTCTCATAAGTATCTGCAAACATGCCACTTTGTGAAGCAGCGTATACTCCAAAAACTATATAGTGCAACCATAAGAACTGAAAAACATAAGTGTCAGAAGTCTGCACAAAATCTCCTTTGAAAATTCTTACCTATTCACACCCACCCACATACACATGCACACAAGCAATTACAAGGTGCCTTGGATTCCCATTTGCAATTTTCGAGCAGCTTGATCCTGTCAGAAGATTGGATTGATCCCATTTATGTCATTTAGGTCCCTAGAAAGCAAGTATTTAATGAGGAGTTACTGCCACTCATTATGAAATGAGCACACTCATCAGGCTTCAAGGTTATTGGGGTCATGCACAACTTCAGGTAAATCCACATAGTTATTGTTTTAAAGCTTCACAGGGATATAAAAATTCTAAATGAGCTGTAAACAAAATCACAAATACTGAAAAGATTTATAACTGAATAGGTGCACTGCCAAGTGCCATACATAAACCAGGAGTTTTAAACAAAGGGAGTATTTTTCAGTTGTAGTTTATATTTCAAGGAAACAATTAAGGAAACCTAAACTTACATCCAAGGACACACATTTGTATGAACACTGTAAAATTTGGGAAAGCTGCATACAAAGTAGGAAGCATGACCTGCAGTTTCAGTTAATCACTTTATATTTTTTATATTATAATTGTATTAATTCTAACCACTATAATCGTTTTTTCCTGTGTGATTAATAAAGTACAGTACGAGTCTGTGGTGAATATTTATGCCTGGAGATGAAGTTATTTTAGCTCCCTATTAAATGCATTTTACAGTTGTTGTGAAGGCAGTGTCATACATGGTGGAAGTTCAGAGCTTATCATCCTGAACAGCTGATGCTGGGCTGCGTTTGTGTGTGTTTGTCTCCGCGTGTATGTGCTGTTTGCTCCCCTTTCTCACAGCTGCTGCTGCTGAACGATTTCAGGATCTCGTCTCTTGGTAGCCTATTAGAAACCATGAATCTAGTGGGGTTTTTTAAACCATTACTTCAAAGGCTGTTTTCACAACCTTGATGCAACCAAACAGCACTGACGTGTCTGATGACTTTCATGTTCAGCTTCCCTGATCAATATCAGTAAAGCAAGTCATTTGCAGTCGTGAGCGCACAGAAAACGATCACTCGTGTTAAAACTTCAGCTCTTACATTTGGTATTTTGACTGCATGAAAGTGCTCACACTGGCTTGTTTGGTGCTTGTGGGAGTTATAAAAAGATGTTTGTTCAGATGCTCAACAAGCTGTAAATGTCAAGGTCAAACTTCAGATAAGTATACAGCTTACTGTCTTTGAACTGAGGCAGTGATACCCTATTAAAATTAAGGCTTTATGCTTATATAGCAAACATGATGTAGTACATGGCAGTGCACTAATGGCACCAGAGTCCAAACTGAGAAACACTACAAGTCTGCAGTTAGTTTAGCTTCTTAGCTCATTATTTTGGTTTTGTCAGGATGCATTGCTGTTTTATCTGTCCACTTTTCTAGCAGCTCTTTTCAAATCAAATCAAATCAAATCAAATCAAATTCAAATTTTATTTGTCACGTACACAGTCATACACAGTACGATATGTAGTGAAATGCTTGGACAACTGCTCGTGACCTAAAGAAAACAAAAAAGGAAAAGGCTATGAATAAGAAAGGAAATAAATATGAAAAATTAAAAAGGGTAAATTTAACTAGGAAGGAATAAAATATAAATTAAGATTAAAAATGAAATAACTGTACAACACAAATTAGAATGAAGGGTAAATTTAACTGGGAAGAATAAGATAAAATATATAAATTAAAGTTGAAAATAAAATAACTGTACAACAAAATACACAATATAGAACTATATAAGAATGTATGAAGGAATCTAAATATAAATAAATATATACATAATAACAGCAGCTGTACAAGTATTAACCGGAAATGAAGAATATAGTGACCAGTGTTGTGCAAAAACAATGTCCAGAAAGTCCAGTGTGTGTGTAAGAACCATATGTGTGGGTCAGTACTGTGTGGTGGTGTGATTGAGAGACCGTATCGCCTGCGGGAAGAAGCTCCTCCTCAGTCTCTCTGTGTTGGTCTTCAGGGAGCGGAATCGCTTTCCTGACCTCAACAGAGAGAACAGTCTGTTGTTGGGATGGCTGAGGTCCTTCACGATCTTCCTGGCCTTGGTCCGGCACCGCCTGCTGTAGATTGAGTGCAGGTCAGGGAGTTCGGAGCGGATGGTGCGCTCAGCTGACCGCACAACCCTCTGTAGAGCTCGTCTGTCCTGCATGGTGCTGTTCCCGAACCAGGTTAAGATGTTTCCCGCCAGGATGCTCTCTATGGTGCACGAGTAAAAGTTCCTGAGCACCTTGGAGGGCAGTTGGAAGTCTCTCAAGCGTCTGAGGTGGTAGAGACGCTGTCGGGCCTTTTTCACCACGGTGTTGATGTGACAGGACCATGACAGGTCCTGCGTGATGTGAACTCCGAGGTATTTGAAGCTGTCCACTCTCTCCACTGGGCACTCGTTGATGACGGGGGTCTGGTAGTTCCTCTCCTGCTTAGTGCTGAAGTCCACTATCAGCTCCTTTGTCTTACTGACGTTTAGAAGGAGGTTGTTCCTCTGGCACCAGTTCTCCAGATTCCTAATCTCCTTCAGGTAGGCCGTCTCGTTGTTATCAGAGATCAGGCCCACCACGACGGTGTCGTCAGCAAACTTGATGATGGTGGTGGAGCTGGTAGTGGCCACACAGTCATATGTGTACAAAGAGTACAGCAGGGGGCTCAGAACACACCCCTGGGGGGCTCCAGTGCTGAGAGTGGTGGAGGCTGAGACATGTCCGCCCATCCTTACTGCCTGTGGTCTGCCAGTTAGGAAGTTGGAGATCCACTGACACATAGATGAGCTGAGTCCCAGATGCTCCAGCTTGGTGGTGAGTGTGGAGGGAATTATGGTGTTAAATGCAGAACTGTAGTCTATGAAGAGCATTTTAACATAATTCCCCCTTCTAGTGTCCAAGTGAGTGAGTGATGTGTGGAGGAGATGAGAGATGGCATCGTCTGTGGAACGATTTGGACGGTAAGCGAACTGTAGTGGGTCCAGTGTGTCTGGTCAGCAAAAAGCTCTAACAAGTCCTGTTTGCAGCACCAAAAACATAGCATTTGAAGCCTCAGAGATTCAAAGATTACACTGACTGCTTTCTGTTAACCCATTGCTGAAACTAAACGCAGCACTGGATAAAAGGCAAGAAGTTAAAACTGGGAAAAGTGAAAATCCAAAGTATGTTGTCTTATGTTATGCCTCCCATCAGAAAAATATGCAATAAACAAGACTGCATGACAGCTTTAGGTGATGGAATGGTAGCGTAATGAGTTATGTAACTGTCCTACAGCAAAAAAAATCTTTTGTATATTTTGATATATCATGCCTGTTCCCATGGAAAATCGAGGTCAGACCAGAGCTTCAGCATCTGTTGAGCTGTATTATATATGATTAGTTTGTGCAGCAGTTATTTCCATCATTCCATCTGACCCCAATTGACCTGAAACTGCGTAACGTAATCTCCTTATGCCATTCTTCCTGCATTTTATGAACCCCATCTTTTGACCTTGTTTGCAGACTTACATACTACGAAGTTTAAGGCTTTGGAAAGATTAACTAGGTTATTGCTACGGTTAATAACTTTTAATAGCCTTACTAATACTTACTTAATGTAAAAGTTAAGACATATACAGAGCAGTCAAAGGGTCATCTTCTCACTAATCCCAGTATCAAAAGCCACTGTCATTTTTTTTAAGTCATTATTATTTTCCATATTCAAGTGTCCCACAACCTTTTGTCCTGTTCAACCTTTCCCATCATACTTAGCAATGTCTGTGTGTGGGTCTATGTGTGTATACAATCTCAGGAACATATGCACACAGAAACTGTATCTGTGTGTGGAAGGATGCTTTGCGAACCAACAGTAAATACATAAGAAAAATAAGCATTGTGTTTAAACACACAGAGCAGCTGGGAGACAAACATCAATCACTCACCCATGCTTGTCATCTAAACCCTCTCTCATCCAGTCTGTGTGTTTCACACACACACAATTATTCAGCCACAACAAGCTGGTGATAGAAAGAAGAACCAAAACACAATTAGTACCACCAGAACACATCATTCCTTTAAAATATTTGGAAAAATGGCCCTAGTGCTTTTGACTATAAATAAGCAAATAAATAATATAATCTCTCAATGGAAATAATTATTTAGTCTATATGATGAGAGAAAATAGCTTTAAAATGTTATTTGGTTTTTACAGTGTTAACAGCTGCACCATTCACTGTCTTTTCATAGTAACAACTGTTAAGATAATGTGTAATGTAAAAGCATTTGAGTGGAAAGAGAAATCCACAAAGAGTCATCACATGATTCTGCAGTTCCCTTGAGCCTCCTTGTTGTAGCATCATTCAGCTTACAGTTATAGAGAGCTGAAAAAGAGTAAACATCACTCTTACATCAGCTTGAAACACTGTGTATCATCCCTAAGTGGCTAAAATATTTATTTAAAAAATGCATGTATATATATGTATGCAGTACATATATGTGTCACGGTCCTGAGTTTGCCGACTCAGTGTTTTGTGTTTCTTTATGCTTTTGTTTATTCTGATTATGTATTCCGTTATGATTTGCCATTTGTTAGGTTTCGGTTCTGTGCCTGCCCTGGTCCCACTTCCGTGTTCCCTCTGTCTGTCTATGGCGTCACACTGTCTGCTTGTGAATCTGTCTGTTTAGTTCAGTGTCCTGTCTGGTTCTCTGTGTCTGAGTTTCCTGTTTTATTCTGAAGGTCCCCGTCTCATGTGAGTGTGTTCAGGTTACGTTTCCCCCGTCCCATCAGCTCTGACTTCTCCCAGGTGTGTTGCCCTCCTGTCTCTCATCCCCTGATTACTGCTGTGTGTATTTAAGCCCTGTGTGTTCTCCTGCCTGTTGCTGGTTTGTCTGTGTCTCTCTGCCTCTCTCCCCGGTTCGTATGTTCTCAGGTTTGTTATTTCGTTTTTCCAGTTTAGGTTTCTTTAATTCCCTGTCATCCCTCACTGCCTGCTTGCCACTACACCACCCTGTAAATAAACATCACTCGAATCATCAGTCATCGCCTGCATTTTGGGTCCTCCTTTCCTCCAACACCACACGGCTCACCTCGGCAGCCTGGACAATATGTGTGTTGACTACACAACATTTCAGCCCCTCAATAATGAACACATGCAGATCAGACCTCAGCAAGTGAGAAATCTATGCATAGACACAGATGTTTAATTCCTAATGTTCACCTCAACTTTCATGACTACGGTTTGAACCACATCAGCAAACGTATACGTGGAATTAATCAACAAAGATAATAAATGAATGATCAGTTACTCATTTAGGGTCGACACTAAGCACAGGATAACTGACTCCTGCACGTGAAAGCTGATAAGAAAAGATGAGGATAACTGAGTCTCATATTCTGCTTTTACAACAATTTGATGGACAACTCTCTACATATTTTTTTCACCCTCAGCAGAAAAGCAGCTCATCATCTCTGGCAACATTATCACCCTCCCTTTACGGATGTTTACCAACTACACATCTCAAGTTTGTGTAACTTTCCCATCAGAGACGAAAAGTATGTGCCAAAATCTACATGGCAAAAATCTCTTTTCCATCAAATGTAGTCCAGGTTTTTTTTTTAAACATTTCCTAAATGACCCTAAAATCAGGAATAATTTCATGGTCTATTGTTAAGTCGTCCACATGCACTTAGTTCGACACGAGAGAGCTGAGCTGAGACAAAACTCTAATTAAATTGGATGTTTTATATCGTATATATAAAACATATAAAACAAAAAGAATCATTACTTATTTTTATGTTCCACAGTTCAAATAATGAATCTGTTAGTAAGACAAGAATCTACCTCTGCTTCCCTTCTGTGTGGTATCACTGTATGAATTATTTTTCGGTCTCCAGTAACTGGAACAAAGTGATGACTCATATTGTGATTTGCTGCCATATAAAGACAGCAAAATAAAGTTGCTTAACAAATACAAAGGATTGCAAATTTTGTTGTTTACTATAAGTTTGTGAACTCTTAATTTCAGCTCAGTGTGAGAGTATCTCTTCCTCTGCTCTCTGTCTCAGTGCTGAATAGTTAATGAAAATACTGCAAAGTACACGTGTGGTGCATAAGACTAATCTACAATCAATTAAAAAGAATGAATCTGTTATGCCAGCTACAGTGATACATGACTATAGTTCCACAGTGTTTCTTTAGTCCAGTCTCAAGAGATGGCTGCCACTCCCTGAGCCTGGAGCTTTCTTAAAAGAGAGTTTTTCCTTCCCACTGTCAACAAGTGATTGCTCATAGGGCGTCGTCTTAATTGTTAGGGTTTTCTCTGTCTTACAAGCTCTCTACCTTCCAATATATACCTTATATTTCTCACAATAATCAAGAGACAAACTACTCCTGAGTAATGTGAAAAAAAGATGTTAGTTCTTGCAAGTCCACTATGACTTAATAGAGTCATAGTCAGATAAATAGTAAGATAAATTTTATCATCTTTGGTTTTTGGGTCTGGTCTGTTGCTAGGCTGCCTTCCAGTGACACATGGCAAAAAAACAAACAAACAAAAACTCAAATCAACTGGCTGCTGTATAAAGCAGCGGTACTCAACCGGTTTAAATCAGGCAATACTTTCACGGACCGGCCTTTAAGGTGTCGCGGATAAATACAACAAAATAAAATGATACGACAGAGACAAACATCCTCCTGTCTGCCACTTAATGCTCTCTGGTCACTATGGTTATGCGTAAATACTTATTTAAAAAAAACACAAATACATCACAGGAAAAGACAAAGTTAACGAATAAAAACCCTGAAAACCATAAATTTCACACCTGAGCCTCAACTCTCACGGCCGGGTTCCAAACGACTCATGGACCGGTCCGTGGCCTGGGGGTTGGGGACCGCTGGTATAAAGTCAAGAAACTAACAACCTAACAGACAAGTGATCTTTGAATCTCAATTCACTGGGTGTCCGGAAATAGGATTTTGGATTGGATATTGCTTTTTGCCTGCTGCATGCTTAAGTGAGACATTGTTTTCCAACACACTTATCTTTGGGACC
This sequence comes from Astatotilapia calliptera, assembly GCF_964374335.1. Classification (NCBI taxonomy): domain Eukaryota; kingdom Metazoa; phylum Chordata; class Actinopteri; order Cichliformes; family Cichlidae; genus Astatotilapia; species Astatotilapia calliptera. The sequence goes on along the minus strand of NC_137427.1, from coordinate 28,550,164 downwards.
GTGTTTATGCTTCTCCTGTTTTGAAGTCTCCCCCACAAGTGAACCAAAATCCCTCATTTCGCACAGGCCTTGACAGAGGAGCCGATAACACTCAATGCTAAACGATTCTCATGAACAAGGCAACTTGGCACTAGCTCTAAATGGAACCAAATTCTCAAATCACAACCTTACTGACCTCATCATTAACATGCTCTCGCTGTGCACAGCTATAGTAGCTGCAAAAACACCATCCCCTCATTAGCACTTAGTCCAGATAAACAGGGTGATCCTGGCTGCACAGGATAATGGGAGGACCACAGGTTAATCTCTATAACTGTCCGAATGTCATTCGTTATTAACACCTACACACAAACAGAGAAAATCAAATCTGTAATACACTTCCTACGTGCCATTTTTGCATCTCCGTTCTACCTTCCCCGTCTCATTCAGCCATAATTGGTGAACAGCTTCCACAGCAAAAGTAAACTTTCTAATCTGGCACTGAATTGCTTCTACATGAAATTACAACTCATAAGATATTATGTTGACTGCAAAGCCAGCAAATGCCCCCTTAATAAACATAACCCGCTATTATATCGCACACATCTATTTGCATTCTCAATTTCATTGCTGCGCAACGTTTTTCCATAAAATGTATTAGATCATTTCTTCATACCTCAACAGGCCATATGAGTTCATTCTCATATTCCCAGAGAAAGTGAGGCTTAGATTGGGTCAGCGTGCACTAGCAGTGTGAACATCCAACTTCCTACTGCGTAATTCCCTATTGCTTTTGGACAACGCCCAAAGTACGCTGGAATGAACCCAAGCAATGTGTGAACGTGTGACAAAATACACTAATTTAGATAATAATCACAGAGAGCATGTTTATGGGTCATTAAAGGAAAGCATACTGTGACCAAGAAATCTCACACACTAAGCTCCTGCTCATTAGAGGGAAGCGGACGACTCAACTAATTACTCTGTGAACGTGACGGGCCACAAAGAATGTGTCATAATCTGTCTCTTGAGAATTAGCGTCCACCTCTGCACTGCTATAATTATGGGAACAGGGCCATTCCAAAATCACTCGTAATTCTGTAGGCAAAACAAGGTATAGGTGTCACTGAGATGGATTCAAGTCCTCGTGTCAGTTATATAAAGAGAAAAGAGAAACTAAGTTCAACTCTGGTTTCATTACAAAGATCCATTATAGTGCTAGAGATCTAAAAACAGTAATATTCATTGGTGAATATAATTAATTAAATCCCTTGAGTGGGTGCTTACTCAGACAATGACAGCAGTGGTATTTGGATAGCAAAATATGATTACGCAACCTCAAGTATTAAATAAGTGGATCATTGAGCTAACAGAGCATGTGTTTCTGGTAACCTTAATGGATATATGAACAGACAGTCTTAGCTTATGCTCATATATAGTTAGGTCCATAAGACTTTGGAAGAGGACATATATTTAACTACCAAATATTGTTTCCTGCCTTGAGATATTTTTGCAAGGCCGTTACTTGCAGCCAATTTCCTGCTTGTTTTTGAGTCTTTCTGCCTTCAGTTTATTGTTCAGAAACTGAAAAGCATGATCTGTTGAGTTGAAATCAGGTGACTGACTTCCTCATTGCAGAATATCTCTTTTCTTTGCCTTAAAAAACTCATGGGTTGCTTTTGCAGTTTGCTTTGGGTCATTATCCTTTTGCACTGTCTGATCGGTTTTGCAGCATTTGGCTGAATCTGAGCAGAGACCACTTCTATGGTCTTTCATGCGTTTTGGTGTTGCTGACCTGGTCAGTGTATTTATTTTTTAAAGACTGGACCAGATTGTTGTTTGGCCATTCCTAATTATTTTTGCTGTGTCTCTGGTAGGTTAATGTTGGTTTTTCCTTCAATTTTTCCTTCCTTCGTGTTTTCCGGACCTTATATTGAGAGTTACGGTGACAAGCTTCAACACTCAGAATCAACTCCCAGCCTTTTATAAGCTTCATTTGTCATGAAATAACAAGGTAACAGGACTCACTCTGCAATTAAAAGGCTTGTCATTCAGTTGCCTAATTCCTCCTGAGCCTCTGAAAATGGGCAACGATGTATAAAATGGCTGTAATTGCTGAAGAGTTGATGCACAACTTTTGTTAAATCACTTCATTTAAAACTGAAAGTCAGAAACCCAATCACATCTTGACTGTTTGATTTCAAATCCACTGTGGTGGTGTACAGAAGCAAAAGTACAAAGATTATGTCACTGTGCAAAAACCTATGGAGCTGTTTGACCATGCGCTACATGATGGCTGACAGGTCATGACAAACTGCAGCAAAGAAATCCAAATGTGAAAGAACTTGGCATTTTCAAAGTCTTCTAGCTCTATGTATGTTAATGTGTAAAAAACCCAAAAAAACAAGAGTGAACTAAACCAAACAAACTGGTTTAAAACAGAACAAAGTGGTTTCAACTGCTCAGTACAGCTGGGGTGATCTGCTGATTTGGGTTATGAATCTCTGTGGCTAGTTTTTCACTTTTTACACACAGTCATTTGACCCATTATTAAGATAATGATCAGCAGGTAGTCAAAAATTATGGTTTCTCAGTCTAAATACCAATACTCATGTTGAAAAGCGCAGTGATTACAATCATTAAGCTCTTTATGCCGGTATCTCTAAATATTTATGTTGTCAAAAACTAATATGACACATGAGCAGGGCCATCGATACACTGGTGCATTGCTACAGCTTTAATAACTTCATTTATGAGATTCCTGTAAGTTCATAGCATCCAGTATCTGATGGGCTGTGAGCTTCAAGGGACTTTACAGTGACCTACATCTATATCAGTCACATCTCATTCTTTGTTTTGTTTTTTTAGGATTGCGAAAGAGTCCCTTTCTTGGAAACATTAATACTTCCACTATGTTTGTGTCTGTCAGGCAAAAGCAAATGTTCTCAGAGTGCTTGTGAGAACAGTCAGGATGAATCTCCACTGCTTCAGAATAAAAAGGAACAAACGGCCGTCTTCATGAATGTCTTAGAAAACACAGATTCCAGTGGTCATAAAAGCGACTCTGTTTCTGTGTGGCTTACAAGAAAATCTTCTTGAACTGTCTTCCAAGTAGCACACACTTTCCGCCAGTTTCTACGTGCTCTGTAAATGGTGGCACTTCTACTTTAAAATTAAGTGAAAATATCAAACCTGTTTTTTGGGGTTTTTTTCTATTTTAGACGAGGCTTTGTTTGAACGGTGTTACTAATTTAATCTGACAGCATCTACCCGCTAACCTCAGGATTATTTTTAGAATTAACTCTGTCACTTCTTTGTTTTGATGTTACTAAAATTATATGTGTAGGTGTGTGTGTGTCTGTGTGTGTGTGTGTGTCTGTGTGTGTGTGTGTGTGTGTGTGTGTGTGTGTGTGTGTGTGTGTGTGTGTGTGTGTGTGTGTGTGTGTGCACTGTTGAACTCTTTATCTGCAGTGTGCATGCAAGAAGATGCTATCATCTGAGTGATAAACCAGGCTGCTGAACCGAGACACTGTTCTGCTACATCTGAATGGGACAGTGTTCACAGGGCTGCATCAAATGGCATTCATGTGTCTGCCATAATAATCATCATAACATGTCATTCAAGTGAATCACTCTGTTGGCTCACAGAGACTGATGAGGCTTTTTGATTGAGCTGTTTTGCTTGTTACTCCAGTGGGTAAACTGCGCCCTTAATGATAAAAGGGAGCAAGACGAGAGCGTGGCGTTGATAATGGGGTCAGTTTCTGCATTTGTCCTTTTTTAAAAAACATTTTATGCGAGAAAAGCTGAGCTTGCAGATTTCCTTTTTTTTCTATTTTAATGGTCATACAGTCTGACGCATTCACAGCTGGAAGCTGCTGAGTTCAACCACAGTCCTCCACTGTTGTCCACTGACTAGTAACGTTCGACCAAGTGCTTCATTCAAGGGCACCTTGAGCACAGATAAGAGTGCCTCTCGTTTCCCTGTTCCGCCTCTGCTGATTCTCTCAGCTGGGATTCAAACTGGCACCCTTCCTGATACCAGCTTGCATTTCTAACCTGCTGGACCTCAAATGTGTGTGTGTAATCAAACAGTTAAGGCTCTACTGTAGGCACTCTACAGTATGGCATGTGTTATGCAGAGTTCCCGTTGGATGAGCATTAGATTTTACTTCTTTCTCACTGCCCCGAGCTTCCCATGTGTGTCATGCTGGGCTTCTATCAAGCAGAGAGACGTTTTTCACTGTATAATATTGTAAATGATTAAAAATAGCACAGGGAAGCATGGAAAGAGGGAGAGAGGGAGAGCTGGAACAGTGAATGGTGGGTGGAGTGGATGACTGAGAATAAGCTCTCTTCTATATGTATTTATAGACTCATTATTTGTTGCTTTTGAAGCTAAAACGTGCTTTCCCCTGTGAGTATATGCGTACAGAGTGCGACAGAGGAGATCACACACCGGACGCCCATTTTTTGTTAAATTCGACCGCGTCAATAACAACATTGGCCATTACATAATCTGGTATCTGCAGGGTTTGTGTGATAACCGTCTTGTTGCCTGACTGGCTTGATGCAAAGTGCTATTGGCAGAATTCCTCTACAGGTACGGGGTCTGACAACATAGCGTCCTTAGAGAACGGTGGGGGTGTTGGATCAAAGTGATGCAAACAGACAGGGTGTCATGGAATATGAAGCCTGGAAGGTGAAATTTAAGTGAAAAGAAAAAAAATGAGTGTACTGTGCGTGTTTGAGGGTGAGTATGCATGGGAGGAGGAGGAGGTGGCGGTGGAGTACAAAGACAGTGATGGGAGACTCAGATGAGACTCAGGCACAAAAACCTGGTGAGGAGAATGTGAAATGCTGTGCAGAATGTAAACCAGTAAAGAGAGAAAAAAAACCCCACAGCTTTCTTAAAGAAAAATAAGGGGGCGGGGGGACAAAAGCTGATGTCCTGATCACGCAGCAAATGCATTTCTTGTATGTTCCGAATGGATTTCTCCTGGCAGGGCTTGTGCAGTCAGGCAATCCAGGACATATTAGAAAATGATTAAATCATGCAGATGCTGGCCCCCGTAAAAAGCAGACTAAGTCATATGAGTTCTTGCTGGGTCAAGTTTTCTTTCTCAGAGCCTGGAAGGAGGCTTAAGCCCAGCAGGACAATGTGGCACCTACTAAGACTGAAATAATCCAGTCACACTGAAACAGAAAAAAAGGAGTCACAGAGCAATTTTCCCATGATTGTTGCTAATAATGTTACGAGAGCATTAACCAACCCACACCAGCAGCAAACTAACATCTACCTCCTTCTCTTTCACCGCACGTCCAGTTTGCGCAAAAGCCTCGCACCAGCCCTTACTCCTCATCATTAACTCTACCATCATGCACTGTTGAACTCCTCTCTCACTCACTAACAACAAAAAGCTGCAGCAAACAAGCCAGACAAGGTTGGCAACACAAACAATGATAGCATCATCCCCACAATCCCAGCACTGGAACCAGAGCCCATGCACATATCTGCTGCCTAATTAGATCTGCGTGTGATCTAATGTTTGAGTTTAAATCCTTATGAGAGGCGCAAAAGCTCTCTGGTGTGAAATCTGTACGAAGTAGATCTGCTTAATTAGTAAAAAACATATAACGTATTTTACATGTTTCAGGACACGCGGGAGGATTAAAAGGAGCAGTCAGTTCTGAAGTCATCAAGTGTAAAGCAGCCCCAGGGCGCGCTGGCAGGCGCTCCTTTATTTCCGTGTCTTGGCCGACAGGAGGGACATTAACTAATCTATACCTGCAAGTTAAGTGCCTGGTGAGTAAAAGGAGCAGATCTTTATCCTCTCCCACTCAATGTTCACTTATTCAGCTTGGGAAAACTATAAATTAACTGCAAAGTCGCAGCCTGCCCTCTGTTACGTGTCTCTGGTTTATCTGCGTTTTTTACCTGCTGAAACTTTCCGCCGTAGCGTGCCGTGCCGATGCTTATCACAGCCATCACCACAGAAACTAACAAACCCAGCAAGCAGCTCTGGCTTCTACACCATCAGCCGATTATCAGCCAAATATGGGCCTTAACTAAACAGGCAGTATTTGCATTAGTTCATGGTTTTCTTCAAATGATAACGATCTGTGGGATGAACATGCGAGAAGGTATTAAATTCACGACAAATATTTAATTTAATATGAGCAGCATGGAGGATGTGAATGACTAACATGTTTATTTTCATAAGATATAATCTGATTACATCTTGGCAAAAGATATAAAATACCTCTTATGTCAAGGACTTGGGAGCACACGTAGTCTCTGATCTTTCAAGTTATTATGGCTCTTTTAATAATTAAAATTAAGAAGCCCACTTGACATCTGCTTTGCTCTTCAAAGACCATGAAATCTCTGACAGATAAAAGTGAAACTTCAGAGATTCCCTCCATACATGTTTGGGATTTAAAGTACATTTTCACAAAAATCAGACACTTTTAATGGTAAGCATACTGAATGTTCAATAATTGTGTTTACCTTACTGTTCAGGTAAGTAATCACTACCCTGTAGGTAAGTAGTCACTAAACAAGAAGCGATGTGGTGGTTTACTGCTTGTGTGGTTTAGTTTGTTTTTCCATCTATCCAGCAGCAATGCTTTTTAATTTTATCTTGATGATCAGCCACCCTGTTTAGTGTTCTTACAGAGCAGTAATACGTTACACTAATGCTATTACAAGCACAATATCCTAAGGCAACTACTTCACATTAAAAGCTTTCATAAACCAACTTTCTGGTGAGATAATCTTTAGTCTTTTAGTAATGTGAACTAAAAACTTTTATTACTGAAACAAGGAGTTCACAGTACTTTGCTTGAAAATGTTTCCTATTTGAACATACAGTTTCTATGATAAAACATTAGATGATGAGTTAGTAGGGAGCAAAACAATGTGTGGACCCAGCAGCATATGAACGGCTTAACTTCCTAGCCACAGTGGAACGTTTTCCTAGATTCTGTCCCTCAGTGACTGTGGGTGAAACTGAAACTGTGTAAGCCAAAAGGGGCTGAGCAGGGTTTGCAAAGAGGCAGCCTTGTCATCAGAGGTGGGAACACATGATACAAGCAACCGATATCGATAGTCTACTGCTGCTGGGAGTGGATGCATTATGCAGTGTGGCTGTACAATGCCTGGACTCTTTGCAGGCACATCTTTTCAGTTTTTTGAACTCAACATCTAGATTTTTACACATCAAGGTTTTTTTTAGCCTGGCTGTGTTTGGTCATGCAGAGAATGTGTAGCTAGCTACTAGGGGTGGGGGGAAAAATCGATACTGTGTAGTATCGTGATATTTTGTTTGCTAATAATGTATCGATACAGGGACAGCAGAAATCGATATTTTGTTACAAAAAAGGTTTTTGTGCTCTGACTTCAGAGCATGCTGATCCTTTTTCTGAGCAAGAATCCTGACATTCCTTCACTGTCCAAATGTGTTTAACTTTTTTTTTGGCAGCAATAAACATGAGTTTACTTATTTTAATTGTTTTATTTTAATTAAGTTTAAAACTTTTTTATTTAATGTAAAATTATATTTTGTTTTAATTTACTTTCAAATTCTTCAGTTGCTGAAGGGGCTGCATAGTTTTCATAAATTGCTTAGTTCAGAATAGCTATAATTGTACCAGATGGTTGCATTCAGTTAAGTTGGACTAGACTGTAATACAAACCGTTCAAGTTTGTCAACAATAAAACTGACTGAAATGAGAGAAAGACTGAGTGTGAGACTTTGATATTAGATAAAATAAATATTGATAAAGTTTACCTTTATGTACAGAATCTGAATATCGCAAAATATTTTTAAAAAATTGCAATAATATCGTATCGTGCGTTAAGTATTGTGATAATATCGTATCATGGCATGTTTGGTGATTCCCACCTCTAGTAGCTACAGAATGTACAGTAAATAATAACCACAGCTATTCAAGCAGGAGGTGGTGCAGATGGTTCCAAAGCACAGCATGAAATGAGAAGATGAGTCATGCTGAGGATGTCTGAACTTTATGGAAAGAAAATCTTAAGATAGGAAATTAAAACTTTACAAAGAATTAAAATATAAGTTAACACACACACACATACATAATCAGCTGTTGAGTGCACACCTGTGTGAACAGAAACCTTTTGAGCCTGTTTATAAATGTATGCACGGATGTAACTAACCTTAAGTCAGCAGGCAGTTTGTTCCAAGGAACAGGACCATAGTGAGTGAAAGCCCCCTCAGCACACTTAGATTTAATTCTGAGAACTGTTAAAAGAGCTGCACCTGATGACCTGAGAAGTCTAGTTGGATTATAGACACAGAGCAAGTCAGAGATGTGTTGGGGGGGGGGGGGGGGGGGGGGAGAGCCAGTGTGAGCCAAACTGACTTCAGTACTAAGAAAGTATGTTCAAGTGGAATATCTTCAAAGCCGAAGTTGTCCCACTGATGAGGTGGACAATCCAACAAATAGAGTGTTGCAGTAGTCTAATCACCCTTGAAGGCATAGACCAATTTTTCAGTTTGAGATAAGAATTTTCAAACTTTTTATAGATTGTTTACGTGGTTTTTACGAGAGATACTGTCGAAAATGATGCCAGGTTATCTGACATCCTTACTGTGTATCAGAAAAAGAGATATTAAATATGAAACAACTTTTTGGACTTTTCGGACCAACAATATACAAAAGGAATGTGCAAATGATTTCATTAACTTTCTTCTTAAATATCAAGTTAAACAGAAGACAGTTGTTATTCCTCAGTGTAATCGTACAGAGATTTGTGCAGCCCCAGTAAAGCTAGGCATAAAAGACTTCAGCTTCTCATAAAACAAGTGTTTCAAATGGCTTTAGCTCTGATGAAAGCAAAACAGGAAGCTGCGAAATCAACATCTACTGTATACCATCTACAGAAGGGGATGATCTCTTTATTAAGCTCCACAGTGATGAGCCAATTTAGAATCTCCCGACAAAGCCCACGGATATTTAGAAACCTAAAACATTCATTTTCATTTGAGGAAATTGCAAATACCCCTAATTCTGCATAATTCCTGGAAATATTCATTACACTGAGACCAATAACACTGTAACAGATACTCAAGGGGTAATAAACGATCAGAAATAACATTCTGCGGGCACGCGGCCAAGTCACGCAACGCTGAAAAAGGATAAACACTACGTCACACTCCAACACAGACAGCCCTGCTCCAATGTGGAGCTCTTTGGTTTATTATGCAGCAGCACATCCCAGCACACCAAGATATCTGTACACTTCTCACTTCAGACTGTGAACGGTACAGTAGTAAATCACCGTCTTAACTTGCCTGTTTTGCAGAGCTTGTTGTTGTCTTGAGATCAGTATGAAAACACTGGGACATAAATGACACCTTTGAGAACTAACCCTACACTTATCTTTTATTTCATTCACAAACTCAAGAAGCTGCTTACTAAAAACACATGATGCCGCTCTGAGGCAACGAGGTCTGCTCTATTTCCACTGTTCCATTATGCTTAAAACTTTGGGTATGAACCCATTTTCACAGAATGCCAAACCAGCTCATTGTCTTTTGTAAAAATAAAAAAATGTACATGGCTCGTCTTCAAAAACTGAGGAGAAGCCCTGAGTCTTGTGCCACATTATTTAGGAAGGAAAGGAACTGCATGGCACAGCGTCAAGTTTTTGTTTTTGTTCTTATAAAGAAAAAGCAACATAAAAACCATCACAGATTATATTCCATGAGCTAATGTTCCACTTTTGTGAGAATCTGCCAAAAATGTCATTTGAGACCCTTCCTTGTTGCCATTATTTATTTTCCTGTTCAGAATTTCCTTCATCTACTGGAAAACAGGTACAGTTAAGATGATTTATTGGCATTGAGTAGAGCTCACAGCATTGATTCTGCATCCAGCCACGCAGCTCAAAGCGCTCACCATGTGTTGCTGGCTTCACGTTCTCTCACGCTCTGGCCATTTCATGCGCTGACAGAGGGTTTGGCCATGCAGAGGCAGCAGTCCTGCTGCTGCCTGCAATATGTGACAGCATTGCCTGCCAGGTTCTCCACTGAGTATATTTCATTACTTGTTATTTAATTTATCCCCCTGATGCGCAGTTTCTAACAACATTTAGTTTGTGCCATAGAAAAAATAATTCCCACTTATCTATCTATCTATCTATCTATCTATCTATCTATCTATCTATATATATATATATATATAGATATATATATATATATATATATATATATATATATATATATATATATAGAGAGAGAGAGAGAGAGAGAGAGAGAGAGAGAGAGAGAGATATTAAAGCACTTTCCTAAGAGGGGATGGTCAGTAGAATATGTGGTCATACAATCATTTCTGATTCAAATTCCCACAGATAAGGTCCGATAACAAAAATGCTGATTAAAGTATGACTGCAAAAGCTTTTGTCTGAATCAATATGTCTGCCAATTTGCACACAATTTGCCAATGGGCTTTGAACATAAAATTGAAAGCAGCTTAAGTTAGTCATGCACGTCTTTGAAAGTTGAATGGAAAAGTAGCAAAGGGGCTTCGGAGGCATGAACTTTGGGGAACCACGTCACTAGCTTCCAGAGGCCTTGTTTGCATTCATGGGAAGGATTTGCGAAGCGCAATTAAGCTGATGATCCTTCCTCTAACTTCCTCTGGAGATTCACGTGTCAGACTTTTCTTAGAGGAGGGACGACGGATGGAAAACGGAAAACATAGCTGAAACATATGGATCATTCAAGCTGGTGTGCAACATTAAAGCTTTGAAGCGACATAAATCAGCCGCATGCTTGGTCGAATTCCTGCAAGTTCATTATGACCTCCTTACATGCAATTAGCTGTAATTAATGGAGCAACTTCAAAAGATGCTGTTTCCTAAATTTATCTCCTCTCTTGTCTCGCACTTTGTCCCACATATCATGCAGCAGAGAGGCTTACAAAATCGCACAGATGTATTTTCAGCCTGAGAGACTAAATCCACCTCAGAACGACTGTGTTGTGAGCAGCTCTAATCCAGCTGTAGCAGAGGGTTCTGCGCGCTTTCTCAAAGTAAGGAGAGCCTGTATATCCTTGTACATCCCATAGGGTCTTCCCGGCGGTCTCGATCCACATGATGGAAATCTATTCTGACCCTAACATTTCTGCAGTACGCGGAATTGTAATGTCAGGGGTGTGTTTAGCAAATCACCCAACTACAGCCTCCAAATGATGACAACCTTGGTACGCGTAGCTGCCAGCTAATGCGCGCAGACCTGAGCATGACAGGAGCCTCTTGGGTTTTCTCAGCAGCGCTCTGTCCTCCGACTATTAAATTATGAGCGTTTTACCACCTCCGCTGAGCAAGGCAAACACCGCTGTGTCAATCTCCTTCAAACTCGGGGGCGCACAATTTAATCCTCAGCCGAAATCATAATTGTATTACTGGTCGATCGTGTATATAAAAAGCCCACGCATATATGACAAAAGTTCCATCATCGGACTGGTAATATCATAACATTTTGGCTGATAGTATCGTTTATTAAACTGAGTTAAATATGGCTGGAATAACGGCGATAAAGGAGAAGCCTGGGAAGCATTAGTGCGAGCAGTTCTGGGTGATGGGCATTCCCCGTCGCTTCACACTGTCAATAATCGCTATAATGTTTCTCTCCGCTTCGCTCTCCTCAGAGGCTGCTTAGCTGACGCGTACTTGACAGTAAATCATAAATCATAAATCATATCAGCTCCAAAAGTAGGCTATGGCGAGTTGATGTGTGTGACTATTTGGTACAACTGGCCTCTGTAATGAATAAATATCAAAGCAAAAATACTGATGTCAGTAATACAAGTGGGGGTAAAGAAGAAAAACATGGATTGTGTCTTTAGCCTACTGTGCGACAAGCTTGTCGCGAGCGGAAGCATCTTTACGCTTGCTCGGATTTCTAATTATCAGCTCGCTGGTAAAACAAACAAAACCAAAAAAAGAAAATGACAACCGTTAAAATCGCAAAACAAAACGACACGTTTCTGTCACTTAAAATAATTTAGTGGCTATAAACAAAACAATAACACACTTGGAAACGAGCTGTAATTAATAAGCACGTATTTTCAACTAAAACTGTTATCGTTGTCACTTTGCAAATTAGAGTCAACCAGAGTTTTTGTTTCGCTTTATTTTATTTTCTCCCCAAACCTAGCTGAGTAATCAGGCGCGCGCCGCTCTCGCGCCTCGCGCGCATACTTTCCCCGGGCTCACCTGCGTTCCTGAGCTTTTTGTTCCGATAAACGGAGAAGATGACCAGGAGGTTGCCCAGGATGTCAACGACCGTAGTGAAGATGAGGAAACACCCCAAAGTTGTGGCAACCCACGGCGGGCGGTTCAGGTCGGTGTCAGCGGGGTCTGGTAAGGAGCTGTTCAGGTGAGACCCATTCATAACCATTGTACAGCTACAGTCGCCGAACTTTCTCAACTGAGCCAAATTCACCCTGCACTCCTAGAGCCCGGGTCTCGGAGTCGTTGCTGCTGCTGGTGGGATCCTATAACCTCCCGCGGGGTTCATCTTCATCCCCTCCACGCGCCGCTGCTGCTCCTTCTTCTTGCTCTTCTTCTTTCTCCTCTCCGCCAAAGTGAGCTCTGCCCAACTACCGCGGATCAGCTCTGGCAGCCTCCCCCTCTCTTTGGTCGCCTCGGTGTCACTTCTGCGCCCGTGTGCCATTCACTTTGTCGGTACGCATGTGTGACATGAAGCCGCCACTTCAAACCATCGCAGCATGTGACCAAACAGTTCGCAGAGGGCGCTTTTATTTCGAGGGAGAAATGCTGTCGCTCCGTGGTCGAGCAGTGAAAGAGCAACTCCACGGCTAAGGAAGCGTCCTAGTTATCGAGCGAGTTCATTCATGCCTTTGCGGTCGCTCGCTGGTTTTATCTCGGGAAGCCATTCATGATTATTTTTGAAGAATCATTCATATTACCAGGATCTCTTTCAGAAAAATCACTACTTTTTCCGTGAATGCTCAAGTGCACTGGATTTAAAGTGTTTAATGTATCCAAAATGTAGATTTCCCATAATGCTTCTTATTTTTGTAAAATCTGTAAATACTTACACACGATTGTAATTCAGTGAATTAATATAAAATAGTATAACACAGACACTGCAGGCAGTAATCCCTCTCTCTGTTTGTATTATGTTAGATCATACATACTGATTGCCCCTGGCGTCCACGCTCATCTATAGTTTGAGAGAGTGCCGGCTTTCTATACAAAGAGTAGCAATTATGCTATTGTTTGTTAATGATGTTGAAAATAAGTGGGTCAACCCCGTTCCAAACACACAAGCACGCCCTAGTACCTTTTCATGAGCCATCTCATTAAAAAAGGGTTGTCAGAGTAGTAATAATAATAGTAAACATAAATAAAAATATTTGTTTTTGATTTTGAGGATATTTAAGGGATGTGTTAAAAAAACACGCACATTCATAGTCTTGTTGCTCACTGATGATTTTTCAGTATGATGTACAGCAGAGAGAAAGGGTTCATCAGGAGCCACAGAACAAATCTGCAACTTTTTGGATAATCTATTAATGTTTTGGGGGACATTTCAAGTAGAAAGACACAGCTTTATAAAACGTATTAAAATATAAAATTGTAATTTAAGTTGAATATATCAGGTTTTAGAGCAGGGGTGGGCAACTCCGGGCCTCGGGGGCGGTGTCCCTGCAGGTTTTAGATGTGTCCTTGAACCAACACAGCTGATTTAAATGGCTAAATTAGCTCCTCAACATGTCCTGAAGTTCTCTAATCATGTGATTCAGGTGTGTTGACCCAAGGTGAGATCTAAAACCTGCAGGACACCAGCCCTCGGGGCCTGGAGTTGCCCACCCCTGTTTTAGAGTCAAAGTCAAGCAAAGCAAGACATCTGAGATTTTGTTTCTGACATTTTCTCTATTGATTTGACTGCCTAATTAAGAAAATAAAAGCAGATTAATCGATAGCACCACAAGACCCCCTGTTAAATTTTACTCTTCATACTCTTCATCCTCACAGTTTTTTTTTCTCCTGCTCTCATATTTCGCCTGGACACTTTAAATGCAGGCTGCCGTGTGTCTTTCAAAGGCCTGATTAATGGAACTCTGCCGAGATGGTCGCCTGGTTTAACCAGATGGCCAACTCTATAAAGAGTCCTGGGCCGTGTTCCAGAAAGAAAGTCAAGCAAACTCAGAGTTTAATACTAAACTCTGAGTTTGAGTTAAATCTGGGGTGGAAAACATTAAGTTTTTAGTCCCAGAAAATCTGATCACAGTAGGTTCAGTCAACTCTGAGCATGCTCATCCTGAGTTAAGTGCATGAGTAGAGAAACAAACTCGTGATGCCATTCCCTGATTCACTGTGGCAGCTGATAAATGAATAGCACAGCCTCCATTTTAATCCAAGGGGACCGATTAATATAAAAGCATGTCAGTTTGGACGAGTCAGTCATCATTTACCCACCCTGAAGTTTCTTTAACAGATGCTGGAATCCTTCCAGATTTTGCCTTTGAATATTAACTGTAATTAACACGGGAACATATTTTAGCACAAAAATGCGGTCCAGACGCATCCGTGACATCTGCAGCCTGGATTCCAAACTTTACATCAAACTGCATTTAATATGGCTTTACCAACCGTGACTGACTACAGCATGGAGAGTACAGTAGTTCAGTAATGCATAATGAATGTTTGAGTGGAGAGGAACTGTCTGACAACCTGACAGCTACCCTAATGCCCACAGAGTCACAGATTTAGAACAATGTAGCATTTAGGTTTTTATCTAAACTGATAAAAAGCCCATAATGCACACTTCTCACTGTCTCCGTCCTTATATTGGCAACTGAGAACATGCTAATAACCAGGATTTCCTGTTTTTTAAAGACCTATTTGTGCGAATTAGTGGTCCTGCTTGTGCTTTGATATCAACTGTGAATGAGCAGCTGACTGATGGAATCAGAGGGAAACTCAGGGTTTGGTGAAGAAAACCTGACAATGAAATAGGTTAGGTTACCCGGGTAACTGTCTCAGACTTTAAGTTAACTCTCTTTCTGAGTTCCCTCTCTTGTCAGAGTTAACAAAATAAAAGTTTTCACTTTCTGGAATGGGCCTTCCATTTCACAATAAATTGATTCACTGTGCTGCTGAACAACTTTTTTCCCTACTTTTGTCTAGACTGTATCTCTCTCCCTTGAGTTTGTCACGGGTAGATTTCAATCAGTTTTAGACGTCTGCAGGATAAATGAAGCAAACAACCTGAACTTGTACTCAATCCGGACTACCACAGCAAAGTGTCTGAATTCATCTGTCGTCTGGTACGGTCATAGTGATCAACAAAAGGTAACTTTATTAACAAAAACAATATTTTTTTTAAAAACAGGAATCCCACCAAAGCAATAATAAAGACACACAGCAGCTGTGTGCTCCCACCACAGTGATGTTGAGGGACAGGCTGACCAACATGATGGGAAAAGGGAGGACTGGAAATACACAGAAAAGTAACTGAAAACAAGGTGGGGCAGTTGATCATGGAGGTAAAAGGACACAAAGCAAAAAGAGAAGCATAGATGACGTTATTACCAAAATAAAACAGGAAGCTACCATAGAGAAGCTCACACACGGGCAAACAGGGTGACAGGAGACACAAAGAAAACTTGACCATAGCTTTTATAGTTGAGGGATTATAGTTTTTGGATTTTCAAAAGGAAAAAAAATCCCACTGTAAAGTATTTGCAAAGTGGACCTGTTGAGATTCTACAAAGCTCTGACCTATTTGGCTTTACAAAACCATGTGTGCATCCTGCTGTCATCACGAAACAGTCAGCTCAATGCATTTTTTTTTTAATCCCCATCTTTGCATCATTTTAAATCAGCCGGTTCATTGTGGCCTCAGGTTTGCTTTTATGTTGACAAGGCCAAAGTTATTCTTCACTATCCACCCATCATAAATATACCACGACTCGACAAGATTATGCCCCATCATAATACTGCACTGGCTTTTGCACTCTTCCTTTATCCTCCATCCTCATTTATCATTCTAAAATACAAACAACTCATTATTATCAATTATTTGTGATTGGTGTTCATTCAGAACCCATTCATTATCTCTCCCCATTTGTCTCAATATTACATTTTAGGTCAGCTTATTCTACATGCCGAGCAACATTACAGAAATCCCTGTTGTACATCAGAACAGAGCGAAGGGAGGAAGAAAAGAAGCGGCAAAGAGTGATTTTGAATAATTAGAGCAGTTAGTGAGATAAAGAAGCATACAGTAAGAAACAGTAAAGGGGAAAAGGGGAACGGGGAGGTGGGGGGAGATGAAGGACTGGCTCTTTGTGTGTCACTTTGCTGATGATAAAAGAAGCTTCAAATGCATTAGTAGAACAAGTGAAAACAGCATGAAAGCTCTTACTTTGAACTGACTGCTTCATAGCTGGAGAAAGTATTGCTCTGTTTTGCTGAAAGTTACCAAAGTTTTTTTTTTTGATTTGCTCTATCCTGGCCATTTGTGGCCACTTCACTTTTCTTTTTTCAACCATTTTCGTTCTGTTAATGCAAATGGAATGAAACTTCCCTAAGGTGTGTATTTTTTTCAGATTTTTTAATTTTCAAATCAGCTCCTTAATAATGTCAATAATATTCACTATACACCAAATTGTTCCTCTTGACTCTATCGTGGCCATTTTTGGCCAATTGTAACCCATTATAACCACCTTTTTGATTCCTTGTTACTGACAGTACTATATCATGCGATTTAGGTAAAATTGCTTTCATTCTAAACTCAACACATGAAAATTGTAGTTTTTAATGTTTTTTACCAAATTACATCATTTACCCATTTTTGGCCAAGCAAGCGATTTCATGTAATATTCCGAGTTCCTAGTAGCAGCCTTTGATGGCTTACCACACTCCAATGGACCAAAATAATGAAACAATTTTGACATAGGTTTGATCTTAAGGATCTAATAGTTTGTGTTTGTGCATGACATTGCAGCACAAACATGTATTTGCAAGATGGACTGGAATAAATAATGACGCATCAAACATTACATAGGCTGCAGTGAATTTCTGTGGATGCAGGTTATTGAGCTTTGAGGTTCCCAGTCAAACGTAGCTTTGAAGCACATGTTAAAAGCACTTTTACTCTTATATTTTTCATAAAAAGATACCATGCCCAAAATATTAACTCTAGAAACAAAAACAAAAACAAAACAAAAAAACCCAATCACAGGACATTTTGCAGAGTTCAAACCTGCAGCTGCAGCACAAACAACAACAAACACTGTTTGTAAACGTGTCCTGGAGTTTATGCAGGTGCAGACAGAGCTACTGCTGTAAGTCAGCCTAACAGCTTCCAGATCATTTATTCTGACTATATGGCAAGAAGGTCATCACTGCTTCAAGCACTGTCTATATGATCTGGACAGAGAGCAAAGACAGCAAGCAGTCCTCTGCCCTTGAAGAAAAGACATCTGCCCAAGATGAAGAAACTTCCTCTCCAGAAGATGAGGGGACAATCTCCAAAGAGGCTGACTGCATCACCACTGATGATGAGTACTAGCCAGGGCCTGAATCCTCTTCTTTGGGGGAGGATTGGGGTTGGGGGGGGCATGGAGGTGGAGGCCGAGCAGCTGATGGAAAAGAACAAAGGAGCATTTTCTGAGACCGAGGAGCCGGCGACTGATTGGATCCCTCATGAAAGGAAAACCATGTGGGTCCCACCACTGAAGAGAGACTGCTCTACAATCCAGTACCCACGGGTATCATACCAGGGGTCACCCTGTATGCAGTTCCCTGCATACAGAGTGACTTTTTTATAACAAAGGAGATCTTTTAGCTGCTGTGCACCCTTACAAACCTGCACGGGAGGCGAAGGTGTGAGGATTAGAGGATTATAGATGAAGTGGAGATGTGAGCCTAAACCAGAATAAAGCAATACATAGCACGTTGGATGACAACACTGGAAGTTCTCAGGAAGTAAAAAAAGGCATGGGGTTCAGACTCCAACTGACGGAGGAGCTCCGAGGACAACGTCTTTCCTTCGGGCACCTTGGCAGAGGAACGCCTCAGATGAAAACTGGCACAGGGGAAACAACCCAGAGCTTCCTCCCCAGCTCCTCCAGTTGCAACAGAGGAAGATTTTGTTGTCTGTCTTTGGCTTCACCAAAACTACCACGGCGATATCCCACATGCCAAAGCAACGGAGGAATGTGCTTCTTTTGACAGCAACACACAAGGAACCAGCAGTCAGTGATGGGGAATAAAGGATGCGTGAAAGCAAGAAGCAATCCTGGACTACAATAGGCACAAATATTGCTTGGATAACTTAGAGAGGATGTTGGCACCTCGAGTTGTAGAAGGAAAACTAACTGATGGCTGCTGGCTCTTTTCTCCAATCTCCTGGATGTCTTGGGAAACGATGTCTTTGTCCGGCCGGAACAACCTCACTGAAGTGGGGGAGTCCTCTACAACCTACAGATGAAGAGTGATCCTGGGAGAGCTGGGACACATGCTGGTGACCTCAACAACTGCAAGACACCCATGTCCCTTATTCTCAGCCACTTCTGCCACTGATCTCAAGATACAGTAGTCTGAACCAGAGTGTGACCCACACCCCACCAACAAAATGAGAAGAAGGTGCAAAAGCCAGCCCCCCCCCCAAAAAAAAGTAAAAATAAAAAAATAAATAAATCATTGTTACAGTTACTGACCTGCAATGATGATAAAAAGAAATATTAGGTTTCATCATTCATATGCTAAAATTGTGAACTTTATTACTATTACTATACTTTATTACTATTTTTACTATAATAATACATAATCTGACTGGTATTCAAGAGTTTTGATATCTGAATTTGAATTATATTTTGGCTTTCATGACTAGGAGCAGTGCTAATTTAAAAAATCAAGTCAATGAAAGTAGAAAAATGTTTTAATATATATTAATTTTATAGTATTTTGTAAACATAAAGAGGGGGTGGCCATTTTTGGCCACGAACAAGCTGAGAGGGAGTTTTTTTGTTTTTCTGTTACTGCACAAAAGAACACAGATGCATAAAACTCATTGATACTGTTAATTATTGCTATACATCTAACCTCCACCATGGTTAGAAAATAAATCAGATGGCATGTTTTATTTGGAAAACAATTGAGGTTTTATGATTTTTTCCATTTACGAGTTCCTAGGATTATGTGATCTAACTGGTATTTAAAGGGTTAAAATTCTGAATTTGAATGAAATTTTGATTTTCATGAACAGCACTGATGCTAATCTAAAAAAATCAAGTCAAAAAAAGTGGAATATTTTCTTAATATAGCATATTTAATATTTGATAGCATTTCGTAAACGTAAACAACGGGTGGCCATTTTTGGACACGAACAAGCTGAGAGGGAGTTTTTATGTTTTTGCTCTCTCTGCACAAAAATAACAATGCATTATAATCAACGTTGATGTGAATCAATTACATGCCCCAGACTCTACTATTAATAATACAAGAAATTTCAGTAGCAATGCAATTATATAAAATTGCGAGATTTTGAGGTTGTCTTCCAGCTAGTGCAATGGACAAACAAACTGGTGTTTAAAGGGTTAAAATGTAAAAAGTAATAACTATTTTATATTTATGAAAAGAACTGAAGTTAGTTAAAAGCTTTATGCAGAAAAAATGGCAAAAAACCCCATAAAAATAATGAAAAATTGCAGACCTAATCTTTTGGTGGCCACTTTTGGCCACGAACAAGCTGAAAGGGTATCAACAAGCCCAGAGGGTTAAGTCTGATCTGTTAGTCTCTAAAGTTAGACTCATTTCCACTCAATGCAAGTCAGGAGTTTTGGGAGTCCTTAACCACCCTCTTATTTTATGTGATGATCTCATTGAGCAGGCTTACAGCAATCTCGGCTTTACACAATTATTTTTTTATCTTCTCCAAACTTTTTTCTCTAAGGACAAATCCACAAGGACACTGCTGTGATTGTGCATACATTAATCCCTTTTCAAAAGAAGATAAAGCCTCGTTTTTTGGACTTTTTTGTTGAAACAGCACAAGTTTCTGGGTTTTGGGTGGGTCTTTCAGGCACACTGCCACCTACCTCATACACTGACTGCAGAATATGATACTAATACACTTTTTTTTTCTATGAAGAAGAAGAAGAAGAAATAGGAGGCATATTTTTGGTTATGTAGGACATCACACAACCTAAGTCTGCAACCCACCCTTAGCAGGAACCAATTGCTCTTTCAATTTAGAATTTAAATAAAGAAACTGGCTAACCTAATCCACCAGTGTGTGAATGCGAGAGTGAATGAATAGCGGCATTGTAAAGCGCTTTGGGTGCCTTGAAAAGCGCTATATAAATCCAATCCATTATTATTATTATTATTATTAACCTAGCTTAGCACACTAAAAGTAATTTCACACTTTGACTTGTTAAATTTCTAGATTTTTTACTTATAATCTCACAAAGTATTTGTTTTTCTACTAACATAACAGAATGACCTCTCTGAACAGGCTGGCACCAAGGCCAGTGAAAATGGGAGGTTTGTTTCAGGAATGGCAGCTGGCATAAAATCTATGGCAACCATGCTGAGCCATCCACTGCAGCGATTTATTTACCTTGGGAAATAAGGGAGCAGGTAAAAATACAGTGCATCCACAAAGTATTCTCACTGTTTAACTTGTTCCCCGTTTATCATCTTACAGCATTTAATCAAATGGATTCAATTCATTTTTTTATCTCAAAATTCTACACACAGTGGCCCATAAAAACAATTTAAAAATATGTGCTTGAAACTCTTGCAAATTTATTAGACATAAAAAACAAAAATATAACATGATTTCACAGCCTTTACTGAGACACTCGAGACTGGGCTCCGGTACATCCTGTGATCATCTGTCAGATGTTTCTAGAACTTGATTGGAGTCCACCTGTGGTAAATTCAGTCAGCATGTCAGAGCACAAACCAAGCCATGAAGTCCAAGGAATTGTCTGTAGACCCCAAAGACTTGATTGTATTGAGGAAGCGATCTGGGAAATTGTACAGAAAAAAACGTCTATTACATTGAAGGTTTGAGTGAACATAATGGCCTCCATCATCCAAGTTTGGAACCACCAGGACTCTTCTTAGAGTTGGCCACCCGGCCAATCTGAGCAGTTGGAGTAGAAGGGCCATAGTCATGGATGTGTCCAAGAACCTGATGGTCACTCTGACTGAGCTTCACTTCACTTCTAGAAGGACAACCATTTTTGAAGCACTCCACCAATCAGGCCTGTATGGTAGAGTGGCCAAGCTCGAGCCATTCCCCAGTAAAAGGTGCGTGACAGCCCAAATGGACTTTGCCAAAAGGCACCTGAAAGAGTTTCAGACCATAGGAAACAAAAAAAAGATTGAACTCTTTGGCTTGAATGCCAATACCATCCCTACAGTGAAGCATGGTGGTGGCAGCATCATGCTGTGAGGGTGTTTTTCAGCAGCAGGATCTAGGAAACTAGTCAAGGTCAAAGGAAAGCTGAATCTACAGTCCTTGATGATAACCTGCTCCAGAGCACTGTGGACATCGGACTGCAGCGAAGGGTCATCTTCCAACAGGATAACAATCCTAAGCACAGAGCTGAGACAACAAAGGAGTGGCTTCAGGTCCACTCTGTGTATGCAAGTCAAGACTTGAACCCAAATAAGCATCTCTGTAGAGATCTAAAAACCTTTATAATGTGCATTGGTGTCATAATCTGGGTAAAGGGTGGAACTCAGCAACCTGCACATTTAGAGACTGGAGATTTGTGACATGTGATGGTTAGTACTAACCAGGGTCTTTTCCCATCCCAGGAGTGTTTGTGTCAACTTGCTGTAGTCCTAAATAAACTGTATGTTAAAATCAAAGTAACTTACAATAAAAACAAAATTTTACATTGATCCCACAGCAGCTTCAGTCCTCTGATCTAAACTCAGGGGTATCAAATAGAGTACACCCAAAGTTTAAAAGAATGAAACCATGTGGTTATTTCAGGCAGACACATCTGGCACAGAATCCCCGCACATCTGCTTTTCAAACTTTCTTTTCACAAGCAACAGCCAATCAGAAGAATAATGAACAGAGAAACAGGATACAGGGCCAACGCAGAGAGACGGGCAAACTATTTATGTTCAGTCTCACAACAATAGCCAAATTATAATCTAGTGATTCAGTTCATTTCAATTCACTTTTACTTAAATACTTTCCAAATCCCAACAACAGTTGCTTCAAGCAGAGGCCACGCATAAAAACACGGATTTCAAACTGAACATGGTCCTTTAATATATTTATTAGCTTTTTATCAGTCTCTGGTGTGGTTATAGTGATGAATAGAATTTGCACACTGAAGTTCAGGGCAACTGGCACCTGTGTGAGTCTTTCTTTATTGTGTGACAGGTTTGCCTGTCCAGGGTGCAGAGTTGGTATAATGACACAGCATCACAGCATGTTGTGTGTGGGGTGGCATAGTGGAGTATGTGCACACTGATCTAGAGTTTTGGTAGGATAAAGGTATTTATGTAGCTTCTGTATAAAATAGGTCCAAAGATTCAACCCCTAGCGTTACTATACAAACAGCCTAGTTCTGCCTTTCTACTGGAGTGAAGCGACATATACTGTCAATCATACTACAGGTACTCAAATTAGTATTAACAGGAATGAGTCAGTAGTAAAAACTAAAGATACATCATTTTCAGAAGAAAACAAATGTAGAGATCACAAAAGGTGATGCCAAACATGATCATTTCTACTTATAGAGATTCTAAAGAAATAATTCATGCCTATAAATCAGTTTCTTCCTACAAATCAGCTGCTAAGCGCTTTTGTGTTTATCTCCCTCTATTTTGTTCGAGCCCCTGAATCACTGTCTCCCGCTGCGAACCAGTAATTATCCAGAGCAAGGAGACTTTTATCTAATGTATAATTGAAGTGGTGTACAAATAAGTAATATTGGTGGCTGAGGAGCAAGCCCACCCAAGGCAAATAATGAGCAGGCATTTAGAAGGGAGGAGGACATATCTGCAGGGGAACTGTGTTTTGTTTAGGCAGGGAATTTGTTTTAGGAAACACATTTACTTTTATTAAAATGGCCTTTAAGACGAGTCAGTGGGATCGTTCTATCGTGTGTACCTACTGTTTGAACATTTGATTAGTCTTCAGAGATCATCAGGGGTATGAAGATGACTCAGAGGCACTGGTTGTATTCGGTGCCAAAGGAGCACCTTTGAGTTTTAAATGATCAAATGAACTGAAGCAAGAAAAAAAAGGAATTATTGCAATGTTCTTAAAATGCAATGTCTGGGGAGCTTTTTAACTTTAACAGCACAATTAAAGAAGTTTTTAAAAGGGAGTAAAAACAGCGAGGGAACGGGAAGGTGATCAGTGGCGTGGTCTCATCGTCCCAAAACAGAGAAACAGGTTCGAGAGAGCTGTCGTGAGTTGGTTGGGAGAGATGGGGAAGGGTGAAAGGAGAAAGATGAGAGTGGGAGAGAAGTACCACGTGTGGGGGAGGGATAGGGCAGATGCACCCGTGATGAGGACAGGAGGGTGCCAAGAGGACCCCCCCTCTGTACAGACGGGCGTGCACAGACACACACAGACAAATACACACACACACACTGCTGCCCGAGTCACTCATTTGAGAGAGCTGTCAGCAAAATGAAGGAGAGGAGACATAAGTAATGTAATGAGTGCGGTCTCGACACAGGCCCGGCATGTCTCTGCCGCTTCACTGGTCATGACTACATCCCACAGAGAAACAAGAGTGTTTGCTTTTATCTGCTCTCGTTCCCCCCTCCTCCTCCTCCTCTCAGCCGGTTGCCATGACAACTGCGGAGCTCCACCCAGGAAAGAGATGTGTATGCTGGGAGAAAGAGGATTATTGGGGTCAGTGGTCTCTGCGAGTGTGTGTGTGTGTTTGTCTCTCTCTCTCTCTCCCTCTCACGCACATTCACACGCAAGCTTTCTCACAGAGTGCGATTGTACACTTACACATAACAATACAGTGACTGAGTATTTAACAGGAATGAAGCCAGACAATTAGCGTTTTTGTTGTCTGTTGTTTATTTAATTAATCAGCCCCCTGGAGCGAAGTTTTATGGCTTAGTCATTATGTTGTTTTTGTGATTAGCATTGTTATTGAAAAATTTATGGGGGCTGTTTTTGTGGAACTTTTTAATGTTCTGTAATAAACTCGAGGTCAGGGTGATTAAGTGTTGCACTTCTATAAAGTAAAGAAAAAAATAAGGAACAGAATGGAAGCTGATGAGAGAGGCTCCCATCATCATTATGTTTGTTACTTTTCTGTATGGGTCAGGTTTTAGCACAGCTAAATCCTACATTTCCCGTAATCCAACAAATGGCACTGATGCATTCGATCCGTCATGCATTACCATTCGGAAAGTGTCTGATTAACAATCATCATCTTGGCAGAGAATAAAGGAAAAGGCAGCCAACATCGAAAGAAGAGCTTTGAAAGTTCTTCCTGGAGAAAGCCTACTTAAGCCTACTTAAAGAAATGAGAAGAAAGCTTGACTAGGAGAGTTGAGGCTGTGTTGAAGAATAAGAGGTTTGTCATAGTTGTGCAAACTCTGTTTTTGCCTCATATACTGTATTTCCTGCATCTACTTCTTATTTTCCTGGCAAAAAACAGAAGTGAGTCAAGACTTGTTTACTTGTGAACTGGTTGTGATAAGACCGCCATATAACATGCTTCTAAAGCGTTTACATAGCTGAGTGGTAGTGGTATTTTCTCAGCACCATAACAAAGCTCTAAATCCAGTTTCCTGGTTGCTCTCCAGTGACTGCACAGTGGTTTTAACTGGATTTTTTAATTTTTTCACTAGAATGCATCTCACTCTCATATAGGGTGTCGTTTTTAGTACAGTGGGGTGGGGGATAAAACAGCAGTAATTCATACAAATCTTTTTAATGAAAGCAAAGCTGAGTGCACCTCCTAAACTAACAGCAAGGATTCGGGTCGTAGGAACACTGTCAGACACATTTACAGCTCATTCACGTTTCTGTCTAGCCGATGAATGGTTCAATAAGAAATATTGGCAATTAGAACCCAACAGTAGAATGATAGGGACTGAGTCTCTGAGTAGATCAGGCAATTTTGTGTCTGAGAAAAGGACACGGTCTCAGACTTTGATTTCATTTCTCACGAATGACTGGGCAGATTTTCAGGCCCACTTGGGGGCTGTTTTTCCCCCCAGAGTTTCAGGACTGTGCGACATGTTTACACACCACACGAGTAAATGTCAATCCCTTTCTTCCACAATCGCTTCCTGTGCAAAAACTGAACTGTAATTTGACTTGTGATTGATGGAAATCTGCTCTTGCTTTCATAAACTTTGATTACACGATTTTAAACTGTTTAATTCCCCCTACATTATGAATGTCATGACATATGGAACAGGATTATAATGATGTATAATCCTAAAAATGCCAGGTCCAGCTTATTACAAAGCTAATCAAGAACACAGCACAAGGTTAAATACTTCTGTGGACCGAGTGAAAATGGCACTGCTGTAAATGAACTGCTTTTGTCACTTTATTTATAATTATATGATGTTTTTTCTTCATTTTGGATAAAATCACAACTTAATGTAACTGTATTCCAACATCTTTATGTCTCAAGAGGCCTCGACTGAGGTTTGAAGAGCATTTTTAGTCTAATTCTGCACAATGAATACGTACAGTACTCTCATGCACAAGTGCGCTCATCAGACTTGTAAAAGTCTAAACATGTCCTTCAAGGATGGTGGAGAGTTATCAATGGCAAACTGAGCTGTGAAGGGGAAATCACGCAGGGTGAAAGTTTTCATACCAGCTGATGCCAGTTTGGCTGGTTTGTGTTCCTTCATCCAGCAAGAAGGAACCACTGAGCTCTGCCTGTGGACTGCTTCACTGCTTTTTGGCGTACAAACCATCTTCTTTGCTTCCTGTAGCTTTCATCAATTACCATATGCTGCCATCTTGTGGTTGTCAGCTGATACTACATGCTCAAAGTTGCGCACAAGTTCAAACCTCGAAATCCACCTTTCTCAAAGAACTGCTCACCCGATTCTTCACTAATGAATAATGCATTAATAGGTAAGGAGGTGTTAATTTATTCAACACAAGAAAAAACGCCTGGTGCTTTTTCCACAGTTAATTGGATTTGTGGAGCATGAGATTAAGGAGCACATGAGCGACTGCTAGGATTTGGGATGCACACCTCTTTAAAAAAAGTTAGGATGCTGTGCAAAAACAGAATGCAATTATTTGTAAATAATTCCAACTGCATTTTTAATATATCCATTACAAAAAAT
Source organism: Astatotilapia calliptera (assembly GCF_964374335.1). NCBI lineage: Eukaryota > Metazoa > Chordata > Actinopteri > Cichliformes > Cichlidae > Astatotilapia > Astatotilapia calliptera. Next base: position 28,523,835 of record NC_137427.1, on the reverse strand, counting down.
GTTTCAGTCATTGTTGTAAGCGAAATTGCTATAAAGGGGGTTTCATTTAATAATCACTTCATATATAAATACATTTATATTTATATTCATTTAAATATCACACAAGACATTAAAATAACTAGTGATGTTTTAAATTGACCTCACAAAATTACAATAAGAACCCATTTACACTTTAAATCCAGGGTTGTGTATTAATTTGACCTTCATGCCTTTGGATGAGGGCATGTGTAGCTCAACTGGTGGTGTGTAAATTAGCACATTTGCTCAAGTACTCTTTTGAAGCACAGTTTTAATATACTTTAAATATTTCTGTGTTATACTGATTTCTATTGTCCTCCATTATCTTTTCTTACGTCTTGTAAAGCCTTCCAGCTGATAGAGGGTGCACTTTGATTAGTTTTGTTTTTAGACTGTATAATGAATCTCAGTATAAGTGTGGTGTTTGCTGTGGTCCTGAGAATAAAGCAAAAAGTGAAGTTTTTCTACAATCAGGCAGGGGCTGCGCAGTGTCACATTGCTCTCATACAAACAGTCTGATTCTGGTGGCACGATGTGATTCATAAAGCGATGGCAGAGAAGAGGATGTGTCTTGACAGGAGTCAGCCCATTACAGCCGATGTGGCGTCGCTCTGCTGTCCTCACCGAAGGTTAAAAGGTCATTCTTCCACCACAGGGCCCAGGAGGGAGCACAGTCAATCCTGTGTGAAGTTGTGACCAGGTCAGCACTTTGCAGAGAAAGCCAAACAGTGGGGAAAAAAGCCCTCACAAAGCACAGGCTGCCTGCAGTGACCGGCCAGCGCTGGAGGTATCAGGGTCATGTTATTTTATCAGCCTCATGCGAGGCAGCTGGGGTTTATTGATACAAACAGCTGCTGGGAGACAGGAGGAGGGAGGTGACGCAACGCAGTCAAGAGTTTAAGGCCTAAAGCCAGCTTTTAAGTTTTAGTGTTGGACTGCCTGTATTATTAACCTTTATTTTACCAGGAAAAGTCCTATTGAGATTAAAAACCTCTTTTTCAAGGGAGTCCTGGCCAAGAGGCGACAACATGTTAAAATGACAAAGTTACATACATGTTATAAGTAACAATTACATTTTAAAAAACATTTTTCTCTGGCTCTCTCAATTTGGACTTAAAAGCATTTAATGAAATAAGATCTGCTATCTTCCAGTCTTTTTGCATCATGTTCCATGTAAAAGGGGCAGCATAAGTAAAAGCCTTCTTTCCCAGTTCAGTTCTGGGAAAGAGCTGAACTGCCTGTGATTAAAAGATCAGTTTAATTCATCATTAGTCTGTGAAGAGTTTAACAAATACTCAAGGAGATATTTATTGGATGAAGGAGGAACAATCCATCCTAATATCTAAGGTTCATTCAGTTTGTACCATGTTCAGCCTATTTATATGTATCATTCAGGCCCATTTGTAGCTATAATTTGTATAGTTTCTTAAGACATCTGTAACTTGTATTTTTGTACTTCTTATCTCCTCCTTGTGTCTGTATATACACATATATATATATATATCTATTTATATATTACCCATTTAAAATTTCACTAATCCAACCCAGCATCACCGGGGTAAACGCTCCGCTAGCTGTACTAGCTCTCACGAGACCAAGAAAATCATCAAGTGTGCACGGGCGGTTGCCACGGCACACAAATGTAATCATGTTTGCCAAAAAAAAGTTGCAAAAAAATTGATTTGAATGATTGAACTGTTTCAGATTAATTTTTCTGCTGAGTGATCGTTTAAGTTTTGTTTGAAATCATCCATCCAAACAACTAAGATATAAAGTGTAGAGCGGTTTGTAAGAGTTCCCCTTTCTAAATACATTTATATCCCCAGTACTGTAACAGAGTGATGCATCGTAGTTACCTTGTAAACACGCTGAGAAAATAAGGCAGACGCAGACATCAGAGTATTTTTTAGGAATAATTTATTGCCAGTAGGAAAGCGTGAGCTTGTGGCAGTATTCAATAAAAACCTTAACAAGACCATAGCATTGCTCAGACACACACAGACACCTGAAAAAGTCACGTGTCCATGGATAACTCTGCACTATAAATATATTGGGTCCCATTTTCTTGGTGGAAAAATAAAGAGGTTCCAAAGTCAAAATGTACAAACAAACAAATAAAAAATAAACAACACAAGAATATGCAGTCGTTCATTGAAGACCCTTTTTGAAATGAGCAAGAGACAACAAACTTTACGAGTACACTGTGTTCAGAAAAGTCACGCTCTTCTCTTTATCTCTCTTTTTAAACACTTCTTTTTTTTCTTAATGAATGTACGCACAGTAAGGCTGATAATGTCACACCATTTAACTTTTTTTGTTGAAAATAAAAGCATAGAATATCTACAAAACCTAGTAAACTTTGAAATCAAAACTGTACATTTAAATTTACACTGAAAATGAAGACTTGTATAAAAACATCTTGCTTGGTTTTGTTTATAGAAACAAAGACATTTACTTTCTTTTTTTTTTGTCGTGATGTTTTTCCTGTTGCACGTTGAGATGTCGATCCTTTGCACAATCCACTTCCTGTGTATGATGGCAGCTACTTAAAGCGAGGGGGGCTGGGCTGGGCTGAGCAGATGCAAAGCGGCTACAGAGAGTTTCCTATAACTTCTTCAGATCTTCTCAGCTGAACGGCCTTCTCAGCCGGTCTCAACAAACCCCTGTGTTTATGTGTCAGTGTGTGTCTGTGTGTGTGTGGGTCCAGATTCTGTGCGTGTTTAGTGTCTGTGGTGGTCAGGGGCGAACATAAGGTGTAGCTGTGGGTTTAGGCACTTTTGTTTGGATCCAGTGTCAGACTTCAGTGTGCTGCTGGGAGTCCAGCGCCGGGATGGACAGCCGCTCAAAGTGGCCCTCGTCACCGCTCTCGTAGTCGCTTATCATCACCTCGGACTCCTCGCAGCACGCCGACATGTCCGAGCAAGAGGCTGTGGACGTGTACAGAGACATGGACATGTTGTCCAGAGCAGAGGAGTCAAAGTCCCGACTGCAACCTAAAGGGTAGCCTCCTCTGTAACCGCTGTTACCCAAGGTGGAGGCTGGGGTGGCGGAGGCTGAAGTGGTGCCCAGGCCCTCGGTATCGCCGCCGTCACTTGGGAAGGAGTGCTGCGGCAGGTACTGGTTAAGGCTGTAAAGCTCGGGCAGGGCTGGGCGCTGGCGGATGGCGCCTGAGCTGCCCGGACCGGTCATAGGCGGGTCCAAGTCTCTGCCGAGGGGCCGCAGGGTGTCGCAGCGGTCGCTGTACTCTGGCAATGGTGGCGGCGGGAGGTCGTCGTTTACAGGGAAGTCCTCTGGCGGCGGAGGGAAATCGCTCTCAATGTCAAAGCCGCCGGGATAATAGTCGGTGTCGATGGCACTCGGGTCGCTGTACAGAGGGGCGGGTGACTCCACAACCTCATACTGTGGAAACTCCTGGATTCCAGGAAGTTGAACACTTGGCATCCAATCAGATGTGTCCCAGTGATATCCTGTTTGAGGAGGAGAGACCACAGCACACACATTATATCACTGCTCTCTCGCAAAAGCTGCACAGATGCTCTCAGGTTAATGTTAAAAACCCACACCATGCAGGAGGAACACAGGTCAAAGTCACGCACCACAATGAGCTTAAACAAACTGCACAACGCTCTGTGATCAGACACACTCAGCAGACATGATTCACAAGTTAACACACACAATAAAATACACAACAAAAATAGTCTGTCTCCCTGTGTTTTTGTTTAGTTATCTTTTGTTATAAGATTATAATGTGATTTCTTTTTCTTCCTTTACAACTTTAAACTGTTGCTGGTGAGTCATCCTGATCTCAGGGATGCATGCATACATTTATCTAATCAAAGATCACTGAGGGCAATGAACTAACTCCAAGTGGCCAGGAGGGCATTATCACTGTGTCATGGGTGTATAGCTGAAAGCAGCAAAATACAGAGCTGAACATAAAAATGAAGCCAATGTGGAAGTGCCTAAAAACCTGCATCCCCTCTGAAGGCTGTCTGAAGTGTACGGGAGGATGGTGTTCTGACTCCATTATTTGTTTTCAGTTGAATCTGGATGACATCACCGAGGGTACAGCCATCTTTTCGCCTGTCTATGGGAGCGATTCCCAAAGAGTCAGCCCTGCTTCTGAGCGTTTCTATTAAATCTTGTAATTAAATTAAAAGATATGATTTAAATAATCCTAATTATTACGGCTCACCCACGTGTACATTACAGCCCCAAGTCTCAAGTCCGACTGTGTGATTTTCCTCTTATTTCAAAGCTAAAAAAAAACCTGTTTTAAAACAGATGCCATGGCTTTCAGAAAGCTCACACAACAGTAACACAGACAGACAAACATAAAAAACTGTGAATACTTCCAGTTAGTTACTGAGCAACACTTTTGATCATATAACATATACTCATGTATGTCATGCAAAGGATTTTTTCAGGGGGGTTGAAGGAGTAGAAACATATATATAACCTTACAATGCAAACAATAACACCTTATCAGGCCACAAAGCTCCAGAGCCACGTTAGAGAGGAGGTTAAACTCTCCTCATTAGGGTTCAGGGTTAGTGGTTAAACTGCAGAGGATGGGATCAGGGCAACACCAGGCAAGCAAAGAAGAAAAAAAACACAAGTCACCTCTTGGGTTCTTGAGATCATGAGCCAAAAAAGACTCTTTACATGAGGCGAGAAGGGGGAGAAAAAGAGAAAGAACAAGTCGCATTAAAATCTACGTGGAAAGAACATCGGCCTTGGAACATGAATGAAATGAGGACAGCGAACACTGAAGGGCAAATAATGACTGAGGCAGCGACAGTTCAGTGAGTGCACAACAGCTCTGCCATTTTCTTAGACCGACTTCTCGAGGTGCACAAGAGCTCAGCGCTGAATCGAGGACGCAACACTTGAGCTGCTTGTTTAATTTGATTTGTGCATATCTTTTTAATTAGCTTCTGAATCACAAAAAAAGGAGACGTTCTAGTCGGTGAGGTTTTGTCAGTGGAAGATAATGGCAGCTCTAACAGCCTACACTTCACATCCCAACACAGAGGACAAAAACCAGCGGCAGATGGAAGCTGGAAGAGTACCTTCTCCTTCCACCGTGTCAACAGCAGAGTTGACAAGGTGGATAACTGTCACAATGGAGGCTTGTGAGAGGCAGGGGAGAGGGGGGAGAGTGGGTGGAAGAGATCTTAGCATTAGTACAAACGCTCTTTATCATTTATCAAAGACAAATAAAAACACATATGGAATGCACAGGGGTGGGAGAGAGGCCAACACAAGCAACATGTCCCACAAACGTCGTCCTCGTTTGCTTTTTTATGCATTGATGCTGAATGTTTGGGGGAATGAGGGCGGTGTTAATGGTTCGGCACAGCACAATGGTGGGAATAGAGCGATGGTAGCGGTGGTGTTTGTGTGTAGTGGGGGAGAGGATAGGAGGGTCTAGTTTTGTTTGTGCAGGATAACACACAACAACAACAACAAACTGAGATGCTACTGGGTGCCACTGACAGTACAGATGGAAGAATCAGTGAAATTCCCCAGAGATCGAAACCCATTTCCAGCTAAGAGAAAAGCTGAATGTGTGTGCGTGTGGAAAACACTCACACACATTCAGCAGGAAAGCAGAAATTACCTATTTTGCACACGCTCCGTTTCTAATTCAAATTTGGATTTGCTGTCACTTTCGAAGGCGCGGATGAAGGGTTTGATGACTTATGAGCAGCACAGTGCCCGGCGTGATATCTAAGCAATGATGAAAAGTAATTAAGTATGACATGGGAAAGAAATGGGAGAACATAAAATGTGCTTGTATACCCTTTTGATATGTTCCTTGATGTTTGCTTGAAACATCCGTTTGGAGCTATTTTTTGAAAATATGAGGAAACAAAAAAGGAGGGACAAAAGGAAGAAAAAGGCATGCTTGTAAATAAAAAATAAAATAAAACAAAGCGCAGATGTGTGAACAAACAGAATATAACTGCCGTTTAAGTAAGTCATCAAACTCCTTTTGAAGCTAAACACAGGTGAACTTGGGGCCAGAAGAACAGGAAACAAGGTCAAATTTGTATTTATTTTTGTGTGTGTGAATAATCCCCAGAGAATAGCACAACACGAGTTGCAGTGATTACTTCTGTCTGTACCGGTAGTGATCGAGGACTTACAGGCCGGAACCCCTATTTAAAACCTTGTTCTGGATCTGTGGACTGATTTGATCCATATGGGAGCTGAAGCCCCGCAGCAAAAAAGAAAGAGAAAAAACAAAAACAAAAGAAACAGGACAAATGACCCTTAGAGCCACTACTGGGTCATCCATTCTGTACATGCAGAGAGAAAAGTGTTAGCGCTCAAATCAACAAGACAAAGGCAAATGTTGCAAAATCCTGCAGGCCGATCAGAGAAAAGGAACAAAAAGCAACAAACAGAAAACCAAAACAATGCATCTCATAGATTCATGTGCCAGAAACGTTCAAACTGCGCTGTCTTGTTAGTTTTTCTTTTTTTTTCTAAATGCTACAGAGGAGCAAATTAAACATGGCAGCATACCGTTATCATCACAAGACTCAGACTGGAAGGAGCTGAGGGACTGGACCTCAGACATGCTGCCTCTGGTGTTGTAGGGGTGACAGGCACTGTCCTCCACAGGCTTCTTGGTCAGGCACGGATCCAAATCCACAACTTTAGCTGGAACAGAAGGCGAAGTATGATCTTAGTCACACATTTTAAATATAGAACATGCCCCTGGCAGATTTTTGTTGTCGTTTGTTGTTCTTGTTGTGTGTTTGAGTCTGGACCTGCTGGAGGTTTCTTACTGTGAAAAGAGAGTTTTTCCTTCTCGCTCAAGTTTTACACTGAATGTAGTAAGTGTAGTTTTAAAAGAATCAAACTAATGACTTTATAATATTTATACTTTATACTTTATAATAAGTAGTTTGGATTTCCAAAATAACTTTGTGCTCATATACGCTGGCCTTTATGCTTTTTGCCAGAAGGATTTTTATAGTTTTACAGATATTTGATAAAAATTGTTTACTTGGCAGTGCACCAGTGCTGAATGCTCTGCTAGTGTATTTAACACAAGCTGATGAATTCATGAGAATCCAGATATCGGGTTTTTTTCCACAGACGTCCAGTTTCACATGCATCTACAGACAGTCAGCGATGCATTCACAGGAGTGAAAATAGCCAGTGCTGACTGGAACATGTGCGGCAGCTTTATACAAAGTCAAATATCACCATTTAGATGTTAAGTGACCAAGTCTAGTTTACTTTTACTACTCAACAACTCTGGAGACTTAAGGAATCCGAAACTTGCTAAATAACCCATGTTTTAAGCATAATGAGACACTAATCATACTCATTTGAAGCTCAGTGCAACTCCTGGGAAAAAACAGCTGGAATCAAACTTACCATCGTAATCATAATCCCAGTTTGGCTTCTGGATGGAGTCGCTGTCTGAGACAGAGTTGGATGGAGGGGGAGGAGGGAGATTGGGCGCTACGCTGCACACGGCCACGGTTTTGCGGTGCCCGTGCACAGAATCTGGGTTGAAGGTGCTGAATTCGGGATGCTCTGGTATGGTGGAGCCCTCGAATGAATTCCTATCCAAGTTATTTCTTGAGTCGCTTGGAATACTGGGAGTGTAGGAGATAGGCCGCACGGGCACCTGAGGAGGGATGTCTGAGTAGATGTTTTTGTTGAATTTGGCATCAAAGTAAGGTCTCTGGAGGAAGGAGTGAGGCACGTTCGAACCTCCAGGATGTTTGTCGTCATCTTCGCTCTTTGACCTTCTGCGACAGGCCTTCTTGCGGATGATAATAAAGAGGAGGACCAGTATGAAGATACTAGACACAAAGACAACAATGCCTATCACCTCCTCCAAACCGATGTTCCAGGAGTTGGAGACCAAATTATTGCTGTGAACGTCCTGGAGTTCACACACTGCTCCACTGAAACCCTGCGAGCAGTTGCACTTATATGAGCCGTACGTATTCTGGCACTGTCCTCCGTTGGCACACGGGTTCTTGATGCACTCATCAACATCACTCAGGCACCTGGACAACATGTATGAATTTCAACTGAGGTTTGTTTGTGGGCAAAAAAGACGCTTTTTCTAACAGTTGTTGCAAAACATAAGATCTACCTACTAGGAGAATTCAAATAACTGGTGTTACTGCTTATTTGAGCTCCACACTGACATACCTGTCTCCCTGGAAGCCTGCTTCACACTCACATACGGGACCGTCCAAGCTGTCGATACACTTTCCGCTGTTTTTACAAGGGTTGTCTCTGCAGTACGGCCCCAACTGGCACCTGCATTCACAACAAGATTACTCCAGCATGAAGCCTCAAATTCCAAATTAGATGTGCACAAATCCTACAGTAACAACTAATATTAAAATTGCATTAGCTGATGTGAAGCAAGCCAGTAACATCATCCCGTATGTTGCGCACAATGTTCATATTATCAAGATTAAACATAAAACAGTGCAGTACCTCGGTCCTGAGTACTGCCCTCTGCACTGGCAGTAGAATTCACCTCCTCGGGTCACACAGGTGCCACCATACAGGCAGGGGTTGGAGGCACAAGGACTTATGGGGATCTCACAGTGTGTGCCCATGAACGAAGTGGGGCATTTGCAGAAGTAGCCTGAAGAGTTTAGAAAAACAGGTCAATGAGCAAAATAACAAACTGACGTTTTTTGTCATCATAAATCTATTTCTTTTTTCTAAAATAGGCTGGTGTGATTTTAAAACATCCTGCAGATGTTTTACCAAAAGCCTTCTAGTAATGGCAAGACTGTAATTATGCCCCTGAACCACTGGCAGGTTTTTAATGTGAAACAGATGCAGAAGTGTTGAATCCACATCAACAGGCGTACATCAGAATGAAGCGTTTACACTAAAACATGATTTTAGTATTTAGTAGATTTTTCCTTATTAAGCAGAGAACATCTGAATTAGGACAGGTAACAGACCTAACAGCTGCTCCAGATTAAAATCACGGTTCGCCTCTTAATTTGAAAATCTGTGCTATTCCTTGGATGCCGGTAAATGGAATTTAATATGTCTGAAAGGCAGCGATACATAATCAGATAAACTTCTCAATGAAAACCAGACTCAAGGAAATGCACAAGGACTGGAAAATAAGTGAGTGCAATGAGCCAAGCAGGACTCCACCTACCTCCATTAGGCAGCGAGGTGCAGCTCCCTCCATTAGTGCAGGGGTTGCTAGAACAGCTCTCGGCAGGTGTGAGCGCGCAGCCTGGAGCCACGTCCACGATGTCCTCCAGCACAGCGTGGGCCCAGCGAGCCCTTGTGTTCAGAGGCAGCTCCTGGCCATTCAGGGTGATGGCCTCCATGCAGCCACGCAGCCCGTTGGTGACAGGCAGGCTGCGTCCGTGGCGAGGGGAGGCGTGCTGGCGTACGTGACCCCCAAAGTAAATGCTGTTGTCAAGATTGAGGGTCCGCAGAGTGCCCGGGGCTGTGCCGGAGGCAGCGTGCACCCGGTCCAGCACGAGTTTAGCATAATTACCGTCCACCTCCAGGGAAACGGAGTGCCACTCGCCATCGCTAACCTGAGCGCTGTGGACCGACACCAGCCCGGGGCCGCTGCCACAGTCAAACTTGTATTGCAGACGGCCGTTCACGATCTGTTTCATGGACAGAAAATATAGCTTTAGAATATGCTACACATCCTGCACATATCACACCAGGTCATTCATCTCAACACTGAGACTCAAAAGCCACTGAGTCACTGTTTTAAATCAGTTTTTCACACAGGACACTTCCACTTTACTGGCTTTCGAAGAGCTTTACAGAAAAACAACAGCTTTATAAAACAATTAAACTTCTGCTCAAGCCTCTGAAAAAACAAAACAAAAAAAACAGCTCGCAGCCTGTTAAACTAAATCTGTGTCTAAGCCAGCCCAGTTCTTCCTCTGAAGTCTGGCATGTTGACGGCTATACCAGACAGACTCGAAAAAGGAATGTGTGGAAAACTGCTTTCTGTTTCCCTCCCACTACTAAAATAGCTCTTGTGTGTGTGTTTTTCAACCCACCACCACATTCCCATAGTCCCTCATGTGAAAGAAGGTTTAAAATGGCTTTCTTGAACCCTTCAGCATACTTGGTTGGTACACATGGCTGGCTGGTCTCGAGAGAAGTCGGGTCAGTCATGGGTTTTTTAGACCCTTCTGATATGGAAATGCTGAGCAGTAATACAGAGATGGGCTAAGAAATGCAAAGGCTTATTCAAGATTAGCAAGGTTTTCCATTCAGTTTTAAAAATGACAGAAGGGGGAAAAACACCCATGAGTGAAATATGGGGCTGGAAAATAGGTTTGCACACACCTCAAGGATGCTGTAGTCTGTGCCTTTAGCATACATGACGGTAGCGTGGCTGGAGAAAGTTCGGAGTCGCAAGGATAGCTTCATCAGCTCCTTGTTCTCATTCTCCATCAGATGGTATTTCACATAACCATTTCCACTGAATGTGAGCGAGTGGCCATCTGGCACAGGATGAACAAATGTACAAGTAAGACATAACAGCAGTGTAAATGCAGAAAATGTTAGACAGAATATCCAAATCACAGATAGTCTTACCGGAGCATTTGCTTTTTTTGCCTTCAGGACACACACAACTGTACTCAGTGTCTCTGGGATCTGCCACACACTCCATACCCTCAGGACAGGGGTTGTTCTCACACAGGTTGTTCAACACGGGGCATCTGCCACCTAAATGCCAAAATAGCGCAGGTAAGATTAGGAAATCTACCAAACCATATATGAGCAAATACGTAGGTGCATGAGGTGTAATCAGGAACCTTCGCACTGGCAGGTCGCGGTTCTCTGGTATCGTGGGGTGACGAAGCTGAGGCGGGCCGTGCTGTAAGTGGACATGGCGTTTTTATCCAGGGAGATGACCTCATCACAGAAGTGTAATGGACAGTCCAGGCCCGCGCACAGCTTCTGCGCCACCCGCACGATGCGGATGCCCGTCATCTCCTCAATCACAGCCGCAGAGGAGTTCAGCTTCCGGAAGACAACCTGAGGAAAATTGGAAAAAACAAAACACTCGATAAACTGTTCAAATGAGTGCTCTAATTATTCACTAGTCAATGGAAAATTAATCAGTTCTGATATGTGATTAATAGCTGAAGTCATTTAACCCTTTAAGACCTACCATAGAACCAAGTCCACCAGAGCTTATATTATATTTTTACATGCTGTGGAGCCATTTTTGGGAGCATTTCAAGTTGCTATACATCAATACAACCATTATAGCCCAAACTTTAATAATATGTATGCATTAAGTGCATAGTAATTACATAAATTGCAAAAAAGTGCAATAAACTACAAAAAAATTGAAAATGTTTTTGCTTTTTTAACATATATTTCTAGTTAGAGAAATTTAAGAGGCTTATCCCTCAAAACTGTAAATACAAAAAAGTTGCGAAAACTAGTTTCCCACCACAGGAAATTTATTTTCAGTGTCTTCATAGTTTTATTTTTTTAAATACACCAATTTTTATACACTGCAGGAAAAACGAAAATAAATCTTATAGTGCAAATTTCCAAAAAAAACAGCATGTGCATCAAAATAAACTATTTCCAGCAGTGCAATATGAGTCCTAAGCACCTCAGAAACGACACATAAAGTCATAAAGTCAAACATAACCTTTAAAAACACCAGTATATGCTTGTATAGGCCCTGAAGGTAAAAAACTACATTTTCGCAAAAATGACGTCACTTCCGGTTTCGGGCAGGTCATGGCGGACATGTGATGGTTCGCGCTGACGTCTATTCCAACGTAGGAAGTGTTAAGATCAGCTGATCGGATCGGCAAAGCGTGTTTCTGGAATATTATGTTTTTGTTGCTGCAAGCACTTTTTATGCAGTTTTTGCAAAGCTATATGTGGAAGGAAACCGTGACCGAGAACAAGCTGACGGTTTCATATGCAAAAAAAATGATTGCGCTAGCTTACGTGGTTGCAGAGCTACCGGGATTTAAACATAGTTACGCAAAATGGAGCTTGCCCGCTCCGACCGGTTTTAAAGGGTTAAAGGCCGGGGCTGAACTTGTGACTATCACCTGCCTAACTGGCAACATTAATTAGCAAAAAAATTGGATACATGTTAGTCATTTTTAAAACAAGTCACAGTTAGTTCAAACTTCTCAAGGAGCTGTTTGAAAGAAAGGCGTGTTTGATCATTAATTCTCACTGTAAAAGAAGAACCCAAAAGCTTCGAGTACAACGGACTTGACCTGACGAAATACTGAATTTCTGGATTCTTGAGTCAGTCTTTCAAAAGTAGCACAACATTCTTGAAAGCTCAATCAGCCCTTTTGCTCCCAGTAACTTACACAGTGTTTAAACTTGAGCATATTGCATTTATCAAGATCTAATGTGTCGATCTAGAAGTCCCTTTTTTTAATATCATTTGGATTCGGTTTCAAGTAGTAGCGCCTTTTTAGAGTAACCATTTTGACACGAAACAGTATGTAAACACAGGTGTTACCTGTCACTTGTACCTCATTAATGGTATCACCTGTGTTTACCTCCCATTCTGTGTCAACATGGCCGCAATGGAAAAAAAATCTATCGAGCCGAGGGCATATATGACAGATTAACTGTTATCGGTGCAAATATGTTAGACTACTTCCTAGTCTTACCTCCTGAGATTGATAGGGACTGCCAGCTCTCTCTAGAGTCAACAGAACATCCAGATCTCCTTGCTCAGAAGGCTGCAGGCTGACTAACTGAACCTCGCTCCTCCTAACTCCGGCAATGTTTCTCAACGCTCGCTGGAAGTTGCGCCAGTAGTCCCCAATAAACTCCTCGGGCGCGATATTCGCAAAGCGCACATCGATGGAGTTATCCAAGGCCTGACGAGCTGCTTGTCTGACATGCACGGTGACGTCAGCCGGCGTGGTGAAGCGTCCGTCAGTCACCGTCACGTTAAGAGGGTAGTGCCCCACATCGAGAGGACCCAGGGCAATAATTTTGCCGTCAGAGGGCGACACAGAAAACAAGCCGCTGCTCTCATCCGAGGAGGATGAAGGAGCGAGGCTGTAGGTGAGAGTGTCGTAGATGTCTTGGTCGGTGGCGTGAATCTTGCCCAGGACTCCTCCGGGGTATTCATCGCCGGCGGTCGACACAAAAATGTCGAGAGGAAGAACGGCGGGAGGGTAGACGCTTTCTTCAATTATACGCACGCTGATGAAGGTGGTGGACAAGAGCTGTGGCTTGCCACTGTCTGACACCTGAGTATGAGAAAGAAAAAAACAGAGAGAGCATCCGAGTTTAATCTTTATTCCAACAGCAGAGGGCAATCAAGCTCTTGTGCTGCTCACATCCCTAATCTCACTGCATCTCCATACTGTAGGTGTAACCCATTTTAAAGCCATCAACATCATACATTTTAGCATTCACACTTTCACAGAGATGGTCATCAGCTCTGTGAGAGAAAAACAACGATGACTCACATCTGAGTGTGCATCTTGTGTGTAACAAGACATCACACATTTCATGTCCTTTCTGCCCACACATTTCTTCTCTGTTCCTTCCTCTGACGTGACACGTGATCGAGCTAAATCAAAAAAAATCTATTCTCCTGTGAGATGCACTCTGATGCTGCTGCCTTATGCACCTTACACCACCCTATAAAAGCTGAATTTAGAATACATTTAAAAGCTTTAAAGGAAGGAGATGCAGGGTGGAACACTGAGTAGTTGGCAAAATGTGGGAGCGTGACAGTAAAGGTACAGAGAGGAAAAAGAGAGAAGACAGATAGATCAGATTGTTGTGGCTCGATGGTTAAATCGATACAACCTCTCAACTCCGGTTTCTCCTTGGACTCCTCGACTCACCTGTGCTTGCAGTAGGTAGTTTTCTTTATGTTTTCTATTCAGCACCCCCATGGCCACTAGAGCTCCCTGCTGATTGATGTGGAAAACGTCGCCGTCGTTCCCAGCGACGATGGCAAACGTGAAAGGTGGCCCGTTGTGAGAAGCGTCCCGATCGGTTACAGTGAGCTGAAGAACACTCGTGCCTGTTGGACGGTTCTCCTGTGGGAAGCAGCAGAGGTGTGTTTAACACTGTGCTGAGAAGACGTGGTTATGGCGAAGCTGTGATGTTTAACTTCAAACGTGTTAGATATTTGCTCAGAAAACGCAACTGTGCTGCAACACTGAAGCTGACTCGGCGTCCATAAATCCTTCTGACCGCCTTCACAAAGTCAAAACTTGTATCTGAAAAATGCTTTTGGTTTACAGCCAAACAGTTCCCACCAACCTCAGCTCCAAAGCCACCAGCTAACTTTCGCAGCTGTGGCGATAAACATTTTAAACATTACACTATACATGCTAGCGTTTAGCTCCAAGTACTGCTGGGCTTAACTAAAGATTTGAGGCTGTAGACGCTTAGCTCTATTTTTATTTATCTGGCAATCGTCCCGGTCTAAGAGCCTGTCCACAAACTTGCGGGTAGGCTTCTCATGAGTAACAATAAAAAGGAAGATGACAGTTTTATAGGCAGAATTCTTGTTTTCTGTCCTTGAATGAGCTTCAAATCTGTCTTTCTGTTGACTCTTTCAAGCCCTGAGTGAAAACTAGACTTTTTCTTCTTGAGGGAAAAAAATAGGCAAAAAACTACGGATCTTTTTATTGTTCGTACAGTATCTGCACACTAGGTTTTTTTTTCTTGTTCTGTTTTTGTGGGATTTTGTACCATACTTTGATCAAGGCTCCGGTGTAAGTAAAATAAAGATCCTATCCTGAAGTGCTTGATCTGTTTGGAATATATATTTTGCCTCTTCATGATATCTCCCAAATTTATCTTTTTTAGGCTTCTAAATAGAGAGAAAAACTAGAAATGAGTCTTCTTTTCCCCTGTCTTTTGAATCTTCTCCTTTTTAATCTCAAAAACTGAATTACAGGCACCTCCCTCAGTTCAGTCAGTCGTGCTTTATTAGCTTAGTATCTTCCATATTCCCACTGTCCATCACTCCTCCCTTTCTTCCATCCCCATCTGCCAGTTTATACTTAAAATGCAGCCTGTGTCTTTCAATTCCCTCACCCTCCTCTTTATCCCCCTCCTCACCTCTGTTCTTGCTCCATCCTCCAACTTGCTTCTTGACATTCTAGTCGTGCAGTCTTCTATTATTACTCCCTGTTAATCCCTCTCTCTGTGTCCACTGCACCCCTCTTCCCCTCCCACCACGCCTCCTCCTCTTTTTCTTCCTTTCCAACTCTAATCAGTTATCCGCATTGACCCCTTTCCCCCTCTCACCTGGATGATGAGGCTGTAGTTGGCCTGGGAGAAAAGGGGAGGGTTATCGTTGATGTCGGAGATGTCAATGTTGATCATGGCGCTGCTGGAAAGAGGGGGTGCCCCGTTGTCTGAGGCTACCACTGTTAGAGTATACCCCGATGTCTGAGAGAAAGAAAGAGAGGGAGAATTACCATAGACAGACGAAGCTGCTTTTGCATGCAATAAAGCAGAAATCGGTAAACAAGCTTCCTTATTAGACCTGACATGACTTTTGATTGGATTCTGCATAGACTGCAATTAGTTCCTAGGTGGATTAAACTGTGTATGAACAGTCAGCATTGTATCTGCGGTTTCTCTTACTCTCTCTCTGTCCAGCTGGCGAGCAACTTTAAGCTCCCCTCTGACCGGATCAATGGTGAATGGGCTGCCTTGGTTACCGGCCACAATGGAGTACCGCACGTGGTTGTATGAAGGTCCGTCAAAATCCTCAGCCATCACCTTTGAATCAATCAAACATGAACACCACAATCGATCAATCAACAGCCCTTGAAAAGAGGCTGCTTGTACATGTTATTCTAACATGACCTCTGAAAACCTTGTTTCTCAATCAGCTTTAAACAATTACCCGCTGCATTAAAAAAACATGATAATTATATTTGCATTTCTTTCTGTGCTCAAACACTACAGTGTCTTGAAGTGGTTGAAAGTGGCAGAAAGAGGTGAAATAAAACTCATTTTCAAAGAATGATCAGCAATAATCAGATGAGAATAATCAGATAAAACTCTAATGCATGTACTACAGGGTCAAATGTCAATCAGCGGTGTCCTCTGCACTCAATTGCAGTTGTTTCAATCGCTGGCCTGGGAGTTCAGAAAGGCCAAGTCTACATGTAGAAAAAAGGTGTCCAATGATCAGGTTTTATCAATATTTGAATAAAATCTAAAGATTAGATACTCCTAATGAACAATTAACCGGTGTGCTAACCTGTTTAGTAAACATTATATTCGTTTATTTATTGTTAAAGAGTTTACATTGTTTACATTTAAAATAAGGGGCTTTCAAGCAAATCACTGAAATGATTCGATTAGTTGCTGTGATTTTCATTCATGTTTTAGCATATTTAATGGGAGAGTGCTGTGTAATCTAAAAAACAGAAGCTAGCTGTAGTCTCCACTGATGTAACACTAGGGCATACAAACTTACACATCTTCCATTCACACCACTGCTACACTCGCACACACAAAAAGATCAACACATGCTTAAGTCTTAAAACCGACCAAGCGTCACATCTCCGGGGAAATCAGCAGACAGTAAAGATTTACAAGAATGAGACAATGGCAGGCATTAAAATTCTCTGATGGATAATTTATATTCAGGTACATTACACACAGATAAATGGCCACAAGCAGAGATCTTTTATGAGGGGAGAAAGAATGGGTGAGCAGCAGAGGTAGACAGAAATCGATGGGAGTGAGAATTTAACTTGCAAAAGGCAGCAAATGGCTTATCTAGGATAAGGGCTTAATGAGTCAAATGCTTTTAATTAAACTCGCCGAGCATGTGTGTCAGATAGTGCACGAGAACAGGGATGCAGTGAGCATGAAGAGCATTGGTCCTAATTTAGCCGTTCCACCAGATGGTGATTTGCCACAGGTGCAGATATATGATAGTATTCAGTGAGTAATGGGCAGAGAAGAGAAAGGCTGCGAGGGAGAAAATGAGCAACAGAGTGAGAAGGTGAACAAGATGACAGATTTTGCTGGAGGAAAGTCCAGAGCGAGAGATGAAAAATGTCTCTCACCCTGTGTGTACCTTTACAGTTGTTTCCCCACAACGAGCACCTGCTGTATACCAAAGACAGTGCGTGCGCTCTTACCGCCATCACAGTCTTTCCCAGCTCGGCGTCCTCGCTGATGACGGCCGTATAGACGTCCTGGCTAAAGACGGGTCTGTTGTCGTTGACATCTGTCAGGTTGATGTTCACAGTAGCCATGTCGCTGAGCGGTGGCGAACCGCCATCTGTAGCCTCTATTGTAATGTAGTATTCATGAGAGGCCTCATAGTCCAGCGGCTCAATCACGAAGACGTCACCTGAGGCACAAAACCAGAAATGTATCTAGCTGTTAAAAAGACTCCGAAATGTATTTTTGTTTATCATCTAAATATTACAAAACACATATTTGTCTCGCAGCAACCACAGTGTTTTAATGTTTAATATTGCACATGTAGAGAGGATCTAGCAGGTAAGTTCTTTTTTTTGTTGCATGTTGTCATTTTTTAAAGTGGGTTTATACTTTCACATGCAAACATTTTCAGCTTAAATACACCTTAAGTCAAAACATCATCCATCACTGGCACTGAGTTGGCATTCAAAAACTAAATCCTGTTCAGCTACACTGAGTTAAAACATAACCAGGGATTTTCTTACTTTGGTGTTTCACTGTAATCATGAAACTAGCCAATCACAGCCCATTTGGAAACAAACCAAGGGTTTTTTTGTATATTAAATCCACAGCAAAATTATTTACAAAGGTTAGGAAGAAAATGCAAAATCTATTTAACTCTTCTGTCCTATGGTCAAAATGACCCATTTGGCAAATGGGCCATTGCAATCCCAGGACAATTAAAGCAGCGGTCCCCAACCTTTTTTGCACCACAGACCGGTTTATGTCCAACAACATTTTCACGGACCAGTCTTTAAGGTGTCGTGGATAAATACAACAAAATAAAACCAGTAAACAGAAGATTTATTCACAACACACAGGAAAGACCCAGGAAAACCAAGTTAATGCTAAAAACAATAAAAACCCCAAAAACCATAAATTTCACAGCCGAGCCTCAACTCTGGCAGCCCGGTACCAAACGACTCATGGACCAGCCCAGGGGTTTGGGACTGAATTAAAGGGTTAAATGCAACAACATCTGTCACGTTGCAACAAAGATGATTTCATTTTCAAGCCTACAACGCCGGTGCAGGAATTCAAAAAACAAATATAAAAAAAAACTACCACATACCAGTCTTTGGGTCCACGCTGAACATGCCATGCTCGTTCCCGCTGATGATGCTGTAAGTGATCTCGCCGTTGGCGTCGGCGTCTCGGCTGGCTGCGTGCACTCTGAGCGCCTGAGTACCCACGGCCACATCCTCAGACATAGTGGCTGTGTATTCACGGTGCTCAAACACCGGCGGATTGTCGTTGATGTCCAGGACGGAGATCACCACCTGGCAGAGCGAGGACAGACGCGGCGAGCCCTGGTCACTGGCACGGGCCTTCAGCTCATATACTGACTGCACTTCGCGGTCCAAGGGACGCTCCAGGGTTATTACACCAGTGGACTCGTCAACTGAGAAAAATCCATCAGCGGACTCAACCAGTGAGTAGAGGATGTTGCTATTCAGGCCTGGGGTGACAAAAAAGATGATGCTTTTTTTAAAAATTGCATTACAATGGCAATCACTCCTATTAGTCATCATACAACACTTCTCAGTTACAACTCCTTTGAGCTCATGCTGCTTTCACTTCCACACATCTGAGCTACGCACCATAAAACTGATGGTCACATAAAGAGAAACACTCTTAAATGGAGGACATAAACAAGCATATTGATTTCTACATAGACGTATTGATTGTTGAATAGTTAAATGTCACGTTCTTATGCCCTTCTAAAACATCCATCTTTCACACAGCCTCTGATAAACAGGAGCTCTGAATCTCTAATCCATGCAGTAGTCATAACTCATGTCCTCCCACAAGCAAGACGGTCCCAGAAACAAGACAGAGACGGATCACAATAATAATCGTAATGCTTTACTGCAGGTGGCCCCCATTTTGAATATGCTATTATATTCCCATTTATCAGGTAAGTGCCCCCATCCTCTGTAGATCTCATTACCATGCTGGAGCGAGTGCCAAGGGGAACCCTGCTTATATAATTTCTCATCACCTTCATCTGCTCTGATCATCTTTAGGACAATTGCTTTACAGTGGTTAAGTGAACTGTGTTAAATTATTATTGGCTATCTTGTTGTATCCGCCGATGTTTATGATCGTGGGTTTATGTGGGTCACACAGCAGAAATGTTTCATATGAAACCCGAAGTGGAACTTATTAATTAGTGGCCTCGTGAACAAGTAGCAACAAGCAGGGTGAAAAGAGAGGCAACACTTCAATGGTAAAAACTGAAACGTTCCTTGAATGGTCTCATGAGTCTGGCTCCCTAAGTGAGCCAACAAACATGCTTATAGCCCAGAGCAAAAAGCTGGTGTGGTCACTAAGCCTTCATAATAACTGTACGGTTGGAGTTTGCTCTTTATACTGCTAACCTGTTTTCAAATGGTTAGCACATGCAGGTTCACAGGTGTGCTAACAGGCAGCTGTGGCTGACTGCTGTGCAACAGGCCTCATTGTTGCTAACTCGAGTCAGAAAGCTGGAGCTCGCGATTGGGGTTTGAGCTGTTGGTGCTATTTCAAGCATTTGAAAGTAAATATCTATGTCAGGGTTCCTGGGTCGGTGACCCAGTATTTTCAGTTCACGTTCACTGTTTATCTTCTGCCTGTTCCACTTCCTGTTTTATTGTGTTAGCCTTGGTCCATGTGCATTATGTTCCGTCCTCTTCCCGTTTATCATTAGTTCATTATGTTCAGCTGTGTACTCACCAGGTTCTAATCTCTCATCACTCAGCCTGTGTATTTATGTCCCTCAGTTCAACCAGTCCAATGTCGTGTCATTGATGTTATTGTGATGTTGTCTCTCCGTCTGTATGTTCAGTTAGTCAGTCAGTGCTTCAGTCAGTCGTCCAGCCAGCCATTTTCTCCCTTTGTTCTGTTAATCCACTCCTTATAATAAATCGTCACCTACCTGCGAGTCCTGCGTTTGGGTTCCTTCTTCCTCGCCTCCACCCAACCGCTGACAATCTAACAAGTATTATGACCGCTCTGTTTTACAGAGAGACCAAGAAGTTTGTGCTTTCTGTGTTTTGTTTACTGAGGCCAGTTAAACAGATGTGCATGTTTATGTGTTGCACAGCAGCTTGGATATAGCTCACTGACCAAAGCCAAACCAAACCAAATGTATAATTTGTATATTAAATCACGGGTGAACTTTCTTATATTACATGCACTACCTTTCTATTTTTAGACTTTATTTTGCTTCTTGTGTTATCATTAATGCTGACTTTTACCCACATAAATCTGTTTTACGGCTCAGTCGTGGCAGAGCAAAATAGACTTCTGTGCAACTCGGAAAGAAATCCGTGTTTGCCTGGTGATTACACTGATTTTTTTCATGTTCAGCAACCAGTTGGAAGGAGGTCAGCTCCAGGTGACCACATTTGATCTTACAGGTAAGCAACCTGTCTCCAAACAAATGCAGTCACTCTCAGATAAGCTAGTGAAGGCTTGCAAATAATTTGTATCTAATTTAGAAACGCAAACATGTGCCAACATGTTACAATCAGTCTGAGTGACTCTGTGCTGATGACCACGACTTATTTTCTTTTACAACAAGGATTTCAGTTCTGTTTGTCATCTAGCTGTGTTCTGGCTATATTCCTATATAAAATCAAGGTTGCTGAGCAATCCTGCCATTTTGCAGCATCACAGCTGTCACATGCTGAACAGGTCCAGACATTCAGAACTAATATAGTCAGAAAGACAACCATTTAGTGTGATTTGCACTTAATTTTGTCTATTTGCTTCATTTTAATGTGCTTTTATTCATTTATGTGCCATGTTTTATTTATCTTTTTTAAAATCTTGTATTCATCTATTTGTATTCACATACAACGGGACTGTTAAATTCATCTGTCTTGACTAGAAAGCACTTTGGGTCAACTCTTGTTTTTAAATGTGCTTAATAAATACAAATCATCTGACTCAACTTGAGCTGTTTTGTGTGTTTGTGTGTTTCCTTAGCTTTGCCCTGGAATTTTCTTATTTTTCTAAATGATTTTAGTAACAAACTTGAAGAACGTGTCTGAATCTTACACAGCAACAAGGTGGGCAAAGCAGAATATAATTAAATGCCCCCACACTGAAACAACTGACGGGGCAATGCAGAGAGCAAAGAGAGAGACACACTCTGACCAAGGTAGAGTGATAAAAGGACAAAGCAAAATCAGAGAAGAAATTCCAAAGTTTATCACAGATCAAGGGCATCAGTCTGGGTCTTAATCTTTGTCTGCTTCATAATCATCCCACACTGATAAGTGCGGCCTCTCAGAGATTGTAACAGTGGGTCGAATAGTGGCTTGGCAATGTGGGTAAATATCAAACATCGCACAGCGATCACGAAGGCCATGGCACATAGCAGCAAATGCCAAGAATGAGTCCACTCAGTGAAAAATATAAAAAGATAAAGCAACTCTTTCCTCGTGGGAAGAGGGTTACATTAGGCTTTGCATTTTAAGCGTCGGCCACAAAGACAGTTGACTGAAGCTGGAGTGAATTGGGTCAGCTATGAAGCCTATTTTTTTTGTACACCCTGTGTGTCTGGTTGGGATTTGCCAGCTGTGCTTCAAGCTTGCAACTAAATCAAATATACTAGGCCGACACACAGAGAGGAAAGAAATGTGTGAAACACCCATATGCAGGAGAAATACTGATCAAATGCCTCTCTGTGCTCATGCAGTGTATGTCTAAATAATTATTGCTCCCGGCTAAACTGCAGGGAGCACTGTTCTTTCCTCCACCCTTCCTTCAAGTACCCTTAGCCCAGATGTACCAAATGCAAAGTTAATTTTTTGCCATCAAAGCCTCCAGGGAAAAATGTCTTAATGGCAGCTTTTTTCCCCCTCTCTTTTCTTTCATTTAACATTTCTCCTTGAGGGAGTCAGTTTTAGCATCCTTTTCATTCTGTCAAGCTGTCACTCCGGCCCCCCACCAAAAAAAGGGGAGGGAAACAAAAAGAGACTGTGTCGATTGTCAGCTAACAGGCTGAAATGGTTTTTCAAGCTAGAGTGTTCTGCTTCATTAAACCCAAGGTGCAATCTGGAACGGAAGGTCCACTAGTTTCCTGAGAAAGAAAAAAAGACTTAAACTGCACACTTCAAGCTCTCCGGCCTACCCGAGTGTGAGCCTCTTAGTGATTGGCAATGTTTGCTGAAAGGAGGAGACGCCTGAGATAAATATGTGGCCCCGTGGCTTTGCACCAGGCGAATGGAAAATTGCAATCATCTCTTTTGAGAATTCGACTTGAAGAGAGAAGAATTTCATTAGAGTGTAATAGAGCTTTTAATTTGAGGGGTTGATCATTCATGAAAATTCACATTTGTTATCCCTCCCTCTTGCCATTTAGTGCGATGCTGTTCCACAATGGTGAGATAATAACCTGTTCATAGCAAGTCAGCACTGCTTATTCCAACCCATTAAAGGGTATTTCAGAAGCACAGTCCCGTATCACATGTGCATATGCTTTTTTATTTTGATCGTGAGCAATGCAATATGTTGCCATTAATTGCATTTTAAGCACATTTTACCAGCTTCCTGAGATTATTGCATTTTTGGAAGCTTAAATGTTTGCCTAAAACACATTTTATTACTGAGTTCTGGTCCAATAGGCTGGTTTAATCAGAGAGATTTGTTATGAAGGTTTTTTTTAAAGCATTCTCAATATAATGTATTCTTCCCTTAATTCTGTATGAGAAAGAATAGAAGGATCTGAAGTCTTGCATGAACGTGTGTGAGGCAAGGAGTGTGAAAAGACTGATACTCAGCAACTCGGAGTTTAAAGGCTGCTTCTCTTTTCTTTTCTTTTTTTTTCAATTATTTTTTTAAATCTCTCCAAGTGTGAAGCGACAGGAAGTGATGACCCGCGTCTTCTTCATAGATCAGTAGAAATGAAAATGGTGAATTTTTTTGGCTTGGGACTTTTTTCATATCAAACAGCCTTTTCAGGGGTTTTAGTTTTAAAATATCAACCAATACAGGATGCTAAAATTAGCTTCATGAGTTGCTGGGTTTTTATACGTCATCCTTTGGTCCAGCAAAGTGGTGTAATGACAAACTAATCACGGTCTAAACTTAAGGACCTGCTGTTTCAGTGTTAAATCTGTCAAATTATGGCTTTCATGTGTGCAATAAAGTTCGGCACTTACAGCAGCAGTGTCTGATAGTTGCTGTGTTCAAATGAAATTTGTCTATGGGTAATTATCGCTTTATTGCTGCACATCTCTATCAATAAAGACTTGCATCAATTTTACAGTTGCGCAAGATCGTTCTTATGATTTTCCACCTCACTGTAAATAACAGCTGCCCTCTACCTAGAATGTGCCAGAGAATAAAACTCACCAGTATCCAAATCGTTCGCTGACAGCTTTGCCACAAAAGTGCCCGTCTCTGTGTTTTCAAAGACGGTGATGCTGTAGGGGTCAGTTGAGAACTGCGGTGGGTTGTCATTGACGTCTTCCACAATAATATGAATGTCAGATTCACAGTATCGCCCTCCTCCGTCCACCACACGCACTTTAAACCTGTACTCGTCTTTCTCTTCTCGGTCCAGGGGCTGCGAGGTCTTCAGCTCCCCTGAAGGTAAGACAGGAAGGTTTTGAGAAGAAATGCAAAAGTGCAGACACGGGCTCTTGGGGAAGAGTCGGTGTCAGAACAACATAAAAGTCAAATGTGTACAAGAAAAAAAGAGAAAAAAATCAATCAAAATGCTAAGTTTATGTATGAGTGGACAAACCTGAGGCATTTTAAAGAAATGTAACCCTCTTGTCTACTGTTTACTAACCAAGTGAAAACCATCCGAACAACTGAAGGCTTTCAAGCGCGTAGAGAGGAGAATAAATAAGTAATTGAAGCAAGAGAGGACGAAGAGGATAGCGAAGGGAGCGGGATGATGAAGGAAAACATCAGAGTTGGCAGCTAAAAGCAGCCTGGAAGTGTCTTGGGATACCAAGCAGCCAACATTACCACAACTGCTCTGGAAAACTCCAGAGCCTCTTGGCGGGTCTCATCAGCAATAATCCTACTTGTCTGCACTGAAAAAAAAAAAAAAAAATCACACTCCCGCTGCATAACAGTAGCCCTGCTGCTGGAAAACTCGAAATTGAGGGCTGCCAAAAGACAGCGGGATGACATTGTTGCCTTATTGTCTGCTCTGGTGTCAGCCTCCGCATATTAAGGCAGAATACTCAAGGATTCTGTGAAACAGCAGATGTGCTGTATAGCTGTTCAAACCAAGTGGTTTTGTTTGCATACTTCTTTGGTTAACCTGCACTGTGGTTTTTCTTTTTTCCTCTTTTGTGGTTTCTTTTTTCAACACAGCAGTCAGAGTGAATCTCTGATTTAGAGGGTCTCCCAGAAGAAATTATTTGCAGGAAAGAAGTATAGTGGCCATAAATTCAATCTTAAGTATTGCAACTGTGTACTTTAGTGCCACTGTGGGTCTATCAGTTGCCCTGCAGGGAAATGTTCTTGGCTCTTGAATAAGTAAATAACAACAGGGCACAAGAAAACCATCTTGCTTCTTCCAATGCTGACAATACAGTAATTTGCATCCACTGAAACTCGCACACGCAGACACACAAACAATAACTTTTTTCCCCGACAACTCTCATGTAAAACATAAAACTGCTGTCACGCTGAGCTGTCTTTCAGATCGTGTTGTTCCAAGCAGAGGGCTAAGCGTGTTTCATGAGTGGCTTTAGCATGAGTGTCCTGCATACTGTTCCCATAATAATCATAAATGCATTCAACACAGCTGGAAAGCAATCTAACTCAATGACTGCGGACACAGATGGACTCATAAAGAAAGAAGAGACAAATTACTCACATAAAATATAAACAGAGCACATGCTTTTCCACCGAGTTTAGAACACCGCACGATCAACGCTCTCTTTTTTTCCACAGAGCAGTAGTTAAGCAAATGTCTTTTACCCCACAGATACACACCTGTGACAAAGTCAATGATGAACAATTCCGATCCAACTCCCTGGAGCTCATAAGAGATTTGGGCGTTTGAGCGGATGTCAGCGTCTGTGGCAGAAACCTGCAAAATAAGCCTGCCTGCAGGGGAGTCCTCTGGGACGCTTTCACTGTACACAGACTGGAAGGCAGGTACAGGAGGAGGAAAACGGAAGAGGGGAAGAAATCAAAGTGAAAACCAAGAAAACTCACAAGACAGCAAACTGAAATTAAGAGCAGAACCAGAGCAAAGAGGACTTTACCTTTTCGCATACTGGGCTGTTGTCATTGGCATCCAGCACCTTGACCTCTACAACAGCTTTGGCAGTGAAGATGCCATCACTGGCAGTAATGTTAAGGAGGTAATTGTCCTTTTCTTCACGGTCCAGGGGCTTCCTGACAGAGACCTTCCATTCATTCTGAATATGTTCAATGGCAAATTGGCCTAGTGGGTCTCCTCCTATTTGGGGTTAAAGACAAATATTCCACTTTAGCATGAACAGCAACCAAGAAGCAGAAAGCAACCTAACTTGTTAAAAAGAAACATGGCTACGTGATTTATCCTCAGTTAATTATTCCTGCAATCATAATCGGAATATTCTCTGCTCTTTCACAGAATAATTTCCAATTTTTACACCAAATATTATTATTGGTAGGCAAGCAATCTGCAAACTAAGGAGAGGAAAATATACATTGGCTAATTATCATGCTGGTTTCTGATTCCTCTTGACTTCACATACATATTCACAGTTTCTAATTAGCACCACAGGAAGTACTTTTGCCCAGTCTATTTCAAAGCACTATTCAGATAATTATACATTTCTGTAGTATAATGACCTAAATATTTGTTTAGAGCTTGAGCAGATTAGCAATAACTCCTAACAGATAACGGGACTGTGTAATGTCTCAAAGATGAGATATTATCATGATATTAAGTGGCGTGAATCCATAATCCCCCCCTAAGCTCTGTTTATGAAAAACTGCTACACAAAAGAGTAGAGAGTAAACTCCTGGCTTACTAATTATCAGTTTCACAAAATAATAAATGCCCACCTGTGATGAAGAAGTCGACTTGTTTATTAATGTCTTCAGAATCATCATCTGTGGTGCTGAGGATAGCGATCACTCCACTCGGAGGAGGGTCGTCTTCGCTGACTGTGCCTTTGTAGATCTCCGCAGTGAAGCGGGGTGGGTTGTCATTCACATCACCAACTGTTACCTCCACTGTGGTTCCAGTAATTAGTTGGACTTTCTCCCCTTGGTCCGTTGCTAAGATGGAAATTTTGTATTTGTCAGTCTTTTCACGGTCAAGCTCTTTTAAGGTGGTCACCCATCCAGTCTCACTATTGACTGCAAACAGCTCAGGGATCTCGGGCGAGTTCTGTTTGGGGTCAAGGCTGTAAATGATCCGGCCATTGGTTCCAGAGTCTTGGTCGATGGCTTTGACCTGGATAACCTGGGTCCCACTTGGAAGGTTTTCCACAACGACAGCCTCATAAGGGTTTGCCTCAAAGACTGGTGTGTTATCATTCACATCCTTCACCTGGATGTTTACATTTACAGATGTAACTATCTCATAATTTTCATAGTTGGTTTGGGCAACCAGAGTGAGCTGGTACCATTTGGTTGTCTCATGATCGAGGTTCTTCTGAAGCTTCAGCGCTCCACTATCTCGATCTACAACAAACATTTCACCTTCATTGCTCTCAGGATTGTTGCCCTTTACTAGGCTGTAAAGAACTGGTTGCTCACTCACAGCCTGAATCACATCTATCTCTGTGCCAATAGGAAGGTCTTCAGATATTGTGTAACGATAATGTGGTTCGGCAAATTTGGGAATTGGCGTCTCTGGTGCAACAATCTTGATGTAAACCTGTACAACAGAATATTTGGGTGGGTTTCCGGTATCCTTTGCCCTCACAAAAAACGCATACATATCATTTTCAAGGCCAATGAGGCTTTCTTTGGTTACAATGATCCCAGAGGTTGGGTGGATTTCAAAGTTTTCCTCAACATTTTCAGCATCTGCCTCAATTGAATATTCGATGTCAGCATTGCTTCCTTCATCCGTGTCTGAAGCAGCAACTTTAACCACAGAGGTTCCTCTTGGGACGTCTGATGCAATGGTGGCTTTGTACTCACCTGCCCTGAATTGTGGGGCATTATCATTGGCATCAGTAAGAATTACATTGACAACACTGAAGCCTACTTTTGCACCACCATCTCTAGCCATGAGAGAAATAGGAATAACCTTCTCTTCTGTATTTTCACGATCGAGGCTCTCCAAAGTGAAAATCTCTCCATTTTCATTAATAGAAAACTTGTCCTTTGCAAAGTCATTGATAATCTGATATGTTATTTGCCCATAAATGCCTTCATCGTCATCGGTTGCCTTTGCCTCTGCTACCAAGGTACCAACAGGGGAATTCTCAACAAGCTCTGCCAAATAGTCCACCTGAGAAAAGGTGGGGCTGTGGAAGTTGGCACCAATAACTTTTACGGTGACTAGGGCTGAGCTTCTGAATACACCATCCGACACCGATACATTAAGATTGTAAAGAGGTTGCATATGTGGCCTGCGGTGGTTGGAAATGGTGATGTCACCGGTGTGTTTGTTAATGGCAAAGTTCTGATCTTCATTTCCAGATATTATCGAAAACTCCAACTTATTTGTGTCTGAGCTGTCAGGATCAGATGCTTGGACTTGACTGACAAAGTGCCCACGTGGCGCCAGTTCGCTGATGGTAGTTCTGTAAGTATGCTCGGTAAAAACTGGAGCGTTGTCGTTCAGATCAGTAACATCTATTGTCACGATGATGTCACTAGAAAGTGCTGGAACTCCTCCATCAACCACACGCACTCTCAGCTTGTGTTGCTGGATCTCTTCATGATCGAGAACTTGAGCTGTAGAAATGATTCCTGTGTTGCGGTCAATGGTAAAATAATCAGAACTCTTCCCCCGTTCCTCAACCAACTGAAAAAATACTTCTTGGTTATTACCAGTATCGGAATCTTTGGCATCAACTTGCAAAACAGATGTGCCGATAACAGAGGCTTCCGAAATATTGGCATAGTAGGTCTTTGACAGGAACACAGGAGCGTTGTCATTGACATCTTCCAGAATGATATCAACAAAGACCTCGGAGTGTGCTCCAGTTAGAGAGTCTGTGGCTCTTACATTTAATTTATAGGCAGGATGCATCTCAAAGTCCAAAGGCTGAATCACATGAATGACGCCTGTGTTGAAATCAATTGAGAACTGTTTGAAAGGATCTCCCTCAGAGATGGTGTACACAATACGAGGGCCTTCAGAATCGTTGGCCTGTACGTGAAGCACAGGGGAGCGCAACTGAATGTTCTCAGGGACTTCAATGCTGTAAAACGGTTTCTCAAACACAGGCATTGCTTTGTTCACAACTCTTACTGGCACTTCTATTTCTGCTGACAGAGCTGGTTGTCCACTGTCCTTTGCCATAACAACAATAACAAAGTTTGTGTTAAGGGCTTCTTTCTCAAATTTCTTTTTAAGTGAGATTTCACCAGATGGGCTAATTTGAAAGTGATCATGCTGCTCCTTCAGCTGATACTGGATGTTTGCATTCGGGCCGAAGTCTTTATCCACTCCCGTCACCTGCCGAATGACCTGGCCTTCCTCTGCATCCATCTGAACCAGGGCGTGATAGGGAAGGTTCATGAACATAGGTGTGTTGTCATTTTCGTCCTCCACAGTCACAGTTACTAAAACATGAGCCTTATCTTCAGATTTGTCTTCTCTTGTGACCTCAACAACTACATCAAATGTGTCCTGTACTTCACGATCAAATGGGATTCCGGTGGTTGAAACGACTCCAGATGTGCGGCTGATTTCAAATCTGCTGTCAGGGTTTAATATTTTATAGAACAAAGGCTCATTCACCTGATTCCCAACAGCAGCAATGACCGCTAGAGTCTTCTTCTCAGAGGAATTTTCTCGGATGTAGGCTTTGTAAGATTCCCGGGTGAACTTCAGCTTGCTCTCCTTGTTTTCCTGTACACTGATCTTCACTACAGCAACACTGGCAAATCTACCATCAGAAACCCTGACCTTTAACTCATATCTGCTCCGAAGCTGTGTGACATTCTGAATGGAGATTATTCCAGTGATGGGATCCATTTTAAATTTATCACCAATATTTCCCTCAGAGATGGAGAAGAGAAGTTTGGAGTTAGGCCCAGAGTCTGCATCTGTAGCACTGACTTGAATGACTTCTACCCCTTTGTATGTTGGCACTACAACAGTTGCCTCATACTGCTCTTGGCTTAAAACTGGTGCGCAATCATTAACATCAATTACTTCAATGGTCACATTGGCTGTGGTCTCTGCAAACAGCCGTGGCATTCCTAGATCATGGACCTGGACTGTGAAGCGGAAAACACTCCTCTGTTCGTAATCCAAAGGTGATGTAATTCGGATGGCTCCAGTGCTCGAGTCAATGGCGAAATAGTTATGTGCAAATGGTTCAACAATTTGATAGATGAGCATAGCATTCTGGTCAGAATCGGCATCAGTGGCGTGAATGACAAAAGGTGTGTTTTCACGGGTCAGTACAACACTATTGATGAGGGCCGACTCGCTGATTACACCCTGAAATTCCCTCTGGTCAAAGACTGGAGCGTTGTCGTTTTCATCCTTTAGATGAATCGTAAGTGTTGTGTTGCTGGCAAGTCCAGCCATGTTGGTGCCCTGTATGATAAGCTTGTATTCAGCGATGGTTTCATAATCTAAAGATTTTTGTGTTACAACCACTCCCGAGTTTGGATTTATATCAAACGCATTGTTGATGTTGCCCCCTTTTATTTGATAGAAAACAGACGACTGGCTGACGGCTGTGACCGAGGTCACGAAACTTCCAGGAAGGGCTGATTCGCTCACTTCTGCAGAAAACGCCTCTCCGGTAAATCTGGGGACTGCATTGTCAGAAACCGTTACCAGAACGTGTACGGTGGTTGTATTTGACAGCGGAGGTACTCCGTTATCTGATGCCTTAACAGTGAGTTCAAATGTTGTCTTGCTGTTGCGATCAAGCTCTTTGGCTACTGTAATTGTCCCGAGGACAGGGTCAATAGCAAATGAGTTGGCAACATTTCCTGTGAGAGAAAAGACAAAAGAAGAATAGATTTTTCTGTATGTTGTACTGGAAAGATGTGTTTAATGAGCACTGGATTGTACTAGCAGTTTATCAATCTAAGTCATAAAACTGGCTGAAAACAGAAGGAGCAACAATGCATCATATTCCCATCTCAGCTACTTCAAATATGCACATATACAAACGCAAAGTCTAACTGAAGCATGTCTCTTGTTTTCACATAACAGATTATTGTAGGAGAGATTCTCAGTGGGATGTGCCCATCTCCCACATATTTGAAGATCCCCTAAACAAAATATTCAATATTCTCAGAGTATTTCATTCATATCCAGAGGGCAGCTGTACTGATGACTCATACATTTTTATGAGATGATTTCATTTGCAATGTTTTGCAATGAAAGATTTTTGCTATGAGGGGAAAAAAATGGGGGTTAAAAAGAGTAGCATTGTAACTTAGCGTGCATTCACCTGATTCAATGTGGTAGACAACCTCTGCATTAGAGCCCTTGTCTTTGTCAAGAGCTGTAACCTGGAGCACCGCCGTGCCTACGGCAGCAGATTCAAACACTCGACCGGAGTATGGTGTGCCTATGAACCAGGGTGCATTGTCATTGGTGTCGTCCACATTGACAATAACGCGCACAAGGTTCCTCTTAACAGGAATGTCCTGATCTCGAACCTATAAAGGTCATTTTTTTATGAAAGAGGACACACAGGGGGAGGAGAAAGAGCAGCGATTAGTGTTCAACCTTACACTAATTTCTTGAATGTTTAACTTTAAAACAGTGAAATCAATTTGAACATGAACTCTGTTAAACAATATGCTAGAACTTCTCGGAATTCAACAAAGTTCAGTCTGTTTCTACCAATTCATACCATGACAGTCAGGATGTGACGATGCATGGTCTCATGATCCAGTCGCTCAGTGGTATACAGGGTGCCGGTTCCTGGGTCTAGTCGGAACTTCCTCAGGCTGAACGGATCAGTGCTGCTCAGGAGAGTAAAGGTCAGTTTGTTCTTCTCGTCCCTGTCCACAGCACTGATCTGCAGGACCTCACTCCCCGCTGGTTTGTCTTCAGGGACATTCACGACATAAACATTCTCAGAAAACTCCGGCCGGTGGTTGTTGGTGTCAATGACACGGATAAGCACCTACAGGAGAAAAATAAATTGCATGCAAAGTTACATTTATACACTTGACTTAATTCATATCACAAAGGATACATGCAAAAATATTTTAGTGGCTGTTATGTAAGGCTTTTTAGGTTTTGTCAAAAAGTGCTGTGAGCCATTACTCAATAAAAAGCACCAAGAGGATATTTCTAAAGCAACCAAATGACAAGGGTCAGGGATAAGTTTACATATTCAAAATTATATTTCAATAACCAACTGATCAGTGGTGAAACGATTGTGTGCTTGTAAATGTATTTGATTGTCTAGAACCAAATAATGATTTCCAAACAATAAAGCTTCTGGTAAATGATTAGATATCACAGCTCTGGTGCATGCTTCAACACTGCTCAGTACTATGGTCCAAAGATATGCAAGTAACACTTTTATCTTTATTTTAACCATTTCTCTCACTTTGGTCTGCACACATTCACACATATACACTATATTATTTTCAAATCACTTTCCTGATCTCTGCAAAAATAAGCAGTAGTGTGTTGACACAGACTCGATCGATCCATGCGATGGCAAAAGCAATAATTTATCTGAATGGCCACTTGATACTGCTAACAGTCAATCAATGCTGAATAACCGCAATGAATCTAAATGAATTCTGAGCTACACACATGAGCAGTTCATGAAAGAGAGAGTGCATGTGTGAGAAATCAAATGATCGGGGAGTGCTGAAGTAAGTCCAGTGATCCCACTATGCTTCCGTATTAGAAAGTCTGAAACAAATATAACTTTGAGGATATGCTGAGTGTTACTTTTGTGCTAATATTGCTACCCCTCCTAATATTTTCAAAGGCTATGCTTTATGAAACTAATTTTTGCACATGCACGCTTCTTTCTTTGGATAATGTGCAAAGTGTAGTTTACTGTGCTTTTCCCCCAACACACGCACAAACAACAAAGAATCTAACATCCCAAACTGTAAAATTCCACTGGGAGCGTGTTTTATCAACACCAGCCACTCGTCTACTGGACTTCCGACAGAGGATTATGGAGAGCTGCTGGAATGCGATCTCTGTTTCCCAGACCAGCGAGGGACTTCTACCGTTGCCAAACATGGTGAACAAAGGGATCAGCCCAGATTAGACACCTGCATACCAGACACCAGGGGGTGATGTCCCGTAAGGAAAGCAGTCGATGCTGACCTGTTTGGTGCAGGAAGACTGAAGGGGGCTTAAATCACAAAAGCTCTGACCAGGTAACGGCTCACAACTGACTGGGGTTTGTCAGATCTCTGGTCAAAACAACTGCCCGCTGTTGTCTGTTGTCATAATACTGTTTGCTAAGCACTGTGAGCCTATATCAGAGACAAATATAGACTCAACCTGACAGGACTGATAACATTTACAATCTGCTCTGTGCTGTGATGCTGGCAATGCTGCTGAGGCTCACAGATGTCATCTTGCAGGGGGAGCATTGGGCTGCTTGCTGTTTGTTAGTGCAGTAATCTTGCCACAAGTCATGTGTCATAGGCAATCCATATCACACTGTTAATAAAAACGAAGGTAAAAAATAAATAAAAATCATTTTTAATGCGACATCAAATCTAAAAAAAAAACGTATCAATCTAGGCCTGTGGTGCATGTTGCATGCTCAGCAACATGACAAACTATCTCACTGTAAACATGTGTTCTCATGTAAACACAGACATCATATAGAATAAGATTGCAGATGCCTTCTAATCCACCTTTTACATACTCTGACGCAAACGCTTGCACGTACTCACGCACTCCTAAGTTGCACACTTCCACACGTACATGCACACAAAGAGGCTGCCCAATGTGTCTCAATCTGGCCAGCGTCAGATAACACGCCTTGTGAAGAGTGAGTAAGGTGGCGAGAACTGATAGCGCCGTCGAGAAGGAGAAAGGATGGAATCTGGTCAGTGGTATCTGCATCTATACACAGTGTACAAATCTATACCATTTAAAATGCCCACAAAAAGCTATTCACACCCACCTCACACCCCTATATGCGCACAAACTTCCCTCTCCTTCTCCCTTTGCAAGAAAGCGCCACAGCACTTCAAAGGGACTTTGCCCCCAAACATCACAAACGTAGCACGATACAGCCTGACCGCAGCAGAAACGCTGGTGTACAAGGGAACTCTGTAGTCTTTGTATATGGCTTCCCCTGGGAAAGCTGAGAAGGAACACGATTGGGACTGAGACACAGGCGTGATAGATGGAGATACTAAAGAGGAAAAAGTGCTGTGACAGTAAGATTAGGGCTGGGCCATATTATACCGTTCACGGTAATACCGGTATAATGTTAGGCAACGATAGGAAAATGAAATATCGCGATAGAATGGGAGTAAAACGCGCATGCGCGGTGCCTTTGTTTTCATACGCACATGGCCGATTGTTGAGTGAAACAGATGAACCAGAATTGGTTTGTAAAAATGGTGCAACTTCCGTGATGTGGAACTGGTTTGGTGTTTGTCCGTCAGATACACAACAAAGCACATTTTTTTGCAGAACATGCAAGCGGCCGTTGTTATTGTCATATTTGTCGGACTAAGATGCTCTTAAATCTGGGAGTAATCTGGGTCCTAAACTCCGTATGCTTCCGGTCAAACAACACTGCAGCATCACTTAGAGTTAAAAACTGTCTAAATTCTTTCATCTTTAATAAAACGATCAGCATTGCTGCTTTACCAGGTGTAACTATAAAGTTTAACTTCCAGGCATCCATGAAAACAAAAGTTATTACATTTAACGGAGTTAGAAGTTAGCAGGAAGCTAGCGGAAGTTAGCTCGCTAGTTTCGCTAGTTACCTAAGCATGATATTGCATGTTCTGACTGAGAGATTTCTGAAAAAAATCAAACGTACAGCTCTGCTATCACTTCCAACATAAATGAAGACAGGAAACTAAACAGCAGTGACGTTTGTAGGGTTACTGAAGTTGGGCTAGCTGGTATATAATGATGTGCTACGTGATCGCTAGCGACACAGCTATGTTAGCATAACATAAACAGTGAAGCTGGAGGACGAACGCTAACACTTTTCCACTTATAAAAGTTAACGTGAAGGTTCTTCATGGTTAGAGACAAATGCAATCGCATGGCAGGATGCTGTAAACGGACCAAACTTCAGTCAGGAGAACAACTGAGATAATCCATCCACAATACGAGGTTAGTCATTAATATACTGCAACAACATGGGAATAGAGCAGCTGCCAG
Source organism: Astatotilapia calliptera (assembly GCF_964374335.1). NCBI lineage: Eukaryota > Metazoa > Chordata > Actinopteri > Cichliformes > Cichlidae > Astatotilapia > Astatotilapia calliptera. The sequence goes on along the minus strand of NC_137427.1, from coordinate 28,489,157 downwards.
AGAATTCAACATTAATGAATCAATGGTACAGAAGTGGAGGAAGCAAGAAGAATGAGTTTAATAAAGTTTGATTTATCTGACTGCTTTGTTTCGCTTAATGTGCCTTATAATCCCGTGCACCTTATGGTCCGAAAAATACGTACTGCACACTGCAGTTTAATGTTGCAAAGCACCTCTTTTTAACTTCAGTGGATATTATACATGGTTATGCTCAGGATATGTCAGCCCATTTCTACTGGAAATGCCTTTTGGTTAAACTTTCAGCAAGGAATTTGCATTTGCACTGTTACATTTTTATAAAGCTTTTAATGTACATAAAAACCAGCTTCTTGTTTAAGTGAAAATAAATGGAAGGTTGTCTTTTTGCGCTAGTAATGTTGTGGAGTTGTATTTTGTCTCGCATCAATTATATCGTCGGTTATATCGTTATCGCAAATTTTCAAATATATATCGTGATAAATATTTTTGGCCATATCGCCCTGCTCTAAGTAAGATGATGGTAAAGAAGATAAGTGACAGTGAAAATCTAAAGGCGGCTAAGGGAAATGGTCAAATTTAGAAACCAGGTTGCGGAAGGGGGGAAAAATACAAATAAAAGATGTGACTGAAAAAAAATGAGTGAAAAAAGTGATACAATAATGAGCTTTGATACTTAATAAGGTAAAAAAAAATCTATGAGAAAAAAAAGCATGAGTAAATAAACTCAACAGTCGAGTGAGACATAAAGAGAGTCTTTGTAATGTGGACTGAGATAACAGAAGAAACAGGAGACCAGGAACAGATTGTGAGCAGAACAGCTTGAGGTACTTCTGCACAGCCAAAGGAGGATGCCATATAGCTGGAGACGGGGTGGGGGGACTGGGCTGCATGCCGAGGCTGCCTTGTTGGCGCAGCTCCTGGCTATGAGGTGCCCGAGCTGGAATGCGGCACCCCTCGTCTACATCAGCTGATACTTCAGCGACGCTTTCATAGATCTACAACGGTCATACGGAAAGAACGACAGACTGGCCCACTGTTTTCCAAAGACCTCCCACAAACCAGAGGCCCTCATACTGATATTACCACTGGAGTCCCCAGTGGGCTGGATTAAAAATCATTTTCAATTTTCATCATGTCATTTTAATTTGAAAAAAAAAGATGTACAAGAACAAAAGCGTATTTAAAACAGTGCCTCCTGAATTACAAAACACCTTTTTTGTGAGGTATTCAGAACAGGACACGGGGGGGCTTTTCATTGTGCTCATTGTCCTCCTGTGCCATGCGTAGGAGAGGAAGCCCCCCTGCCAGGTGGCAGGTTCTGGGCAAAGGGGGGCCGCTGGCACCGAGTACTCAAACATGTTCCCAAAACAGGATTAACAGAGGCCACTATCCACACAGGTCCAGCACTCCTGTTTGCACTTTATTCTACCCAAACAGAATTATCATCATCTCTGAAGGCATAGCCAAGAAAGATAAAGATTTCTGGAAAAAAAACCCTGAAAAAAACAGAAAGAAAGACAAAAGGGGGCTAGAAAAAGATGGAGAACAAAAAGAAAAGGAAAAAAACATTCCTAGGAGAAAGAAAATAGGCCAGCACGTCTGGCAGCACAGCTTCCACATGACTTTGATTTGAGGAATATATACCGGTAAGTCCGACTTTTGAGGTTTCATAAGGTGCTGTGTGTGTGTGTGTGTGTGTGTGTGTGTGTGTGTGTGTGTGTGTGTGTGTGTGTGAGTGCGTCTATGTGGTATGGATTGACATTTGACCTGCGCTGTACCTGGGCTCCGGGGACATTTCGACTTTTTGCTGTGTATTCATGTGTCCCCCTAAAACATGACTTGTAAATGCATTTTTAAGTGTCTAAATAATAATTTTTTCTACTTCTTATGAGGTCATTATTTATCTTTTGACCTGTATTTGCTTAAACTGTAGTGTAAATTCATTTATTAAACTATAATTAAAAGATTTTCTGATTTTCTTAAAAGTCCACCTATACCCCTCACCTGATTTTTGTGTATTCCAGTGTATTGCACAGCGACGTTTCGAGTTAGAGTGGATGTGTGTAGGTACTGCAATTTAATACACATTTTCAATACACACGGCCGGAAGTCATTGTGATTGGTAGGCTATATATATAGGCGGTACCTACAGGAAACGGCGCCACAACTTTCGCGCGCGTGCCCTTTAACAAGTGTATGTCGACGGCAATACGAAGACGGATTAAAAACACAAAGGTAAGCCTTTTTTAATGTAAAATGCACCATGACTTTAATACTATATGAAATTATAGGTGCACAGGCCTATATTAAACTGGTTTAATTTATGCTTTATGGACTGTTAGTGAGTCTTTGAAGAAGTAAAACGGCCCCAGCGTTTGTCATTGAGTAAATAAAATAGGGCTGACGACTAACCGCGTCAACGCGATAAAGCGGGCTAACCCGTGTTAGGATTTACTCGGTGTTAAAGCATTATTGTGGCTTAAACGTGTTAATGCCGACATCGCGACTAACGCGATTAACAATTAAACCAGCGCAGTCTGAGTCAAAATCCCTGATGTCGCTGTTAGCTAATTTCGGGCAGTTTGTCCAATGTCTGTCCATTCTGCTGACAGCCCTAAAATAAAAGCAAGGGTATAAGTGTATTTAGTCGTGTATTTATTTATATGCCTGAAGAAAAAACTTCTTACAGTTTTGATGCCTAAGCTTTCTCAGTACTTGTATCACTCTCTGCAGTCGCCATTACAGAAATGTCACATGTCGCCATTTTGAGTACTAGGCCTTTAACATTTTAAAAGAAGGCATAAATTAGCACTATGAATAAGTCAGCTGTGTTTATGCTGTAAACTACACTACTGCTAGTTCTGCTACTACTGATGATGATGACAATGATGACGATAATCGTAATACTTTATATGCTTTGGTAATACAGCCAATCGTACAGGAGAACATGCGAAGGAGACTCATTCCTCCACGGGAGGATGCAGTCTGTCATGTTTCTGCTGGAAGGGACAAACTGGGACTTGATATCCACTACATAAATGCCTTCAAAGGTAAGTTGGTCTTTAGTTTGGATTAGATTTGGAGTTTGTCACTGTCTTTTGTCACTCACTTGGTATGCCTCTGCAATTCAGGTCGGGGCATTTTCACGACTGTTCCATTCCAAAAAGGAGACTTTCTTTTGGAATACAGAGGTAAACTCATAACAAAAGAAGAATGTGAGCGGAGACACAGAGTTTATCATGACAGCCTGAAGGTGTTCATGTTTGAATTCAAGTTTGATGGAAAACTCTGGTGGTGCGTATTATATCAGTGTAGTTTGATTAAGATTAAATTACACATTGCTTTTGATTTATGAAAAAAAGCTTCCTAACTAGTTAAGCTAATACTTTTTTGCCTAACCCCACAGTGTGGATGCATCTCAAGAAGATGGGTCATTAGGCAGACTTGGACTGATGTGGTTGTCGTTGACAAGTGCTAAGATGAAAATATTAAATATCAATGGAAAGCCCCATCTATGCTTATTTGCAAGCAGAGACATAAGTCCAGGTGAAGAAATAGACTATAATTATGGTGACTCGGATTGGCTCTGGAGATGCAAGGTATTTCTACAATTGTACTTTTTGGAACTGATAAATTGCATACCCTAAGCCATTTTTACATTTGTACCTACTCAAATTGGCTTAACGTGACTTAGGGCATCTAGTTTTTCACTGAAATTGAGTATCACCTACTGTGCCTGGGGTAACTATAGCAATGCAGCCGAGCATCCAGTGATATAAATGCCACAGCAAGCATGGACGTCAAGGTGACAAAATGCCTGCTGCTCAGTCTATACTTTAGTGTTCAATTCAGGGATCACGCTGTTAATTTTGGTCGCTATTTCAAACATTTCAGAGTTTCAAAAATGATGGCTTGGATTTTCACGAAGGAGGCGCACTCATAACTTATCGAGTGACACCATTGACCAGCCACCTGGTGGCATTCAGTCTATGTCAAATTTTCTGATCACTTTGGATCACTTGGAACCTTGGTGCAGTAGTTACTGAAAAACTACATGGTACTATAACCTACTGGAAAAACAGGGGTAGGTACTAATGGAAAACAGGCAATTGTGATGGCTGCCACATCAAAGCCCTCTAAAAGCACTAAAAAAATATCAGCAGGTATGCAGAAATAAAAAATGGCTTTCGGTTTCTAAATTTTAACAGTGATTGATGTTTAATGTGATTCTACACAGCAAAATCTCCAGTGTTAAATTAACACTGGAGAGTGTCTATAAGGGTCCACACCTCTGAGTGTTAAATACAACACTGTTGAGTGTTAAATTAACACTTTTGACAGTGTTATATGTTTAAAAGTAACCTAGTCGGTTTTGAAGATTAACAATGGCTAACACTGAGCAGTGCTGATTTTCTAACACTGGAAAATAACTCAAAATGTTAGAAATATTCCAGTGTTAGAAAATCAGCACTGCTCAGTGTTAGTCTTTGTTAATCTTCAAAACTGACTAGGTTACTTTTAAACATATAACACTGTCAAAAGTGTTAATTCAACACTCAACAGTGTTGTGTGGACCCATATAGACACTCTCTAGTGTTAATTTAACACTGGAGATTTTGCTGTGTAGCCTCTTTAGTTAGATTCATTTTAAATTTTGTCCCTCGAAGATAAATGGGCCCTAGTGACAGTTCGTTGCTGCTACAGGTGATTGTTTTACTCCTTTAGCAATGGCTTAAAAAATAAAGAAATCACACTGACTATTTGTCTCTTAATCATAGGGCCTTAAATTCTCTATACATGACAGTGAATATTTTAAAGACAATAGCTTGAAACTTATCTTTCTCATACAGTTTATTTAATGTTTCAAAAGCCTCTTCAAAAATGCACTGTATATTCATTTTCTATCTGTTACACACGAAGACGGAGACCAGCCAGATTCAGAAGACTGTGAGCTGCCTAAAGCCGCAACCAAACAGCTTTCCAAACAATGATCTGATTTTAATGAATGTTTCTCATGCACGATGTGTACCTTACGCTATTTGCCAATAGTGAAATGGTCTATTCATCCTCTTGAGTGATGCATTTTTAGTAACTGTCAGATTACTGTTCTTTTGTCTTCATTCTCTATCTGTTACACACGAAGACTGAGACCAGCCAGATTCAGAAGACTGTGAGCTGCCTAAAGCCGCAACCAAACAGCTTTCCAAACAATGATCTGGACCTGAAACATCCAGAGCCTGAAAGGGTAAATATAATCCAGTGTACCACTTAATGAACTAATAATTTAATCTATCATCATTCTTTATGGATGCTGTGTGTGTGTGTGTTTGGCAGTCACCTGGGTGTGATGTGATTTACATGGACCGTGGCTTGTAGGTCCTTTTCATTGTTTCAAAGTGCAAGTCTGGATAACATCTGAGTGTGTGTGTGTGTGTGTTAACCACCCAAATGTGACTTAGGAGGACCACACTGTTATTGGGGGACTCCGTCAAAGTTTGCTTCATGGTGACATCACTCTGGTTTTAGGAGGGGTCTTCTCGTATGTCTTGACAGTTTGACCTACAGCATGCAGAACTGACTGCATGTGCTTTGTTTCTATGTTGAAATTTTTTGAAACTCAGGCTTGAACATTAAGATAGATAGTACTATACAACTTCTTAAGTTGTTTTAGGCACTTTTTACTGCTTTAGTGCATGGGCTCTCTCTGGCTGTGTACTCTGGCTTCTTCCCACAGTCCAAAGATGTAGCTTATGGGGTTAGGTTAACTGGTGATTCAAAACTGCCCTTTGGTGTGAATGCAAATGCTTGTCCTTCCATGTTAGACTGGTGATCTGTCCAGGTTGTACTGCCCTATGGTAGCTGGTATAGGCCCCAAAACTGCTACCCCACAATCCTGATAAGGATAAGTGGAAGAGGATGGATGATTGCAAAGGAATCAGTTGTTAACTATTGTAGCCAGTATTTTTTTCAGAAGAAAACATTTCTTGAGTGGAAAGGCCCCCCCCCACACACACACATGCAAATTAAAAACAGAAGCACAGGCCTGCCCAGTACAGTTGCAAGAAGAGCACTTGGTCTAATCTTTGTGCCATCTTTTCTTTGTTGCAGGATCTTGATGAAGAAATGCCTCAGCAAGACTCAGAAGCCATGCATTCTTCTTCAGTGCAAGATTTTGAAGAGGTAACATTGACCTAGGACAGATTTTAATGAATGTTTCTCATGCACGATGTGTACCTTACGCTATTTGCCAATAGTGAAATGGTCTATTCATCCTCTTGAGTGATGCATTTTTAGTAACTGTCAGATTACTGTTCTTTTGTCTTCATTCTCTATCTGTTACACACGAAGACTGAGACCAGCCAGATTCAGAAGACTGTGAGCTGCCTAAAGCCGCAACCAAACAGCTTTCCAAACAATGATCTGGACCTGAAACATCCAGAGCCTGAAAGGGTAAATATAATCCAGTGTACCACTTAATGAACTAATAATTTAATCTATCATCATTCTTTATGGATGCTGTGTGTGTGTGTGTTTGGCAGTCACCTGGGTGTGATGTGATTTACATGGACCGTGGCTTGTAGGTCCTTTTCATTGTTTCAAAGTGCAAGTCTGGATAACATCTGAGTGTGTGTGTGTGTGTGTTAACCACCCAAATGTGACTTAGGAGGACCACACTGTTATTGGGGGACTCCGTCAAAGTTTGCTTCATGGTGACATCACTCTGGTTTTAGGAGGGGTCTTCTCGTATGTCTTGACAGTTTGACCTACAGCATGCAGAACTGACTGCATGTGCTTTGTTTCTATGTTGAAATTTTTTGAAACTCAGGCTTGAACATTAAGATAGATAGTACTATACAACTTCTTAAGTTGTTTTAGGCACTTTTTACTGCTTTAGTGCATGGGCTCTCTCTGGCTGTGTACTCTGGCTTCTTCCCACAGTCCAAAGATGTAGCTTATGGGGTTAGGTTAACTGGTGATTCAAAACTGCCCTTTGGTGTGAATGCAAATGCTTGTCCTTCCATGTTAGACTGGTGATCTGTCCAGGTTGTACTGCCCTATGGTAGCTGGTATAGGCCCCAAAACTGCTACCCCACAATCCTGATAAGGATAAGTGGAAGAGGATGGATGATTGCAAAGGAATCAGTTGTTAACTATTGTAGCCAGTATTTTTTTCAGAAGAAAACATTTCTTGAGTGGAAAGGCCCCCCCACACACACACACATGCAAATTAAAAACAGAAGCACAGGCCTGCCCAGTACAGTTGCAAGAAGAGCACTTGGTCTAATCTTTGTGCCATCTTTTCTTTGTTGCAGGATCTTGATGAAGAAATGCCTCAGCAAGACTCAGAAGCCATGCATTCTTCTTCAGTGCAAGATTTTGAAGAGGTAACATTGACCTAGGACAGATTTTAATGAATGTTTCTCATGCACGATGTGTACCTTACGCTATTTGCCAATAGTGAAATGGTCTATTCATCCTCTTGAGTGATGCATTTTTAGTAACTGTCAGATTACTGTTCTTTTGTCTTCATTCTCTATCTGTTACACACGAAGACTGAGACCAGCCAGATTCAGAAGACTGTGAGCTGCCTAAAGCCGCAACCAAACAGCTTTCCAAACAATGATCTGGACCTGAAACATCCAGAGCCTGAAAGGGTAAATATAATCCAGTGTACCACTTAATGAACTAATAATTTAATCTATCATCATTCTTTATGGATGCTGTGTGTGTGTGTGTTTGGCAGTCACCTGGGTGTGATGTGATTTACATGGACCGTGGCTTGTAGGTCCTTTTCATTGTTTCAAAGTGCAAGTCTGGATAACATCTGAGTGTGTGTGTGTGTGTGTTAACCACCCAAATGTGACTTAGGAGGACCACACTGTTATTGGGGGACTCCGTCAAAGTTTGCTTCATGGTGACATCACTCTGGTTTTAGGAGGGGTCTTCTCGTATGTCTTGACAGTTTGACCTACAGCATGCAGAACTGACTGCATGTGCTTTGTTTCTATGTTGAAATTTTTTGAAACTCAGGCTTGAACATTAAGATAGATAGTACTATACAACTTCTTAAGTTGTTTTAGGCACTTTTTACTGCTTTAGTGCATGGGCTCTCTCTGGCTGTGTACTCTGGCTTCTTCCCACAGTCCAAAGATGTAGCTTATGGGGTTAGGTTAACTGGTGATTCAAAACTGCCCTTTGGTGTGAATGCAAATGCTTGTCCTTCCATGTTAGACTGGTGATCTGTCCAGGTTGTACTGCCCTATGGTAGCTGGTATAGGCCCCAAAACTGCTACCCCACAATCCTGATAAGGATAAGTGGAAGAGGATGGATGATTGCAAAGGAATCAGTTGTTAACTATTGTAGCCAGTATTTTTTTCAGAAGAAAACATTTCTTGAGTGGAAAGGCCCCCCCACACACACACACATGCAAATTAAAAACAGAAGCACAGGCCTGCCCAGTACAGTTGCAAGAAGAGCACTTGGTCTAATCTTTGTGCCATCTTTTCTTTGTTGCAGGATCTTGATGAAGAAATGCCTCAGCAAGACTCAGAAGCCATGCATTCTTCTTCAGTGCAAGATTTTGAAGAGGTAACATTGACCTAGGACAGATTTTAATGAATGTTTCTCATGCACGATGTGTACCTTACGCTATTTGCCAATAGTGAAATGGTCTATTCATCCTCTTGAGTGATGCATTTTTAGTAACTGTCAGATTACTGTTCTTTTGTCTTCATTCTCTATCTGTTACACACGAAGACTGAGACCAGCCAGATTCAGAAGACTGTGAGCTGCCTAAAGCCGCAACCAAACAGCTTTCCAAACAATGATCTGGACCTGAAACATCCAGAGCCTGAAAGGGTAAATATAATCCAGTGTACCACTTAATGAACTAATAATTTAATCTATCATCATTCTTTATGGATGCTGTGTGTGTGTGTGTTTGGCAGTCACCTGGGTGTGATGTGATTTACATGGACCGTGGCTTGTAGGTCCTTTTCATTGTTTCAAAGTGCAAGTCTGGATAACATCTGAGTGTGTGTGTGTGTGTGTTAACCACCCAAATGTGACTTAGGAGGACCACACTGTTATTGGGGGACTCCGTCAAAGTTTGCTTCATGGTGACATCACTCTGGTTTTAGGAGGGGTCTTCTCGTATGTCTTGACAGTTTGACCTACAGCATGCAGAACTGACTGCATGTGCTTTGTTTCTATGTTGAAATTTTTTGAAACTCAGGCTTGAACATTAAGATAGATAGTACTATACAACTTCTTAAGTTGTTTTAGGCACTTTTTACTGCTTTAGTGCATGGGCTCTCTCTGGCTGTGTACTCTGGCTTCTTCCCACAGTCCAAAGATGTAGCTTATGGGGTTAGGTTAACTGGTGATTCAAAACTGCCCTTTGGTGTGAATGCAAATGCTTGTCCTTCCATGTTAGACTGGTGATCTGTCCAGGTTGTACTGCCCTATGGTAGCTGGTATAGGCCCCAAAACTGCTACCCCACAATCCTGATAAGGATAAGTGGAAGAGGATGGATGATTGCAAAGGAATCAGTTGTTAACTATTGTAGCCAGTATTTTTTTCAGAAGAAAACATTTCTTGAGTGGAAAGGCCCCCCCCCACACACACACATGCAAATTAAAAACAGAAGCACAGGCCTGCCCAGTACAGTTGCAAGAAGAGCACTTGGTCTAATCTTTGTGCCATCTTTTCTTTGTTGCAGGATCTTGATGAAGAAATGCCTCAGCAAGACTCAGAAGCCATGCATTCTTCTTCAGTGCAAGATTTTGAAGAGGTAACATTGACCTAGGACAGATTTTAATGAATGTTTCTCATGCACGATGTGTACCTTACGCTATTTGCCAATAGTGAAATGGTCTATTCATCCTCTTGAGTGATGCATTTTTAGTAACTGTCAGATTACTGTTCTTTTGTCTTCATTCTCTATCTGTTACACACGAAGACTGAGACCAGCCAGATTCAGAAGACTGTGAGCTGCCTAAAGCCGCAACCAAACAGCTTTCCAAACAATGATCTGGACCTGAAACATCCAGAGCCTGAAAGGGTAAATATAATCCAGTGTACCACTTAATGAACTAATAATTTAATCTATCATCATTCTTTATGGATGCTGTGTGTGTGTGTGTTTGGCAGTCACCTGGGTGTGATGTGATTTACATGGACCGTGGCTTGTAGGTCCTTTTCATTGTTTCAAAGTGCAAGTCTGGATAACATCTGAGTGTGTGTGTGTGTGTGTGTGTTAACCACCCAAATGTGACTTAGGAGGACCACACTGTTATTGGGGGACTCCGTCAAAGTTTGCTTCATGGTGACATCACTCTGGTTTTAGGAGGGGTCTTCTCGTATGTCTTGACAGTTTGACCTACAGCATGCAGAACTGACTGCATGTGCTTTGTTTCTATGTTGAAATTTTTTGAAACTCAGGCTTGAACATTAAGATAGATAGTACTATACAACTTCTTAAGTTGTTTTAGGCACTTTTTACTGCTTTAGTGCATGGGCTCTCTCTGGCTGTGTACTCTGGCTTCTTCCCACAGTCCAAAGATGTAGCTTATGGGGTTAGGTTAACTGGTGATTCAAAACTGCCCTTTGGTGTGAATGCAAATGCTTGTCCTTCCATGTTAGACTGGTGATCTGTCCAGGTTGTACTGCCCTATGGTAGCTGGTATAGGCCCCAAAACTGCTACCCCACAATCCTGATAAGGATAAGTGGAAGAGGATGGATGATTGCAAAGGAATCAGTTGTTAACTATTGTAGCCAGTATTTTTTTCAGAAGAAAACATTTCTTGAGTGGAAAGGCCCCCCCCCCACACACACACATGCAAATTAAAAACAGAAGCACAGGCCTGCCCAGTACAGTTGCAAGAAGAGCACTTGGTCTAATCTTTGTGCCATCTTTTCTTTGTTGCAGGATCTTGATGAAGAAATGCCTCAGCAAGACTCAGAAGCCATGCATTCTTCTTCAGTGCAAGATTTTGAAGAGGTAACATTGACCTAGGACAGATTTTAATGAATGTTTCTCATGCACGATGTGTACCTTACGCTATTTGCCAATAGTGAAATGGTCTATTCATCCTCTTGAGTGATGCATTTTTAGTAACTGTCAGATTACTGTTCTTTTGTCTTCATTCTCTATCTGTTACACACGAAGACTGAGACCAGCCAGATTCAGAAGACTGTGAGCTGCCTAAAGCCGCAACCAAACAGCTTTCCAAACAATGATCTGGACCTGAAACATCCAGAGCCTGAAAGGGTAAATATAATCCAGTGTACCACTTAATGAACTAATAATTTAATCTATCATCATTCTTTATGGATGCTGTGTGTGTGTGTGTTTGGCAGTCACCTGGGTGTGATGTGATTTACATGGACCGTGGCTTGTGGGTCCTTTTCATTGTTTCAAAGTGCAAGTCTGGATAACATCTGAGTGTGTGTGTGTGTGTGTGTGTGTTAACCACCCAAATGTGACTTAGGAGGACCACACTGTTATTGGGGGACTCCGTCAAAGTTTGCTTCATGGTGACATCACTCTGGTTTTAGGAGGGGTCTTCTCGTATGTCTTGACAGTTTGACCTACAGCATGCAGAACTGACTGCATGTGCTTTGTTTCTATGTTGAAATTTTTTGAAACTCAGGCTTGAACATTAAGATAGATAGTACTATACAACTTCTTAAGTTGTTTTAGGCACTTTTTACTGCTTTAGTGCATGGGCTCTCTCTGGCTGTGTACTCTGGCTTCTTCCCACAGTCCAAAGATGTAGCTTATGGGGTTAGGTTAACTGGTGATTCAAAACTGCCCTTTGGTGTGAATGCAAATGCTTGTCCTTCCATGTTAGACTGGTGATCTGTCCAGGTTGTACTGCCCTATGGTAGCTGGTATAGGCCCCAAAACTGCTACCCCACAATCCTGATAAGGATAAGTGGAAGAGGATGGATGATTGCAAAGGAATCAGTTGTTAACTATTGTAGCCAGTATTTTTTTCAGAAGAAAACATTTCTTGAGTGGAAAGGCCCCCCCCCACACACACACATGCAAATTAAAAACAGAAGCACAGGCCTGCCCAGTACAGTTGCAAGAAGAGCACTTGGTCTAATCTTTGTGCCATCTTTTCTTTGTTGCAGGATCTTGATGAAGAAATGCCTCAGCAAGACTCAGAAGCCATGCATTCTTCTTCAGTGCAAGATTTTGAAGAGGTAACATTGACCTAGGACAGATTTTAATGAATGTTTCTCATGCACGATGTGTACCTTACGCTATTTGCCGATAGTGAAATGGTCTATTCATCCTCTTGAGTGATGCATTTTTAGTAACTGTCAGATTACTGTTCTTTTGTCTTCATTCTCTATCTGTTACACACGAAGACTGAGACCAGCCAGATTCAGAAGACTGTGAGCTGCCTAAAGCCGCAACCAAACAGCTTTCCAAACAATGATCTGGACCTGAAACATCCAGAGCCTGAAAGGGTAAATATAATCCAGTGTACCACTTAATGAACTAATAATTTAATCTATCATCATTCTTTATGGATGCTGTGTGTGTGTGTGTTTGGCAGTCACCTGGGTGTGATGTGATTTACATGGACCGTGGCTTGTAGGTCCTTTTCATTGTTTCAAAGTGCAAGTCTGGATAACATCTGAGTGTGTGTGTGTGTGTGTGTGTTAACCACCCAAATGTGACTTAGGAGGACCACACTGTTATTGGGGGACTCCGTCAAAGTTTGCTTCATGGTGACATCACTCTGGTTTTAGGAGGGGTCTTCTCGTATGTCTTGACAGTTTGACCTACAGCATGCAGAACTGACTGCATGTGCTTTGTTTCTATGTTGAAATTTTTTGAAACTCAGGCTTGAACATTAAGATAGATAGTACTATACAACTTCTTAAGTTGTTTTAGGCACTTTTTACTGCTTTAGTGCATGGGCTCTCTCTGGCTGTGTACTCTGGCTTCTTCCCACAGTCCAAAGATGTAGCTTATGGGGTTAGGTTAACTGGTGATTCAAAACTGCCCTTTGGTGTGAATGCAAATGCTTGTCCTTCCATGTTAGACTGGTGATCTGTCCAGGTTGTACTGCCCTATGGTAGCTGGTATAGGCCCCAAAACTGCTACCCCACAATCCTGATAAGGATAAGTGGAAGAGGATGGATGATTGCAAAGGAATCAGTTGTTAACTATTGTAGCCAGTATTTTTTTCAGAAGAAAACATTTCTTGAGTGGAAAGGCCCCCCCCCACACACACACATGCAAATTAAAAACAGAAGCACAGGCCTGCCCAGTACAGTTGCAAGAAGAGCACTTGGTCTAATCTTTGTGCCATCTTTTCTTTGTTGCAGGATCTTGATGAAGAAATGCCTCAGCAAGACTCAGAAGCCATGCATTCTTCTTCAGTGCAAGATTTTGAAGAGGTAACATTGACCTAGGACAGATTTTAATGAATGTTTCTCATGCACGATGTGTACCTTACGCTATTTGCCAATAGTGAAATGGTCTATTCATCCTCTTGAGTGATGCATTTTTAGTAACTGTCAGATTACTGTTCTTTTGTCTTCATTCTCTATCTGTTACACACGAAGACTGAGACCAGCCAGATTCAGAAGACTGTGAGCTGCCTAAAGCCGCAACCAAACAGCTTTCCAAACAATGATCTGGACCTGAAACATCCAGAGCCTGAAAGGGTAAATATAATCCAGTGTACCACTTAATGAACTAATAATTTAATCTATCATCATTCCTTATGGATGCTGTGTGTGTGTGTGTGTTTGGCAGTCACCTGGGTGTGATGTGATTTACATGGATGAAGTTTATTAGTTGATATCTGCAACTGAATTGAAAACACCTCACCTTTCCAACTGTCCAAAACAAATAAATGTTGCAATATTTTGCTAACAGTGTCACAATCATCGTCTGGTGTGCACAACAATATCATCTTTGGACAAGTGCATTCAGTGTGTGGGACTGGTTTCCTCCCTCAAGTGGCTTGGCTATAAGTGCAAAGGTGAGACATTTAGTGAATAGGTACATTATATAGTAAAAAGCATTAATGGAGTTCAACAAGTTAAGACTAGCTGAAATGAACACTGCTCCCTTTTTAATTAATGGGTGGTCACGTCTAATTAAAGAAATGTAGTATTACCTCATTGGTGCAGGACCTTGTAAAAATGGTATACTTGGGATTGTCCTCAATTCCCCATTCCATAACATAAACTGCTCAAAATAATAAAGGGAACACTTAAACGATGCGATGTTACTCCAAGTCAGTCACACTTCTGTTATATCAAACTGTTCACTTAGGAAGTAACACTGACAACCAGTTTCACATGCTGTTTTGCAAATAGAGTAGACAACAAGTGGAAATTATAGTCAATTCACCATAATAAAGGACTGGTTCTGCAGGTGGTGACCACAGACCACTTCTCAGCACTTATTCTTTCTGGCTGATGTTATGGTCACTTTTGAATGCTGGTGGTGATTTCATTTTAGTGGTAGCATGAGACAGTCTACAACCCAAACAAGTGGCTCAGGTAGTGCAGCTCATCTAGCGTAGCACATCAATGTGAGCTGTGGCAAGAAGGTTTGCTGTGTCTGTTAGTGTAGTGTCCAGAGCATGGAGGTGCTACCTGGATGTGGAGTAGGCCATAGGAGGGCAACAACCCAGCAGCAGGCCTTAAATAGTAAAACTATGTACTATAATTTCCAGTATTTGCTCTGTTTTTTGTCATATCTCGTTGTTAATGTGAGGTTTTTGGGGGGGTTGTATGTGTTTGGTTTTTTTGGGTTTTTTTCCCCCACAATTTCTCAGATGAAATTGCATTAAGTGATGCTGAAACAAAGGACAGTGAGAGTGAATCAGATGATGATGACACATCACTCACAATGTCGGCGTGTGGCACCAGTGAGCCTGTACATGCAGTAGCTGATTCCACAAACACAGCGCAGCCCCAAGACACTGTAGATTGTGGTAAGTTACCACTAGCTTGGTTTCTGTGGATAAAATGTTTGTTACAAATATTAAAACTTAATCAAATTGTGTAATCAGCAGATGAAGGACTACTCACAATGCCTGCAGCAAGTGAGACTGCTGCTCCCTCTGAAGGTAAGGGGTGCAGTTGGTTCTCGAAGCTTATTATTGTTTCATCACTTTGCAACATATGGCAAACTGCAGAGTGGTGGCAAAAAGTCACTTGGATGAGTGACAAAATGTTTCTCCCACTGAAAACGCTACGTCCAGATTAACAGAATCAACGTTTTGGGATTTACTTACCTGGATGATTGAGCATGCATCAAGAGACTTTTATTCAACTTTTTATTCAGTCTTTTATTCACAGCGGAACACTAAATGTTGTCTCATTTTAGAAATTTGATAAATTTTCAAACAGAATTTTAGCTCGTTTTGATATTGATGGTAGCAACACATTTCAGAAGTTAGTACAGGGTAGCATCCATTCTTTTAACAAGCAAATGTTTTTTGTTTTTTTTGTTTGGTTTTTTGTTTGTTTTAACTACTACTACTTTATATATCTTCCAGAGAAAAATGCTGCTCAATCCCACAATTCCCGAAGAGCTCCCAAAAACATGTGGTCCAAGGCTGAGGTTGCTGCAGTGATGAGGCATTTGAAAGACCACATAAACGAAGGGAAACTAGCCACCAAAAATGAATGCAGTCATTGCAAATTGGTAGAAGATCCGGTGTTGGCAGGAAGAACAGTTCAAAACATAAGAGATTTTGTAAGAAACAGAGGATTAACTGCAAAAAGGCAGAAAAAAATGAACTAAAATAACTGTTTAGAGAGCTGTGGTTTTACATCTTGGTCAGATTGCCAATTGTTGTTAACACTGATGTTCTGTTTAAAGAAAAAAAAGTTCTTGTTAAATACAGAAGTAGTTTGTATTTCATAATTTTTACATTTAATTTATTTAGGGTTTTTTTTGACGGGTTATATTTAAAATAAAAAATTATAAATGCATATTTTCTCCCCTTAATATTTACCTTTAAACTATTAAAATTCATTTTAAATGTTTTTAATTTTTCTGTTTTCTATATTTTTATATTTCTGTGGGAAGCGTGGGCATTTTTGTCCATAGATTTCTTTTTTTATTTATGGTTAAAATTAATGTTCAGATCCAAGAACACTAATAAAATGATGTTCCAGTAATCCTGTGTCCTGTCAGATGTGTATTCATGGTAATGATGAGCTATTTACATATTACATCATTGTCCCTTTAAAGACCCAATATTGCTTTTTTTGGACCTCATAAAACACATTGTTGTCAAGTGGACAATGTCTCCAGAAAACACAATAGAGTCTGGTTGGTGTGTATCAGTGTATCTAGACTTCTATAGGGAGTGTATGAGGTCTGAAGTGACCCAAATTTTTTTCAGATTTTTTCGAACACTTTAACCTCGCTCCCTTGGCTCTAAGTCCTTTCAAAAGGGTAGTCCACTTAAACCACCACCGGGCGGATTGACGTAGTATAGTCCCGCCATACCACATAGACCCGTATGTGTGTGTGTGTGTGTGTGTGTGTGTGTGTGTGTGTGAGCAGATCTAATTTGCAGTGAAATTCTGTGGGAGTTGTTTTGGAAATAAGCAACATATTATCCCCAAAGAAAACAAAGTCATACTCAACAATTAACAACTCATTTGCACGTTTTCCTGCTGAAATCCTGTCTTCTTGGACTGATTTTACTGTTGCGAGCACAGAGGTGAGCAAATTCATTACTGTTTAATCCCAACATTGTACAATCGGGATGATTAGCCGGGGGATTTACATTACTAGGCCATCAAAAGCAAGCAAACCTGCCTTCAGGCGTAAATTAATACATTTCACTGTAGCCTGACACATTATTTTAAAAATCGAACACGATTATATAAAACAGCTACAAAAACCATTCACTTCCCAGTAAGAGTAGAGCTGACAGTGAAAGAGAACTATCCCCTGACGCCAGAGCAAATGGCGTGAATGCCATGACAAAACAAGGTGGTAGCCAAAACACTCAGATCACACAGTGTTCCAAATCTTCAGGGCCTTTACAACATTCCCAATAATACGGGACAGTCAACCGGCATTCATTCATTAACTCATGTCAAAACTTGATCCTATCCCAAGGACCTGCGGTTCTTTTTAATAGCAATAATATAAAAAAAAAAAACACGGAGGCAAACACAAGTCTTGTTTATAATGATTTGGGGGTTTTTTTGTTCTTCTTTTTGTGTGAGAAACATTCAGTAAAAATAATTGCTCGTTTTCACTGTGATCTATATTTTTGGACTGTTGGTTCAATTTTCGATATTTTCCCTGCTTTTTAAGATATCAAATGAATTGTTTGTTCTTTGCTATTCCTGCCTTTAGTTTAGTTTTCAGCAAGTAAATCTGGTTTGATGAGATTGAGATCAGGTTAAACCATTAAACCACTTTGCTGCATTTGAAAAAATAAATGAATGGGCAGAAAGTACAGCTGCTGCCTATTCTTAAGCTTACACTACCTCGTTATCGTGGACTCAAATAAAAACATAGCTACCATATGGAGTGTGTTCTGCTGTTGGTGGAAGTGTGAATGAATTTTTCTTTATCATGCAAAAGTATCCTACGATCATCCACCACTGTTGTCTTTATGAATGTCCAGGATCTTTTGATTTAGCCAACTCCACTCTACCACCGTATTCTGATGATTTAGCAATTTGTAATGTTTCTGCTCTCTCTAAGATAAATTTGTTTGGATTCTGCAGCTCAAGCAGTGCTCCTTTAACCACATGTTGATGTTTTACTGCAACAGCTTCCAAATTCATAGGGTCAAATTCTGACCCTACATAATCGAGTAGCCCACATCTTTGAAATTACATTTCTAAAAACACAAATCCCTGATAAACTGTGCAAAAAATGGCAGTTAATGCAGTTAATGCAGTACTTTTGTTCAATCTCTCAAATTAAAAAAGAGAGTCTCCACTTTACTCTCATATTCATAATATCACTGTAACTTAATATGTCTCTATACACATTTTTTTAAAAAAGCATCAGTCTGGAAACATATATGGATCCAACTATTTTTAGTATACAGCCAAACTCTGGTAACAATATTCTTTACAGACAGTCTGTATACCTCTTTCAGTCACCGTTTGCCTGTCAGCATATCTAAAGCAGCTGACCCACCTACAAATGTGGTTTATGGAGCGCACAAATTCTGTAAATCCTATCCCTCAACAGAAAACAGCTGACGTACAGTGGCCAGCTGGGTATACAATATCATACACAACACTCATATGCAAGAGAGCAAATAAGTCACAGCTTCAATAGCATTTACATAAATAAACACATTTAAAACCTGCAGCCAATGAGAAAATGTGTGTTCTGATATACAAGTGATGCTCCTTTAACCTGTTTCAAATAAAGAAACTCATGGCTAATATGGAATAAATCATACAGCTGAGCATCCTTCAAAGTCATCATCACTCAATATTCTGCGAGCTGCACATGAAATTTTTCAGATTTTGTGAAGGACGGCACATTAAAATGAGACTATATACTGGACTTCCATTCCAAGAGTTCAGTTTTTACTGCACGACTTAAAAACACTAAAAGCTGATGAATACAATATTTTTCTGATATACTTTTATGCAATATGCTTTTAAAAAATGTCATGGCATTAGCAAAAGTCTAGATGCTTGGAATTCGTACAATTATATACAAAAACTGAGATTTTGTGAGGTTTTCTATATAAAGCATAAATGAATCCATCCCCTACACTTGTAAAAGGGCTGCAAGTACAGAAGGTCCTGCTGAAAATCAGGCTACACTGAGAATTAGACCTTTTGAATAGGTTAACCTTTGAATGTGATTAATTGACTTAAAATGTCACTGCATACAATATCACTAAGAGGCTTTTAAATAAGTGTCTGTTGCCAGGGCTTTTAAGAAAGTGCTTTGCAGGCGGATGCAGAAAACAGCAACTTTGTGAGTGTTTTTTAAGGTTTTGCACTAAACTAAAGGACGTGCTGCTTCCGTGGATGAGCTGCAAAATGCCAGTGAAAGAAGCGCTTCATCCAAGGCTCAGTGGAGCACAGTAGCCAGATGATGAAAGGCTTTATTCATACAGAGTGACAACAAATAGATTCTTTTCCAGCTACAGTCCTCTGATGCTCCCCTTTGAGGACAAAGGACAAAACATCGTGAATGCTGCCATCACACATGACCCAAACTACCATGTAAAAATGTTCAAAATCTCATGGACAAGGCATGACCGTCTGCACAAAGACAACTTGCATGCTCAAAAGCTTTTATCATGGCAGCTCAGCTTTGGTATCAGCCAGGGAGCAGCATACTGTATCTGTTGCATATTTAGTTATTCATTCCATTCAGAAAAGGCCGAGGCAATTTGTTCCTCTCGGAAAAAAGAAAGAGAAGGTCCACAGGTTCAGGGAGAGACACAGCAGAGGGGAGGAGTTGAGCGGGCTCAAGAATGCACACTTGAAAAAAAATAAAGACAAAAAAAAAAGACTTTGGCTAGACAGCACCATCATCACAGCAGCTCCGCATCAGGAATGAGACAATGGAAGATTCCTGGTGCTCAGTGCGCAACTGTGAAGGGGGAGAACAGAGGAAGAAGAGGAATGCCGCCTACCCCTATGACGACTTTAAAGTGGATTACAAAAACTTTCTTTCTCAAGTTTTTTTTTGTCTTTTTGGGATGTACATATATATATATAACCCAAAAAGATAACCCCCAGGAAATACAAATTTACAACCAGGATATGGTTAGCAGAAGCTTTTCAGCAGCAAAGAAGCAACAAAAACATCTGGCTGCTCGGGCAAAAGGTTAAAAGTTCACCTACACTCACCTCTGTATTAAAGGGAGTCACAGAGTTACTAGTTGCCAACAAAAGAAAATTAAAAATTCACTGAGCAAATATAATATTCCCACATAAGACCCTAAGTAAGCAGTTACCAGAAGGGTATCGATCCCCTTTATTCAACTCTTGCTAAGTGACTAAAGCCCACTTTACTAAAATGTTTGTTCTTGCTGTTGTTGAAACATCTGTCTTCATATCTGATAAACAAAAAAGTAAAAAATCCTCATGCATAAACACAGGCAGCGCCATATAACGGAAAAACCTCACAGCTTCGCCACAACACATCCCATATCGTCTCATTGGTTTTGTGTCTCAAGTCATTTAGGTATATAATGAGGTTCACACATACAAAACGCCATTTTTCCTGCTCAGCTGAATGCAATGAGAGGACATCAACATATCCCAACAAACAAGACAGTTTAGCGCCCGCTTCACTCATTACCCTCCTCTTTACTCGTGCAATTTCCCATGAGGAAAACAGAATCATGACAACTGCCTCATCAGCCTCCAACCGCTTCATTAGTGTTTCAATTACCTGGGTGCTGACAGTTCGTGTCCCATCCGTGGCTTCCACTGTCAGGTTGTAATTTGATTTCTGCTCTGCGTCCAGGGGCCGCGCTACAATCAAGGTTCCGCTGGCCTTGCCCACGTCAAAGCGGCTGTCATAATTACCACCTGTGGAAGAACATGTTTTTTGCACAAACATGGAAAGACTGAAGATTAGAGACATATCACTGCTTAGTTCTGTGCATGTAGCAAGGTTATATAAACACTAGATGGGGGCACAGAGATGGACACATAAACATCAATTTTCTGCTCTGCTGGAGTCGAAGATAATGAACAGATACGCTTACGCTGATGTCATTAGCTATCGATGCAGATTTCCTGTTCTAGCTAAACATTCCCCACATAATAGCCATTTCATGCAATTAACCAAAACGCTGAAAGTATGGGTACAAAAAGGCAAAGTGATGATTGGATAACAACACGACAGACATTTATAAAAAAGACTTCTGAACTGTAATGGTGAACCTTGCTACAAATTGAAGCTCTAATTCACACACAGAATGAGGAGGAGGGTTTCCTAACCCCTGTGAGACTTTTAATCAGGTCACAGGTTTTAGTGGAAAAATGTGGCACAACATCAATCCCATAACACAACACAAGTCAACCACAGCCAACGGGCAGCACCAACAGACAATGCAGGATGATCTCTTAATATAGCACAGCCTATTAGGAGATCTCAGCAGATACCTTCTGCTGTACAGTTGTGGTCACAAGCCATCTGAAGGATGTAAAACATCTCAGTATCCTCTATGCCGTCTTGCAAATATCCAACCAAACAGAACATTCCAGAGAAAAAAGGGAAAGCAGTGAAAGAGCACGGAGAAAGAAGAGAAGAAAAAGAGATGTGTCAGTCAGACATTGATTAGAGGAAAGACAGGCTGGGAGGAAGGGAGAAGAGGCAGGCATTTCCAAACACAGCCTTTTTAAATCTTCTCATGCACACAGTGCCTACAATACAAAAAACAAAAGCAAACAAAGATGAATCATGTTTTAACACTTCAAAACACAGCTGCTAATTAAAACTGTAAGGAAATATACTACATGTCAGCCGCCTCACACAAAAGAAGCTAGGAGGAGTATCAATATTTATCGATTATGGCCGACTGATTCATGATGCAATTCGGTTATTTCAACCAACAGCTTTACAAAAGACAGGGAGCTGTAACTGCACGAGCAATAAAACGGAGAAAAATGGCCTCAAGTTTTCACACTGGCGAGTAAACTGCTTTAAAGAAATACAGGCTCTAACACCTTTTAGGCATATTTAGGCTGATTAAGAAACCACAGCTGCCACGGAGCTTACATAAGATCTCTAATCTTCAGCTGAAACATTTGTATTCACCTTTCTTTTTGCTTGTTTGTTTGTTTGAGATTATTTACAGTCCAAATGGGGGGGTTTATGTGCTTGTTTTGCTCATTTCTGCATGCCTACTAACATCATTTTCCATATGTTAAAAAGTGGGCAGACAGAACTTGTGCTGAAAGCCAAAATGTCAGTCACTGCTACGTTGCTAAGACAAAGTAGCAATCAAAGAGGACATCGGGCATTATTCGCTATTATGACTGACCATTTACACCGGAATTCTCTGTCATAATGTACCTGATGTTTGCATCTTTATATGGTGTACATTTAATGGAAAAGTGTCTTTAATATGGAGAAAAATATAGAGAAAGATTTTTAAAAAGTTTATTTATTTGCATTTTGGGTGTGTAAGACAGCTAACATCGCTACGAAAGGATTAATGCCGGCTGCTCAAATGAGTTATCAAATGCAATCTTATATAAGAAACAACTTAAAGCCTTAATGCACTATAAAATATCTCTATTTAAAGTTACTGTTTCTAATCATCTGCTCAGCCACACTACACACATACACTGTGTTAGTACTAAAGTGTTTCTCTATCTATAAAGCAGTAATTGAGCATTTATACAGCATGCATGCACTCAACATGAAATATGAATGTAAAGGAGACCCTACCTGTGATTTCAAACCACACAGGAACATCGGAGGATTCAGTGGCCACGACGCCCACCATGTGTGCCACAGGATCGCTTTCCATGACAGAAAAGGTGAAGGGGGACTCCTCAAAAGCCAGGGAAGCTGCGTCGGCTGGCAGTTGTGGTTTGGGAATCCACTCAATGTGCAGACGACAAGTGGAGGATTTCTGAGGTCGTCCATTGTCGACAGCTTTAATCTAAGAGAGGCAGACAATCGAAGTCTGTGTTACAAACTGTTATGTGATGGTTTTCCTCCAAATTACTTTCTGTGTAGCTCCAGAGGAGTTCATCTCCCTGAAACCCTTCAAAGTTCACTGAGATGTCTGCATCAGGATAAGCAACGCCTTGTGTCTGGACTTCTTTGGTGATTCTGTGTTTTGTACTATAAAGCTACAGTGAGCAACTTTTGGAGACTTGAGTCTGCATATTAGAAAATTAGTATCACTACCAAATGAAATGTTTACAGCTAACAGTGTTCATGAAGATCCTGTTTTGGGTTTTTTTTGTTTACCTTGCAGGCGGAAGATTGACAGGCAGCGTTCATTTTCAAACACATAACACTTTTTTTCAACCAAATCTTAAGATACTCTTCAACAAAACAACTGTCATAATGCTCTGACACTGATAAAACTGTCAACAGCCAAAGTTCGATGTCACATCAGTGGCTGAAAAATTTGGATCTTTACAAACACAGCTGTTGAATCACAGCAAAAAAAAGAAAAGAAAACATAAATCCTAAGAATATCTTCTCACTGTTATTGCTAGTGTATGGAACAAGCTCCCAAAAATTGCATATATAAATTATTTTTTCTTTAAGAAGAGTTAAATCCAGCAGTGTGTGCACCAATTAGCATTCAGTGTCTCTTACAGATACTACACTGCAGCTTTAAACACAAAGACGCAAAACAACAACTAAAGAACCGTGGAGACAAATAAAACTTGAGGGGATGAGGAGAGCACAACAATAAAGCAACAAACAAGCATCTGTTGTAAAAGCGCAGTGCTCGCTGAGAGACTCTGAAGCTGAGGACGGAGAGGTAGCCTGCGATTATAGATACTCACTGTAAGTATGTCGTATTCTCCTGCAGAGGAGAACTTCTTGGACGACACCAGGCCCGTCTTGGGCTCGATGAAGAATTTTCCATGTTCATCTCCATCCTCGATGCTGTATGAGATCTCAGCATTAGGTCCGTCATCACGGTCTGACGCAATCACCCGATACACCGGGTACCTCTTCATGGCTCTCTCATTCT
This sequence comes from Astatotilapia calliptera, assembly GCF_964374335.1. NCBI lineage: Eukaryota > Metazoa > Chordata > Actinopteri > Cichliformes > Cichlidae > Astatotilapia > Astatotilapia calliptera. The sequence goes on along the minus strand of NC_137427.1, from coordinate 28,465,494 downwards.
CAGGCCTCTCCCGCTCAGGGAGTTGGATCTTGTAGATTTTCTCCAGGAACAACGGCCTGTTGTCATTCTCGTCGAGGACCTGCACGATGATGCGAACAGTGGTGGATTTTGGAGGAACGCCGTGGTCGGTGATGGTTACCTGAAAGGAAAGAAAAAGTATAATTTGATGAGGTGAACTTTAAATCACCCTCAACAGAGCTTATCTCTTCAAGTCACAACAGCCCAAACTGAAGGCAGTGAATTATATCAGCATCAATAACAGAACAGTAAGTATCCTGGGAATTTGTAAAGATTAAGACACTCTGTTACAAAACAATCATACTGCAGCCCCAAATAATTAACAAAGAAAAAAGAAAGAGGCATGCTTTTTCACTTTATTATCCTTTTCTTCCACTTCCTTTTTAGTGAGTGAACTGGCAAGCAGAACTAAAGGGATACTTTGGTTTCTTTGAGGTGGACTTTTATGAGGTACTTATAGTCAGTGAATCGTCTAAAGTAGCCTGCAGTTTAGAGAAGCAAACAGCAGTGACCTAAAAAATAGTTTTCAAATTTTCACCACTAGAAAATAAATATTATTATGATCAAATACAATCAAAACAATCAGTTGCTGGTCTGCTCCTGTCTTGAGCCGTTATGTTTGAGTTTTTCTGTGATTTCGGTGCTTTAAAAGGTTATTTTAGACCCAAAGTGGCGTATTGAAATACCTCAGTCATACCACAGCGCATCACAAATACGCATGTTCTGCTGAGTCTGGTGGCTCTGATTACAGCCGCTTTAGTTTCCAGCTGGAAAGGACAGTTGACAGCAAAGTAGTAATGTGAAAAACAAGATAAATGCATACTGATTTGTGGCTAAGTGGCTAAAATATGTTTCTGCTAACCTCGCCTACAGCAGTACAGCCTGAGTGCATGGACTCCTGTCTGTTTCTCCAAACTAGGGTGGGTGTAGCGACAACCATCTGCTGACTACCAATACATACCCCCATACAACCACATTTCAAAGAAACCAAACTATTCTTTTAAAACCAATTCCCCCTGTGATTCGCTGTCAGAAAGTCTATTCTAAAAAGGAAACCAATTATCCGGCAGGAACAAGTTGTTTGGCATTCTTCTATTGCTGGAGATGGGTTAGTCCAACACTCCGGTCGTAAATTACTTCAGAGAAACATTTTTGAAATTATTGTGTGGAGTTACTAGGTTTAGATAAACATGATTTCTTAAAAAAATAAAATAAAATAAATTCATATGTGTCCTTGTAATCATGGTAAGATTGGCTTGTGAGATAAAAATTATTTTTAATTAGCTGCACCTATTCAGTCTGGTAGCACCCGCCGCACCGACTCTGCTGCTGTGTGTCAAGTATGCACACAAAGATTCTGAACTGCTAATAAACATTAAGTCTAAATACTCTCAACTAAAGGCAGGAGGTTTTATTAAACCCCAGAAGCATTTAGTATAAAAGTCAGTGTTAAACAACTACATCATTAACATGGCTCTAATTTAAGTCCCTGCATCAAGTGTTACTGGTGGCACACTAAGGCTTTGTCACTTCTGCCGTGACTTAACACATCAGTATGACTTTGGACGTTAATGCGCACAGTCTGAGGAGCTTAATCGAAAACAAACAGCAACAGGCTGACCTAAACAAGCACAATTTTTAGAAAGTCCCAGAAAATGGGCTTGAGAGCTTTGCATCTGAGCACTGGAGGAGAAGTGACCATTTCTGTCTTCAAGCTGCAAAACGCTGTAGAAGGGCAGAACAAATGTCACAGTCATTTAAAACCATCTGCTAAGTACTTTACTAAGAGCAGTCAGGAGTCCAGGGTCAGAGACATACCATTTGGTACCATAGACTCAATTACTAAAGAAATGTGTTTTTGTTTTCCCCTCACTGTCTGCAGCTGTCCGTGCTACTGAAATGAGCAGAATTTATGAAAGTGGATGACAAGATACCAGAGCGTGAATACCAGAGTGTGATGGATAAACATAAACAAGGCGCTTTGTTTATGTTAAGTGCCATTTCAAATAGTCAAATGAAGTGCTACCCTATAGCTATAGCTACCCAGCTATCCATCACAATGTGCATCTCTTTGGGAAATTTACATGAAAAGCCTTTGTCTGATAATTAGGCGAGCAGACAAAAGACTGAGACGTTAGACCGGGGGCAGTCTGTTCACAGCACAAATCCAGCACTGCTGTGAAGCTGCAACTTGAAAAACTGAAGCATTCATAGAAGACAATGTACCGGTACACAATGAGTTAAAGTTCTCTCTTCTCTCTAAATCTCACTCTTTTACTGTGTCTTTTGTCCTGTCTTCCTCCCGTCACCCCCAACCGATCGCAGCAGATATCTGCCCTCCCTGAGACTGGTGCTACTGGAGCTTTCTTCCTGTTAAAAGCAAGTTCTTCCTCCCCACTGTTGCCAAATGCTCGCTCATAAAGGGTTGTTTGATTCTTGGGGTTCTTTATGTATTGTAGTAGGGTCACATCGTTTTGGCGCTACATAAATAAAAATAAAGTAAGTAGAAAACAAGATGTATATTGTCTTCATCTTAGAAGTATTTAAATAAATCCTTTAAATCGCAGAAAGATCAGCATTTCCTTAAATTCTCACTCCCGACCCCATTAACGCCTCTTCTGACAGTTTGTAACTTGGGTGATACAATCTTCTGAGAAAACCTAATTGCCAAAGACACTCAGAGCAGACTTCAGCAGATTACAGCTATAGGGGGCACAAGCTGCTGCAGCACGAATCTGGTGTAACAAGCTCCATCTTGCAGAAAGTCATGAGTAAGCACTGTGCAAGAAAGCACACGAGGGGCAAGCGAGCCGGGCTGCTAAGTTAAAGGTTATTACAACCGGGTCAGCTATTCCTTTTCCAAGTTGTGTTGGTGGATAGAAAAGAACTCTGCTCTAGCTTAGATGGAGCCAAAAAAGGAGAGGAGACATCTGACATTAAACAGTTTTTTACATATCTGCCTATTCTTCCCCCAAGGCTGTGTGTTCTCGGATTTTGTGTGATCTCTGATTTGAGAATAAAGCAGGTACCAGCTATCCACAGCTGGTGAGTGGCTGTCATCTGACCTCCTTTGTGCACTCTTTGCTCAGGCACCACCATCACCAAAACCAAATGGTTCCATTAGTGAGAATGGGAATGAACAAAACCATCTCCTGCTGTGTGCTACATCTGAGAAAACATAACTTAAGAAAATGTCTGGAGCTGATTCTCCCGACGGTTTCTGGAGCTCATATGTGAAAACAGCTTAGTGACTTTTATCATAGACCAAGGCAGTCCATTTTGACAGTTTGTGGCCTGGATTCAATTTCCTGAAGAGAGTAAACGGCAAAAAGTGAAGCGATCATATGTAAACGATTAAGGTTCTAATTGGCTGACCCACACGTACCACGATTAATGTTTTGTATGGAGATGAGCCACTGACGTGTCCTGTATTAGTAAGTTTGCCACCTTGAAGATGGAACCCCAGTGACTGCCACTGCTCAACTAATGTTACACATTGTTGCTTTAAGATGGATTTAAGCTTTAAATTACCTATTTTAACACCACAATAGCTGGTTATTTATAAATAATGTATTTTGAAAATATATGATGTGAATTTTGTTTTTGTTCTTTCATTGACATTTAATACATTTACAGATTAATCAGGACAAGTTTTTTTGCATCAGTTGTTTGTGGCATGTTTGACAACTTTGTTAAACATGCCACAAACAACTGATGCAAGCAGTCCATTCACCTCTGCTTTTACATTATAATGTGCTCTCTACAGTCCCAGGCCTAAATCCTCGGCATGTCCTGGCATGTCCCACTTTTGCTATTTACCCACCCCCTCCTTTCTAGGATGAAGGCCTGTGATCCTGCCGCTAGAGCCCACACTCAGATCTATCAAGAGCAGCTTTGCCTTTTCTCAAATTCCCCCACTGCCTTTCTGCTTTTAGTTCTCTCTCTCTCTCTGTCTCTCTTTCACACACAGGCACACGACAACAACCAACCCCCATCCATCTCATCATAAAAGCTGAAGGCCCCCTGTGCTCCCTCCAACTCTTCTTGGCATTTGGAGCAAACAATGCTGACACAGCCCCCACCCTAATTGCTCCACATGTTCCACATGGTCCCACATGTTTGGTTTCTTCTCCTACAACAGGCTAGCACAAAAAAACTTCACTAGTTAGGACTTCAATTTGATTTGCTCTGCTTGCGCCCGGATGCCAAATTGTAGGGTTTAAGGGTTTGTGCTGCTGCACCAATAAAGAGCTTCCTGCTGAATTCATAATAACCTGCAACCAACATGCACAAACTTCTTAAGTTGCTATAGTTACACGGCTCTGGGTTTGTTTGTTTTTTGCACCAGACAGGTTCTCGAACTTCCTAATTCCAAAACCCAAATGTTGGAAGCAGCAATTTAGCTTTTACCGGAAAACAATGGCTGCAGGAGTTGTGTGTTTTCGACCTTGATAACATATAGTCCACCCACATTCAACAAATATAGTGCAAAGCATTTTTTTTCTCTTACATTCAGTTCACTCGCCAGCTCCCTAAAGGAATACAGTCCTCCCTTATTCCCCCACTTTTATCCCTATCATTTACTCTCAGTCATGTAATGCAATTAGTGCAGTGTAGTGTACAATCGGAGTATGAAATACGACACTGCTTAGGCACCAGATACACCAGCACATTAAATGTCACCCAGAGCTCACTGAATTGTGTAACTTCTAACAATAATTAAAAGGCGTCAGATCTGCTCCCTGCCACCACCGGAAACACAATTAAAAGAGCTATTATCAGCCTCGGCTCTGTGGTGAGAGAGCGCGAGGGAGGGAGCGCGAGGGAGGGAGCGCATGGAGCCGCGCTCAATTAAAACCCGCAAGTTTAGACGTCGGCCTGTTGGTCTGACAGCAGCTTCCTGTTCCAGCTCGCTCCATCCACGAGATGGAACAGTGGGAAGGAACAAAGCAACAGTCACCAGGATCTCCCACACGCCTCCTACCTCTCCCTCCTACCCCGTCCGGAAATCACTACAAGGAGAAATTATTCTGAAAGAGCTCTCTTGCATATCCAAGAAGATCGTTTTTGTTGGCAACATGTGGCAGGCAGCCAAAGTTGACTGCAAATGCCAAACCACAGAGAAGGGAAAATGCCCAGCTCTCTAGTGTGATTTTTTTTTCTTTAAACTGGAGCACGTTGACCTTAAAGGTTTCTAATTATCATGCTGCTCATTCATTTTCACATGAATTAAAGACGGTTTCTTTAGAATTGAAAATGAGCTGAAATGCAGTGCTCACCTCGAGGATGTGCTCGTCCTGCTGCTCTCTGTCGAGTTTCCTGGAAGTTGTTGTAACCAAACCTGGAAAAGACAATCGGCAAAAACAGCATTAATTATACATAAAAATACATAAATGACATAACGATAAAATTAAGGGAAAACAAGCATTGCTCAGATTTTGCCACTTTTTTTTTTAAATACAAAATTAAAGATTATGCCATAGATAAGATAAGACCACAACTGTGACATTTAAAAAGCAGCATGGCAGTGTGCACACAAATAATCGAACACCTGCAATTATTTGGTTGGCGCTCAACACTGGAACTTAATGATGACAGCAGAAGTAAAGTAAGTAAAGTTAACCAGTTGATCTGGCGGACTTTTCATTGTGATCTGAGTGTAACTTCATATTGTTTGGAGTTATGATAACATATTGAGTTTAATTCATTTGTCAGAAAAAGACAAAAAAAACCCTTCAAATTCTGTCAGGATAATATCATTATCACTACTGTTTAGTTATATATATATATATATATATATATATATATATATATATATATATATATATATATATATATATATATATCAGGAAGAAGGAACACGAGAAGCTGGAGAAATACCAAGGGCTCAGAGAAGAGCTCGAGAGGATGTGGAGGGTGAAGGTAACGGTGGTCCCCGTGGTAATCGGAGCACTAGGTGCGGTGACTCCCAAGCTAGGCGAGTGGCTCCAGCAGATCCCGGGAATAACATCGGAGATCTCTGTCCAGAAGAGCGCAGTCCTGGGAACATCTAAGATACTGCGCAGGACCCTCAAGCTCCCAGGCCTCTGGTAGAGGACCCGAGCTTGAAGGATAAACCGCCCGCAGGGGCGTGCTGGGTGTTTTTTTTTATATATATATATTCTTAACCAATAACCATGAACAGAGCCGTGTCCAAAATGTGCCGCATGCTAATCAGCCAGATTGGTCTCAATGTCTGCTTTTTAAATTATAAACACGCCAAAGTTCTCAGCAAAGCAAACGTTTGACTGACCAAAGAAAAAAACAATCCTGCCACTCATTGTTGGGTGACATACTCTGAACCCTGGTGATATGTCATCAGTCACCCATGAGTAAAGACTGCGTCTGGATAAGTGCTTTCCCTGTGGTCTTCCTTGTTCCTGGCCTATCCTGTTGCCAGACAGCCCAGTATACTGTCTTGTGTATGGGAAATATCACATTGACCTGAAAATAGTACCCCAACAGCAGCACAGGCTTGACACCCTACTTTTAGTTTTTCCACAAGCTGAATAATAGACAGCCAGTAAGACATCACCCGCAGGTCTGAGCACTTTTATACAAGAGGCAAAAGTGAGATCCTACTGCTATTTAAAGCCTTTCAACAGTTTTGTCGAGCACTATCACTCAGTTTAAGTAGGACGATTGATGATGTGTGACATCAATCACACGAGGGAAACCTTGTTACGCCGAGCTTTGACAAAAGTAAAAATAAAACAAGCTGGAATCTTGAGTTCCTGACGAATCCAATTTTCAATCAAGTTCACAAACAAGAGAAGCAAAGAGAAGAGGAAGAAGGGGGGAAGGGTATTGCTACATTATAGGCAGCATTCTGTTCTCACTCCCAATGTAATTGCAACTTTGTAAGGACACTGAGTATAGAGTAGACATGCCAACTTCGACCGCACCATAGCTGCCTGCTTGCCACACTGCGCCTGATTAGCATAAAGCAAAGGATTTCCGAAACCCAAACCCATCAATGGCACATATGCCTGCAACAAGAATAGCAGGCCACAACTTACAGCTCCTGAAATAGCCCTCCCTAGCTCTGCGATTCGTGGATATAAGTGAGTGCTGCTCCTGCTCCCTCTTTTTATCCTCTTCTTCTTAGGCTTTATTTAATCTTCACAGTGAGCTGTAGAGATATACGTCTACTGATATCTGGTCAGGGAAAAAAGTAAGTGCAATAACACCTTTCCTCAAGCTGCAACCCATATTTTGCTCTGCTTACCTCACATGGATACATATTAATGGGCAACCAATTTAGATTTTACTTTAAAGCAAAATCTTGAACATGCACATATGAATGAGGGCTCTAAATTAACACCTCTTTTAACCCCCCCCTCTGCTCACCAGTGTAAGATATGACATCACTAGCACTGACAAAACAAATTAAGTTTGGTAAATTTATATGAGCTGCTGGGATTACTCTTGCATGACTTCTGCAAAAGAGCACAGAATCAGCATGGGTTAGATGGGTTTGCATGCTGTAAGATTATTATCATCAAAGCAGGCCACGCTGACTAATTATTCATGTGCTTCGGCGAGGCCGGAGATGATGGATGGTAATGTTTTTAAGCTCCCCTGCGTGCTTGAGTTAGGTAACTATTCTCTCTAAGTATGTATTGTACCGCTGAATACAGATGGCATCATTAACCACATTACGTCTGGATGTGTAAGTTATAATTTCTCTGCAAATCAGCTGCCTGATCGAACCAGAGCAAGGTATCAAAAAAATCCAGCCTGTGATGTAAACGTATGTGTCGGTGCCGCAACAAACAAAGCAAAACCAAATACAATGAAAAGAACAAGGACCTGGCCTTCATCCCAATCCCGCTCCGAGTTTCAGTCCTGCTTTGTAGAGACCGTCCAGAGCTACCGTCTCACAAACATTGACTCAGCAGCAGCGGGCACACAAGATGATAACTTAATGACACAAATTTAGCACCGTTGCTGGTTTCCTTTTTTGTACGAGCGCATTTTCAAAAATGGTGCATATTTTTGTTCTATTATAATCCCTTCCTTTTTTTTCCGGCAGCACTGCCAAATCTGCTTTGAAAAAATAAGAGGGGATGGAAGTTTTGTTTAAAAAATGAGCTAAAATGGTTCACGTGGTAAAGACTCTGTCGACCTCAACATAAAACAAAGAACTTATATGATGTGTAATGTCAATCTTTTCTGAACTAAGCTGGAACTGCAGGGTGACACATTCAGTAGCAGGTTGCATTGAAAAAGCCTTTTCACACAGTAAACAAATCCCCTTAATCATTTAGTATGACCTCGTGCCCTTTTACAAAGATTTTCTGGTGCGTAGGATTTTACCTAATGATTATTTTTATTAACATTCAATCTTTTTTCAGTTAATTGATTAAATGCTCGTGTTTTTCAGACCTCAGTGTGAGCCACAAATTCAAAGTCATTCAATTTAGTGTCAACAAAAGGCAAATCAGAAAACTGTCACATTGAAAAGATGCTTTTACATTTTTTTTCTTCAGTAAAATGACTTTAAAGAAACTATTTGCTCTCAAAGCAGATGCTTTACTTTTAATGCTAATGGAGTAATCAGTGAATTCAGCTCTCCAATACAAAGGCGGTTTCAGGGCAATGCATCTTAATGAAAGTGTTTAAACTACAAGCTCATCTCGAGTTTCCTGAGCTGTCAATACTTGGTCTTAAATGTAACAGATTTCTGTGTGTGAGGGTGTTTGGTTTTCCTGATCGATCACAGTGGACTAGCTATATCTAACTTTAAGTCGATAATGTGTAGCCATGCAGAGGAGCTGGCGAAGCAGGGTTTAAGAGCAAAGCAAAGCACAAAAACCAAACTACAGTGCCGTTGGTGCATACAGTCAGCATTGTTTCTTTTACTTTGTCTTCTTCTATTGTATTACTCCTCCTTAGTTCTAGCACACAGCTTGAAAACAGCTCAACAACAATGCTAGCCCCGCCCGGGAAGCTAAATGGCTAATTGTTCATCCTTCCACGGTTCACTGGACCAGTTTAGAAACCACTTTCCCGTGTCACAATACCAGACAAATCTGGTAAATCAATGAAGTGGACAGACTTGAAGCTTTGGGTTAAGCCAAAAACTTCAGGTCTTTCTCAAATGTTTAAGGTCTAAGTATTTTAGAATTTTGATGGAGCGTGAAACCAGCGCTCTTTCTGAGGTCTGAGAGTGGAATCAAACATTAAATGTGAAAAATATGTAGCATCTGGTGCGGACGAGAAAAGCTGTTTGATGCAAGTTGTGTTGTGGTTTAAAAAGCTTTTGTTTGCTTCTGTTCCATTTATGTCTGACATGCTGCCAGCGTGCCGGCAGATCTCTGACCGAGGGACTTGCCGCCCACTCTAATACTCTGCTGCTGATATCACTTGCAGAAAATAATTCTAACTTTTTCCCCCTAAAAACTTTGAATGTTCAGTAAATCTCAACCTGTTTGCCAGGAGTGGTCCCTGTATGCAGGCCTTACCTCCACAAACCTCCACTCTGTCACTACTTAAATGTTAAAGAACTGTAAAATGGTTAGTTAGTAAGCCAGAGCTGACCAACGACGTCTGCACGTTCAACCCGCAGCCTTTGTCACAACACACACACACTCTCATACACACTTACACACAGAAAAGCCATCCTCAGGCGTGGGCTGAGCTGGGCCGACAGTAATTATAGCCATGCTGTTTTGAGAGGGGTAGAAAAACAACAGAAAGGCAGCAGTGGCACTCTCAACCATGGCCTTGAGCTCTACAACCACTGCTCCAAAATGGTGGCCTGAAGGGAGTAAAGGAGTCCAGGGCATTGTTAGGGTGGTTAATTGCTGTTGAGATTAGCAGTCTTGAGAGTGACACACATATTTATGTGACATCCATTTAGCCGTGACTCCAGACAATCAGGAATGTGCTGGGTGTCTGCAGTGGCTGGAGACATTTAGTATCGCTGATGAACTGACGCTGAGCTCTGGCCGAAAGAGAAAAAAAAGAGCTAGCCAAGGATAAAAAAGGGTAAGAGCGTAATATGACACCGCCATGTCACAAATGCCTAGAAGTTCTATTAATAAACTTTTTGTTGTTATGATTTTGGTCTCCTTTTGTTTGTCGATGTCTGACTGACAGTGTGCCAATGAGGCATGCACGCCCCTGCTGCCATTACTAATTTCGTTTGTGCACATAAGGCATGTAGCACATTATTGTTTCCCTTACCATCACAGTGGCTGCCTCCCTAACGAGACCCTCATCTTTCCAACAAAGCAAAGGGGAAAAAACTAATTTTAAAAACAAAACATTGTGTGCTTTTTGCCTAATTTATGCTCACTTATTTCATTTTAGCTCACTGTTGGTGTGTGTACCGTGTTTTTCTTTCATTTAGGGTTGCACTAGTTTCTCTTGCGTGACAGAAATACACTCCAGAAGTTGTTGTTAAGAAGATTGATCTGTTACCCCTACCACCCCCCCCAAAAAAGTTTTCATATCTGGATATGAAGAGATGGGAAAAAAAACTTGCGAGCTGCCTGCTTCCTCAATTAAATGCTTACAATTTTTCTCTTGTGAAGAAAATAACAAACAGAGACTGCATTATTGGTTATCTACAAACTCAATGTAAGAACCCAGACAAGCGTATCAATATTCTCAACTTCATTAAGATTTAAGTGTGTGTCATTTAAGCCTAAAACTTCACATCTGTTTCCACTACTCATGTGGCAATCAGTACTACTAAAAAAGAAAAACAGTGTAAATGTCACAGACCCAGCTCTGGAGGACTCGGGGTCCGTGAGCAGTGTGGACTGTCGTTGTTGTTATTATTATTACTATCATTATTATTATTATTTGGTGTATGGGTGTGCACTGTTTCGCTGTCTGGGGTTTTGTTCCACGTGTCTATGTATAGGGAGGTGTGTGTGTGTATGTGTGTGCGTGGTTGTGGCTGTAACCAGGAGGCTACCGGCACCGTCAGGCCTGTGGATGACGGGCCACGCCCGAGGAGGATGCCACACACCTGCAGCGGATCAGCGTCGGCGGAGGGAGTTACTTAATGGTGTGGCATCATTGCGTGAGACTCCACGTTAGTCTTCAGCTCAGTTAAGTTAGTGTGTGTATGCCCGCAGTTGTAAAGTGTCCTGACGGCTGCTTCTGTTGTTTCCCCAGGAGACGTGTGGAGCGCCAGACAGCAGCCAGCACGGGGAGTGCTGAGACACGGGAGCCGAGAGCACAAAGACACGGACTTTTCAGAGAAGACACGACACGGGAGTGAAGGGAGAGCATGTGGATTTATTGTCTGTTTTCGCACTGTAAATAAACACACTGTTTGCAGTGAAGAGTCCTGCATTTTAGGTCCTATTTTCCTCATCCCCACGGTCTGCCATGCAGCCCGTGACAGAAAACTCTGGTACACTGATACTAAAAACCAAAACCAGACTGTGAGTTTATAAAGGAAGGTTACATCAAAACAGGAACTCCTTGTTCACTTTTAATAGAAAAGTCTGGAAAATGCTGCCGAATAAGATATCTTGAAAATTCTCTTCTCGAGGCATGCTCCTTAAAAGCAGCTATAGTTCAACAAATCTCCTCACCAGATAGAATTTAACAAATACAACCAAGAGAAGCCACGTAAGCTAATGAAAGCACACTGACACAAACATAAGAGCTTTGTTTAATTTAGTCAAATTGATTAAGAGGGTGTGGATTGCGATTTCTCAGCACCTTTTAGCAGCAGGGCGTAGTTCTAATCTGAAAACATATTGTGTAAAATTTGGCGGTTAAGGTTTCCAAATTTTTGTCAAGGATGCAACAGAGAAACTAAGACAGGTCAATTGTGAAATGTATAGACATAATCAATGTTCAGGCTAATAAGAATTAGATCTGCAAGGCAGAACACATACAGGTAACCGCTCGGGCCGGTAGCCACCAATCACAATGACTTAACCTGTAAACCTCACCCTCAAATATTTTTTCCCTGCCTTTGGAGGAATGCTTTTAAGTAAAGGAAGCATCTGAGGTTGCTGTCATGAAAAGATTCTTAAGACTGTTTTCGGCATAGAAAACACAGGTCACAGGAGGAAAGAGGATGGCAGCAGGATAAAGGTGATGCTAGCAGTACAGGACTTAACAGCTCGACCATTTTATTCACATTTACGACCAAACAACAGACACACGCACACTGTGTTCAGCAGAACATGTTCGAATATAAAGTATAGCCAGATTCAGCCTGACCAGGTTCAGTTTTTCTGAACAAAAACACTGATAACACACCAACAGTGAAGATGATGCTGTTACAGTTTAACATCACAGCTGAGATAGTGAATGCATGTAGGGAGAAAGTAAAGCAGTCCTATATCACATCACCTTATGACAGGACAGGAGCTTCCCAAGGTAACACATGTCTAAGCTTTTTACAAGTTTACTTCCACATCTATACAGTTAACTTAAGAAATATGTGATATAAATGAAGCAAACTCAACAAACCAAAACAATGCACATTAAGCTGACTGTGCGACTGTAATGTCAGGAATAGCATTTTATCTACTCAGCTGCCTTCTGCAAACCCAAATCACTCAAAGATTAAATCAAAGATATCACCTGATCTGTGTTAATGACACGGGTGGTTGTCATAGTTAGTGTGCTTCATTTTACAGCGACATGTTTTTTTTCCCTTGCATTTAGGTCATGGGGTTGCTCATCTGGCATTCATTAGTTTGTTTATTCACTTTGCACCGAGTCAATCGCAGTTCTCTTCGGGTGTTTTCATCCATCCATTTCTGCTCTACTTTCACAAAAATTTCCATACAAAGTCAATTTTCTTCCAATTTCATTTTCAAATCTGTTTTCTCTGAAAATCCAAGGTTATGGCATTTGATACTATTTGCAAAAAAAAAAGACAATGACTTTCACAGTGAGAACAGAGATATACCACAAAGGTTCCAGATTGGATTTATTTTAAATATCTAAATCTTAGCTCACCAAAACACTTTAGGTGGAAAATCTCCTTTTTCACGATTTGTTTCTCATATTGTCCTTTGAAAGCAGTGACAATTGTTTGACCTCGAATCGCAGGAAATAATCAGGAAGTTGTTGGAAGTAACCATTTCCTATCTCACTTCCCCTGATAGTGGTTGGGCCTTTGGTAAACCACAGAATAGAATAGAATAGAATAGAATAGAATAGAATAGAAAAGAATAGAATAGCCTTTATTATCATTGTACAGAGTACAACGAAATTGGAGTGCCACTCCCTTGGTGCAAGATAAATAATAAATATAAATGTAAAATAGGGCTGCTCAATTAATCGAATTTTAATCACGATTACGATCTGGGCTTTCAACGATCATTAAAAATAACTGAGCCGATTATTAGCCCCTCCCTCATTTATCCGCGACACCTTAAAGGCCGGTCCCTGAAAATATTGTCGGGCATAAACCGGTCCGTGGCGCAAAAAAGGTTGGAGACCGCTGATTAAGAGGACCCGAGGGAAGCTCGGAAAGCTAAGCAGAAGTTATTTGGAGAGGAGAGTGACTGCCGTTGGTTGAAAAGACAGGTAAAAAAAAAAAAAAAACTTCAGTGGTGTTGCACACTATTTTATATTATTTTTTAAAGTCATTGTTAACCCTTTAAATCCGGTCAGAGCAGCACGCTCCGTTTTGTGTAACTACTTTTAAATCCCTGTAGAATCTGAACCACGTAAGCTAGCGCAATAATTTGTTTTGCATATGAAACCGGAGGAGTTGTACTTACATCTGATGCCATCAGCTTGTCCTCGGTCACGGTTTCCTTCCACATATAGCTTTGCAAAAATTGCATAAAAAGCGCTTGCAGGAACAAAAACATAATATTCCAGAAACACGCTTTGCCGATCCGATCAGCTGTTCATAACACTTCCCACAGTGAAACAGATGTCAGCGCGAACTGTCTCATGTCCGCCATTTCCTGGCCGAAACCGGAAGTGACGTCATTTTCGCGGAAATGTAGTTTTTTACTTGTAGACCTTAAAAACCTCTACTGGTCATGTTTGACTTTTCTGAATAGTTTCTGGGATGCTTAGAACTCGAATTGCACAGCTGGAAATAGTTTATTTTGATGCACATGCTGTTTTCTTTGCAAATTTGCATCATAGGATTGTTTTTTTTGTTTTACCTGCAGTGTATATAAAAATTGGTGTATCTCCAAAATAAAACTATGAAGACACTCAAAATAAATTTCCTGTTGTTGTAAACTATTTTTTGCAACTTTTTTGTATTTAAAGTTTTGAAGGATAAGCCTCTTAAATTTCTCCAAGTAGAAATATATGTAAAAAAACAAAACAAAAACGATTTTCAATTTTTTTGTAGTTTATTGCACTTTTTTGCAATTAATGTAGTTACTATGGACTTAATGCATACATATTATTAAAATATGGGCTATAACAGTTATTTAGCAACTTGAAATGCTCCCACAAATGGCACTACAACATGTAAAAAAATAATATAAGCTCTGGCGGACTTAGTTCTATGGTAGATCTTAAAGGGTTAAATAAATATCGTCAAATAATCGCGATCTCAATTTCAGTGAAAATAATCGTGATTATCATTTTTGCCATAATCGAGCAGCCCTAATGTAAAATATAAAAAGTACAATAGATAACATCATGTATATCTTTCAGTTGTTAGCAATGAGCTTCTAGCTTCAGAAGAAGAAAAGGGCTGGAACTGTTCAATACAATTTCAATAATGAGAATTCACCTGGGCGTATCGCTCTTCATTGGGGTTTAACAACTGGGATGAAGGGTAAAAACAGTCATGCATAGGTAGCCATATTATATTAGCTGTCAGTCAGCTGTTGCTTCCACCGTCTGGTGGCAAATTTTGTTAAGCCTCAATTCTACTTTCTGCATCCACGAGTCCACTCAGGTCCAAGTGATGTGAATTTCATCATCAGACGGTGAGTGCAGGGGTTCATGTGTACATCCATGTGCCTGCCTGTTTTTTGTGACTGTGCAGACTTGTCCATGGAGAATTTACATTACAATGCACCAACTATGCATGTGCCCCAGGCAGCAGACTTCAAGCGGACTTCAAAGAATTACAACAGGAATCGCTATTTGGCCAGCGGGTCTCCAGCTGTCCGTATCCGCAACGGAGTATAATCAAGGCATAAGATGCCATTATCATAGATTGAAGTTTAAGCGTGATGACCATAAATCTCATATATATTAATTTTTTGACTTCAAATGATTATGAAAACAAAATCATAAGGTTAAAACTTTTTCCCTTCATTTTCACTACAAAGCTCTCTGTTTTTCATGTGTCATAAATCTCGTTCATTTCTTTACACCAGTGTACTTTCTTTAAAGGTTTCAACTTGTTTAGTGCAGCTGATAACTCAAAGGCAGTCTTTGGTCAACAAGAGCAGTAAAACTCACAAAGCTTCTGTCGGTCACCCCGTGGAAGGATTTTTAAGGGCTGCCTGCAAGCTGCCTTTTTCTCCAGCGCACTCTTTCATGCGGTCAGCTTTTTGCAGCGCGTGATCTCTGGCTGCTGGCTTCAGCTCTCTGTCACACTCCCTGTGCCTACCAAGCAGGCCTCCCAAAGGCATGTGAGAGTCCTGCTCCCCGGGACTCTCTTCTCACCCGTCTGCACTCACACACTTAGTTTGAGGCTAAAACTCCTATGTCCCACACACCCCTCACCTCTTAATCGCATTTATTTTTCGGCTCCCAGTCAGAAAATCTTTGTGTTAACTAATCGAAATTACAACATTAACCAGAAATATCAAGATAGCAGCCTTGCTATCTGTTAGCACACACCGATAATAATCTACTCTAAAATGTCGATGACAACACTAGGGCAATTAAGGACGTGTTAGAAAGTACCAAGGCTACACAAAGAAAGGCTGCATGGGTACAACAGGAAGTGGAGTAATGAGCATTCAGCAAGATAAGATGGCTATCATAGCAATCTTTACTCCGGCACTCTTTCCTCTGCTTAGACATGTAAATCTTCCTGTGTGTGTGTTTATGAGCATGCAGTGTGTGTTCTGACTACAAGTTCTGCTTGGCTGCCCTTTTCTAACAAATGCATGTTCTGGCATAAGACCCTCGTTCAAAGTCCACTAAGTCAGAGCACAGCAGCAGCATTTCAGAGAAGAGAGAGAGTGATTCACCAGGTAATGAACGCTGCTTACTCTCCCACAGAATAGGTGGGCAACTCGTGTCAACAACCTCTGATGAACTAGCTCACAGTACTGACAAATCCTTTGAGCAGAGAAAATAAAAGTAGACAGCAAGTGGGCTGGCTGTCTCAAGTGCAGTATACGTAGACAAACTATCACGATGCTAGATGTACAACCACGTAATAAACAGCTTGACTGTGTAATACAACCAAGTGGAATTCTACACAAACAACATGTGTGCGCACACGTATGTGTCTCACGTTCTGCTGCGATCTGCGCACTCCAAGCCCACAGTCTTCATCCTGGAAATTCAATTCTTCTTAGCTGCCAAATAAAGCCTGGAGAGCCTGGAACAACTGTGGTCATGTCCGTGGGAGGGATGAGATCTGTGCCACCACACAACTGAGCGCTGGTTCGTCTTTTCAATATTTTAGACCCGCACAGCATTATTTAAATTCACTGATCTCATACTGATTTAGACATAGACAGAAGACATAATTCACAACCAGCTGACTGACACAATTTTCTCCCCATGCAGATCTGCCTCGTTTCTGCTTTCTCTCTTTTTCAATCCTTTCAAAAGTGAGCCTGTGTCAGGCGGTTAAGTTCTTAGCTTTCAGATGTTGGGACTGCAATACTGTCTGCTATAGAGAAGAGCTGGCCTTGCACTTTAATGACAAACTAAAGTCAGGGATTGTCCAAAACAGCAGGACTTGTTTACTTGGCAGAAATAAAGTAGACCTAAGCCTTTCATCCTGAGCTTTGCTGAGCCAGTGTGGGTCTGTGTGAAAAAAGGACAACCAACGCCATACAAGGCGTCAAGTGAGGCCATCATATTTGCTTGAATCCGACAGGGCTGCTTGGAAGCAGCGTAAGGCCTAGCCCATGATAGAAGGCTAGATAGTTAGCTTGGAACACATGCCTATGAAGTTTGGAAACCCACACAAAAAACACAGGCCTTAACGTCTTTTCCTTTCTCCCTCCCCTTTGTAGAGCTTTGTAGATGTGCCAAGACAGGGCCTATGCTTCCAATGCAAGTTTAGAACATGTAATTACAGAGACGTGCATGCATAAATTTAAACATTTTCAAAAACCTGTAATATGCGGTTAGAATGTCATACTGAGTTGATAATATAGAGCGATATCAGGCTATTTTGGATCTTTGTTTAATACCACAGGCATAAATAAATAAAACAGCTCCAGGTTTTCTACAAAGAATGCCCGGTTATTCTAGTCTTTCACTTAAAATTGCACTCTATATGAGTCAAGTCATTTTCACACATGCACTACAGCTCTGAGCTTTTCTGACATTACTTGGAGCAGTTGCAAGTGAGAATGCAAATGTCCAAATCAGTTAAACCGGACAAAGAAAGGACCTCACATCACAAGCTCCCTAGTGCAATGTCTGGATAATGTATAAATGTATAAATAGTGCAGGTAATTCTCGGGAGAATTCATGGCAACTGAGTGTGCATCACGTGTCCTGCCTCTTGCAGACTCTGACCGGGTGCCACCTCAGCCTAAACCACGGAGGATTTCTAGTAGCAAGAGCACGCCTGATGCAGACAGCCTCCTGTTTCTACATGTGAGAACAAGCAACTCTGAACAATGTCACAAAAATCCGATTCATGTGGGAAAACGGCTTTCCTCTCTAGTACTCAGCTATACTGGGCTCCCTGTTTTCTCATGTTCTCACTGCCCACCTACCGCGCCACTTCCACTGAGTGCTGCCATCTTCAAATACAGAGAGGACGAAGTAAATCAGAGACACAGAGCAGTGATTCAAGGTTTTCCGTGTCCAAACCACTCTGTGTTGAACCTGATGCACAGAGCTCTGGTGTCCCACTGATAAAAGTTTTAACATGCTTTGATATGCATGAACGGGTCTCATCCTTTTGCTTCAGTGTAACCATTTTTTTCTTCTTCAGGAGCTCTTCTGACAGTCACAAGAACGAACCACAAAATGATACTGCAAATTATACTGTAAAAAACGTTGTGTCCACAGTGGATTTGGCCATAAGCTTCATAAACACGCTGTAATCCTCGGAGCAGGAAATATTTAGTTCAGATATGTGGGCTAAGAAGACTTTTTTCAACTGCTAAATAAGTGATGCACTGCAAGTTTTACCATGAGCATTTATACAAATCCAGAAACCAAAATATATCGAAGCTTGAATCAAGAAAGGTCATCTTCAGTGAGGAAGAAATAAATAAATAAAACATGCTGCCTTGTTAAAATATATCAAAGGCATAACAGATTTTAAAAAAAAATCTACTATAAAAACAGTGTTAGACTTTGTTGCAAGATAAATATTCAGCCTCCCAGCACTTCTATTTCACCGTCCCAGACTTTTTATCAGCGGGTGTAAGCTGATTTCTGTCATGCATGCAGACAAAACACTGACCATATGTTCGTAAGTTATCCTTTTGTTGCATCATTTTTTTTTTCATTCTCTTCCTGTGCAGCGGGGAGTGCCCGGCATATTGCTGTGAGGCCTGTTTGGGAGGCACGCTACATGATGAATCCTTATTTGGTCAGAAAACTCACATTGCCACTTCCAACAAAAATACCTCCAGTTTGTTGATGTGGCTACCTTGGGAAACAAGACCACACACGTCAGTGAGGACAAACTGGAGCAACTGCTGCCCTATCCGTTCCTCTTTCAGTCTAATGATCATTAGCATGCAATGATCAATAGCACACTTGTGTGCAGACTAAGCAAGAAAGAAAAAGCATTTTCTCCAAGACATCCAGAAGTAACCATCCCATTACTAAAACTTTACACTGATGTCAGTTGATTAATTTGACATTTTTTAAAGGCAGCATCAACATATTAGCACAAACCTAGATCGCACTTTCTGAGTGTTTGAATTCAGAGTCTGATTAATATCAATAAAAATGCAGATTTAGAGAAGAGCCCTGTCTGTACATGAGCTTCACTTTGCACCTATTACAAGTATATTTTGTGCTATTCAACTAAACATAGCCTGCTCGGGCAACTTTAAAAGAGCCCAATGAAATATTAATCATCACACCATTTCCAGAGTGCCATATGAGTACACACTTTAGAGTGTTAGAGTGGAAAAACCCCAGTAGGCTCAACCCACTCCTGTTCTGGGTGAGTGTGTTCACACTGCTCTTCCTTTTCACAAGAAAGGAAACAGGACACCTCACAGAAGCTCGCCACCTTGTCGGCAGTACACCACAGTATGTCTCAAAATCAAAGGATAAGTTAATACTTTGTGTTTGCTACATTTATAGTTGGCCTTTAAAGCAGACGTGTTTAGATGAGGAAAATGCACGTGGCGTTTTAGGCTATTTCCTGTTCATCACTTATCATTCAGGGTCTCCACCGTTTACAGGAAAATCATCTCACTGTAATCCAGGTAAGACAGTGCTGCTGTCTATATTTTTTACCCTATGAGCTGATGCGCTTGTAGTAGTCTGCTAGCAGCTGTAATTCAGGGTTATAATTTGTTCTGAAACACAATATAAGCTCATGACTCAACAGCAGGGATCTCCTGCTCTAATAATGCAATCTGTAGTGGCTCGAATTTCTATCCCAGCAAAAGCAATCTTACCTGTCTTGGTGTTAATAGCAAAGAAACCCTGGGGATTCCCGCTGGTGATCTTGTAGGTGAGTTTATCGCTGGCTTTGGCGTCCGGATCGACTGCATTGATCTGGATGATTGACACATCTTTAGCGGAGTTCTCCATAACAGAGGGGTAGTAGACAGGCTCAGAGGTTTGAGGTGCGTTGTCGTTGACATCCTGCACCTCAATGTAGATCTCCACAAAAGCAGAGAGGGGCACCACACCGCGATCCATCGCGTAGACTGTTAACCAGTAGTGCGATGTTGTCTCACGATCCAGCAGTTCCTGCGTTCGGATAATACCTGCAAAAATAAAAAGACGGAAACTGGTAAGTCTTCATTATGTTGCAGAACATTTTTATATGCAACACATGACCCTGAATCTCACATTGCTGTCGGCGCTATCAGTGATCTCTGAAAGCGATTTGGGGTGATGAACAGAACAGGAGCGTAAACACCAGCTGCCCCTGAACAGCCAAATGTAAGGGCTGATTGAAAGGACTCTGCCTGACACATGTCAGGATGGCATATTTACAACAGTCAGCGCTCTCCTGTTTACATTTCATTGCCATGTGGAGGCTGTAACCTTCAGCTGAGCGAACACAAAAGAGCTTTGAGACATGTATGAGTTATACATGTTTACAACTGTTAATTGAAGAATGGCAGATCGACAGATTCTGCACTGTGAAAACGCTAACAGTGTATATGCTATGTAGCTAGTTTCGTGACACTGGTTTCATAAACAGTGCATCTCTTATGTTTTGAACAATGAACTGCTTGACTCAATAAATCCTCATGTGTTTTAATATGTTAACATGCCTGAAACAGAGTGGCAGTGTGAAAGTTCTTGCTGAAAATGCTAGCAGCAACATTTAAATGAGTGAATATACTTCAGAGCTTTTCATCCCCATCTGACTTCACAAGTTCTCAGTATGTACCGTAACAAAGGATAAGTTATTGTGTGAGCCTTTCAGTATGGGCAGGTGTCTCAGTTTGGGGGAGAGGACATGTGCTTGTGACTAAGTGTTAGTTTACTGGTGAAAAGAAATACAGATTATGGACCCTGTTTCCACCTGGCATTAACATATGTCCTGGGTTATCTCAAGTAGTTAGCTGTAAATATGTCAACTCCTTGTGAGATCTGACTTCCTAGGATTATACGCAATTAAACACGTAGCCCACATTATTTCTGTTTGCCAGCCCCATATGCCAGAGGCCCACATAGCTGAGCAGGCTAACAGAACTGACCTGTTTTCCACAATAACCTCAAATTTAAATCTACACCGACTCAATCTGTTCATATAATTCTCACGACCTGAACAAAATAAAACACACAGGTAGTCTACAGTCATTTAAAAGTGCTTTAAAATGACTTGTGCAATTGATACAATGAATGGTATCCAACTTTTTTTTGCCAGCGGTGGGCACATCAGGGTAGCGAGGTGAGTAGGTGGTCCTAAGTGTGACCCAGGACACATAATGCCCCTGGAAGAATGCAGCCAAGCGTGGCCAATAGCACCTCCGAAAGTGGCCTCAGAGACTGGATCTAAATGCATCTTTGACAACACCTGCTTAATACACCAACATATGACCGGACTCTCGAGTGCAACATGACCGCATTTACAAATAACGATTGTGTAACTAATTTTTCCATTTTCTTACTGCTTTTGCTTTCAATTTATTTTCCATTAGTTTTCACCATTAGTTTTTTGTAATGCAGTTCTTTGTGAGCATAATGCATCTTTTTAGATTACTCGCTTATAATCAAACAAATCACTTTACTCCAAATATTGTGAATTCCATTTAATAGCAGACACTTTGGTTAGTCACACAATGTAAATGCATCCTGAGGCTACATTGTGATATTTTTTCACCTTTCTGTTCCTTCATCAACATCAAACATTCTTAAGAACCGTAAATCCAAAACAAAGAGCACAGGGAATGAATCACTGCCTGCCAATAATGTTGCAACAGGAAATTATCTGGATATCTTGCACATGTGAACTCCCATTATTATCAACAAGCACCATATTTGAAGGGCAAAAGAATACCAGAATGTTTTTCAAACAATGGAAACCTTTATACCAGCAGCTATTTAAGTCTCTGTATTATTTGCAATAACCTTGATAACGTCAATGAGGATTTATCGTTCTTCTCTGATTCAGTTATATGAAGCTAATAAAAGTGAATCATGGCTGTATCATTATCAGGTTGGTTACTCATTTTGGACTACACTTCCTGGTGGTCCCGATAAGAAGCCTCCATATAATCATAAATGCAAATTTCAAAGGTTCAAACGGTTTGGTCGTTGCCGGTCGCCCATCAAGATGTTGAGGCCAGAGCCTTGATCATTAATCCCCTCCCACATCTCACTAACACCACACTAATGTTGCTTTCTACTGAAAGCCTTCAATGTACACATTATAACTTAAAGTAAACATCACCCAGCGCTATGAAGTAGTTTAAATAGGCTCTCTCTGTGCTGCTGTTGCCTTTCTTCACACACAATGTGCTGGTGAAGTAAGTGTTACTGAGAGCAGACATATTTCTTACCTTGGGTAATATAAGATACCTCCAAATAGAGATAATACCCAAAATGACTTGTCACAAAAACTCTCAAATTTACCATGGGCGGGGAGTTTGGGGGTGTACAGCTAATTTATTCTCACGCCCCGCTTTACTTTAGCTTCCCTGCCTTTTCCTTCTGGGATCCTCTCTTGTCATTAGTCATCATTACAGCTCTCTCAGCTTAAGGCTTGTAATAAGAAGGGGTATTCAGGCAAGGGAAAATAGGTAGCTCCCAAAGCTGAGAATCCAGGCAAAGACAACTTTGGGCAGCAAATCTAGAATGCAAAGTAGATGAGCCCATTGTAGCATATATAATGACTTAAAGCTGACAACACAGAGGAGGGAAACTTTTTGAAAAATTAAACAATACCCTAAAAACAGATGTAAAATGATTATAATAAATTAGTACATAATTTATTAAAATACCATGAATGACTAATTTATAAGAGCACTAAAGCTCAGAAATGTCAATGCACCGCTACTTGAAGAAAACATGCAGGAAATTGCAAATGTTTGCCATAAATAAGAAATGCGAACACTTATGTGAGGCATCCTGAGCAGAAACGCCAAAGCATAGTGGGATGCATGCTTTAGACATCTGCTAAGGACAGTAATAGAAAGGAAAACATTACAAAGCAAATGTTAAAGAGTAAAATGAAAAAGAGGTTGGTGTGAGGAGAGGAGGTGTGGCAGAGGAAAGGTAGTCATGTTTGCACATGCACATGAACATCAAAAGACAAAGCAGCAGAGAAAAGAACAGACAATTGGGAAAGTATGAGCCATCTTTTGTACTTGAGCCAAAGAGATGCCCATGGGTGATTGCCTATCTATACAAGTGGCAGACAAAAAAGTAACAGAGCAATTCCACTTTCACCCGGGTCATACATTTTGCTCCCAGATCTTCACCTTGTAGTTACCAGCAAACACAATCTAACATCATATTTAGAAGATAAACAAACTTTAAAGAGGATCCTGCAAGGGTTAGAGGCCACACTTTTACAGTTACTGCAACAGTAAACAGTTTTTCTTCGTATTTATTTAAAAAGAAAACTGACTAGGCTTGACCTTTAATTTCTGAAACAGCAGATAAAGAACGTTCTCTGCTATGGCCTTGGGTGAAAAGCTTCAAACAAAGCACATGAAAAATGAATCTGAAGAATTTAGTCGCCACACCCATTCCATATACCTGACATACCCAGTAAGGCAGAAGTAAAACCTGCCCTTGGGCCACAAGAAAGAAAACAGACTGTGCAACAGCCTCTGCCAGATTTGCTTTCCGCTTTTTTTCCCCTTGCTCTTTTCTCTTCCCTCTGGCTTTGTTCTTCAAAGCTATCTGAGCACAGTGGCAGTGTGGTCGAGTGTTGAGACAGCCAAAAGACTTTCAGCTATCGAGACCAGCGGGTATTTTGTGTATCGAAATCACTGCTAAATCAACATCCTGTGCAGATACCCGATGAATCTATTCAATAAGAATTCTCTGAAAAGACAGAGTTAGCCACTGAATGAAGAGGGGAGTAATCTGCTTTGGAAAAGCTGTTGGAAACTGCTGATTTCTTCGCACATGTTTGACCTGACTCTTGTAGTTTGCATTTGACCATCAACGACCTGAAATGTTTGTTGTGAACAGCAAACAGGAACCACTTCCTCGTTTATTCTGCAGCTGAAAAGTCGGGGTTTGCTTTGAACTAGATACATTAATTTGTCTCACCTCTACCCCACATTCCTCAGCCTTCTCAGGCCTTGAGCTCCCAAGCTTACATAAACTTTCACAGTGCCCCCTACCCCCACCATCCCTTCTCTTTCCACAGTCCTGGCAAAATGCTTCAAATTCCACTACCTCCTTGTTGGGTCTAGAGTAATAAAAGAGTCCCAAACTAAGCTTTCTCTTGATATCAGATCATCCCAAAGTTCCCAGACATCTGTAGTCAAGATCTGTTTTAAGGATGCTAAGCCTTAATGCTAAAAATGCCTGAAATATGAAAAACGTCAAAGTTCTGTAAGTCAGAGTTTAGTTTGACTTATAGTTCATAGTTGTGGTTTACTAAAATTACCTATTCTATTATTACTGCATAGTAAGATGTAACCTATTACCTACTAAACTATTTTATCACAATTTTATCATGTATACTATAATAATACTAACTTTTCTTGCAGTTCATAGTTAAATTCAATAAGAAATAAGCGACTGTGGTTAAAACTTTGACATGCTAATCTTTCCAATAATTGCACACATAAAATACATTTACATAACATTGTTATAAGCAGACATGACTCACAAAGATTCTCAGTCATCATAATTGCGAAAGGTCTCACAGCTTATCAGGGTGTCACATCATCACATAAATAATATATGCTTTTTATCTCATTCAACATACCAGACAAACTAATACAACCTATTGAGGAACCGATTCATTTTACTTCATGCATCACTGAAGGTGCAATTACTTGTAGAACTCGAAAAATTCCTGCCCACAGCTGGCTTAAGGAGAAGTTTGTTAGACGGATATGGTTTTATATAGGAGACGGTATGACTTCAGAACTTCTTTAGACGTAAAAATAGAAAAAAAGAAAACATTGTCTAAAGAAAAATCATCAAGAAAACATGAAAATCATTCAGTTGTATGTTTAAGATGGGGAAAATCTTTTGATACTTTTGTTATATATCTGCAATATGTACCTGAATTGATTTTTCTCTTCCCATTTAAAAAAAATGTCTATTAATTCCAGCTGAGATAGCTTTTGGGATGTAGCAGATGATATAAAGCTTTCATTGTTAGTGGGAACATTGTTATTTCAAAGGCCTTTCAAAAAGACCTCAGAGCAATATTCCTTGATTCAATATCACAGTATTGTTTAGGATCAGCTACTATACCTACTAGCTATCTGCCTGTTCCTCTGATAACAATGACACCATCTCCATTCATTTCTATACATCACGAGGCTCTACATCTACATCTGTGGAGGTGTATTTATCTATTTCTACCCAGATTATCATTGTATATGCTATCACAGCAACTAGTTTCCCATATTTTCATTTTACATAACCTAACCTAAAAAGAAAAATCAGTGCCTTCTTATGGTTTTAACAACAACAAAGTTATGCCACTGTCTCCTTGCATTTCCTTCTAAATGTCTGGATCTTTAGCTTGGAACAACTCTGCAGTGATAATGGGAAATCTGAGAGAGACAATGTACTAATACTGCATGAACCAAGCCTTTATTTCCTTTCCTACAAGGCTCCCTGCCCTATTTGGATAGCTGTTAGAGTGAAACATGAGCACATCCTCCTATCCATATACCTTTTAACAGCCGCCCTTCACAAGGCTGCATCTGTGTGTTGGTAACTACACCTCAAAGAATGACTGATGATTCACGCCTGCAGCTCCTACAGTTATATATTTCTTCTCATTTCTGTGCTGGCAATCAATACAAAAATGATAGTCAGCACTATAATTATATGTAATAGTCAAATAAATTGTCAGACCAAAAAATGACCTTACAAACTTTATTGAGAATGTTAAAGTCCTGTTGTAAGCCCCAATTCCCTAAACTCAAGTATATCAATGGTCGGTAGGGCTGCACGATTTTGCATAAAATGAGAATCACGATTTTCTTGCTTAGAATTGAGATCACGATTCTCTCACGATTTTCTTTTCCAGTATAAATATTTATTGCACTTATTAACTGCACATCAACTTCGTAAGAGTTGAGACTGAACATAAAAACAATAAATAAACATAAAAACAACAAATGTCTCACGTTTTGTTGTTGCCGCAAAATGTTGTACTGCTTGAAATTCCGTCTCCACCGTTGCTTGACACTGCGTGTATAGAGCAGGTAGTGCAACAATAGAAA
Organism: Astatotilapia calliptera; assembly: GCF_964374335.1. NCBI lineage: Eukaryota > Metazoa > Chordata > Actinopteri > Cichliformes > Cichlidae > Astatotilapia > Astatotilapia calliptera. The sequence goes on along the minus strand of NC_137427.1, from coordinate 28,439,293 downwards.
AATAGTTGCGGGACGGCACTGTGTAGCGTTTGTCTAGGGTGTTGATCATTTTCCTAAATCCCTCGTTTTGCTCAGTGTTGATGGGAGCCATATCTTTGGTCAGGTGATAAGTGATAGCCTCCGTAATTTCTTTGTGCCTGCGGGAGTTCGACGTGTATAGGGAAGCGCTGTATAAGGTTCCCGTTATTGATGTTTGGGTGGTTGACCGGGACGGATTTTCTCCTGTCACTTTCTCGTCATCCCTGACGTGCTCTCCGTTGTTTTTTCCCTGCTAATTTTAGCATCACACGGCACAGCTTCTGTATCACGTGGTATAAGGCTCCGCCCTTGTCATTTGTTGAGCAGGAAGAGTGAGCGCTTGTTTTCATGCAGATCACGTCCCGGATCAAAATGCGGTACAATCGTCATCTTTTTTTTCCTTTTTTTAAAAATCGTTGTCATTTGGAAATGAGATCGCACATAAGTATGAATCGAGATCGCAATTTTCTAACGATTAATCGTGCAGCCCTAATGGTCGGTCTTGTCAGGTAGAATCAAATTGGCTATAAAGGCCTAAAACAGATACTAAAACTAGATCTTTGGAACAGTGGTTGTGTTCAGCATCTGTGACTTTAAAGTAGCTATACCCATACAAGGAAATCCATTACTTTTTATTAAATTGAACAAATGCAATACTGGTGTTGTGCTGGACTTCAAAGTATACCATGGGGGCCACTATTTAAAGACAAAGCCTCAAAATGTGAAAACTAAAATACATCAAAAGGTCTAAAGTAAAGATCTAATTCACGAGTCTTAGCGTGACATGAATAAACACACAATGAAGCATGTCCTGTGCGCAAGGCAGCTCAAGGTTTCTTTAAAAAGATTTAATGGACTGAGAGAACAACATACTTTTAACGAGGGAAAGTGTGTTTTTCATTTAGTAACCTACAATCAACTTTGTCCCGCTGCACATTCTTGGTCCCATCTCCAGAGTAACAGCACTCAAGCAAAGACTATTTGGGATCATGTGCCACTTAGCAGTCTAACTTTTATCTCAAACATATAGGCTTTAAAAAGTTTTTTTTTTTAAAGGTGTGAGAGGGTAACAGTTTGCACTTTTAAAACTAAACTAGAAGCCAAAATCCAGAGCATAAACACGTACAAGAGTAGATCTTTTTATTCTGGTTAAGGACCTGTTTATTTTATCATGATGGAAAAAGAAGTGAAGCGCTGGCAACTTTTTGTGCTAATGGAACAGGACTTTGTCATTATGCATCAAACTGTTTCATTTGCCTTCACAAAGAACCCTTTCACAGTACAGGCTGCAAACAGCTTCAAGTGAAAGGGCAATGCATATTTTATCCAACAAGAAAGGGCAATGCATACATTATACAATCAGCATCTGCGCCTCATGTAGACTCAACACACTGCTTCGGTTAACTTGTACATTGCACAATTTAACTTCAAGCAGAGACACATCTTCCTTGGAGTAGATTTTCAAGGTAAGGCCTGTCTAGAGCTTCATCAAAGCCACCAAAGACACACTCTTCAATCACAGTTCCTTTTGGGTTATGGTTTGGTTTACTAACACATTGACAATGCACAAAAAAAGGCGTTATGTTTAAAGAAAGTTTAACTCTTACATGCCTGCATACAGTGACAGAGTCCACTTTAAATGAAAGGAGTAAAATATTTAAATTTTTGTTATTATTAACTATATTACCCTATCAAAATGTTCACTTCCATCTTCCATCTATATTCCCAAAATACATGGCCCAAAATACATACTACCACTAAAGACACTGGCTATCTACAGGAGATAAATAGTGATTATTATATAGGGTTCTTAGTATAGCTTTAACTATAGCCGTCTTAGCCTGTTGCAAGCATGTTCCTTTTCAATTATTTAGACTTGACCTGGTACATAATCCCTCCCTGCTGCATAAGCTATTAAAAAACAGAAAACTTTGCTGAACTAAAGTCATTGCCTCCGTTTTAACAAAAAGCAGGCACAAGAACAACTTCTTCAGCATACTGTCAATCAGTCTGGAGCCGGCTCTGAGTAAGAGTTCAGTAAATGTAAACATTAATTAAGCTAGCAGTCATCATTAAGCCGGGCAATGCCAAAGTTATGAAAATGCAGGGGTGTTTTTAAAACCCCCTGTTTTCCACAGGTAGCCTGTCGCTCCCAATGCCAGAATCAGTAGATCTATTCTGAAAGGTTACAATTTTCTCCGTATTAGACTAACTCAATTCAATTGTCTCAGGCTACTTTATTCACCCTGTTTGGTAACCTTTACCCTCCAGGGCCTAAGTTATCAGAAGTCAAAACGCCTACCATAACCCTGAGTTTTCAAAATAGCACAAATGTCACAGATGTCGACTTAGCGCTCACAGAAGTGACTGCAGATTCCAAAGTTGTGCTAGTCACTTCTTCCAAACTCTTACATTCAAACCATCATAAAGACTTTCACCAATAAATACTGAATCCCACAGCATGAGACTCAGTTACACAGTGGTTCATTAAAGGTGCTGGAAAAGGACTCCTGTGAAGATTGCTCATTACTCATTTACCTCTGTCTTTTCTGAAACTGCCTTCTTCTTCGATTGTTGCAGACAGAGGAAAATTAAGACGATTACTCACTGGCAATAAAAAAAAACCCTTGCCTAGGTGTGTCAGGTTGAGTCAGGTGTGCTTGGAGGAGTGGAGACTTGCACAGGTTCATCAAGATAAGCATAGCTTTATTGCTAGTCTGTTTGAACTAGGACTGGAAGTTGACCTCATATGAATTTATATGTCTTTTCACCTCAACAGTATGTAACTGTTTCTACAGCTGCTTGTATGAAGATTATAATGATTGTTAGCCTTTCTTAAGGACAGAAGTGCCATCTAGGTTTGCTCTATAAAAGGCACAGGCTTATTTGGAAACTCATCAATTTGTGATGAGTGTGAAATTTGAAGAGGTATAATCCTAACAAATTCCTATGACACACACGCACTTCCCCAGTGGATTTCTCCACAGCCATATTATCAGCTGAGGAATTAAAGCTTAGGAGTGGCAGCCTCTCTTCAAATTGCTTTCAGTCTTTTTAGAGTACTAACTGCAAAGCCTTTTTAAAGACAAACCTGTAAAATACATAAAAAACTAAGTCACTGCATGAGCCATTTGCCACAAAATTGTAATACCAGCTGGCCTCTGGAGCCACAACATGTAAAACAGTAGCTAGCCACCTTTTTCAAGAAAACTCCAACAGCTGAAAACACTTCACGCAAGTCAAGCTGCCCGAGATTCACAGAATTTACAGAAAATGTAAAATTTTTGTGATACCGTTGTCAGGACGATAAATGTCTATATGTATATGAGATTTTGGTCATATCCCACAGCCCTAAAGCTGAGTTATTTTGCTCTTAGTCCTTTCTAGTTAAAAGTCACGTCACTATCAGCAAAGTTTCCAGTTAAACTGATGAGCAATGGATTTGTTGTGCAGAATGGGAAAAGACCCAGGAATGAGCCTTCATGAGGGTATGTTTAAATTAAGATGGCACTCATCCAGTGACCACAGAGCTTTTAATAACACAGAGAATGTCTGGACAAACAGTTGCCATGGACTCCCTCAGTCCAACGGAAAGCAACCATAATAGAAGAAGACGACGTGGCTTGCATGGGAGGTTTCCTCCTACTTTGAGTTGATGTAAATGAGGACAAGATGGTGTTCAATAAACAGCAACAATGGACAGCTTTTTTTTTTTTTACTTTATCTGTGCCTGAAACAAATAATTTGTTTGTTCCTTGGATGGTTTATGAATGTCACTCTCAAAGTCTCAATACATCCTTTGTTTGGATTTGTTAGATACTCCTACTCTTCAAGAGTCACTCACTGTCGACTAGCTCAACCACTACAGAGTGCTATGCTTTACACAGCAACACTATGTGACCCACATAACAGTCTTCCTGTGGATGTTACTATAAGAAAAAATCATTGGGTTTTACACATGTGGTGATGGAACGAGCAAAACAATGCAATGCAGATCAAGACTGTGATTGATGTACTCTTAACAAACACATGCCCAAGTTCAGCAACACAAGCATCAAGTAAAACGCAAAAACACTTCTGCCTTCACTACTTCCCACTGAGAAAAACAAATTTCAAAACTAGAGGTGTGCGGCTCCTGGCAGTTTTCCCCACACCACTTTTTCACTTGTTTTCTAATTTTAAACGATTTTAAAACAGCCTGGTTAAAATTCACAACATGCAGCTGCAGAAGAGTATATAGTGGGGACGCACCCGTGCTTATATTTTCCTTTTGGAGGCACAATATTTTAAACGCATATGGTAGCTTTAGCACACCACACCCTTCATCTAGTGAAATCATAGGAGCGGCATTACCACCTTGGCTCTATTTAGTTGTCTACTGACCTCAGATCTAATCCATAATAACAGGACCCAGCCCAGGACAATCCTATCATTGCACCTCCTGATAATCACTTAATATAGGCCTCAGGGATTAAGTAGAAGATCAAACCAGGCTCCCAGAATCTGTGCCCTACATGGGATTTTAAAGGCAGACGTAGACGCCAGTCACAGGTCTGCATGCGGCGCCATCAACAGTAATATTAGTAGTATCACAGTACTAAGGTGTAGGGCCTTTTCGGTGGGATGGATGGAGGGATTTCTTTCAGATTTGGCACAAAAACTGCCTTGGACTCAGCAATGAACAGATTAGATGCCAGCAGTTAAAGGTCAAGGTCACTGTGATCTCTGAAGTTTCAGAACATGACTCAACTCATGGACGCACAGTTTTAGATTTAAATTCAATGTACTGAAATGATTAAAAGCTGGTGGTTAAAAGTTGATGTTACCTTAACTTCACAAAAACTTTTTTTGCTATATTCAGAAAATTCATACAATAAATGTGATGAAATTCAATGCATATGTCGAACTGAATAATGATAAAGTGATGACATTTTACACCTAAAAAAAGTTCAAATCATATAAACGATCCTGCAAAATTCCCACAAAACTGCCTTTATATGACCATTATTACAATAGGAGAGGAGTAATTTGGATGTACTAATGACTGATGGCCTGATCATTGTGCAATGTTTTTTCTTACAGCATGAAATCACTAAACAAATGTCCAAGTAATTGGTATTAGAGAATGTATGCATGCTCATGAATGACTTTTCTTGCTATATTTGTTAAATATTCTCACAGACCGTACACTCTGGTGAAAAGCTGGTAAGGCATTAACCCATTTAAAATCCATGATATGCATCCAAATTCATTTAATATAGAAGTACCAAAACAGGAAGTAACTCAATGAAAACTCCTTCATGCATCCATGAAAGTGCACAGTCACTAGTTCAAGCTTTAAATATCCCAGCATCTGTCTTCATAAAGCAAAAATCTTATTAAAATGAGACATCCAACCACTACCTCAGAAACAATCGCAAACACAGCAACTGACAAACTGCCCTGAAGGTTGCATCCTTCATAACGGCTCATCTTCTCATGCTAAATTTACGAGGCAGACGAAGGTATTTCCCAACAGGTTCACTGTGGAGACTTCCTGTCAGCTCACTGAATACTTCACATATATCTAATTCTTACTAAACATTAACCTAAAGATATAAACCTCTTTCTCAACAGTAAAAGTCAGCAGCAGACTGATAGATCACGTTTCCAGCTTTCTTAAGAAACCTATAAACTTTTGAGGTTACATGTGCCAAGGAAAATCGCTGCATTATGCATTACGTTTCACTGCCTCATTTAGTCATTAAATATGTAAAGTGCAGAGAGAAATGTAATTTCAAATGGGGATTTAAGTCACATTAAGCAAGTCAAAAATGTTGTTACTAACTTTTAAAAGGAATGCAGAGAAGCCAGGCACAAACATCCAACCCAGGTGATTGCTGTGTTTGGGGTAGGAACTCCAAGAATCCCAGACTGCTTATTTTGTGCTAATTTGAGTCAGCTGTTGGACTCATTCTGGGCAGCTGAGAGTGTATTAACATATTTTCTGCAGCATGATAGGAAATCCACAAGCAAATCCGTGCCATTGGTACTATACTGAAAATATATATGCTTAACATTTTAGATTTGGGTCAAACAGATTTGACCGTTTTCCAAATGCAACCCATTTTATTATGAATCCATGTGTGTTCCTTGTACACCAGCACCTACTTCTGAATGTCCACACAGGTCTAAGAGAGAGCTAGTCCATCTGTTCCTGCCATAAAATCTCCAAAAGAAGAAAAATGACTGAAAAAGGGAACTTCACCCGTCTCTTAGAAGACTCCCTTAGTTCATTATTCCACACAGTGGAACATGACTGAATAAACTGTAGCTGCATAATACTTTCCTTATGCAGGTCTTTCAACACAAGCTTCACATAGATCTAGCGAATAAAGAGACTCACCAGTTTCCTCATCAATGGAGAATACCCCCAGGCCAGACCCATCTCGGATGGAGTATTGAATCTCTCCATCTCGGCCTCTGTCTTCATCTTCAGCTGTTACACTCATCACTGAAGTCCCAATGACCGCATCCTCTTTTATAAATCCCTTTTCCACAAACGATCGGAACATAGGCCTGTAAAGATTCTCATTCACGTCCACCACGTCCACCTCGATAAAGCAGGTTGATGACAAAGATATGGGCTTCCCTTTGTCTTTAGCTTTTGCAGTAAGATTATACACCTGTTTTGTCTCATAATCTAGATTCTGAACAATTCGCAGCGCACCGCTGAGTTTGTCTACTTCGAAATTCCCGTCTCCATTATCAATAAGGCTGTATCGTACCTGACTGGAAGGCCCAATATCGGGGTCATGAGCCTCCAGCCACATGATTACTGTACCGATTGGAAGGTCCTCCCTCACTTTTACACGGTAATTAGGAGGGAAGAATTTGGGTGGATTATCATTCACATCTTCCAAGGTGATTTTGAGGGGAACTGTGGACACCAGCTGAGGCTCATTTCCTGCCTGGTCACGTGCCGCAATCTTCAAGACATAAAATGGATGGAGCTCGCGATCCAGTGGCTTTGTCACTGTCACCACACCGGTATTTTCATTGATTGCAAAATGATCTGTGCCTCCCAAAATTGAGTACTTGACGATTCCATTGTCACCTCGATCCTTATCTGTTGAATCCACCTGGATGATTTCAGTCCCAACAGGTGTACTCTCAGTTATTTCAACAGAATAAGATTCTTGCAAAAACTGGGGGCTATTGTCATTGGTGTCTAAGATTTTAACATCCAAGAGACGCGATGAGGATTTCTGTGGTATCCCGAGATCATAAACTGTAATGTTGAGGGTGTAGTGATCTGCTGTTTCCCGGTCAAGAGGAGAGTAAACCAAAAGCCAACCAGTTTCCATATCTACTATGAAGTGGCTTTCTGCATCTCCTCCTGAAATAACATACACTAGCTTCCCATTAAAGCCACTATCTGAGTCTGTGGCATTTAAATGGACAATCCGGGCCCCGACAGGGAGATCTTCTTTGACTTCAATAACACTTGGAAAAGACTCTGAGAACTGAGGAGTGTACCGGTTGACTGAGTGAAAGTCCATGAAGTTGTCATCCGGCTCATTCTGCGTGTGGATTTTGCTGCCCTGAAGCAGCTTTTCAGCCAGCATAGTAGCGACTCCGGTTTCCACGCACTTTAACTGGACGGGCTTGCGCGCCGTGATGACAGTTATGTTCATAATCATTGGCTGAGTCTCATGTTCGCCATCAGATGCAACGATTTGTAAACTATGAAACGAGACCTTAGCTGCCTCTCCCTCGCTCAGTGAGTGCTTCAGTGAAAGCATGCCAGAGTTTGGGTTCAGCTCAAACAGGTCAAGATCATTCCCAGCTTTAATATTGTACCGTACTAGCTGCAGTTCATCAGCATCAATGGCAGATGCTGTTGTTATCTGCTCTCCCACGCCGTGATCTCTCGGCACAGTCACTTCACAGTCCACATTTTCAAACAAAGGCTTATTGTCATTCAGGTTGTTTAACGTTATAATGACTGATGCTTCCACCTCTCTCCGGAATGGGGATCCCCAGTCTGATGCTCTGACTTTAAGATTGTAAATCCTGGGCATGAGCTCATAATCTAGGACCTCCGAGGTACTGATGACACCAGAGAAGTAGTCAATGACAAACGGCTGAGGATTCACATTGGTAATGCTGTAGGTCACATAGCCATTCTCCCCTTTGTCTAGATCAGTGGCTTTAACAGTCACCACACTAGTCCCTATGGGTACATTCTCATCAACACTGGCTTTGTAAGATGTCTGCTGGAATTCAGGTGCATTGTTATTTACATCAATCACATCAACAATCACTTTGGTTGTTGCTTTTTTGTCACTTGTAATCACATCCAACTGAAATTGTGAGGAAATATCAGCATTGATTGGCCCTGCGGTGCTGATTAAGCCAGTATCTGGATTGATGGTGAATCTGTTCTTGTCAGATTTGTGCCTAAAAGCATATTTTAGTTGTGGATACTTTGGCACAGCTGTTACCATAGTGACAGGTGTGTGAAGGGGGGCGAATTCACTCAGATTGACTCTGTAAACGGCCTTTTCAAATACAGCAGGGCCCACTTTGAACTGTGGAGAAGTGACATGTACCAATTTAGCTGATGAAAATTGAGGGGGGCTGCCTTTGTCCTTTGCCTGTAAAGTGAGGTTGTATCCAAAAGGTTGGCTATCCCAGTCGACATCTTTGACTGCTTTTATTTTATACTCCCTGCTCCCGGGGTTGGTTCTTACAGCCTTGAACTGTTGAAGAGGGTCACCAGCCACAATGCTCAGTGATGCTATTTCTCCATTTGGTCCTTGATCTTTGTCCTCCACTGTCACAATGGCATAAGTGGGGTCATGGTCTGCATCAGAGGGGGCCAAGGTTACTGCAGTAATTACAGGTGCGTGCTCATTGGCCTGCTCCACCCTGACTGTAAGTCTGGCCATGCTACTGAAACCACTGCTCCCGTACAGCTTCATCCCTCTGTCCACGGCAAGGATCTCCAACTCGTACAGCTTCGTCTCAGAGTAATCTAGTTTGCCCGTCAGTGTCACCACACCGCTGGTTGGATGTACTGCAAACATGTCTGTCCATTCCCGGAAACTATAGTAGTATTCTCCATTTGTACCGATGTCTGCATCAGTTGCCGTGACTTTGGCCACGCTTGTGCGGATTGCCGTGTTCTCTGGCAGAGCGATGCTATAGGACGTGGGTGAGAAGAGAGGCCTGAGGTCATTGGTGTCCAGTACCTGTACCTTCACTCGAGTGCGACACTCCAAATTGGTGTTTCTCTCAGAAGCTTTAATAGTCAGCACGTAGTGGTCTTTAACCTCCCGGTTCAGAATGGCAGTGCTGCCTCCTTTGGTCCTTATTCGCAAAAAACTGAAATCTCCCAGCAGATAGTCCTCTGCTTTGAATAGGTTCTCATTGTCTCCAGAGATGATTTTGTACCGTATGTCCCACTCTGGGTCTGTGATAAAGATTCCCATTTTGGTGTGACTTTCTAAGTAAGTCTTAGCAGCAGAGTTCTCATATATGGTGGCATTGTAAAGAGAATGTGTGAACTGCATGGAGGTGGCCCTCGCCATCCTTTGGTTCCCTGCACAGCCACAGAGGAGCTGCTGGAGCAGCACAAGCAGTGGAACCCAGTGCTTCCCCATTATCGTACCGTGATCTTCACCGAACCACCTGAGAGGGAGAGAAAAAAAGGATTTTAGACCGATAATCCTGCAGAAACATTTCATTGGGATCCTACAATAACATTTAAGGGGAAATTTTTATTTTCAACCATCAGTCTTCATCTAAGTAGGCTGGAAAACCGCTATAATGCTGAAAACAACATTATTTGTGGCACAATTTTTTTTCCCAGACTCCTTTAAATATCATGACAAGTGATGATAAGTGTGACAAAGACTAAACAGGTTTCATGTGGAAATAAGATGAAGCAGATCAGTCAGTCAGGTGACAATGCCAGATGCCTTCCATGGGTGCCCTTCTGAACACGCAAATGTCACAAAACCTCCTCATAATGAGCTAAAGAAAAAAGAAAAAAGCTCGGGCTTCTTTGAAAACTGCAGTGCTATAATTTACATTTTTGGGTTGCACATTAGACATATAGAAATCTGATTATACTCATTAACATATTGCTACACGAGCACTACGAACAATCTCGTAACTACAAAATGATGCTGGACTTTCACTCGTGCAGAAATGCAGCAAAAAAAGATGATGATGGCAAAGGTGTGTGGTAAATAAAATAATCTCTGTATAATCTCGTCGAAGTACAATCAGAATTAAACTCGAAGGCCAGATGACTGAGAAAGTGCTTTCAAATTGCGCATTCATTCGTTTACAACTGCTTTACAACGTCGCCGGCTCCGTGTGGGAGTCCACAAAGACAAATAAAAAGCAAGACGCTGCTATGTGTGCGCACGTTGTAAAAAAACAAATATATATATATATATATATATTTACTTTTGGCGTGACAAAACAGCCCCACTAGTTTAATTATTAATGTTTTATGCGGGGTTAATAAATGACAGGGTTTGAGCCCCAATCACCTTTAATCTAAAACTATAACCCGCAGGTACAAAAGAACCATCTGCTTGCAGACAACTGCTGCAAAAAAAAAAGAAACTGTAACTAAAACTTAAAATTCTGGCTCTTTTTCCCCCTTTTTCTTTACGATACAGAAGAGTATCCATTTGTTTAAATTCCGTTTCTCTGAATGCTCTCGGCAGCGAGCCGTTTTTCATTTTGAAAAAAAAAAAAGTTCAAATGTTTCAAAAAAAATGAGTTAGGTGCCTCGAGACTATTTCACGTCTAACCCCATCCCCCAACTACAGCCATTCACTTCGAAACGATGGCAGACGTGCACTTAGCAGAGATTTGCTGGGGGGTTAGTAGGAAAAAAGATACGTATTCCCAACACAAAACAGCACAAAGTGTGTGCGTACGTCATCAAAAACGACGTTCGACATTCACTTTGTATCGAAAAGTTCTCCAAAGAATCACCCAAAGTAGCCAGCGGTTGCTTTTCTTTCGCACCTCACAATAGCAGACCTAACTTTTTTTTTCCACGTTACAGAGATGCAGACGCTTAAACATCGCTGACCATCAAAAAAAGCCCACTGAGTAAAAACACAACAACTTACGTACCTCTTTTAATATTAAATTCGGAGATTTGGGGGTTTTGCATGTAGTTTATGTAGTCCAAATCTCGGCATGGTATTACGTGGACTTTTCTCCTCTCCGTTACCCCATCTGCCACCAGCAGGCAAGCTCTCTCTTTTCCCTCACTGCTTTCCTTTCCTTTCTCTCCCACACTCCACTTGCCTGGTATCTCTCCGCGCTGCGCACGTCCGGATCTACTTACCGGGCTGGCAGCAGGATAGGACCTTTTCCGCTCTGAACCCGCGACCCTTTTGATTTGATTTGATTTAATGCGGTTCGCCTTGTATTCTCATATGAAATATTTCCAGAAAGGCTGAACCCTGGTCCTTTCCGCGGAATCGCTTTAATTTTCATTCAGCAGCTACCACTTCAGCCCCAAGGTAACCTGCCCCCCCTTTTTTGTAGTATTCTTATTCCTTTCAGCTAAAATTATTCAAAACTTTCCAACCCCCAAACGTTCACTTTCCACGGTGTTCTGATTGTGGCTACACGAGTAGAAAATCAAATCCCAGTATAATTATATAATTTATCCCAAATTGCTGTTTGGAAGCATTAAGGCTACTGGGCTCATGAGGTGTGAGTCCTAATGGATCCCACCCCCTCGTTTCTGTATTCTCCTTTTATTTACAGCAAGACAAATTAATGCCCCCCACCCCCTTTTTTTTCCTTTTTTTTTTTTTTTTTGAGGTGGGAGACATCCTTATAAAGGACCAAGCCTTATTAGGTTACAGGTTATTTTGTGCATGGCCTTCTGGCTAATGATTAACAAACAAATGTTTCATATTGACTTTCTGCTGTAGAATCTGACTTAGCCTTTATATCATAATCCAGCTGTCAGCGTAAGAATGTGGACAAACCTTATTTTGGTAATGAAATCTCAGTTCAGATATTCCCAGATGATGACAAATGAGCTAATAAAACGTGCAAATGCAAAAAATCGAAATAAATAAATAATAATAATAATCCTCGCGTGTGTTATTGCATTTTAAACATCAGTTCTTGAGATGATCTTCTCATTACTCTCACTAGTGTTATTGTTTTTTTTAATATCCCGGGTACGGCTGGAAATAAAGTGGCCAGCAGTGCGTCCCGGGGTCTGTGTTTGGGCATTAGAGCAGGGTGACTGATAGTGTTGGTACACTGGCTACGAAGGCGCTGATCCTATCACCCCCACCCCCGCCACCACCACCCCTCTCATCATCACACACGTTGCTCCTCTCAGACCAAAGCTGCACTTTACGCACAGAGGAGTGTGGCTGCCATGCGATTGATGGCGCTGTCTCACTGCTCTTGCCCGGACTGCAGAGCTCCAGCTGGTGCGCCTGCAGGAAAAAAAAGCCTGTGCTGCATGGAGCTTGACAACTTGTCAACATGCAACCTACTTACTACTACTACCCAATGCGCGCGATTGTGAGCGTGCGTAATTGCGCGTTTGGTTCTTTTTTTGGCACAAGTCAGACAAAATACTCACTTTTTTAGCGCTTACTAAAAGAAAAGTGCTTTGAGTTCAGTCCAAAGTTTCAAGAGTCGCTTGAAAGAAAAAAAAATCAAATCAAACCATGTGCCATGCTCTTGAAATACGATTCGAGACTACTCACCAGACCAGCTTAACCAGCGCTGGTTGTCGTTCCCAAACTTCCCTTCACATAAATCTGTTCGTTTTTTTTCCTTTTTTTCTTTCTAAATCTCGTTTGCGAGGATCTCTCAGATGAGGCGGGAGGGAGCTTCTGCTGATGGCAATCCGCTACTTTTCTCCTCTTCAGCTTATTCTCACAGTTTTATTGCCTTCAGCTCCGATATGCTCGGAGGCATCACACATGGTGGCTTATTGCAGGAGAAAAGAAAAGAAAAAAGCTATGGGCTATGGTTTGCCTCGCTGCTCCACTCCACAACGGTTCAGGTGCCGGCATGCTGCTGATGCCTTCAGGTGATATCGGGAAAAATCGCAATCTTATAGAAGAGCGCACGAGAAGAGAAATGACTGGCGATTTTCTTGCCTGCTGCTCTCCCCTTCGGAAAAGTAGCGGTACGAGCTAGACGAGAGTGGGGTGGGGGGATCACACACCAACAACAGCTGACGGTGAAAGTGATGTCTGTGTGATTCTCAGTTTGTTTGTTTTGGGCTCTGTGCTTATCTAGTTATTTGTTACGCACATAAATCCAACTTAGCGTAATGATTTAATTCAAATTGTCTGTTGCAGATTTCCTGATCGAGCACAGTTCCTTACAATAAAAAACAAACAAACATAGCATTTGAAGCATTTCCTCTGCGACAAATGCACTCTGAATTTGTTGGAGAGTTTTTCCAGTAAGGACATCAGCTCTCCGCGAGGGCACCCAGGACCTGACCTTGCCACCTTCAGCTCTGACGTCATGGACTCCTCTCCTATTCAGTGCATGCACAGCGGAGCGTTGCGGTGTTTATTCTGTCCACAGTGTGAGCGTCCACCTCCTCAGCTCGTCCTGTTTATTAATTGTGTTCTCGTGACCTTCGCGAACACGCGTTTAAAACGAGGCAAATGTCTCTGAACATGTGGTTAACAACTGAACTCGACACCATGCTGTGAAGTGGCTGCCAAAAAAAAAAATGCCCGAGCAGAGAGCGGTCCAGCATGAGAATCTCTGCCTAATGTCCATTCAGCACCGGCTCATTAAAGTCGCATATGCCCACAGGCTGAGTAAACGAATGAGACCTATGGGCCTAGTGTGTGTCTGCCAGTGTACAGAGAGAAAGAGAGAGAATGGAGGAAAAAAGATTGAGATTTCTCCCCAAAGAGCAAGTGTCATCTGACTTCCTTCTGCTTGTCTTTCCTCTCTCTCTCCATCGGTTTTGTCTGAAACAATGTTGTGAAACAGCCCCATCTCGTTTAGCCTCCCCTCTCATCTGCCTGTAAAGCTTTAATTGAATTCAGGTCAGGTGATGTCCAGGCCTGGTTCCTCTGCTTTGATCTCACAAAACTGTTTGCAGTCCGGCTTGCTTGGGGGCAGGTATTCGTGCCTTATAGACCTTATAGATGCAGTGTTAGCACTGGTGGAGCTCTCTAACCCTTAACCCTAACAAAATAACAAACACATAGAGACTTTTAGATAAACTGGAAGTCAGTAGGCATGCAGGGAGGGGATTGTGCCTCTCCAGACACACAAACATCTTTGCAAACATAAGCAGAGTGAGGCGTTATGGGTAACTGGACGGTACAGATAGTATGCAGCAGAGGACACGCGCACCTGTGCTTCAAGGAAGTTGATCCGATTGTTCAGGTATTAGGAGCCTTGGGAAGTAAAAAATGAGACAAATGCAAATGTAAACATACGAATGTTTGAAAAAACAGCCACACAAAATTATGCGCAGCCCACACAAGTAAGCACATGAGTAGGCTAATGTAAGGGATTAACTTTTAAAACTGAGCAGATTATAGATTGAAGTTTTTTTTAAAGGGTTGTTATCTCTGTAGCTGAAAGCTCTGTACAGCAGAGGTATGCTGTTTATTCTTTGCTAACTATATGTTTGACACATGCAGGAATGGGCTGCTGAAATCCCAAACTCCACACTTCTTCTCAAGACCACTTGAGGAACCAGTTTCAAAGAATCAATCTCCAACAATCTTCGTGATAAAATGCAGAAACAAACATGTTTACAGTGTGGTATATATAAAGGTTTTATCCTCTTTAGCTAATTTTCCTGTTCATGCAAACGATAGGACATTATTATGATTTATGACTAATTTATGTTGTATTAGATAGTATAGTATCCTAACCTGTGTCATAAATAGTGTGTCCTAGAATGTTTGCATCCATTCATCCATCTCGTTTTTATCCAATTTATGTTCCAATTCAGGCTTATAACAACTTTCAGAATTTTAATATGACACAAATATAAAAAGTGAACGTATCAAGTTTTAAGTACTTAAAAATGACACGGCCTAATAAAGCTAATCTGTTTAAATACACCAAAAACAGTACTAGCTTTAAAGTACACAAAGGAATGACGCTGCACTTTTGTTCTTTCTTTCTTTGCCACTCTGCATACAGTATGAAAGCTTGATGAGTGACTCGCGCCTCTGTATCCTGTGCCCTACCGGCATGAAAGACACAGTCTTCTGTCTCAATGCCTCACTATGACAGATTTCACCAAATTCCACATATTTTCTCCAGAGTAGCACACTGCAGGCTCCATTTCCTTTTAAAACCACACTAATCTGCCGCAGATTCTCCCCGTGTCTCAGAGAGGAGCTAGGAGCAGGCGCACTGTAGCTTGCTGAGCGAGTTACTTCTTCTTTTCCTGTGACTAATGTCCTAAGCTGTGGTTCCCTGCAACTTGAAACTGGATCGAGATCAGGAAGAGATACAGATGATTTGTAGTGCGCCTACAGCAATAGAGCACCCAGGTATCTGTTTCTCTTGCCACCCAATCGGTGTAGAATCTGGATCCTGAGGCGCAGCTTAACTGTAAAACAGATTAGAATAATTCAATATCAATCCTGCCAGAGTGTTCTCCAGTAAAGGCATTGACCCTCCCACAGCTGGTGCCGGTGTACTTAAGATGACCCTCTGTGCAACAAGAGACTGCATTATTAATGCACAAAGAGCAGTAACTCCCCTATTAAGCTTTGCTGTGTTACATGGTGATGTAAGGAGTTTAAAAAGTACTACATGAGATATGAGGGGAAATAGTAATAATAAACAATTGACATTTCCCCTGAAGCGAGAGACAAACGGCTTTGGTCTGAAAATAAAGTCTTCTGCTGCCTCAAGCAAAGCAGGAGATTATCTCAGCAAAGCCCACTGGTTGTAGAAGCTTCCTTAATAACCTAAAATGACACAAGAATACACTGTGCTATTTCTGGGGCAACCTGTTTGGGGAGTTAACATTACTGCATTATTTATTGGCGTCGTTGCTTCAGGAGAACATGCAAGTGAAAAATAAAATGGAAAGTGTGAAATAGATTAGTGTGCCTCTTTCCTCATGCATGGCTACCAGGAAGAGCTGTACCGTGTCCTTGGGGAAATCAACAGGCTGGCTTTTCCTGCTTATAAACTTCAGACTGTGTTGCACTTTGCAGCTTTTTGTTATCCACTGGGTCATAATCCAAAGAAGATGGTCATTCCTTGAGTTGTCACCAGGTGGATCATATTCTAGGTGTATTGTAAACAGGCTATCTGCCACATCTGCACTGAGAACATAGCTGAAAGCCAGAGCGATGCTGATGGTTGGGTTGGGTTGGGATGGTCTTGCCTTCTGTCTGATGTGACTGATTTGCTATAAATCCTCACAGAACACAATGAACCACTCCTATGATTCAGACTGAGTTTTAAAATAACTGTATTTCATATCAAAACAATGTGTTATTTTAATGAAGAACAATTCTAAACATCTTAATAATGTTAGTTTGTTATAATATATCTTTGGTTGTAATTGAAGAAATGTACAGTGAAAATCTTCCATGAGCATCATGCGTAGCTTAGCATAAAGACCTGAGGAGTATACTATGAATGAAATTCAGCACAACTGGGCTTTCACTGCGTTAGCTGGCTTGAGAAAACTGTCTGAGGTAAGTCAGAGGTAACACTTTTCATGCTGGTAGTTATCAAATTTTTTCTGCTTTGCTGGGGTTTCTGTTTCAGCCTCTGTGCAGACTCACAAAAAGCATCACACAACTCTTTTTCCACACAAAATGATCCCTACGAGTGCCACCAACTCCAACTGGAGACAATTTGAGAAAAGGATAATAAAATGTTAAAAAATCCATAAACAACCAAAAACTTTTAGAGTAAAATGCAACACTTTTGCAAATAAAACAAGCGAACAATATTGCAGAAAACAATTAATTTTAGGATTTAGTGTACCATGCAGTAAAACAAGCATAATACGTGAAATTAGTGAAAATGTGGTGATTCCACCTTCAAACGGAAACTCTGAACATAACCTGCTCCCACCTAGGTTATAAATTCGGCATGAATCACTGTGATGATTTAGCCTGGATGAAAAGCTAATCCTAACTTTATACTCAAAAAAGCAAATCCATTAATCTGTTTGTATTATACCCCTCAGAAAGATGTTAACAGCTAGTCTGGCTTTCTGAAAACACATCAATTAGCTTGCAAGAATCTTTACATCTTTCTTAAGTAATAGGCTCTAGGTTTTTGTATAAAAAACAAAAATGCTGTTGTGGTTTTACAGGTGGTTAGGAGTCTTTACATGCTTAACCAACTCACCACAAGAGAATGAATAAAAGTGCTTTCAAAAATATTTTCTTACATTTTTGTCATACTATCAGTCTGCTTCCAAACTCCAGCTGTAAATATCAGTAACATCAGCTTGAAAACCACAGGAAAGTAGAAAAACCTAATTTTCACTAAAGGGGCTATTTGGATGCTGAGAGACAGTCATACCTTTATGCTAAGCTAAGCTAAGCTAAGCTAATTGGCTGCAGTAACAGCAGATTTTAAAGAAAGCTATTCATAACAGAAAACTAAGAAAAAGTGCAAATGCCATATCAAATGGTCACTTTAAGTCTATCACAAAAAACAATCAACTGTTTGGTGACGAATTGAAGACAAAGCTGCATTTAGATGCACAGAAACATCTTTTTTTTTTTTATTGAAAACCCCTCACCTCCTCTCCTCCAGAGAGGCCGAGTTTGGGTGTGCTTTTTGACCGACTATAGTACAGATGGCTTTGAAGATAAAATCTTTGAAGGGTACTAAACAAGGCAGTGAATTGGCGGAGCGGGGGCTGAAGTAGGGTAAACTCTTGCGATACAGTCAGTAAAATAATCTGTAAACGCAGGACACCACTCGGGTTCTGCGGCGCACACGTTATTTATCACACAGACAAGCCGCACAGTAACAAACAGAAGTTGGTCGAAATACGTCTGAAGCAGATGTCCTCCTCCAAGGCGCCAGGTCTTTGATGTGGTGTAACATGTAAAAGCAGCGAGGGATAAACAAACTGAACACAACTCACTGATATTTTTGATGTACTGCATTCCACCAGTCAGTTTTTTTGCCCCCCTTTCCTTGCTAAATCCTAATCCCACAGAAATTGTGTCGGGATTATACACAAAAGGCGCATTTTGGACATGGATTTGCATGGATGGATTAGTAAGGCCTTGTAATGGAGGCTCGTGTTGGTAGAGAAACCTCCGTCTTCGTGTTGCTGTTGCACATTAAAACGATGCGGGGCTCCGCTTTATGTTAACACACATTACTCATCTCCTGCCCTGGGAGACCAGATAATTTCTCATTGCTGTAAAAGTTGGGAGTTTGTATGTATCAGCAAGAAGCAGATGCCCAAGTCAGAAATATTCGGCTTCACAAGGACAGTTTCACACGTCAACAAGCCACTCAAAACAACAGACACCAAATGTTATGTGTTCATTTGTAGCTAAGGGCTTTCAGACAGTGATACAGAGGATTGGGAGTGCTTTGAACCCCTGAGGATGATGCTGCCTTTTACTGTCACTCAGCCCCCATTTTCTCTTGAACAAGCTGGTGTTCATAAAACAGAAAATTGCAAATAAAACAAAACCATTAAGTGCTTACTGCTTACACTCATTTAGGCACCACAAGACACCGGCAGTCATGTATTATGTATTTACATACACATTTGCTTATCTAATAAGAGCCATATCGTGTCTCAGATTTATACAGCTTAGGAAATGCTCTAAGGTCCTCATGCTGCTTTATAATCCCACGTTTTGGGGGATGTCAAATCACTACCGGGAGCAAATAAAAGGACCATATTTAACAATATAACGACCAAAGTTTCTCCCGTTCTTGTTTCTCCCATCTTGTGTACCAAACAGAGAACATTTGTGTGACTAAGTGCTGGAATAATGTGTGTATGCCTTGGCACAGTCAGAGCCAAAAATCTGTGCCTGGTCTATGCCTGCAGACACTATTTTGAGTAATCACATCTGTGGCAAACAGGCAACCCACCATGTTCAGACCGTATCCTTTTTCGCAGCGGGTACAAATTAAACGTGTAATTACAGGTTTTGTTGCTAAAATCTGTGAATCACCAGTTCCTTGTTGCATATAACCCAAAACTGTGGGTCACTTTTACACTTTCAAACTATTCAGTTGGGAAAGACATTTTAGGAATGGTACATCCACCTAAAATATGCCCGGAATGTGGCATGCGGTTTGGAATGAAGCCTTTCGGGCTCCTGCTGGGATTTTGGAAGGTGATGTCGGCACCCAAGATCTATTGTTACCTTAGCAAGTGTTAGCATTTGTTAAACACAGCTACAATTGTAATGAAAAAAAAAGTAGACAGCTAGCTAGCAAACAATTATCACCTTCCTAGGGTACATTGGAGTAGCCTGTGTTTGTCCTATATATAATCTAATGCAATAGTATTTATCCACTTATCATTTATTTGTATTTTCCTTCCAAAGAGTCAGACTTTAGTGTAATTAAATTCAACCAGCCTTGAGCAACAGTTCTCCATGCTTTCTTTAAGAAACAAGACAATAATCCACAAAGACCAGACACAGGACCTGAGCGAGGCATCTAGCCCATCAGCTGAAGTCTCATCAGAAATGGGAGGGTGGAGTCGTAGAGCCAGAACATTGAGGAAATGGGACAGGCCTAAAAAACGATCTGTGGCAAACAGTATCTGAAAGTCATGTCGTTAAGAAATATGAAGACTCCTGTAGAGCACAGACTTGACACTGGACCTGATCAACTGGCAGTTCAAGCCTCATCAGAAATGGTCTCAGTGGAAGGTTGGCTGTCAAAAAACTATTCTTAAGCAAGGGAAACTGGGAAAAAGGCTGAGGTATGCATATTTACACAAGAACTGGATTGAAAATCAGCAGCAACAGGTCCGGTGGAGTGATGAATCCAAATTTGAAAGTTTTTGTTCCAAAGTGTCATTAGTAAGTCCGGATTAAATCAAGAGAGAGGTACAACAGTGAGTCTGTACAGCCATCTGTAAAACACTGTGGAGGGTCTGTCATGTGTGATGTTGGGGATCTTTTCAGAATTAATCAAATCATAAATATAGAGTACTGTCAGTACTGTCAGACTTTGATCCACTGTGTAAAACCATTTGGGAAGTATCTGTGTGGCAACAACTTCATTAATAATTCCAAACACACTGCCAATGGAGTAAAAGCATACTTGGATAGAAAAAACACACAATCAGTTGTGGATTGGCCTCCCCAGAGCTTGAACCTCAAGATTATTGAAGCAGTGTGGGATCATCTTTGACAGAGAACAGAACAAAAACGGCAGCCTGCATCCAAAGAAGAGCTTTGAATGTCTTTCAAGTCTCTTTGTCTCATCAGACTTTAAAAGCTGTTTTTCTCCCCAACGAAGGCCAGTGAGTCAGTGGCACATGTGGTGACGTGCTGTAAGTGGATTAGCTGGAAACTAATTGGGATTGAGCATATACGCCTGCTGAACAAGACTTTAATGAGACAGCAGCGCTGAAGGAGTCACCTGGTGAGTGACCAAGTACGGTTAGTGAGTTAAGGAGAGACTCAGAGAAGGGCCCTCCAGCTCGTGGCCATCACTAAACGAGGGACCGCCGCCTCACTTGACTTACTGGTGATACTCAGCTTACTGCTTAACACTGCTTATGCAGATAGGAAGTGAACGAGTTAGAGAGCAAATCATCATGAATCTGCCCGCCAAAAAGAATAATTCTCCCCGCTGCTGGCCTGAAATCAACCAGCCATTTTTGATAAATGTTTCATGGGCAAATCTGTTCCCGTTATCATTCTGCATGCGAGATCGGGGATTAGACAGGTGTGGCAGCAGTAGCTAAGTGGGGCAGGGTTAAGCGAACCATCACAGTTATTCAGTTATTTTTACATTAACTTGTGGTTGGTTTTTGATTTCCACAGAGGCAAAATGCTATTTCATGCTCGCTTCTCCTGCTCCCCAGAATTACAAACATTCAGGGGACATGAAAGATGTATGCTCACGGTGTATTATGTGCTTGAAACTGACAGTGTGAGATTGACATCAGTTCTGCCTGTCCTCACTGACTCACAGGAGGAAAATTGTAAAGTGCTTCTGTGGCAAATATTCTGCCCTTAGGATATGTACGGAGAGTTAGCCCTAGCTGTGCTGCTATTATAATAAGGCAATATGTTCCTCTGTGTGTGTGTGTGTGTGTGTGTGTGTGTGTGTGTGTGGGGGGGGGGGGGGGGGGGGGTTGCTTTAAAAGGATAACACTTTATATGAATCAGCTGCTCAGTTTGTTCTAAATGGGATACATTTCTGTGTTTAAGTCCCCTCTGCAAGGCCAAGAGATTACAATCAGTGCCAGACCAGAGATGCAAAGCTGTGGAGAACGAGGCAGAGAGTGGCATCCATCAATGTTTGATGGGCTTCTATCTGTCTTAGTGGCAGTTTGGTGATCTCACGCGGCACAGAGCAATCGAGAAGAGGCAAATGTGCACAGTCGAAGCCCAACACAGAGGCTCATTATCACATCCCGTTCCATCTAAATCAATATTCCATATGTAGTAAACATTTAAAAGAATAAAAAGACCTGCAAAGAATAAATCAATCCATTTTCATAAATGTCTTTGTTGCCGTGGAAGCAGCTGTCTGCTCCTCTGTGAGTGAAAGCCCTTTTTTTTTTTGCTGTCTGTCATTCAATTAAATATAATGGGGCAAAATGTGCCTGCTTGCAGTGCTCAGGGTTATTTTTGAGACATCAATTTCCACCCTCTGGTCCTTCGAAGAATGACTTCACATACAAGACTTGCTGATATTTTGACACCTGTTGCAGAAATGACTTGTCGCTTTTAAAGTCCAGTTTTAATCTGAAGCTCTTGATTTGTTGGTAAAACAAATAGAATTTTAAAGCCTGGAAAATAATGAAATTCGACCTCTTCAAATGCAGAAGTTCTTTGAGTCATAATATGATGATGAAAACCAATATCCTTAACATTGCTGAAATGCACAATCGTATATGAAGATATACGGTGGCCCTCCCACGGCTTGTATCAAGATTATGCTCAGATCCAGCTGACGGGGACAGCTGCTCACATGTGGTGTGACAATGTGTCTTATGTCAAACACATGATAAAACTCAGGATCTGTGATAGCTAATGCATCTTTGTGAACAGATGCTTCGCACTCAAGTTGATGCAGTTGCCATCATTTTGGCAGTGAAAGTCTGAAAATGAAAATTTAGTAATAAGGACAAGTACCAAACCGATGTGTGATAGAGAGAGAGATACTTGGAAATCATATTATCTTCTTTTTGGAGCAATAGTTGACATAATAAGCACGCCTAAAGTTAAAATAAGTAATAGAAGCCCAAGGTAATTGAATACGAGTTCTTGATGCTTTGTATACAAGGAGTTTGTACACACTGATTTCCCATTATAAGAACACTTAACCAGACTGGGAAGTGAGGCTTTCTTCTGCTGCATGCTAGGTTTTTTTTTAATTAGATCTATTCAGGCAGTTGTGAACCATTCGCTTAGTCTGTTCAGAACTGCCAAGAAAGCATATAATTCTGGCGGGAATTTTGGAGTTTTTAATAAATAAAATTCTGTAGTGGGAGCTGTGTATTGAAAGTCCCCAAACTTGGAATTTTTTCACAAATCCCAACATGTGGAGTTCCCAGTGTTTGATATGTTTTAACTGTCTTTTTGCCGTCCCGGACACTGTGCAGGTCACATGACTGAAAAGTATGCATAGACGTATACACCTGAGACAGGATCACCAATTGCATTTTAGTACAAAGACCGAGCAAGACCTGAGGGCGTCTGCTGAATAGAAGATACAGCGTAACTCTGGGTACCTTAACATGTCTATTGAACAATTTCGCACTCATGAATTATTTATGGTTTTTGAGCTCCACTTCTGAAAAGAAAAGACAAGATGAAAGAGAGAAGCAGGCAGGGGGGTAGATAGATGCCATATAGATAGATGAAAGATGCTGACAGTTTTTTTTTTTTTGAAAAGGAACTTTCAGACCCCCCTCAACTATTTATTTTATTTTATTTTATTTTATGAAACCCTGACCCGATCACCAAAGGGACTATAAAAAATGATAGACTTAAAAAAGGTTCTCATGGAGACTGCTGAAAGTACATCCAAGGCAAGCCTTCTGGCTGCCTTCCCTCTAACTGCAGTTATTAGCTATTTAACAGACATTAGACTGGCCCTCGTTAGCTAATGACCTGCCACACACGGCTCGGCTGCTGATTCAGCACAGATGTCCAACCAAAGCCAAGCTAAAGTGCTGCGCCACACATAACACAGCTCTGTGCATGAACAAACTTCCAGCGCTGAAATAATACCGAGCTAACAAAATTACATGGATTGTCTGTCTTTGTGCGTGCAAAACTGAAAAGTTCACAGTCTGTTTTTTGCTTATCTAATAACAATCACCTCTCATGTGCATGACCTTTTCTGAGAAGCGGGATCAATACGGCTTGCCATGATGCTGCAAGCAAACCACTGTTTACTTTACCTTAGCGTATCTTTCAGTCATTTAAAAAGGTCAATGGACTCTGTTATTCTGATGGGGCGAGAACCCTGCCCTTTCCTTTTTGGATTGATCTGAAGGGTTCCCACAAAATGGACTATACTCGCTCCTGCTATCCATCTTCTCTCTGTCGTTCTGTATGTAAGGCCATGTAGCCGTGTGCGTGTTTCTGCGCATGGACAGGAGAGTTTGTACAAAGTCTGTGTGCGCAGGATTTTGGTACAGTTCATGTACTGAAACACTCTTAAAAGAGATAGGTCAAAACAGTGTTTTATCATCAAGCAGGTTTGACTCCCCTTTGAAGGTCTAACGAATTTTTCTTCCAGTCGGGGCCCTCTTTGAGTTTGTGTGCAAAACATTACAGAGGCAGTTGTTGTGGGGGAAGTGGCAACAGCGGCAGCTATTGAAGTTTGGGAAGAATGAAGGCTGAGGATTAGGGTGTTCAAACATTGCTGTCCTGTGTGAGCCTTGATATGACTGCACCTGGGAACAGGCTGTTCTGTGCTGTTTCTCCTGAGTCCAGGAGCTGTAGCCTACTGTGAGTCCACAAAGTCTCATTAGAATAGGAGAAATGAAGCTAAACTGCAAAATGTACAAGAAACCGTTATTACAAAATAGTTTCATGAATTAATTAAAAAGAAAAAAATATATATCTGCAGCTTGAGAAACTTTGTAACTTCTGTTTTTCTGTACTGTTTAAATAATGTATGTGTGCCACAAAATGTGGTCTGAGCACTTTCACTTCAATGAACACGGTGAGTTATTACTGTCTGTGCAAACGAGACAAAGTAACTATCCTCTGAGGTAAAAACTTTTCCAAACTTAACTCGGAGTCAGGTGTGCCAATTAACCCTCTCAAGGCAGGCGTTGCAGATTTGCAACAGTTAAAAGCTAACAACCTGATTACTCCACATGCATATTTTATGAGTTTTTTACTCAGAAGTACCACTGCAGGTATTCTTTTGTGCATTAGCAACATAAACCTAATTTGAGCCTGAGAGGGTTAAAGAGATGAATCTGTGAGGTGGGTGTAAACCATGCCTTGTTCACAGGACACTTCCACAGGTGTCATGCCTTCCTGTCTTTGTATATGCAGGGGTCTGAGCATTGCTAATTTTGTCCTCGGCGTGTATGTGGGGCTCTGTGCAAGTGCACCATGCTTGAAAATAGGAAACACAACTCTGTCTCAGATGTGAAGCATTATAGAGAAGCTGAAAGTTAGAAAAACTGAAAATCATTTCTAAAGGCCTGGGTTTTGTCCATAATATGGCAAATTGTTTACAAATGTAGTAAAATTAGGGGTATTGTTACTCTCTCTAGGAGCTGGCACCCTGCAGAGTTCACTCTAGGAGCACAACATCCAGTCTTTGAAGAGACAAACAGAAAAACCCAAAGTCATGTCAAATGCACAAAACCTGCAGAAATCTCTCTACTTAGCAAAACATTTGTGTTGTGTGCATGTGTTCACTGTGAGAATTGTCCTAAGAGAAGATACCATGATGGAAACCATTGGTCTCAGAACAACATACAAACAAACATTGGTCCATCGCATTTTTGAAACAATATTCTGTGAAAAAATGTTTGGAAGAGACTGTTTACATTACCTATACAATTAGTCTTGGTGACCCAAGTCACATTTTAATGTCCATTAACTCCACCAAGCATGTGTGAAATTGTCACTGCTCTTCTTACCAGCAAACGGGAAGAAGAGCTTTAAACCTTGACCTTAAATTGAGATTTAATGTCATGACCTAAAGAGCTGTTCAATCAAGACATCCCAGCAATATTGATGAGCTAATACAGTTTTGTAGGAAAAAACGGTCCACAATTTCTCCTAATCATCATTCAAGTCTCACAAAGAGCTACAGGAAACATCTGGAGGTTGTTGCGTATATAGATGGAAGTCAGACTGCATACTATGATTAATCGAGGCAGACGGGAAAATTCCTTAGGGTTTTCAAACTTTTTCTTTCAACTATATGTATAGAATGTATTACTGAAATCATCAGTTATCCTTACTTTGTACCACTCTGCTCCACTTTCAGATTTTTTGCAAAATGCAGCACTGTTGTGACATCGTATTAGGATTGGAAAAAGTGATTCTTTTTTTTTAGGGGGAAAAAAATAACATTATAAGAAATTATGCTCATTTTGTGAAATTGCCAGAGTCCAGCCTGCTCTTTGTAATATCAAGAAGCTGAGAAGATATTATAAAAAATAAAGCTGTTAAATGTGCTTTTCACATCATTTCAGCATCTTAATATAGATGTCTAATAGAGCAAATTTTATGACTGATAATATAAGCATAAACGCCTGCTTCTATTCAGTCAATTACTCGTTCTCTATATATCATTGGACATTATCAGGTATTGCTTAGCAACCATTGTTCATCACACATCTGTAAAGGATACAAAATTTATGCAGAATCTTGGTTATGTTTCCCTAAGAAACATTCAGTGATTCGATGTTTACACCTAACATTGTCTTAGCTGTGACTCCATGTAGCAATCCAGAGAAGTCCCTTTCTCAAACAAAGGCCAACTACTTAATTTAGCCAAAGCGAAGTCCATTCCTTGTACCGTAATGAATCATTCAAACATAAAAATGCTCCTAACTCAAGGGAAGAAGCAGTGTTGTGTCTACGCATAACAGACAAATTAGCAAAGAAACACATTTAAACGGTAACTTTGATCACTTTTTTGTACTAGCAGCTAATCACAAAAACTAATTTTCCCCATTTGTTTAGTTGAATCTTCAAAAACAAAAGGACAAAGATAGTTTGACAACAAAGAAATAGAAGTTTTTTAGGACCAATAAGACGATTCACAAAGAGCTTGGCATCTTTTGGCATAGTATGGGGATGTGGGTGGGGTGTGTGAGGGGGACTGGACAAGTGGAGGAAAAAAGCAGAAGGTGTAAAAAAAACCAGATGAACAGAATCTAATATCCTTAAGAAATAGGAAAAGAAGTTCAAAGCAAAAACAAATACACTGGAGCTGCATCTGGCCCTTCAGTTGATCCATTAAGGAAGGGAAACTGGGAGAAGAGGCTGAGGAATGCTAGACTACATAGGAATTTGACTGAAAATCAGTTGCAACAGGTTCTATTGAGTGAGAATTGTTCCTGAAAACTACCACAAAAAATTTGAGGATAGCTTTCCTAAGAGAGTTCAGGCTGTGTTGAAGAATAATAGTGGTCATATCAAATATAGCGTTTAAAGCTCTTTAAAGTTGTACAGAGTCTGCTTTTGCCTGATATGCTGTATTTCCCAGTACGTTTGCACATTTCCCACTTAGCAAAATATAAAGAAATGAAGTGTGGCTCAAGACTTTTGCACAGTGCTGCAATGAAGTAAAAATACCATTCAATCACACATGAAGAACTTACTTTGTTGTTGGTGTGGTTGAAATATAAACAAAGTCACTTTTGTCCTCCATTGATAAGTTTCAGTGATGTTCCTTGGGAAATGAAAAAGCCATGTTCACTGTATTCTAAAATCGCCCACAAGAAGTGCACTCATAGCTACAGCAAAGAGATGTTGCCCTCTGAGATTGCAGAATTCAATATTTTCATTATTATTTTCATTAAACTTGCAGTACATTTCAGATGAACAAATTCAGGAAAGAGAAAAATACAACTTATTTACAGTACCATCTGCTTTGGAGACAAAAGATGATCTGGTAGTTTGTCCATTTTCCACCCCAAAGTGTTTCTCTATTGACATAGTTTGCCAAGTTTTCTATAACATATGTAATGATATAGTATATATAGTTAGATTATATATATATATAGGCTAAGCGGAAGGAAGGGGGCCGGGGACTGGTGAGTGTCAGCACCACAGTCCAGGATGAGACAACGAACATCCAAGAATACATTGGGAAGATGGCCCCAACTGACCGAGTGCTCAGTGAATACCTCAGGCAGCAGAAACCCAAGAAAGAGGAGGGAGACGAGGAACCATCATGGAAGGACAGGCCCCTGCACGGTATGTACCACCGGCAGATAGAGGAGGTGGCTGATATCCAGAAATCCTACCAGTGGCTGGACAAAGCTGGACTGAAAGACAGCACAGAGGCACTAATCATGGCAGTACAAGAACAAGCTCTGAGCACAAGATCCATAGAGGCTGGGGTCTATCACACCAGGCAAGACCCCAGGTGCAGGCTGTGTAAAGATGCCCCAGAGACAATCCAGCACATAACAGCAGGGTGCAAGATGCTAGCAGGCAAGGCATACATGGAACGCCATAACCAAGTGGCCGGCATAGTGTACAGGAACATCTGTGCCGAGTATAACCTGGAAGTCCCGAGGTCAAAATGGGAGATGCCCCCAAGGGTGGTGGAGAATGAACGAGCTAAGATCCTGTGGGACTTCCAGATACAGACGGACAAAATGGTGGTGGCTAACCAACCGGACATAGTGGTGGTAGACAAACAGAAGAAGACGGCCGTAGTGATCGATGTAGCGGTTCCGAATGACAGCAATATCAGGAAGAAGGAACACGAGAAGCTGGAGAAATACCAAGGGCTCAGAGAAGAGCTCGAGAGGATGTGGAGGGTGAAGGTAACGGTGGTCCCCGTGGTAATCGGAGCACTAGGTGCGGTGACTCCCAAGCTAGGCGAGTGGCTCCAGCAGATCCCGGGAATAACATCGGAGATCTCTGTCCAGAAGAGCGCAGTCCTGGGAACAGCTAAGATACTGCGCAGGACCCTCAAGCTCCCAGGCCTCTGGTAGAGGACCCGAGCATATATATATATATATATATATATTAACAAAGGCAGAAATATATACACGCATATGCTATGATCATTATGGAAAATTAAGGCTTGGTTTTACTAATTGGATGAAACCCATCTCTTGATTGTTAACTTTAAAAATGATATGCACCTCCTTGACTTAAATGTTATGAAGCAGTTTTTCTTAAACACAGAAATAATTCTGCGATCATCCACTTTAGTTTACTTTTGTGGTCTTTTTGGCCTTTTGGTGTTGCTGTGCTAAAAAATGTAATTTTTTTTTTTTATGTACTAGATTATTGTTTTGGTGTTTTGCTCTTAGAGATTTCTATCTCTTTCATAGGTTTGACTTTGGGCCTCATATTGAGAGGTCCATGAAATGCTGCCAATGCATGTCCAACACTTCAAACTGACTTAAGAGCTTTTATCTGCTTAATTTGTCGTGGAGCAATCCACCTGCCACGAAACTGCTTGTCAATCAATTGTCCAATTTGATCCACTGATAACAGGGACTATGTAGCAATATGACTATAATTCCTAAACAGCTCATGCAGTTGTTTGTTAAACCCCTTGAATTACAGTTACAAGTTAAAATCCACAGACATACAAAAGTAAGATTACAGCCATTACACCACTGTCCAAATACTCATGAACCTGCAGTCAACTGTATAATATTCTACTTTAAGCACAAATACACAAACTAACCGAACAGGCAGTTCTCCCATGAGTCAGTGAGTCTACATGCTTAGCCTCTGAGGATAACTGATGAAGAGCTGTTGTATTTGTGGATTTAACTGTTTTATATGGCTCTCAGTAATGTTCCCTGTATCAAAATGCCGTTACAGTCGGTTCCCTGCAGAGAAAGGCCACTTCGTATTTCTGTCAAGGTTAAAAAACACTTTTCTTTTCCTCCTTCTTCTCCTTCCTTTCTTACCAGCTGGAAATAACAAGGAGAATATTCCATCACTTGTCTCATTTTCTTGGTATGCTCCGCAATCTTCACAGACAGGAAAATGCCAATAGGAGAATATTGAACCAGATAACGCACTATGACAGTGTTGCTTTAGTGAGGTGTCAGTGACATTACATAGGATTGCTCCTGAAAGTGGAAAATCCAATCAGGCTGTGACTCTCCATGGAGCTAAAGGCCCACAGACTACAGAATGATTCTTTCAAATTCTTTGATCAGTCCGAGTTATCTCCCAACTCCTCTGAGACTGAAGACAAACTGAGGAGATCCGAACCAAAAAGAGGGAGACAAGAAGTCATCTTTATACTCGGATAATGGGGTGCACACATAATGTAGTGCGGTCCAGAATCATTGCAGTTATATATGTTGTATTAAACTGTCAGAATTAATGAATGGATTTTATTTCACTCACACGGTCATTAGTACACAATGCAATAACGTCTATGTGCTCAGCCTAAAGGAATAATAATCTTAAAATAATGTGTGCAGCATGTGAATCTTAATCTCTTTGCAAAAAGCATGGAAAATCATCAGAAGGAAGTAAAATATTGATAAAGAATAATATGACTATTTTATCATAAGCAGTAAAGAAATCATGAAAATTGCTCCATCTTTTCAAAGTCAGTGAAATTAAAGTGAATATTCCCTTCTTTCATTTCATCACATTTCATCACAGCCTGACAATATAAAGTAAACCGGGCACCAGTGACTAACGAGCCCGTGGACATGGCTGATACCGGAGAATCAAAAATGCATTAGATAGGACAGAAATATTTTACGCAACTCCGGGGATGACCTGGAACAATATTATCATCATCATTTTGTTCCAGCCTGAAAACTGCCCCTGGCTAGAGAGACATACAGTCCAGCCTTCAACCTCTTAACATCCCCGGCATATTAATGTCTTCAGTTTTTTCTAAAGACTACAGACATAGCTGGGTCTCATTCACCAAGCCATGTCACATGATGTGCACTTTTGCGCATAAAGCATATTTATACATTTATTCATTTCGCAGATGCTGATGTTGTGACCCATAAGTCAAATGGAGGGGAACGCTTCTGTGATGACATCAGGGCACGATGTTTGGCCATATGGTATTATGTTTCTTTGGATTCCTTATACAAAAACAGCACATTTAAATGCTACACGTCTCTGGGACTATTTAATAAAATGCATTAATAAAGGACTGGTAATCTCACTCATTCCCAACTGCACACACCCAGATGTTTTTCATTGCTAAACGGACTCAAATGACATCGCTTAAATCATTCTCAGATTTTGCCTGGTGGTTCCCTCCGGAGCCACAATAAATTTGATATGTTTATTTATTTATTTTCACGTTTGCACTGTGAAGCGCAAACTCAGCAGATTACTTATGGTGGGAGGGTAATTAATTTTTATTTGATAGGAGCAGACGCAGTATGAATTGATAACTGCACATCAAATGCAGTTCTGAAGAAGATAAATGACGTAGCATTAATTCAAATTCTTTGTGTTTTTCCACCTTAAAGGGCCTTTAAGATAAAACAGTTCAGGTTCACATTTCTCAGCCATGACAGTTGGACAACCTGCATAAACTTTAGTTCGATTACATACTTTTATAACCTTTCTAACTGATGGTCATCCATTTTTGCAAAGCAGATATGTCATTAGCTGAAATTATGACACATCTTTATATATATATATATATATATATATATATATATATATAAAAACACCCAGCACGCCCCTGCGGGCGGTTTATCCTTCAAGCTCGGGTCCTCTACCAGAGGCCTGGGAGCTTGAGGGTCCTGCGCAGTATCTTAGCTGTTCCCAGGACTGCGCTCTTCTGGACAGAGATCTCCGATGTTGTTCCCGGGATCTGCTGGAGC
Organism: Astatotilapia calliptera; assembly: GCF_964374335.1. Lineage (NCBI taxonomy): Eukaryota > Metazoa > Chordata > Actinopteri > Cichliformes > Cichlidae > Astatotilapia > Astatotilapia calliptera. The sequence continues at coordinate 28,408,074 of NC_137427.1, read as the reverse complement.
CACTCGCCTAGCTTGGGAGTCACCGCACCTAGTGCTCCGATTACCACGGGGACCACCGTTACCTTCACCCTCCACATCCTCTCGAGCTCTTCTCTGAGCCCTTGGTATTTCTCCAGCTTCTCGTGTTCCTTCTTCCTGATATTGCTGTCATTCGGAACCGCTACATCGATCACTACGGCCGTCTTCTTCTGTTTGTCTACCACCACTATGTCCGGTTGGTTAGCCACCACCATTTTGTCCGTCTGTATCTGGAAGTCCCACAGGATCTTAGCTCGTTCATTCTCCACCACCCTTGGGGGCATCTCCCATTTTGACCTCGGGACTTCCAGGTTATACTCCGCACAGATGTTCCTGTACACTATGCCGGCCACTTGGTTATGGCGTTCCATGTATGCCTTGCCTGCTAGCATCTTGCACCCTGCTGTTATGTGCTGGATTGTCTCTGGGGCATCTTTACACAGCCTGCACCTGGGGTCTTGCCTGGTGTGATAGACCCCAGCCTCTATGGATCTTGTGCTCAGAGCTTGTTCTTGTGCTGCCATGATTAGTGCCTCTGTGCTGTCTTTCAGTCCAGCTTTGTCCAGCCACTGGTAGGATTTCTGGATATCAGCCACCTCCTCTATCTGCCGGTGGTACATACCGTGCAGGGGCCTGTCCTTCCATGATGGTTCCTCGTCTCCCTCCTCTTTCTTGGGTTTCTGCTGCCTGAGGTATTCACTGAGCACTCGGTCAGTTGGGGCCATCTTCCCAATGTATTCTTGGATGTTCCTTGTCTCATCCTGGACTGTGGTGCTGACACTCACCAGTCCCCGGCCCCCTTCCTTCCGCTTAGCGTACAGCCTCAGGGTGCTGGACTTGGGGTGAAACCCTCCATGCATGGTAAGGAGCTTTCTTGTCTTTATGTCAAGAAATATATATATATATATATATATATATATATATATATATATATATATATATATATATATATAATGTCAGTTAAAATCCCCACTTTAGACCTAAATTTTTGACCTCAGAAAGTTGATTAATTGGCTCACTGTTGATCAAATGATGTGGAACACATTTAGAAGGAAAATATAGATGCGTGTTTTTAACCAACAACCACTGTCATTGCTAATCAAAGTTGGTTTAACATCTGGTGAATACTGAATAATAAAAACTCCATTTGTTTCTTCAGAAATATTTTAATGTAAAGTTAAACTGTCAAGAGCAACATACAGTATGGAAAAGAAGAATATTATAGCGTTAACTTAAACCGTAATAACGACTTGTGCTGGATATACCTCAACTCTAACTCTAACTCTATGATAGCTGGGTAGGTTCCCCGTCCTTTTGCAACCCTGAATTAGATAAGCTTCCTTGGATAAGTTTTTACTTTCAATAAAACCTTCCAAATAGAACAAGGAATTACATTTTTTTTTTTGTAAATCAAGACCATCAATGCAACCTGGGGTTTGATTTAACAGGTTTTTAAAGGACTGTAACCATATACCACTAAAACTCTCAGTAGGTTAGTATTTATGCACAATAAAAGTTAAAATGTCCAGAAACCATTAATAGGTTTGGCTTCTAGCCACATATTTGTCTACTAGCCCCCATTGTGGGAAATAATAGCACCCTAAAAGGTGAGGTCATCAGCTGTTCTATCAGCAATAAACCGTAGTAGCCCACTCACCCTAAATAAGTAGCACTAAATCTTGCTGTACTCCACACCAGTAATGTGCCTTTTACGTAAACTGCTGTGGATGCTGAGAACTGATTTTTTTCTTATCAGTGTTTATTAAGATTACATCAGCTAAAGTATATATATATATATATATATATATATATATATATATATATATATATATATATATATATAAAAGTCATATAATTAGAAACACCACTTCAGCCATCTCAGTGGTAAGAATCTGAAATTACAACTTAGAGTTTCCACTGATATGAGAAAAATAAATTATTTGCTTGCCACAATATAATTATATTGTCACCAGAAGCTGATATATTTCCCATACACTGGTCACATCTGTGAACAAAAGGCACACGGTTCATTTAAATTTTTTTCCTTCCTGTGGCTCATTTATTCTGAAAATGGTGCTTCCACCATAAATCCTTGTCAGGCTTTTATTTTCTATTGATCCCTTAAGTTGCTAAGTAGCATTTTGGTGCTGGGACCATTCTAAGAGTAGAACGAGACAAATGAACTACATTGATTTTCCGAATAACAGGTATTTATGGAGGGTATAGAGCAAAACCTGCAATATTGAATGTCTGCCTTGGTGGTCTCAAACTGACCGTCTTTCTTCACTTTGATAGAATGCAGATGTTCTAGATGTACACAGTGTGCTGTATGATTTGTATGACTGTACATATGATTAATGTCTCCTTCTGCACCAAGCTTCCAGCCTTACTTGTCCACCTTGTAGTTTGGCTTTATAGGAGCTTGTTTACTGAAAATAGCTGCCTGTTGCTGCTGAAAAATGGATTTGATGATAACATTGTGACCCAACCATGCACTAAAAGCAAAACAATGAGCTTGAAAAAGGCAAAACCTCCAAAACCTGCACAGCTGAGTGTTATTTGTTTTTCCACCACTAACCCCTAATAATGAAATCCAGAGTTGATATAAAATATATTGGTTCATTGAACTTCAGATAATGACAGAAAAAAATGAAATGAGAACGTATGCAGTTTGTTCAAGTGAGTTCCCTGGAGGCCACTGGACTTTAGTCTGCCAATCTATTTGCTATCGCAGCAGCTATGTTTAATGAACAAAAATGCTCTGTACTTTTCCTGTCATTGCTTTCAGTTCATTAAGCTTCTACTGCAAACAAATGTAAATGCTGTTTAGCTGAGCCTACAGACCACCCAATCTGGCCCCTGGTGGATTTATGACAACTTCATCCCCCCAAAACTTCTGAGCAGTTGTACCCTGAGGTGACAGGCCTCATGCCGCCACCCGCAGAATCAGCAACTGGCTCAAAGGTCAGCAGGCCGGGTCTGTCTGCGCCGCAGCCACCAGACACTCACTCTTTTCTCAGCCTGGCTGCACCACATGGACACTCTGGGGAAATCGGATACCCCCACAGCTGCAGCTACCAAATTCAACAAGTACATTCATGGCAATGACAAACAAACGTAATTAATTATCAATTCATTCTAATGTGTACTCGGTGCTCTGATCCCTTGATCAGCTCTTTAAAGCTATCCTATAAAGAATACAGCAGTATCAGCTCAGTGGGCTTGCTAGTTATCATTAATAGCAGAACCATTAGCAAGAATACTGAAGGAATAGGTGCAGATAAAAAGATGAATTAAAGAAAATCATACAGTTTCAGAATTCAAAACACCACATTTTTCCTGCTTGATCCCTAATGCTATTAGTAATATTATTATATCATGTTATATTGTGCATTGCAGCCCCGCATCTAATCACCATCTGTCTGTGCTCTGAAACAGGAGCTAAAACTGAGTATTTTAGCGCCATATGGGCCTGCCTGAGAAGTTATATCTATTATAATTGGTAAAAATGAAATGAAAAACTATAATATGCTTGTGAAAAGCTATTAAAAAATTAGAAAAACTATCAACAGTGCACTGGGTTTTGGCAATTCGGGACAGTGAGTGGAAAATTAGCTAAAAGGCTAAAGTATCTAGTTTACCATAGCCTTAGCCTGTTTGTGTCACTTTTCAAGATTGTTTTGATGTCTTACAAAAGTAACAAAAACTTAAATTAATAAGAACTCCTTTATTAGAAATTCAGCAGTATTAAAAAAATATATATATATAATAGCCCAGAGAGTAGTCAAGAAGCAACATTAGTTAATGTTAGCTACATTAGCTGTGCGTAGTGCTAATACTTAACATAAAAAGATTTGTTGTTGTGGCCACATCTCAGTCGAGAAAATATCAACTTTTGACTTATTTTTATTTGTTGCTCTTCCAGTTAATAAGAGAACATTTCACATAGCTGAGACATTTTAGAGTCAATGCTAGCAAGGAAAGTAAAAGCCGACTCTGAGGCAGCTGGCTGCATCTGGATTTAGTTGTGGCAGCTGCTCAGTCGTTCTTTGACGTGGGCATTATGCCAGTGTGTTACATAGTGACCTAGATATGAAACGGAAAGCAAAGCATGGGCTACAAACAAGGAGTTTTCACACAGTTCACCAGCAGTGACCTACCTTTGGTGTGGATGTTGGCCTTACAGACACAAAAAGACTACACAGTAGATGGAAGAAAAAGGTAAAAAAAAACCAAATGCATGATAGAAAAATTTTAATTAAAGGAGATTAATAAGGATCTATGGAAAAAAATCCATTCGGTGTGCTGTAAAGCTTGATTGAATTTGATTCCACACATCATGTGGTGATGTGGGATTTGATTTACTTTAGTTTGATTGACAGGTTTGAGTTTCTCTTCCAGCAAAATCAAGATGCTAAATTCTAATTTGTGTTCTTTTCTGTCAGAAATTTAACCCCCCCACCCCCCCCCCCCCAAAAAAACCTTAACACTTCTTTTTTGCAAAGCATTTATGTAGCATAAGGTTTTAATTTTATCCTTCTTTGTCACCAAAATGTAAACTCACAGTGAAACCCGGTTTGTGAGATGAAAGGATAGAATTAGTTTTATCAACCCTAAAAACTAACCTAAACATACTCACAGTTTCTTACAAAATGTGTCAAGCCTCATATCCATTGTTTAGACAGTGTTAGTAATACATCTTGAAAGTGATGCTGACATCATGCTTAAAAGAAACATTAAAAGATTAAGGTTAAGAGTGTGAAAACGTCAGACTTTCCACATCTAGATAATGGTGTTTGCTTTCTGAGTAAGGCTACATTCTGCTTACATGTATCAGTCTACAAGCCTGGAGGGAGTGTGAAACCGTAAGACAGCTGTTCAGTGTATGTTCTGTATTTGTGCATGTGTTTGCATGTGAGCATGTGTGTGCATGCATGCATGCATGCTTAGTCAGACTGGTTGGGACTATGACACACACGTGCTGGTTATTATTAGAGAAAATTAAGCATTGGCCATTTGGTGCATCCTGCATCCTGTACACTATTACACTATGAGAAGCGCAGTGTTACACCCCACTGCACTTGATTGCTGCTGTAATTGTGCCGGTCATGGTTACCTACATGTGTATGCGTGTACTATAATCTTACATCCCACAGATATATCAGCTGGACATTCATATCTTTTACGGGAATGCACATCAGGACTTTCCTTTAGGCCATTATTTTACAACTTGACTTGATAGACCTGATCTTAAACCGCCATGCAGAAACATTAAATTAGCCTTGGTGGTTTATGACTTAAGGGACATAATATGTATTGAGTGCATGGGGTTGATGGTGGTGCCAGGGGATGATGGGAAAAATGAGAGGGGTGGGACAGTGATTCTAAATCTGAGCAGCAGTAATCATATTTGATTGTCAAGTGCACCCCACAGCCAGAATATTGATAGCAACTTAATTCTTAATCTCCCCAAGGAGTTGCTCTCTGGCTAAAGGCCATTATGGGATTGTGCAGTAGTAGTTTGTCATTGTGTTTTTGTCAGAGATATACAGTTAACAAACAGTCAGGTGAATAAACAACAATGAGACACTTGTGTAGGTTAACGTGCTGCACGGGTGAAAAGCTCAGAGCAAATCACACCGAACTGCAGTATTCGTTTATTTTTATAGGTTACATCGTCAATATGCAAATATAATCACATTTCCTGTCACGCAGGTCCTGATGTCTGTCTGCATGCAAGCTGTGTGTGTGTCACAGAGTATGTGTGTTGCAGGTCAATTTCTAAGAATAATATAATGCAAGTCAACTTCTGCGGATATGTATTTCTGTGCTGGTCTCTTGTCAGTGTCACAGGGTCAGCTTCCTGTTTCTACAGAAAACTGTCTGGTGAAATATGTATAACATAACTTTTGAAGCATAAGCAAATAAAACAATAAAAACTCCCTAACAGTTTTCAAAGAAAAACTGTATTAATTTCGATCATAATTTTGCAAGTTTCAAATAATAAGGTCAGTATATGCAAGTTTAAAAAGGCTCCGAATGCCCTAAAATAAATAAATCAATGATCACAATATTAACTAGGTTAATGCTAAAATAAATATTCCATTGATAAGAAGAGCAATACTGAGGTGTTAAAAACGGCCAGTCAACTGTAGGTAACATATCTCTGAAATTTGTCTTGTATTAATGCATTTCATTAGCAACATTGTGTAAATGTATTTAAGTGTAACAAGCTAATGAGGCCATATTTGCTTAACTCACATTCAAGCACCCCAGTTTTGCCTATAGGATCCTTCATTCAGGTTGAAAATGTACTGGAGTTGCTGTGTTTTAGTGTTTTTAAATAGGTTTTCAATCTACTTTTAGAACATCATCAAGAACAAGCAGAGCAGCTAATGCCTACAACCACCAGATCCTGTTTACAGAAGCCAGATTAGAGACATTCAATCAGAATAAAAAGTGGACTTTTGATGGGCAGGGTGGATCTATGAGACCCCAGCAAAAAGAGCTTGCAAATGGAGATTGGAGTCAGCGGCTCCATAAGACCTGGATGGGATAAACAAAGGATTTTATGAACTGTGAATCATACACGGCTACTGTAGTAGTGTCCAAGAATGAGCATAATGGGTCCCCTTTAAGCCAATAAGAGCATGAGCACAGAATGTGAAACACTGCATATCTCTGTCAAGGCTACACAATGTTCTGAATACATTACTGTGGTAAGACAGTCTTTTTAAATCCAAAAAAAGACTTGGATGTGCATTTGAAATTCAGATTTGCATACAAAATATTGTTTCATGAGACACCTGTGCAATGACCAAAACTGCCATTTAAACAGGACACTCTCTTTTTAACCCAACCAGGTCAGTCAGTTTGCTTTGTGGGCACAGATGTAAGAAGCGTATTCTTTTACTTAAAAGACAAAGTTTTAAAAACAGACCAAAAAGTGTACATGTAAGTAGTTTTTTAGCAAATCAGATGAAGCTTGTTGAAGACTATTTTCATTCATAGATGCTTACTTACCAGTCAGCACCAGTTCTTTATGGTGTTTGTAGGTTGTTTGTGGAAAACTGATCTTCAGCTTAATTTAGGAATATCCCACCCAGTGAAACAGTGTGTGAGGACTCTGTTGCACAGGGGACTAAAACCTTCTGACTTAGTAAAATCAATTTATTTCTGGATTTTATTGGAATATGATCTTGCCATTAAATAGCCAGAGTTTGTTTACTAAAGTGTTTTTCTCTTTTAAATCAAAAGGACTATTTCATCTTGGCTTTTTAAACTCAAAAGGAGGCAAGGTGAAATTTATTTTCAGTGCTTTCAACTCACAAGTTATAAATATCATATGATCAAAAACATGTTCAACTTACAAAAAAAAAATGTAATGAATTATGATTGTGGCTGAGCCGCGGGGACCACAGAATCACAGCTGAAGGGCACAACATCAAAGGACAGTCCTAATGCATGTTGACTTTGACAGTCTGTTTATATTATTCATCCGCAGAACTAGCCAGCTGCCTTGCAACATTTGGAATTATTAGCTGTTGTTATTAGTATAACAATATGTCACATATTTGTTGCTGCACATCTTGGAAACATTTAATTTATTAAAACGAAAAAAACAACAACACAGTTATTCAGACGGACTTTTTTTTTTTTCCACGAGTAGTAAATTTATTTCAACAACTACTTTTGCGAACAGTTTTCAAGACTATCCAATTTCCTTTTGTAAAAGAGCCAATTAGGATGAGAAGATTTATGTATTGTTGCTTTTCAGCAACACACACAGTAGACTCTTTATGCACATACACACTCATACACACTTTTAAGGCTTTTGCTGTTAAAACCAATCCCATTCTGGAAAGATTCTGCATATTACAACATCAAGCTAAGATCAAATACAGTTGTTTACCTTGAATGTAGTAGTAAACTACACACATTGCCCACACACTTATAGATATACACACACGCACACACTCTCACACAAAAGAATCCCCGAGTAGTCCTGGCAGAGAGCAGCTGGCGTGGCTTGTTGGCATGTGTATGCTGCGAAGGAGGTTGAAAAACAATCAGAGGGCATTGCTGGTGACCTCTTTGAATCTCTACTTCCACTGAACCATTAAGCTCACTGCATCTATCTTGCACTAGTAAATGTGAAGAAATAGATAACAACACTGCGGTGTATAGTTATCGGTTGTTGTTTTTTTGTTTATTGCCATTGCAAAAATTGTTTAAAAAAATAAGAAAAAAAGCCCAGAAGATCCAAAATACTTCAGCGGGCAGTATTATACAAAAGTGCGCCAGCATATCTGTTAAAAATAATGTGATCAGAAAAATGTGCGTGGCCGTTTTCTCCGAGCTTTTATTACGCTGTTCTATTATAACAAAACCCTCTTCCATTTGTGTCGTTCGTGTTGAAACCGCAAAAGCTTTGCTCTGTGTGTTGAGACGCACATCCTCAGAGACTCTTCTTCTTCATCCTGCCTGTAAGCTTAGTTAGCTGCATAATCACTTGTTTGCCTCTGAAGGGAGGTTTGTTAAGATACAGTGGTTCTCGAGAGGGCTAAACACACCCAGTACACACACCCGTGGCACTGCATCCCTGCTGCAAAAAGCCACAGTGATATTTGAGATTGGATTACTGCATCAATTTATTCATTCACCTGTACAGGCACCTCTCACGAATCTGTCCATCATCTGTCTGCCAGTCCATTTATATTGGTCCATCCTTCCATTCACTAACTCATTCATCAGTTCACCTTCCATCCACCCATTCATCTATTTGTACAACTGTCCCTTCATTCCTCTGTCTATTCATCCATGCCTCCATTACTTGCCCATCAATCCGTCCTTCTATTCATCTGTCTATCCAGCCAGCCAGCCACTCATATATATCCACCTGTATCTATCCTTCTGTCTGTCAACTCCAACATAACTATTTCTGGTCTCCATCTGTTTAGCTGTGTGTTCTTTGTTTGTTCATCCATCCATCAATCCGCGTTCCCTCTTATACCTAGTTAGGGTTACTGAGGGTAGGGACCATTCCTTGTGTACTGGGTAAAAAGCAGCTTCATATTTTATCACTGGGCTAGAAAGGAGGATTATTTTTAGCGTAGCTTCCACACTCTGGCAATCTAATCTTAAAAATATACCAAGGGTAAATGGATCAGACTTACCGTCAGCGCAAAAACCGCCTCACTTCAGACTTAAAGTGAGACTTTCAGGGGGAACATTTAGCTCTGAAGGTTTCCTGCTGTTTGGCTCTGATAGAAATATGTTGTGTGGAAGTTTCTACTGGCAGGTGTCTCTGGCCTTTATCACCACCACTATATTACTTACAGGAGCCAGAGTCATACAGCCGCTATGTGGAAATGTCCCTTATGCATCTCAGTCAGTTTAACAGAGACATTGACATTCCCCTGTATGATTCACTTAAGGTGGATTTTGGTCAGTATGGTGTCATTGAGTGTAAAACCTGTGGGCTCCTCTCTGATGTATAACTACTGTCACATGCTTTTCAATGATACTTACTATACATACAGTATATTTATATTGCATTTGCAACTGCTCTACAGCAATGTCAACAACCCCATTGCCTTTTATCTCAAGTGAATTGAACAAATGAATATTCTTATATGCCTCCAGCGAAACGTCAAGCTGAAATAAGCATTTTTAGTACCAAAGGAGATGAAGAGGAGTTTTATTTACTACTCCAAGTTCATGGAAAAATAATGAAGATGCCTTCACGGAGCTTTGAATCTTAACTAAAAATAAAATCTATTTGTGCTCCTCGCTGTCTTCTTAACCCTTCGCTTTTGATAATTTGCTCCGTTTTTCTTTTTTGTTGCTCTATCCCTTTAACGCTTGGTTTCATGTTTAGTATTTTAATGCACTTTGGGTTTAAATTTGCCTGTAATTCATAAATATGCTTGTCTCTTCTTGCCATGCCACGACTGGCTGTATTTGAATGATTATGAATATGCTGAGAAAGGGATATTATTATGCATTATTCCCTCCACATTCATTCCTTTGTAGGCTCGTGGAGGCGGCTGGTGCAGATTCTGACATGCAGAGGGTGAGAACATGTAAACAATGCTGATGCGCGTGATGAATGCGAGGAGTTCTCTCCTTTTTGAGCTTAGATCTTTTTAGATCTCACCAAAGGTTTCCTTGTTCACGTCAAAGTAAATGAATGACAAACTACACTTTGAAGATTTTTTTCCCTTAATTTTGAGAATTACAGACAACACATTAATGCTTAATCACAGGTTTGATCGCACCCATGCTCATTACATTGCATGATAAAAGCTTATATTATATAGTAGTTAATTTATTCCTGACGTTGTGCTGAACTAACTGATAATTACACCTAATTTACACCTGCGCCACTGCATTTCTAAGCTGCTCCTGAATACTGAACGTCTGAATTCAGGTCTGGCTACACTGAGGCGCTGCAACAGAACCTGTATGGCTCTACTAAAATATGATCTATATGGTCACACACAGCCACCAGCGCTGTATATCCCGGTGTGCTGAACGAGGAGCAAATCTATTTCCTTGCTGTTTCTTGCTTGTAGGCACCGATTTCCAGTTAACAACATCTCAACAGAATCCCAGAGCTGCATGCTACTCCACCTGCCAAGGGACTGTCAGCTGTACGTGATAGTGTAGCTGTGGATAGGCTGGGAAATACACAAACACATGCTTTTCAAGCCGTTTTGTGATTTCTTTTTAGCAAACAATACCACTGCAAGCAGAGAAAGCTATGATATGTTTCTATCACATGCAAATGTTTCATTTTCTTCCAAAATGACAAAACAAACTAACAAAAAACCCCCGCTATAAAATAATAATTTTGCATTCTATTGATCACATCTATGTCACAAAAGGGAGCCTGCATGGCGTGTACTGACTTAATTTACTGTTGGAAATTGACTGCCAGCTCTACACTGTAGCCTGAAATTGCTGTGCTTGTGCTCGAAACAAAGCCTTGCTTCTCCTCTAGAATAATGAAGTCTCCATCTGCTAAGGAGTGTGCGCGTGCTCGGGTGTGTGTTGCGTGGCCTGCCCAGTTGCTGACTTATGTACGGGGAGGTAGGGGAGGGGGAATTGGACGAGTGGGGGCTGGGGGGTAGTGTAAACACATCTCCATGGTCAGAAAGGTGTCAATCCTTCTCTTTTCTTACCTCACCTTCACAGTTCATTTAGTCTTCCACAGAAATCAAATAACAGTACAAGTCACCCGTAAGAAAGGCTTTAGAGTTTCTTCTCTTCTCTGATAAGAATCGGGCCTCACCTTTTGGGCAGGGACAATTTGAAGAGGTGAGGCTATTACTTACAGAGGCAATAGCCTTTAAAAAAAAAAAAAAATCAGGAGTACAATGGATTTTTTTTTGTGTAGATGTTTGATGTCTTACTCAAAGAGATTCCACACTTCCCAGTATCAGTAGCTTAATTAATGCTCTGACATCACAAGTATGGATTATTCTTTTGCATGTTAACTATGCATGACTATGGTGTTACCCAGTAACATAGTAGGAAGCGCATTTATGATCAGTGACATCACACTGCTACACTATGCTTCGCTTGATTAATGACTTTGGGTGTTTTGTTTGTACAGCAGTGACCACAGCTGCTTTCACACTACGGGAAGGGTTAAAGGTTTACTCAGCACCTAAAAAAGCAAGGAAAGGCCCATTTCCACTACTGTACCACAGTACAGCACTGATAGTATAGCAGGAGCAGCAGTAGTTGGTTTTATCAACATAAGGACATTGTCGGTCTCTTTATTTGTATTACCACCAGTGTTGGTGGACAGGAATATAAATTCTTATGGTAACAAGGCTTATTAAAATTAATATATATGCACGTTTTTAAACAAGTATTTTAATTATTTTAAGTTCTGGAGTAAAGTACTAACAATGCTGGATTAGTTTCCTGGAGCACAGTTGGCAAGCACATTGATTTATTTTTGTGGTTTGGAGTGATCTATAACCACCTTATAATCCCAGGTCATAAGGATTAATTGAAAGATTATATTGCAGACAAATATTTAGGATATTAAACAATAGCAATGTTTTTCTTGTTAATCCTTCTTTTGTTCTTACAGAGTTTTCACAATATGTTCAACATTAAAACTTTTGTTAGCCGTAGGTTGAAAAGCAAGACACACATTCATCATTCACAGGAGGTAGTTAATTAAAAATTACAAGTTAAAGGCTCTCTGTCCCATTTTCTTGTAAAGAAGTTATAGTTATTTTCAGTTTTATTCACTGTGTTAATCCTTGAGCTTAGCATTTTTTTTAATTTATGTCTATGTATGTATGTATGTATGTATGTATGTATGTATGTATGTATGTATGTATGTATGTATGTATGTATGTATCTATCTATCTATCTATCTATCTATCTATCTATCTATCTATCTATCTATCTATCTATCTATCGTTTGTGTATAAAACCCCACTCATCCTGCGGACAGTTTATCCTTCAAGTTCTGGTCCTCTATCAGAGGCCTGGGAACTTGAGAGTTCTGCACAAAGTCTTTGCTGTTCCTAGGACTTCGCTCTTCTGGACAGACATCTCAGATTTCGTTCCTGGGATCTGCTGGGATCACAGCGACCCCTGTTCCCTTTACCTTCCACATCTTCTGTAGATCCTCTCTCAGCCTTTGGTATTTGTTAAGCTTCTTATGTTCCTTCTGTTGTTGCTATCACTTGGTATAGCTGCATGTAATACAATGGCCTTCTTCCTCTGCTTTTCCAACCACAGTTTTTCCGTATATATTTAGAAGTCCCAAAGAATCTTAGCTTGGTCATACTGCAATATTTAGCCCTGATGTTCCTGTTTACTATGCCAGCCACTTGACTATGGTGTTCCTTGTATGCCCTACTTGCTAGCATCATGCACTCTGCTGGATTGCCTCAGGGGCATCTTTGCACAGCCTCCACCTTGGGTCTTTCCTGGTGTGGTAGACCACAGTCTCTACTGATATTGTCTATTGATGTTCATGTGCTGCCATGATTAGTGCTGTTTTTCAGTCCAGCTTTGTCCAGCCATTGGTAGGATTTTTTTCTCCTTCCATCTGCCGGTGGTATGTGCCGTGCACAGTTCCTCTTTTTGCTCCTTGGTTTTTCTTGGATTTTTGCTGCCTGAGAGATTCAGTAAGCACACGATCAGTTGTGGCCATCTTCCTGATGTACTCACAGATCTTTGTTGTTTCTTCCTGGACAGTGGTTCTAACACTCACAAATCCTTGGCCTCCCTTCTTCTGTATAGCATAAAGTCTCAGGCTGCTGCTTTGGGGTGAAGCCCATGATAAGCTTGTCCTGAAGTGCTTCTGCCTCAGTCAGTGGCTTCTATCTCCTCCTTTGGCAAGCTTATTATCCCAGCAGGGTATTTGATGACCGGCAGTGCTTGGGTGTTGATTGCCCAGATGTTGTTTTTCCCATTCCATAGACTCACAGAGCAACTAGTTGTTTGTTTGTTAGTCTAGATGTGACCACTTTCACTGGGGTTACATGTATAGTAGCCTTCCAAGAGTTCCCTGTTCGCGTCTGGGCCACATAGGCCTTATCCTCATTCCACTATACTATCACACACATTTTCTGCTGGGCATTTCTCATGTCCAAGGACAATTATTGGCTTTATAATGCATGACTGGATGGTGATGCATTATAAGGCCAATAATTAGCACGCATATGTGAATTAGAGTGTTATCTGTAAAATCGGTCAAGCAAAAAACAAGTGTTGCAGGAGCTTTAGCCTCTTCAGACTTCATTTTCTTCTGAACCTCATATGAACCTGTGCTCTGTTTCTACATTCCTATGAACATCAAAGCTGTTTTTAAAGCGTTATTAGTATTTTAAAACCACTGAGTAGCAGTCTGCTTTGTCTTGGCTGTCTTTGTTGGTGCCTTACTGCATTTGTTAATGTGTTCGAGCATCTGTTGATCAATAGTGTGCCACTATTTGCAGACTATTGAAGCCAGGACCTACTCTTGGAAAAAACAGAGGTAAACGACAGGTACCTTTTAAGCACACTTTGTCATTGGACATGTAATCCATTTCATAAGGTCCGTATTAACAGCTCACAGCAACACACTGTTAAACATTTCCAACATGTGAAAAAAAAAATTCCAACCCCCATTAGAGAGACGAAACCAAAAAGCATAAATCATTTTAAATAGTGTTTAAATGAACCATAGAAATAAAATGACCACTGCCTCAGTTACAATTGATGATTACAATTATACTCATATCTAAACTGCTCTCTTGATCACAGCTGCGATCGCAGTGTAAATTCTGGCTGTGTAATGTTCATAGGCAACATTTCCTTTAAACAAAAAGCAGCTTCATATTTATGAGGTGAATTGGAGTTTTCAGGCAGTGATTGGAATGGATGGCACACAACTTTCACACCAGGTTAATGTTAGGGAAAGATTTGTGTTTTGATTAAATTTGAATAAGCATGCTGTGTGTGAGGACTTTTAAATCAGACCATGATCTCTGACAAACACTGTGAGCTTAAACCTAATGTTGAAATGGTAGCAATGCTGCAATAATAACTGTAGGGCAGAAAAAGATATTTTGTAAAATGTAATTAATGAATATATCACTGATGCATTCCGCATGTAATGCACTTCCAGCTTGCCAAATACATAAATTAAGAACATCAAAAAGCAACCCCAAAGTAATCAGGCATACTGACAAAGAAAGCATCCTTGGAACAATCACTAGTATACTACTGTCAATGAATGGATTGTTTATGTGTATGTACACTCACTGGAAACGCTATTAGGCACAACTTGCTAGTACTGGGTTAGACCTTTGAGTTTTCTGAAATACTCAGACCAGCCATTGTTATGCTAACAACCACGCCTTTCTTCTCCATTCTGATGCTCAGTTTGAACTCCAAGGGATCGTCTTGACCATGTCTATATGCCTAAATGAATTGGTTTGCTGCCATGTGATTGGCTGATTAGATATTTGTGTTAACAAGCAGCTGAACAGGCATACCTAATAAAGTGGTGAGTAAGTATATAGCTGACATTGCTGTAGCTTGTGATTAATTCCCCAGCATCCCACTGCAAATTGAATGTTTCTTTTTTTAATGTGCAAACCTTTAGTGAATGGATTCAAAATAAAAGCTTAAAACGCTGGGACGTGTGAATGGAGTGTGAAGTGCACACCTTGCATCTGTTGGCCCAGTTTAATATGAAAAACATTTAGAGTCACTGTGTTAATAAAGGCTTTATCGGGAACATCAGACCTGAAGTGCTTCCATTAATCCCTAGAAGTATGATATGTTTAGTTTTATTCAGCAGCTGTAATAACATTCACTTATTGTATTACATGACTTAAAAGGCACTTCATCTCTAAAACAGGTCTGTGTTTAGTACAAGTAATCTTTGTTTTAGCACTATTTGAAATGGCTGTATTATATGTGTCTTAAAGGCCCGCTTTACTGATAAAAGAGGCACAGGCTGCCAAGGAAAGTGTTCATCACTATAATTCCCACTTACACCTATGAATTAGACTCCTGTGTGGACATTTCCGAGTCAGTGCCCTCCATCTCTATCCACTCTGAGAGCTGCACACAGCCCACTCTGTCTGTCATACTGAGCACACAGATTTATCTCTGACAAATAAATCTGGAACCGTAATGATGGACTCTGACTTAGTCGTGACTTGTAGCTTGCCTTCCCCACTCGTCCGCCACCAATTGGCCTATCTGTCAATCAATTGGCCCCATGATTTTCATGTGCCTCGGATTATGTATCGTTTATCATTTCAGCTCATCCAACCCCTGCAGCTGTCTATCATTTACCATAATCATCTCTCTCCCCCCTAGGAAGTTTCACTGCCTGCTTCTCCATTCCCACTCCCTCTTGGATCATTTTTTCCTGTCACAGGGAAACTATAAAGTCTGTCCCCCCTCCCTGCCCCCCCATTCCTCCTCCACTTTCTCCTGTTCTTTTCTTCTTTTTCTCTCCCTTGCTCCCTGCCCTGGGTTTAAACCTAATGAGTTCTTCACATTTCCTCTCTGCCTCCATAAACATTTAGGAATGTTTGAACTCCTCACTGGTGTATCAAATGGCCAAGTGGCTCGACAGGAAGCTGTCGAGTCCACTGTATAGCACCATGTCTGAGGACAAATTAGAACAGCAAAACATTTGTCAAAATGCCATTTTTCACTATGTGTTGTGTTCTCTATTTTTCTTTCTTTTTTTTGAAAATAAATATCAACTGAGAAGTTTTTGATGTTTCAAACTTACATAGCAAATTTTCTATTGTGGTCAAATCAAACTTCACAAATTCAAAGGTTGTTTATCCTAACCTCTATCTGTACTGCTTTATCATTCAAACATCTACTCCTATACCTTTGACTCTTTTCTAATTCAGCTATTCAGTGTAGATTTACAGTTCTTCTTGGGGTCATCGTCCCATTGCATGAGTCAATGTCATACAACAGACCAAACAAAACTTTGGGGAAAATAAACCTTGTCATTACACTGATTGCACTATAATCTCTGCTGCTGCGTATTTGTTCCAGACAACCTCTGACACTCTTGACATATCATTTGTGGTAATGGACACCAAATATATTGGAATTAAAAACAATGGTACTTCAACCAGTTTTTGGCTTGTATACCTGGTATACCCACAGCAAAATTCCTCTAATCACTACTATTCATGTTTATATTGTTGTAGTCCATGGATGTAATCTTCACAAGTAGATGTAATGTTTGGTTTGTGTGAGTGGACAGCTGGATGAACAAGTTAAAATGATACGTACATTGTACCACATTTTAATATTTTAAAAACATGAAACATGCAACATATAGAGCAAATTAGAATTTATATTAGTATAAGTACTCTTGGGGGATATCCTGGACTACACATTAAAAGTTAAGTTATAGGTGGCAAACCAAATTTACCCTGATAGCAGTCCACAGTAGTTTTCAGTCAGATTACTATGAACCATTATATCTTATAACAAAAGTTAAAGGCTGGGCCTATTACATCAAAACAGGCCACTGCTGTGATTATGAAACCATGGATGTCATATTATTGGCAGCACAAACAGTTGCTGACACAGGCATTGGCAAAGGTCAGCTCTAATGACCAAAAGAGGAAGGGCTAATTAAAAATAATGAGTTGTGTGGGTTGAAGCCATTGTAGCCTTGTAAACTACTGATAGCACGCAGCGGGCCCAAAGTTCAACATCATCTTAAAAGAAGCTCAAATGAATCCTTTTCTGTTAACAATGGGATAGTGTTACAACTGACGAAACCTCAAAAAATGATTACCACCTCCGAGGATCCTCTCAGCTTTAGGGAAGACTTCTTTTTGCATTTTTTAAAAAAAGCATTTCTCTTGATTTTTTAAGATCAAGAACTTTACTGTTTTTAATTCACACTCGCTGCCTGCATCATTGGTATTTTGAACAGCTGGAAGCGGTTTTCAGCAGATGGGCAGAGACGCGGCTCCCTGTAAAAGCTAATGTTGCTCTGCGTGTCGCAGGATGTATAAATAAGCGAGTGTCTGCGCGCAAAATGTGCAATGTGGAACATAAATGTCATTTGATGCAGAACTTTGCCGTGACCTGTACTGATCTTACTGGGTTTGATGTCGCTGAATCGCACGCAGATCATCCTGGTAAGAAAGCAGAAATGTTTATCCGGGTAGAGATGCAGCACGCTTGAGGTTTTTTCCCTTTTTTACTGTGTTTGAACTTTTGAAATTTGAACTTTTAAGTATTTCATCTCTTTCTGTCTCTCTTCTCTTCATGGTCTGTCATAAGTAATAAATATGTGACCTAATGGGCTGCCTGGTATACCCACCGCAAAGATTCTCTGGCACGAGCCCAGTCTGAGAGAAAATATCCTCGCTGCCAGCCACCGACTACTCGAATCAAGTGGAGACAGAGCAAGCTGTTATTAGGGATGAGGGGGTGCAGAGAGCCTCTTATATGTGATCTTGGTATCTCATAGCTGATGGAAAAAAAGTGAGTGTGTGGGTGTGAGGACATGCAAACGGTTTGGGTAGGGGCATAGAGGCAGATGAACAGACAGATTCAACTGATTTGTGAAGCATTCCTGGGCACCAAAGCAAAGACCTAGTCAGGCATGAGGGCTATGGTAATATGGGAAATATTCACTTTAATGTATATAAAAAATAAAAATCTATTTTTAGAAGCTCTTCTGTGACATGCAGTTAAAATACTGTATAAAAATCCTACAGATCTTTTGAAAATTAATAATAGATAACACTCAGATTTCAGAACAAACCAGACTTTAATTAGGGAGTAAAATTTTGTTCTTTTTTTCATTCATTCCCCCCCTCAGTTTTCCTCAATAATGTACAAGACTAGCTGGGCTGAATATTGGGCCGTAAATTCATTTAAATTCAAGGAGTACAGAAGTAGATAAAGAATGGCTCTTCAGTAAAGTGGGATCTTCATTACAGCTGATTCATTTAAGTCTCATTAAAGATGGATAGATGGTCTGTGAAGAGAACAATCAATTGTGATTCCTTCATTCATACATATGTCTCCTGGACTCACATTCATGTGAAAAAAGAGGGACTCTGTGCAGTCCTGTGAAAAGCTAAGTGCGTCCCATGATTCAGTGACTTGTAGAACCACCTTTAGGGGCAATAACTTGAAGTAATTGTTGTCTTTGTGACTTTTACAGTCTCTCACATTGTTGTGGAGGAATTTTGTTCCTTTCTTCTTTACAACATTGCTTCAGTTCATTGAGGTTTCTAGGCATTCATTTATGCACAGCTCTCTTAAAGTTCCTTCACATCATTTCAGTCAGTTAGGCTTGGACTTTGACTGGGCTGTTGCAGCACCTTGATTTTCTTCTTTTTCAATCATTCTGCTGCAGGTCTGCTGCTGTGCTTGGAGTCATTGTCCAGTTGCAAGGCCCTGTATCAGCTAAACTTTAGCTATTGGACAGATAAACTGACATTTGATTGTAAAATGCTTCTATATGCAGAAGATTTCCTATTTGACTTAATGACTACAAGGTAGCCAGGTCCTGTGGCTGTAAAACAAGCCCAAATCATCACTTCTCCACCACTGTGGTTAACAGTTGGTTTGAGGTGTTTGTGCTGATATGCTGTGTTTTGTTTTGACCGAATTTAGTGCAGTGCATTACGGCCAACATCTCCAGTTTGGTCTTGAATGTCTAAAAGAAGTCTTGTGGTTTATGACTTGTGGTTTTGATGACTGACGTTGCAACTTTGCAAATCTATGCTGTGTTGCTGCGTGTCTCCTGGCAACTTCTCCAAACCAGCCATACTCATTCAGCCTTTTTAAAACTATATCGCATACATGCTAGGCCTAGATTATACTCTATTGCAGACATAGACATAGACAGCTGGAGACATGGCGGCTAAGTAGACATTCCTGTTAGACTAAGATAAATTCAAAATTTACATCACTCCCACCTGAGGATACCAGAATGGACTCTAGCGAACTCACGAACACGGAAAGTATTATCTGGACTGAACTGAGGCACTTAGAGTTTGTTCCTCTTGCAGTTTTATGCTTTCTTTGAGCTTTGCATGGCCTGACCTTGGGATG
This sequence comes from Astatotilapia calliptera, assembly GCF_964374335.1. Lineage (NCBI taxonomy): Eukaryota > Metazoa > Chordata > Actinopteri > Cichliformes > Cichlidae > Astatotilapia > Astatotilapia calliptera. The sequence continues at coordinate 28,388,463 of NC_137427.1, read as the reverse complement.
AATTTGCTGGGGCTTCCACTCTTGGGAAGATTGTAGAGTTGTGTTAACTAACACACACCTGAATGCTCCAGACCAGCAAACTGGGCAAACTTCTGTTTTTAGAAGAGGTGAAGGCTTTAAGAAAAGTAGAAGAGATGGTCAGTCTTGCTGATGATCAAATAGTGCGTTTTTTAATAGCGAGGAGAATGATGAACATGCTTCTCCTATGTAATAACACATATGGATACAAGCTGAAATGTCTTCAAAGTTTCTCTGTTAGACTAACGTTGCTGCACAAGCCACATCGCATTACAAGCATCGCCTTATAAAAAGGGGAACAAGATTTTTGTTGCACAGCATATTAAACCACTGAAAGGGTAATGTCTTCAATTACTGGGGCGATCGTGGCTCAAAAGTTGGGAGTTCGGCTTGTAATTGGAAGGTTGCTGGTTTGAGCCCCGGCTTGGACAGTCTCTGTCGTTGTGTCCTTGGGGACCACTGGTGGTGGTCAGAGGGCCCGGTGGAGCCAGTGTCCGGCAGCCTCGCCTCTGTCAGTGCGCCCCAGGGTGGCTGTGGCTACAATGTAGCTTGCCATCACCAGTGTGTGAATGGGTGGATGACTGGTTGTGTAAAGCACTTTGGGGTCCTTAGGGACTAGTAAAGCGCTATACAAATACAGGCCATTTACTGTAAGCCCCATGCTCATCAGTAGATCTATATTATGATCATTACCTGCAAAATGCTCTGCAGTCTGAATCAGAAACTGCAACGCAGTCCATATTAACTCCAACAGAGTGAAACCAAGATGCATATGGACCGCAGATCGATAAAATCAATTCCAATTTCATCACAGAGCTCACAGCCAAAACTGCAAGGTCAGTTTCAAGAATGTCTATGTAAATAACATAGACTGTAAAATAAAGTTTCATGGATAAGAACTGAAACTTTAAAAGTCACCAGCTGGGATTATTTGCAGTGTATGTGTTTTCGTGGTCAAAGTACCCTTGACTGCAGTGAGATAAGGCATTATCGGGTTCTCTTCTTCGTGTGTACCTTCGTTCTTTGCTCTACTTTCTCATTTATTTCCTTCAGTCTGTCCAAGTGCTGGTGCTTTTTACCTCCCTCTTCCTACTCTATTTTTCACTCCAGCTCATAAAAAAAGCTGGCTACATAGTTAGAAACTCATTGCGCTGACTGCCTCACAGATAGCTGCTTGTTTCCTGCCTGCCTTTTTTCTTTGAAGTTTTAGTGTTGGTTAAATGTAACCTTCGCAGGCAATCACTTTTGTTGTCCACAGCTGGAACACATGTAGCAGCATCAGTATGGACTTTATTTGGGTGGAATAAAATATGTCCACATATAGGATTTAAAGCCCACACCTACACAGAAGCATACACATACACATTCTGAATTTTGGGGGCTGGTGTCAATAATGTAAGGCATCTTTAAAGGTTTAAGTCAATCATATGTTATGTTGGCACATCTTCTTGGTGAACAATGATCCCAAGCATACCACATTATCAGTCAAACATGGTGGAGGCAATGTTATAGCATGTATGACTATCAGAGGAATAAGGTCACCATAGTTTATTGATGATATGATGTCTGATAGAAGCAGCAGGATGAATTCTCCCTCCTCAAATTCAGTGCTGCATAACTGATCTGATGGTGCTTCACAGTACAAATGAATACTGACCCAAAGCATACTGCAAAAGCAACCCAAGAGTTTCTCAAGGAAAATAAATGGGATAATCTTCAATAACTAAACCAGTCACCTGATCTCAACTCAACACAGCATGATTTTTTGTTATTAAATTTAACACTGAATGCACAAAGACCGCAAACAAGCAGCAGCTAAAGGTGACTGGGTTTAATTCAACTAACTTAGCTGGCGACCACAGAAACATTTTACATAAGTGATGTGTCTTGTTATACTGTATCATAAGCAAACAAACAAGCCAACAAAAACAATACCTAAAAAACAACAATAAGAAAACAGAACCCAAAAAACTCCCCAAAAAATAGGAATTGTTCACCACACTCCCTCGTACCCACTCACAAATTCAGTATTGCGTTTAACATTGCTTGATATATTTGATCTTTATTAGATAGTTCATGCACGTAGACACCTAAAAAAATAGAAAGCGCTACTATATATACAAAATATACTCTTGGTAGTTTGGCTGATATTTTCTAATTCTCTTTGACTGAAGGCCAAAAGTTGTTAGAAGAGTTTTGGTGCAGAGATACAGTTATGGTCAGAAATTTTCATACAGTCATGATGGAATGAACGTAATGGTAATTTAGGGATTTTATGAATATGTTTAAAAGCTAGGTTTATGGCAGAAAACTAGCAAATTTAAAATGAACTCTACCAGTTGTGCCAAGATAAGCATTGAAAAATCCAGCCAGAATAATGCCAGACACTTGTTGATGGCTACCAAAAGCATGAGATGCAACTTGCTAAGAGACATTTAATTCCACCCTGGAAATCATTAAAATCTCAAAAATTACCATTACATTCGTGCCCACGATGAGTGGATGAAAACCTTTGACCAGAACTGTAGATAGATAGCAATTTCTAACTAGTTTTTTTTTTCACCATCTCTCACACTTAACAGTATTTTTTATTTATAAGTGGCTATAAAGGTTTGACGGTATTTGCTGAAAGCTGATTAAGTGATGTAAGTGTTAAGAAATTACATATTGCATCTTGTGTTCTTTTGAACAATGGTTTGCAGATACAGTCTGTGTGGTTTAGACTTTTATTACAGCAGATTTGGCTGACATCCCCTTCCAGACAGCTTCTTTTTCTCTCGTCCACGTTCACTTTTTTGTAGACAGGCTTAGAACATTTACAGCAGAAAACAAATAAAAAACGAGTGAAGTTATGCATTTACTGAAGACTGTGTTAGATGCAGTCACATAAATGGTGCTAGGTGAAACAGTCCCAGATTTTTTCTTTTTTAAAGACAAGACTTCAGGTCTTGTTTTTTGCAATGCTACCTCAGTCTGAATGGTCAAGTCAATGTCACTCACGTGCCTTATCACAAGAATTGTGATGTTGGCAGCTGCGACTAAAAATAGCCCTTGACATCCTGAAATTTTGGATTCAATCTATGTCACAGCTCTTGTTCTGCATCCGTACACACGTCCATATGAAGCCGCCATTTCTTCCCAAAAGACCATAAATGAATAGGCTGGCTCTCTTACACCTTATCCTTATACTCATTATTATCTCTGCACATAACCAATGACTACCTGTTTGTTTACTTCTGTACACCATTTTGCATGTAACATTTCCCCTTTGTTCTCGTACTCATGCAGCTCAGTTCAGGACAGCAACCAGTCAACACTGATAATGGATGGATCTGAACGACAGAACTGGATTGAACTCGATTCTGAGTTGAGACCAGGAACTTCCAAGTACTGCAATGCAAACAGTTCAACAGAAAGTGCACTAAACCTTTCCTTTAAATATACAATGTATTTATTTTGTTGTCCTATAGATGCAATATCCCTCCATACACTTAACACTAAAGCTTGATTCTCTTAGAAAGTTGTTATTATGCTTTAAAAGTGACCCTAGAGCCCATCTTTTTACACTGAGTAGGCTTTGATGGGTAAGTTTAACGCTATGCAAGCTTAGCCTAGTGATCATCAGCTTTCGCAGCAGGCTATTCCTCCAATAAAAATAGTGCAAAACCTCAAAGACAACATTAAAAGCAGTATGATAACAAGAACTTAATTAAATTCACAATTGTTTGGCTTGAAAGAATTTGAGGCACTGTAAAAGGAAAAAAAAAGACATGACTGATAAAAAAAAATGTGTTATTGAAAATACAAAAAGTGAGTGACAGACGAATTGAAGCTAACCATTTAAAAAAGTTCAATCATTCACTGAAATACGTGCATAAATTAGATGAAGCTAACAAACACAAATCTGAATGTTTTGAAATGCACTTTATATCTTTTGGAAACAGGATTTCATACTTTCCATTGTGATTCAAATACATTTAAATTCAAATACAAAGGGGAGAGATAATATTATTCCACCAATATCTGTTATCACTGGAGAACAGCCCACATCTTTGAATATGGATACAATAACTAGAGAATAAGTGGCTTATTTTCTTTCAAACGACCCATTGGTTCCGGTGGATTTGTCATTATGTGTAGGCTGTACGTGTTTTAAAGAAGAGAGGAATTTAATTACTTATTCGACAATACACTGCACCTGTAACGGTATCGTCCATCCTAACTATTGACAGTGACAAAGGCGTCGGATGATACAAAAATGTTTTCTGTGGGTATTAACAGAAAAAATCGATTCGTGACTAACTTAAAACTAAACCTAACAATAAACCTTTTTGGCGTTTTATCTCTGTGCAGCACCACAGTGGAGTAAATTAAGCAATCAAGAGGTGATTGAAGTGCAGACTTTTGGTTCTAAATCAAGGGCTTTAATAAATATATTGCATTACCTGTTTAGGAATTACGCATATTTTGAAATATATTCCCCCATTTTCAGAGGGCTAAAAGTAATTAGAAAAAGGGGCATAACTGGAAATGTAAGTTGAAACATGAGTTGCTTCTAACACTTGGATGAAAGTCCTGTGTATTCAATGGCTGTCCGAAGTCTAGAACTCATGGGATTCAGAATAAATTTCTTGAGATGCTCTGCTCGGTTTTTACTGCAGCCACTTTCAGTTTCTTCTTGTTTGTATGTCTTTGTACACTCAATGTTTTCTTCAGTAATTAAAAAGCTGCTCTATCGAGTTGAGGTCAGGCGATTGGCTTGGTTATTGAACAATATTACATTTCTTATCCTTAAGAAACTCTTGGGCTGTTTTTGCAGTATATTGTGGAATTTTGGAATATTAGGAACTATGTTTTATCTTGTTTATTTTTACTGTAAAACACTTTGGTTTTAAATGTGCTGTATAAATAACATTTATATGCATACTTTTGTGTCATTATCCATTTGCACTGTCCAATCGTTATGCAGCATTTACCCAGTATACTTCAGAATTCTTCCTGCTACTTCTATCAGCAGACACATCATCAATAAGCACTAGTGACCTGGTTCCACTGGCAGCTGTACATGCCTGCATCATAACGTTGCCTCCACCATGTTTGAAATATAATGTGGTATGCTTTGGATCATGAGTTGTTTCTCTGCTTCTGCATGCTTTTCTCCTCTCATCGTTCTGGTACAAGTTAATACAAGTTAATCTTGGTTTCATCTGTTTCCAGAACTGCGCAGGCTGTTTCAGATATCTCCTGGCAAATTTTAATGTGGTCTTCTTGTTCTTGCTTGTAACCAGTGGTATGCACCTTGTTCTATTCATAAATATGCGTGTTAGTCATAGACTTTGACAGTAATATGGCTAGCTTATCAAAATTGTTGCCTTTTGGGATTTTTGGGGTTCCTGAGCTGCCAGTGCATGTACCAGATTGTTGATTCGGGCACTCCTAAAGTCTTTACTTTGGTTTTCCTTCACTTACATCAAGATCTCTTTGAACCTCATATTAAGAGTTTTAGTGAAAAGCTACCAAATGCAAGTTCAGCACTTGAAGTCTAAGGCTTTTATCAGTTTAATCTCTCATGAAATAATTAAGGAACACCTGGTTATGAAACTGCTTGTCAGTCAATTGTCCAATTACTTGTGAACCTCTGAAAATGGGGGAATATGTATAAAACAGTGGGGGTTGCTCCTCAAGTTTTCTCATATCCCTTGAATTAACTCCGAACGCCTGCATTTCAATCACATCTTGATAATTTGATTTAAAATCCACTGTGATGCTGTACAGAAGCAAAATGACAAAATCTGAATCACAGCAGCATGTGACATGAATGTGAGAGTTAACGTTTGGCTTTTTGGCAGCCCTGTGATGGACTGGAAACCCTTCCAAGCTGTATCTCACTTTTCATCCATCATCACCTTGAACAGGCACCATTCAGGTTTTAGGGGCTACTTGTGGGCTGAAATATACATTTGGAAGGAAGGAATGAAAAGCTATCAAAAGCAAATCTGTTTTATTTATATAGTTCCAAATCACAACAACAGTCACCTCAAAGTGCTTTTATTGTAAGGTAGACCCTTCAATAATACATACACAGAAAACCCAACAATTATATGACAAGCACTTTGGCGACAGTGGCAAGGAAAAACTCCCGTTTAACAGGAAGAAACCTCCAGCAGAACCAGGCTAAGGGAGGGGCGGCCATCTGTCACGATCAGTTGGGGTGAGGGGAGGAAGACAGGACAAAAGACATAATGTGGAAGAGAGCTAGAGATTAATAATAAGTAATAAAGAAGCTTGTTTTATTGCAAGAGACATAAGTAAAAACCTCTGCATGGATTGATTTGTCATTTGGCCAAATTTACCTTATAAAACAGAGAAACTAAGAGAGGTGGAAAAGTTGGACTGTTTGTAGACTGCTGGGCTATAACAAGCTGAGCTTGGTACTGTACCACGATAGATCATGTGCTGTGGAGGAATGTTGCAGGGTTGGAGGATTTTCAAGTATGATCACCCTTTTAAGGTAATGCCACAGCATCTCTATCAGATTCAGGTCAGGACTTTGACGAGGCCACTCTGACAAAATGTAAAGGTGGACTTGTTGGAGTGTTTTGGATCATTGACCTGCTGCAGAACCCAAGTGCGCTTCAGCCTGAGGTCACAAACAGATGGCTGGACATCCATCATATGCACTGTTGGTATGTTGTTCCTTGGTATGAAATGCTGTGTTACTTTTATGCGAGATGTGATGGGACACACACCTTGCAAAAAGTGCAAAAGTCTTGGGGATCATCAAGATATTTTCTGGTGAAATATGGTAGAGTCATGAACACTGACCCGCTCGATGTCTTATTAAGAAATATATCATAACATCAGGTTTCTTTAGTGGCGTTTTCAAAAAGCCGTTCTGTTTCTCTTTGAGTGACACGGGTAGACTATTGGTTTTCAGTCAGTACTGGAGGGTTCCTATTACCTCGTATACTCTCAGTCCTTATCAGGCTCCCGCTCTCTGCTGAAAGCTGACCTTCAGACATTATCTCCCCCCACTCTCCTCTCATCAAAGGGAGAAACGATAAGAGCTGACAGTGTAGTGATAGAAACCTTCCACGGTGAGTTCTTTTCATGCACGCCTCTCTTACTGCCCGCAGACCTGCCTGTTCTGGTATGGTGACCCCTCCCCCCCCAAGCACAAGATTTACAGCAGAGGTGCTCATGGGAGTGTGGGGGGCATCACATCAAAAATGAGACATGACCCGGAGGTCGAACACACAGGAGGCAGACAAGGTTCAGTAGATTTCCAGATAAAGAAAAAAAAGAACAAAACATTTCGCAGTACAACTTCACAAAACTTTTTTATAAAAGCATAATTAGCGAAAATCAAATTAGTGCAAATGCATGCCACAGAACCGAATAGGGCTGTAATTGCCTTTGTTTCTGCAGTAGCCACACCATAGCATAATCGCTTGGTGTCCGGCCAACCGAAAATTCATCATGATAAAAAGAGAGTGGCAAATGATTATGACTGAGGGCACTTTTGAATTTTAGTGTGAAGTCAGGGTTGTGAGACGGCATTCACAAATCCATCTGGTTGCAGCACCTGGTGTTTGTATGTTGTGTTCGAGTGGGATGCAATTAATGTAACCTACAAAGGCCGGATTTGTTTCTGTTCATTGGTTGGCCCACCTGCAGCTGCTTTTGGCAGGAGAATGTACAGAGAGTGGCAGTCAGGGGAGATGGCTTCTTCTCAATGTGTAATTAACCTGGAGGTGACTGCAAAAAGAATGCATTTTTGGCTGCGTTCTGCAGTGGAGGGGTTATCAAAATTCACCCAAGAATTCCCTATAAATAAAATCTAAATACATGAAAGGTATTATATTTGCAAGAAGGCTGTTTAATAGTAAGAAAACCTCCCACTATGAATAAGAGACATAATTAAATAAGCACCATTTTTATTGCCCGGGACACAAAAGTAGTGATTACTAACACCGATGATTCTCTTATGTATTTGAAAATACAGTCGCCAAAGGCTACTGAGATGTGTTTATTCATATTTTATTTCTCAGGAGCCAAAAATGTTGTCATTTCAGTGCTGTGTCTACACATAACAAACAACTTCAGAAAACCTATGCAACTTGGCAAATCAAATTTTAAACTGTATCTTTAGGCAATTTGTTACTAGCAGGCTGATGCAAAAGCATTTGTTCTAATTTCTTAAGATGAAATCATGAAAAATGCAGAAGTAATGAAAGCTTTAGAGTAGTGTCAGATCTGTGCATTTAAAGCTGTCCTTACTATCCATGTTCACAGAATGAGAATAATTTAAAACAAACTGGTGATTGCAAGCTGTACATCATCTCCGTGTAAGCACCATTGTGTTAGGTACCCTGACATGTAGTGCATCTGTTAATCTCACACCAAGACCTGTGTGTTATGACCCCCAAAGTGTAGTGCTGGTGAGTGGGAGCTCTGTAGGGGAGGTGAGAGTAGGCCAACATGGTGCAGCAGTCCCACTCTTTTATACCCATGTGGGTCATTTTCTGAGAAATTTGTATTGCACTTAACACAGATGACTCACATCAACTCCAGTTTGTTTTTATGCTTGATACCCAGAGAACCCTTCATGGAGAAATAGTACATCTCTGTAACAATACTGCAGAGGTGTCAGGTTTAATAAAATATCAACAAATCTAATGTTCCTTCTGGGGAGGAAATATTGCAGTTAAAGTGGGCCATCTTCTGAACTGTTAAAAATTTGTTCCATTTTCTGTGTCAGTTGCTTTCTGTTGTTGGCTTGTTTTATGTAAGTTTGTTGGACTCTCTTGGATCCACATTAACTGTCACTTCATAAAATCATGAACACCAGCCCTCGTTAGTTACATATTTTCATTTAAAGTAGTTACCCCGGCTCGTACGCTTCAACAGTTACTTAAAAAAAAGCAAAAAAAATTGTTTATTAATGCTTACTTATCAGCCGCGGCATACATGTCCCCAGCTTTACAGAGTAAAATTAATGTTTGCTTTGTTTAAGAGATAGTAAGTCAACATTGTTGCACAGCAAATTGAGACAGTAAGAACTCTGTGAAGTAAGATAATTATTAATACAATAGCAAAGGGCTTGTGCGTGCTCTGAATATCCTAAAAGACATTGGAAGCCTCAGATTTAAGCAGACATATTCGTTTTTCCTGGAACAATTAACTCCTAAAAGGCTTCTCCAAACAAGCCATGTAATATTCATCATGTTATCCTGGCTGGCAGACCTTTGGAGTGCTGTTTTTGTGTCCATGTACAAGGACAGGAGAAATTATGAAACATAAGTAATGCACGTCATCACTGGAATATGCCCTGGGCATGTCCCGGCTTTTTTTTGGCCTAAAGCTAATTAGCTTACTTAGGATACACAGCAATACAAGGCCATAATTATAATATATAGCTTTTAAATACATCTCAAAATCGCTGTACGTCAACAGACAGCCACACAGCAACATCCAGACCGGAATAACTATAATCACCATTATTACATGGATGGATAGATGACAGCGATTCATCAATCAGTGAAGAGTAGCAGTTATGTTTGCTTTTTGAGCAGCCTCAATCCCTGCACTTACGTCTAGGTATGGCCCCCCTCAGTATTGGCTCTGTTGCTCTGACCTTGCAAAAATAGCCAAAGTGACTTAGCTTGATGTCTCATTAGTTTTACACTAGTTACTCGGTGCATGAGATAAGCAGTTCTGCTCTGGGGAACAACACAGAACACAGATTTCACCCTTTGTGCCTGATTTTCATCTGCACCTTTTTCTGTTTGTATGCCATAAAACACCACCACTAACATTTCTTAAATTGAAAGCAAAGTGGGAGATACATGAGGAAAAAATGCACAAAATGACTTAAATGCAAATCAGTTAGACCAGTGTATGTTATTGTCAGGGGCCATTTTGACATGTTAAGGCCAGTTTCCATTACCAGTACCTGCTCGGATCGATTCACGAGGGTCCTACACTGTTTTCAGGGTTTTCCATTAGGTCATAGTACCTGGTACTGGGTGCTAAAATAGTACCTGCTCGGGCGTGGTTCCAAAGCGATCTGAGCGAGCACTAAAACTTGACGTTGCCAGACTGCATGCTGTCGATTGGCTGGGGTTGTCAGTTGTGTCACTCGCTGAGTCATGAGAGCGTCTGATTCATGGAAATCAAAATCGCTATGTTTGAAATGTGTTTTTGAAATTTTGTACAGTTTCTGAAATATCCCACTTGTTCTGTTGATAGTGTGACACTGACTTTGAATGGAGAGACAGTTGTCCCTCACCTTTGCTTCAGCGGTGTAGTTTAAAGTCTCTGCTCATTTCTTCCTGCATGGGATGCTTTTCACGATCAAGCAGCATAGAGCTGTATTCTGGAATGACTACAGTAATGTTACTGACATGTTCGTTCACTCTACAGTAACAAACTATTTCATGGTGCAGTGCTTCTCTCACAGACATGACAGAGGGCTGTTTTCTCACGTCACAACTCCCAACCACAGGCCAACTAATCCACAAATGATATTTAAATGAAACTATCATTTGTGGATTGGTTGGCCTGTGTCTCACTATCGTGTAGCTGCCGCCCTCTGTGGCACAGTGACCACTGGCTCATGTGGGACATGGAAGCTTGGGTTTTTAATATGTTGCTGTTTGGCTTTGGTTCATTCATGCTCCTTAAATCTTTCAGAAGCTGAAGGTTGTGAGTTCAACCACAGTCTCTGTTTCTTATCATCTAATCCAGCTTGGCACACTTTTTTCACCATGCTCTCTTTCTCTTTCTCATTATGAACTTACAGTCTGATTAACAGAAACACACATGTATTAGACAATGTCTGACGCTTTATTAGGCACACGTGTTTTCACTCTACACAAACGAGCAATTTATCTACAACTTGTTTCTCCCATCGACAGTGAGTAACTGCAAATCCGCACGTGGCAACAATCCCACTGTAATTTCTCCCAGAATTCCAAATTCTAATGTTTGCATTAGTGGAGGACGTATTAAAGTATTTTATGTATGTGCCACATTTCATCGTGATTTTTCAGGGTAGCGCTCTACAAACGTATCTTGCTGGATGAGGAGATAATAGCAATATTTTTCATTTTAGTCTTAATAGTTTGAGGAACCAGAACTGTTTAGTTCGATTTAGGAAAACATTATGGGATGCGTAAAATACATCATCTGCTTCAAGGCAAATATTGAATCAAAAAAGCTAAAGAAAGGTGTGTCTTTAATGGTTAATCAAAAATTTAAGCAAAACATCCTCAAAGACAGAGACTGTTGTTTGATGCGACATTGTGACATTTGATGATATTTTTGCTTCAGGTGTGCAAATTTTCAGGTTTAATCAGTTTTTCTTCTCTTGAGTTATTTACAACATAATATCTCCTAAGATTTTCTGCAAAGTAACTGCTCACGGTGGCTGTCTGGTATCAGAGGGACTTTCAGTTTAAAGTGCTTTTGGAAATACACCATCATAGTTTGGTGATCTTGTTATGTTTTATTATGTAATCACAAATTGTGTTTAAATGTCACACGAGTACATTTAGTTTGGTTGTTTTTCCTCTTCTTTCCTTCTGCTCATTACTTTCTGATCTTACTCGATCTCAACACATTTCCAAGTGTTATTGCTGGTTTTTATAAGAACACAGTATATGGCTACAAGCTTACTATATTTTCTGAAATGGCTCATTTATGATTGTTATTACAGCGAGTGAGATTGTAACACAATATCTGTGGAACAGACTAGTGTATGTTTTCATCCACAGAGAATAAATTCATGGGTGTCAAACAAATACATACTGCAAAACAGCTTGTTGGTGATGGATGATAATAGCGAGACCATCTCACCAGCATCCCTCACCTGTGTCGAATTTTTCAGCAGTGCCCCATGACGGTTTATCAGAAAGACGTGTTCAGGTCACAGAGCGCCCAGAAGGTCCCCCTTTCTCTCTCAACCTGCAAACCATTACATGCCTATCATGGATCACTGCTTAAAGAACTGTCACGGCCGGACCTGCCTCTCCAGTTTTGTGTGGGATGTGCAGGATGTGATTGTAACACCCTTTGATGTCTATATGGAACAACATATATGAATATATTTTACAGTTTTTGAATTAAAATAGTTTTAGTGAGCCTGATGATCAGTTTTATACAGACTCGTGATTCTTTAAGGATGGACATTTTATCATGATGATCTCCCAGTTTCTGGCAACACCAGCAGAGTGGGTTTTGCGGTTTGGGAGGAAATGTCTCAACTACTGGATGGATTGCCAAAGAACCATAGTTAAATGTTCATGTCCCCAAAATTTTATTTCGCCTTGTGGTTTGTGATCAAATACCTGATAAGCTAATGTAATCTCATGTGCTCAGTAGCAAGTTTTAACACATTTATGGGGTGCAGGCACAAAAAGAGACTAGCAGTGATGTAAGGGGCAGTAATTTATTTTTATTCTTTCCCTTTTCCTCCCATCAGCCTGCTAAAATTTCTTTCTTTCTGATGTGGCTACAGTTCTTATTGTATCAATATAAATGACATTGACAATGTCATTTATATGACAATGAACAGATTTTTAATTTCTATCTCTGTTTGTAAAATATTGGCATGCTTGAGATGGGGCCCAGTTATGCAAGCCTAGAGACTGGTCAGCGATCCCCTGTTACCCACCAGTTACCAGGGAAAAATGTGTATTCCCACAGCATTTGATTAACTCGAATTGCAGAGTAGTTGCTAGCTGTTGCTAAGTGAAATTGGTGCCACGGGGACATGGAAGATGATAAGTTGTCTACAAAAGCTCAACAATTAATTGTTAAGCAGTAGTGAAACCATGAACTGTGTGGCCAGAAATGGAGACTTTGCACTTTCAAAGTAAAAGTTGCACCTTTTGAAACATGCTGGTTTCAAAGGTAAGGCGAAGCTTTTATTTTGATGGTGTCATGCAAGGATGAGGACAGTGAAAACACATGGGTGAGAACAACAGTGGATGGTGGATAATAAACAATACAACACAACAGAGAGCTAAAAGAAGCTGAAGCTTTTAATACAGACGCACACCCTAACAGGCTAACAGGAAATTAGACACAGCTGGGGAACTAAACACACCTAAGCTAAATCAGAATAACAAGACAAGGGAAGTAAAATTAAACACAATGCATAGGCAACAAATGGTACCAAAATAAAACAGGAAGTGATGTGGAATAACCAACTGTGAAACACAGCTAAACTAAACATAGTAGAAATGAGAGAGAAGGAAAAAAAACTAGCAACCTGCCAGCAGCCACACTGTGTGACCGAGGATTTCCAACACCAACTAGGATGATGGTAAGACAAACATTATACTTGTTCAATATTAGGATGTTTTCTTTGTCATTGCAAACATGTAAGCTGGCATTTTCAATTCAATTCAGTTTTGTTTATGTAGCACCAAATCACAACAGCAGTCACCTCAAGTTGCTTTATATCATAAGGCAGTGGTACCCAGCCTTTTTTGCGCCACGGACCGTTTTAATGTCAGACAATATTTTCACGGAACAGCCTTTAAGGTTTAAATATAACAAAAACAACATAAATACAACAAAATAAAATGATACGACCAAGACAAAAACTGTGGTATTTTGTAAATATAATAATGAACGTGAATTCACTGTGTAATTGTGTAACTTTATTAGCAGTGTCCTCCTGAAATGTGGCAACAACATTCTCCTCTCTGCCCCTTAATGCTCTTTGGTCGCTATAGTAACACGTAAATATTTCTTTCAAAATAAGACACACAACTACAACACGTGAATAGACCCAGGGAAACCGAGTTAACGATAAAATGCTTGAAAACCATAAATTTCACACCTGAGCCTCAACTCTCGCGGCCCGGTACCAAACGACTCACGGACCAGTACTGGTCCGTGGCCCGGGGGTTGGAAACCACTATCATAAGGTAAAGACTCTATAATAATTCCAGACCAGAAAGACCTCCAGATAAGGGGGCATCCAGTCTGAGCTATTTTAATTACAAGGAGGATTTAAGTGGTTAAGAAGCCTCAATATGGGCAAAGCAAAATAAACTGAACTGGAATTAAATTGCCTTGTGTTGCCAAATGTGCTGCAAAATCCAGCATAGCTCTACTGTGTGCCTACAATACCACAAAGTATCAAGTACTTGAGACAAAAAAGAAATCAAAGCAGAATATAAGAGAATTTCAAATACAGTTTAACATTAATATTAATGTAAGTGTTATTATAAGATGAACACAGCTCCTTCAAAAACGTGCGCTGGCAGAACAACAACAATTAAATCTTATTCATAGTTGGTAAAAATTCTTGAACAGCTAAGTGGTTATAGAACCTGGGACCATTTCGTGGCCTTTGCGTTTTTTAATTCCACGCCATTTCCACTGTGTTTAATGGAGTATAGCCAAATTTTCAAACATGTATTTTTTTCCCATTTTATTTTAAAATTTCAGTCTGAGTTTTTTAAATGAGCTTAAATGGCTGAATAAAAGGCATACATCCACTATCGAACCTCGTGGCCGATTTGTGCCCCATTGAAACCCATTATAAACGCTATTTTTCACGCCAGAAAAATTACGGTCAAAGGGATCGTCAGGTTTCCAGCTTAGGTTTCGTTTTGGACTACAGGCCTTAGAGTTGTAATTTTTTTATTTGTCCACCGGGTGGCGCCCTTGCTTCACATTTGACCTCTGCTGGAAAACAGCGGGCTGCTTGGACAGACCTGCCGGAAATGAAGCCTCATTTCCGGCGTGCAGCAGCGGCTTCGCCCGCTGATCGGGCGGACCATTTTTTGGTCCCTAGGACCATGAGAGGGTGCATTTTTTTTTTTAGTCAACAGGAAATGACATATTTGTTGTCACGTGGTATCGGACGTGTGGGCTGGAAAAAGCAGTCCCCGGTGATCGTGCCCCAGTGATCGTCGCGACTTACCCCGGCAACATGCACTTATTTCGGCCTAGAGGAGGAGCATTTGCCGCCTGGAGACCATTTTCTGGTCCTGAAAAAAAAAAAAAAAGGCGATCGAAATGACTGTTGGTGCCAGTCTTTAGTCCATCTAAAGGCCTAATTATAATAACAATCAAATATTACTTCAAATGTTTTTTTGGGAAAATATTTAGTTTTTTAGTTTTTTTTTTTAGTTTTTTTGTAATTTAAAGGGTTAAAACAACGAAAATATAATTAAAACTTTATATGAATATTTCAGGGAGAAGTAGTTTTAAAAGACTGACCAATTTAAAGTGAAAAAAAAAAATATTTAAAAGGTTTAGTTATGTGAATGCCCGTGGCTAAAGATGGAGAGAGGCCATGTTTTTCTTTCCTGCAAAACCTCCTGTTTGTATTTAAGCTCTCGACCATAGCCGGGTGTGAAGAGAAAAGCACAGCATCAAGCGCATCTACCAGGAACAAACCCAAAGCCTCCCTGCTGGGGGAGGCGAGAGTGAACAACAATACCACCTTTTTCTCTTTCCAGAGCACCACAGACAATTTGGCTCTATGTCCATTTGGCTTCTGCCCTGACTATCCAACCATTGCGGAGTACAGAATCTCCTTTTAAGAAGTGTATTGTGGTTCACATAATGGTTCAAATACAGAGGCACTTGAGAATGAATTCAGCATTCGGGATATTTGTAGGGGGCTTTGGCCAACCAGGTGTGATGTAACCGGGAACTAAATAAATACGTTTGGTAGAATTCAATTTTCCGCTGAGAAAGGATCAGAAAAGATCAATATCCCTGTGAATATTTGCAAAGGTATGCACGAAAGTCCAAATGAAAAACCTTGATCGTGACAAATAGCAAACTATTTTAATCGCTTTTGAATGCAGTCGGCAGTTGTCCACCTATTGCTCCATAAGCACCCACACATATAAACAAATCCACCCAAGCACGAGTGTTCATACCAAAAACATCCAAGCCTTCTCAAAAGTGGCGATAATAGGTTACAGGCAGAAGAAATGAACATTAAAAGGACGTTTACTGAAGAAGAATAAAGCACGACTATCGCATGTTTTTCAAACAGGACATTCTGTTCTGAAAGGCTGAAGTTAAATGCAAAACATTTAACTACTTTTCCTTGTTAATAGTAAAAGCCTTGATTCAAGTTTTGCAAAGCTTTATTTGACACTTTAATGGAAACATCCAGGTTGGCTACCTCTCCCATCCCTTCAGCACTGGTGACTCTGGTCCTCCCGAGACGCTATTTCTGCTGAGAAATAAATAAATCGGATCATTAATGACTAACACTTTGTTTCACTTGGTGGATTTCATTATGCTAACTTATTTTTTCCTGTACCCATTTCAAACGATGGCTCCTTTTTCCCCCCCATTTCCTGAACTGCGCTTTTAGGAGATGAGGACAGAGAAGCCTTCTGGAGGAGCTTCAAGGGATGAAACACAAGTGTACTCCACAGTGAAGTCTTTCATCAAGCAGTGTGATGTATAAATGCTAGATTTCTACACGTGGCACAGTTTGACATCACTTAAGACTGATGCTATGGAACCAAGGATTTCTCTTATGTCAGCTAGCCTCCTTCTCCTTGTGTTCTCACTTTATCTCCCACACACATTGAGGGATGATGTAATCAAAAGAGCAGTTTACCTGCCAAATTGGTGAAATTAATTCATTAACTGAATTTGAAATGAAATGTTCGCAAGCTTACATACTACTGTAAGGTGAGGTACTGATTCGATCTGTGTGTTTAACTAATCGATACACAGTGTAAACATGGCTAGTGTTCTTGCTAGTGAACTAGCCTTAATATAAACAGAATACTAAGGCTCTGTCTCACAGAGCCATGTGAGTTTTTGCTCTTTTCCCTGTTTGAAAAGTGTAGTGGTTTACACGTTTGCCGATCAAGCGATAGATCCCACAGCTTCATCCCACAAAAGTTTAAACATGTGGAGCTACATGTTGTGGTGCCAGGAGCAGCCAGAAGTAGCTTTATGTGCGCTCTATATAACTTTTAGCAATTTAATGTGTGTGTGTGTGTGTGTGTGTGTGTGTGTGTGTGTGTGTGTGTGTGTGTGTGTGTGTGTGATCACAGCAGAAAGTGTGTGACACAATCTGTTTTCTCTTTGTTTCTCAAGGCTCAATCACTTAATGGCTGCTCACAGGAGCAAAACAGCTACTCATTCTATTCCCTTAAGAAAAAGCTAAAATAGGTATGGTGGTATTCCACAGCTTGAGCTGAGCTAGATGTGAAACTTTAATGCATGCCATTCACTCTGGAAAGAACTGATTGCACCATTTCCAAGAAATGAATATTTAATCATGATGAGACTTGGTCTAATTAGCATACCTATAAAGACCATCATCATTAAATTAAACACATAATGAGACGTCTTAATAAATAGGTTGATCAGTTTTTAGCATAATGCAGAAATATACCCTTTGAATCAATCGCTGGATGTGCAGGCATGTTTTCAGTTGCTTTGAAAATCTTTTAGCAGGCTTTGGCTGCTCTCTGTGTCTCACCTGAATGTGACCACTTTTATTAAAGTCACTTAAATTAAGTTTTTGAGATCCTATTTGAGCTCTTTTATATTCTAATTTGGACCATAGCATCCTCTGGGGAGACTTGTTATAAGTAGAAGTTGTTTATGGTGCAATAAAGCGTGTGAATGTCATCATCGCCTGTCCACACCAAGGTAAAACACCTTACATTACGGAGGCTGTAATGCCTAAAGTGATTCAACAAAAAGACTGCTCAGTGACGTCAAGGTCAGACGTGGCGTTCATACCGAAGGGCTGACCAGTAACACTGCAAATGGTGTCATTTCTGCAGGCTTAAAAACAAGCTGCTCCTTAGTTTTCAAGAGCAGACAAGTAATAATTTAATAAGAAATAACAAGGACTGTAGATAAACAGTTTCAGCATAGAATATAAATCACGAGTTACATAAAATGAAAACTGACAATTAAACAAAGATCGTCTCACCCGCGAGGTTGTAAACACATTCTTTAGTTAGATGGCCTTGCAGAATGCAACCATAATGGGAAAATATATATATTTAAGGTAACAGGAAGTTGGCCCTCTGCAATAAAAACACTTCTAATCAGCAGTCAATCAAATGTCCTTAAAATCCTGACAACTGGGGCCCTCGCGGGTCGTAGTGAAAGGAAAATAAAAAGTCATCAAAGTTGCCCCAACACCTTTCGGTCCTGAGCAGTGATTCATTTTATCTGTCTCGTTATTTGACCTGGATTATGTTCTGACTGCAGGCACATATCCGAGCTCATCAGCACCCAGAGATCTGAAAAGGTACAAGGACTCAGGAACAAACAGCTCTGTGCATAATATATCTAAGGCAACTCTGGTTCTGTTTCCCAGGAGGGCACGAGACACATCTCACGGAGCATTTAGAGTAACTATTAACGAGTTCTGTTTTGCTCATTATTTCAGTTCACATTGAGCAGCTTTTGTGTTTCCCTGTTTGTTTCTGTATGTTTTCTATTAGATTATGGATCTAGAAGATGGAGACTGCTTATGCACGTCCTCTAATAGTTCCATATGCACACACTAAAAAGGTTTCTTTGCTGTTATATATCTGCATTGTTTTTATAGGTCATTTGTGAAAATGTCACCATTGTAAAGATGGAAATAATGTTGCATAATAATCTTTTTGTGTCATTGTGAAGTCATATAATGTTCCATTGAACAATAATGTTATATAGAGCTCAAACAAAGAAGGTACTTATGTCTCCTGATGACTAATCTATTCCTTTTAAAATTCGGACGTTTCGTCATAATTTTTGCGACCCTTTATCGTTAATCATTTAATTAGAGCAGATTTGGTTGAAGTCTTTGGATTCTTGAGATTTTAAGATATATCCATGCAGTGCGAGCTCTGGCATCATTGTCACATTGTTGTATTGAGAACATAAACGCTTTCATATGCCATTTTACTTAATGTATTACTCAATATGGGCGCTAACATTAAGGTAAAAGTCAAATGCTTCAAGTAATTTACATGGAAAATTACTTAAAGTCAACATGTTGGGCATTAATATAAATAAATATAATTTTTTTGAATGAAGCAGCATAGAGGTTAATACTGGAAGTCACATGGTTTCAGTTTGTTGAGCTAAGCTTGATCTAGAATCACCTGCAAAACTATCCCTGAAAGAAAGGACAGCCTCTCAAAGATGCTTGCTGAAAGTGTCCCTTTGAACGGCTGCCAGTCCAAGCAAATATTTTCAAAGTCAAACACATCTATAATGAATATGTCTCCTCAGAATGTACAGATTGGATTTTATGTTTAAATTACAAGTCTATTGAGCAAAGGGAAAAAGCTGGTGCTTTTCTCAAGAGAGCTGTAAACATCACTTCAGAAGGATGGCTCATAACTTCAGGGAATCCCTGTCCTTGAGTATGTTGACATCTGAAGGATTTATTCAGTGAATACGCGGCTCTAAACATCCATCTCTAAATGTGACACGCGGGTATAAAAATGTAAATATCCCTCTCCAGGGAGGTCTGTGCCACTGCAAACTGAGTGGTGTTATTAAAAGGTCAGCGTTTGGCTTCGGCAACAGAAAACGATAGTTTAGTATGGTCGCAGACATGCTCGAAGCGGTTGGCTTGTACTGTGCCGGAACACGGTTTCCCCCCCCCCCCACCCCTCCCCCTTTCCTCCCTGGCGTGTGCACACATCGTGCTTAACATTCTGTGCTGCGAGAGCGCTTCGGCCTGCTCCTCACATTTTGTGCCACTGCTCTTTTTCTTTTTGCTCACAATCTGACTTTTCAGTGTTTCTATTGTATGATTCGGTTTGCCTTATTTGGCTTTTTTCACGATGCCTGTCTCGTGCCACAGTTTCGGCAGACTGTGATCAAGCCTGCCCGCTTGAAAAAGGAGGACATGTGCTCGAACACATCCTATAATAGCACAGTACAAGTCACCTAAAACACCCTGTCCAGAGAACATTCCAGTGCAGTGGACTGGAAAACACATTTCAAAAGGAGCAGATACTGAGGTTCAGTTTAAGGCACCCGTTCTCTTTATTTTCTTACTTCCATGTCCAGGCACGCTTCTCAGGCCAGTAGCTGAGTCGTGTTTACTACCTGCCATCGCGATCCATCCTGAACTTTATTAAAACGAGCCTGACATCAACTGTGTAGACTAAAAAACAAGTTTGCTAAACTCTGTCGGTTGGAACGGGACTCTGCAGACAAGCTAGTCGCCGTGTGAGGCTGTGCACAGATAAAAGTCTGCAAACATTTGCTCATTAAAACTAAAGACAATGTGCACACAGACACACACACACATACACACAAGTCAAACCTCAACAGAAAGGTAAAGGTAGCTTAGTAGAATTTACTTTGTGAAGTTCACCTCCAAACTCTGTATTACAGTCCTGGATAAAAAAAGAACAACAGGCTATATGACCCCCCTGTGCCCTCTGTTTGTGATGCTCACAGAACCTCTTGCTTTTAATTTTTGCACCCAAGTTAACAAGCCAAAGCAGTCAGACAGCCAGCATGAGCTACGTGCCTTAGGTGGATTCAATCGTGGCTGCAGGGCGAGTCATCTACAGAATTGGAGTGACGTGCGCGGGCAAAACCTTTTTCTTTTCTTGTTTTTTATGCCCTCTTGCTCTTTGGCAGTAGTTCACTGAGTCAGCATGAAACCATAACTGCATGAATGACTGGCTCTCTGGGCTACTTTTCCAGGAAATTTCCAATTTGTACCAAAATAGTGAAGCAAATTATCAGTATTTTCATCCCTGAACAGTAACTGGCAGTGCGAAATGCATGAGCTCAGAGTCTAGGCAGGTTTTCTGGTGCACCGAAGCTTAAATGTGATGGTGATACAATTCATGGCACATTCTCGTTATCAGCGATTATCACAAACAGCCCCGGTGCTGGAGTTAAACTGACAAAAGTCCCAGCGCCTTCTGCACAGGGGCATTAGAACATCTGCTCATGACAGTGACGGAGATGGTTACACTGTTTAAGAGTTTGCACCGGTGTCTATTGTTCACTATTTCACCATTTCATCACAAATCATAGTTTGAAACATAAACTTTCAAACTAGACATCTCAATAGCTTTTTAGTGACTAGAACATTTATCAAGGACACACACATACACACACACACGCCCACACACAAGCACGCCGTGTATGGTCCATTTGGCATATGCCTCTTTCCTGTGTGGGGAAAATAAAGTTGAAGGGGAGTTTGCCAGCTGAGAGCTGGCTAACTGTGCAGAGAAGAAGAAGGCTGAGTAGCACGACCATATACCACAGCACAGCCCACAGCACTAAAGCACAGAAAGAGGCAGTAGCCATCTACATACTCCATCTGCGGAGGAGACAAATGAACTGCAGTTTTATAGCTTATCCTGCTGAGTTGGAACATAAGAATGTGCTGGAGGTTTTTAGAGAACCAATTGGTAGGAAAAATGGTGAAGGAAATGCTGACTTGTGGGGAACTTTAAAAAAAACACACAAAAAAACAACTTTGCTGAACAAAATGGATTCGGTTAGTTGTTTAAAAGACAATGATCCTGTAATAAAGTCATAGATTAAAAAATAAGTGGCGTACACTGAAGCACATTTTAGTCTTTATTGTGCTGATATGACAGATGGGTCCAGAGCATATGACTTTGATGACATGAAGGTAGCTGTTTTTAAGCAAATCCTTCTTGTGTGTATCTTCCTTATTTTCTTATTTGCATACTGCCGTCCTGTGCTTTAGTGGCATCAGCAACATTTCTCTATCATGTTGCCAAATGAACCCGCTAGGTCCTTAAGAATAACAAAGATGAAATACGGGCATCTTTTCATTTTCACTGGTTACCTGTTCGGCACCGATTTCAAGATGATAGCGCTTGCATTTAAAATATGATTACATGGCCCTAAGCTATATTTTTAATTCTCTTTGAGCCAGCGTGCAGCCTCAGATCCTCAGGGTGCTTTAAACTAAAGGTGTTGAAAGGCTTTGAAACAAGCTGCCCAAGTAGCATCGAGTCACAGAATTAGTGTATGTTTAAAAACCTGAACCTCATTTCAATGCAGCTTTAGTCACACTTTTTATCACTTTATCGATTTTGTGATATTCTTATTGCTTAATAGAAAATAAGTGAAGATAGTCTGACGTGATTTATTCCAGATAGTGTTAGGAGTGTTAGGGGGCAGTGACTCGAGCTAACAGCACTTAAGAGCTGCAGTTTTATTAATAAAAGTGCATCATCCACCCACATACATGTGTATTTCATTATTAACCTGATGAGACCCTCCTTTGAACCGTGCATTCATGGTTTTATTGCATCTGGTATTACCTACATCATTACTATGCTTGTTAGTACCACCACACCCCATGCTATTACAGGTATTTGAGTGTGCAGCATTCAGTTCTATTTTTAGGACTCTCCTTCAGTCACAGTCCCTTTAGGATCAAGGCAATGAAACTACAAAGAGCTTCAAAAATTTCAAGTGGTAGTGATGTAGTTACTATCACAGGAATGCTTTTTATCCCACAGCTTTTTTCCACACTTTTTTTAACAGCTTCAACTTAAAGATGTCGACTGATCTACTTGTGTTTTCCAGTGCACACCACCAATTTTTCTGTCAAGGAATGCAAGTAAATGACTGTAATTTGGCATCTTATTACAACGGCGTTGCTGTTTTTTTCAGATTTTTTGTAAAACAAACGAAATCATGGATAACAACAAGAATTAGCATTACAAATATGATTTCATACTGGTGGATTAACCATTACCGTTATTATTACTACTATAGTGAAAACACCTTGTATTGTACTCCACAAATAGGCAAGGCAAGTAGGTTTATATAGCACCTTTCAAACATCACATTGATTCAGAGTGCTTTACAAGATAAAATATAATGAAATAAAAGATAAAGTAGATTTTAAAGCTGTAGTTTCTTACTCTGCAGATTTAAACTAATATATTACTGTGTATTTTTTTGTTTGATTTAACTAGTATTATCTAAGTAATTAAAACATCTCTAGTGATAATTTTAAAGTGATATGAACATTAATGAGTCAATAATCACAATACAATAATATAATATACATGATTACAAAAGTGTCACAGTACTCTTACGTTTGATACTTTCACTATATTTCATAAGTAGGATTATGACTTTTAGTTAAATTAAGGATCCAAATGCTCATTTATCCACTTCACAAACTAGTTTTTCAATACAATACAAATTTTTTTAATACATCTACTGCAGGGGTGTCCAACTCCAGGCCTCGAGGGCCGGTGTCCTGCAGGTTTTAGATATCACCCTGTGTCAACACACCTGAGTCAAACGATTAGTTCATTACCAGGCCTCTGGAGAATTTAGAGACATGTTGAGGAGGTCATTTACCCATTTAAATCAGCTGTGCTTGATCAAGGACACATCTAAAACCTGCAGGACACCAGCCCTTGACGCCTGGAGTTGGACACCCCTGATCTGCTGTATACCCAAGCCAGTCACTCAATCTAAGCATTGCACCCTGTGTTTTCTATACCAATTTTCTACTACATTATTTTCTGATCAGATATTGTGATTTCCTGCAGACACCCGCTGCCTTATTTTTGGTCAACCCTGTGCCACTCCATTTAGAAAATCCTGGAAACACCCTTGTGGTTAGTGCAGAAACAAAGTGCAGCCCAGAGAATATAGTGCATAGTGTGTGGTATGACGCTCTGTTGACTTGTAGCTTTGCATGAGCAGTGGTTTAATCAGCCTAAATGAAAACATCTGTGTGGGCGCATATAAGTCATTTAAAAAAAGTGATATTCAACCCAAGAATTAATCTTTTCAGCAAGAAACACTCTGTCCCCACCGATTTGAACGTAGGCTGTAGTTTCCTTATCAATTCGAATAAAGTAATACCTCTATGGAACAACACACAAGCAGTTTTTCACAATATACTACAATACATCCATCAGTGCACAGGCCTGCTACACTCACAGGGACACACATCCTGCTTGGGTTCGCTGCTACATACATAAGACTAAATGATTTGGATTAAATGAACAAATATTAAATATTTGTCATTATTAATTTGCATAAAGAGTCAAAATCTTTGTCAAATTTTGTCAATATACGCACTTACTAGTTAGTAAAAATTCAGGTTTTAACTGGACTTTTCCAGAGATGAAAAGCCACTACCTTTAATAGATAAAAAGTATTGTTTCACTTTAGACTCTGTCTTCTCTAAACAAATGCTCCTAATCAGTTGTGTATAACTCAGAAGTGTTCAGAATGCACGTTAAGGCTCATTAGTCATGTTTTTCATTTTCTGCCATCTGTTTGATTTATTTTGATCAAGCAAATGGTCCTAACCCTAAGAAAGAAGTTTGTTGAGTTTAATTATCATTTCCTTGGTTTTGCTACGAAAAAGAGAAAATCACAAAGGAATACCTTTTTTTTCTGGATCAAATGCGGAGAATATCAGAACGCTGTGATTGAACTTTATGAGACAGGCCTGAAGTCATCTGTGTAATGTTGTGTTTGTGTGTGCTACCGTGTGTCCAGGGCTTCAGCTGGCACGATAACACAGGCTGAGCGTTGCGAGTAAATCTTTGTAGAGGTGCTTGGCTCACCTTCTTGGTGCAAACTGCGCGCCTGCAGAGCATAGATTAGAGCTGAATTATCTGAAGAGAGAGCCTGTGCTGCAGCCTCTCCTTCCTTAATCTCTGCTTTCATCTGAGGCTTGTTATTGCTGTTTTCCTCCGACTGAAGGAACTACTTCGGGATGCTGTGTCTCTCCGAACACCTTGGATGTGGATAGCACGCTAACTTTCTTGCACACTTTTGAATTACAACAGCAATAACAACTGCTTTACAGACCTGCTCCTCCAGCATAATAAGGTGTTTCCTGTAGATTCCATAAATTCTGGGTTATAGGGTGGATTTTTGGGGATCAGGGAGGGTGATCTCACAGCCAACTCATTGCATATTTACGCTTGGCCAGGGAACCCTTGGCATCACATTTTAAGCCACTGGGTATCCCCCTTAAGGTTTTTGGTGTGGAAGTAGGGCTGTACGATGTGACCAAAATCTCATATCCCGATATAAGACATCTATCGTCCGATAACGATATAAATCACAAAAATGTAACTTTTTTTTTTTGTAAATTCTGTGAATCTCGGGCAGCTCGACTTGGTGAAGTGTTTCCAGCTGGGCGTCGTGTAGCTGGAGTCGAGTGTTTTAACCGATGCATGAAACTATACATTTTTAGACATAAGTTGTAACGGCCGCCGTTTTCTTTGTGACTATTTATTACACAGCGTGCTGCGGGGAAAAGCCTGTTCTAACGTTTGAGTCTAAGGTTTATTTTTTAGCACCTGGCGGCTCTTTTTTGCTTCTCATCCAAAAAAACTCTGCATCTTTCACGTGATTCAGTTTATTTTGAAAAAATCTCAACAGGATCTTGAGCTTTATTGTGAAAGGTTTATGTGGAACATAAACAAGCGGAGACGTGACGTGATGGTTTCACCGTCAACGCATAAATACAGGCACTTGTCCGTCTGTAGTGTGGTTATATTAAATATAAGAGAAAGAGAGAACTTTAAGAAATTAATATAGCCACTACAGTGACCATCAAAACGATGAAAAAATGAAAAAACAGTTTATTTTGCGACACCACGAAATAAATGATAGCGTAAAATTAAACGATAGACATTTTTATATCGTCATCCGGTATATATCGTTATATCGAACAGCCCTATGTGGAAGGTAGTCTTGTAATGGAAGTCCTTGAGTAGCTGAAGCTGACACCAAATTGTCTCAGAGCTTCAGTTTCGCCATAGTAACAACAGAAGAAAAAAATGAAGTAGAGAATTTTTGCAGGCAGACGTTTGCATTGGAATATATCAGAAAGGGCTCATCCTTTCCTAAACCTCACCAACAGTCACTGAAACCCCTCCAAAAGACAGCAGCTACATTCTACATTCTACCTACCTTCCCCCTAAAGTGGAAACTAATAGGTTGTAATACTTCCTTTTTTGCTATAATGGAGTCACTCATATTGAGAACTTGTGCTGTATGTGGTGATGAGTATGTATGTATCCACCTCAGTATAGACACTTTACATTCTGCTAGGAAACATGAGCAAAGGCACCAAAGTAGATAAAATCCAATGATAATTGCACAAAAATGATAATTGCACAAAAATGTCAGAGACTCAAAAACATTCACATGAAGATATAAGACATTGCTTATGATACTATTTGTTCCACTTGCTCGTGCACTTTTCCCTCCTCTGCTCAGGCCTCATGTTTGTATAAGCGATTCAACGTTTTCCTGCTCTCTATTAAACACAGACTTTATTCTTCTCCAAATACCGCAACATACTTCTGATTAATTACAACAAAGCAAACACATGAGCAAATCTGACTGATCATTATTAGCTACTCAGCTGAATCTGGCAGTTTGTCAGGCATCCTGTCTCAATCAAATCAAGATGTCAGCATTAACAGCTGGCCCATTATATATATCGCCAGCTTATGTGTGCTTATGCTCATTTCCTTTACAGATGTGTATTTGCTAGAAATCAAATAGTACATTTTTGTGGCATTAGGAGGAGCAATCTTTCAGGTTGTCAGGTAAGTCATCTGCTGAATTCATGGTTATTGCAGATGCAATGCTATTTATTATTTCAATTTAAAATATTTCAGTAATTTGTGTTTATTCTTGCAGGAAATCAGTGTTATTGTAATGAGTATTTGATAAATTGTTTTATATAGGATTAGGTAATTTGGCTTTAATCCCCTTACTGGCTTAAATCTAATTACTCCCTGCTATCAAGCTTACTAGTTGGCGAAGCTAAGGATACAATGTAGATACCACAATTACTGCCTGCTTTGGAACACTGCCACACTTTAGGTCAACTAACAACAGGTAATTGGACCCAAAGGAAGACTTGGACTCCAGGCAGGTGTTGTTTAAAGCAGTTGTACTTGTTCAAAATTCTGGCCTCCAGTTGGCAGCTGGCTGGCAGGAAAGCAAGCAGGAAAAGTCAGGGAAAGCATTTAAGACAGAGAAGAGAAAACTAAGTAGGTTTGACTGCTGAGGTACAAAAATATTGATTATTAGAGAAGAAGTGTTAGCGGTTCACAGTGTACAGCATACAGACGAGAAAGCTAACATGGTTGCATTCCCACCTGGTCACATATGGACACGGCACAGAGTGGCAAACTCTCTCAACTTTAATTGTTCCTGTTACAATAATACATTGGATTTAATTCAGGAGTGAGGCATTAATCTAGCTCCACTTATGGAATAAAAAGTAATCATAATAGCACCCTCTCACATATACACTGATCACTGGGACAAATCTGTTAGAAATGTATGAAATGTATGAAAATGGACACTTTGGAGACCGCAGTACTGTGATTACTATTACACATTTACCTATAGTACTATTATTAAACCCGGTTCTTTGATCGCCATGATAGAACAGAGAAAACCCGACTCAGAGTGGTCAAAACATTTATAATTCTTTATTCAATCATCTTCTGGAAGAGAGAGCCCTGCACAGCCCAAAGTCAGTTGCAGAATCTCTAACATTAGAAGCTAAAAAAGTGTCTCATATAGGTGTTGTTTTGGTACTTTACATGTCACACACAGCCTTGATACAAACAACTTTTTATATGTTACTAGTTCCTGTTTTTTCTGTCTTGATCCCTGTTTTTATTTATATACTTGTACAGCTCTACACTAACTGTTTTTCAGTCTGGCTGAGCACTTAGTTTGTGAGTCAAAAGCGGCCTGCTTTACAAGCCTTCATTATTAAAATACATAAAACAATACACTCAGAAAATAAGCACTAAGAATATATATTTATTTTATAACACTATCCAAAGGTCTTCAGCCACCCCTTTCTTTATATTTAGCGTCTAAGGAGCCAAAAATTCTTGTAAATATTTAGAGTGTTCTTGATCAAAAGTTCAGAGGCTTTGGACTTGGCTGCTTTGTCAATCACTTTCAGCCCAGTCTATATACCCGACACCATTTCCATAGGAACCTTTTTTTGTTAAGCCACTCAACACCTTCCTGTGAGGCACCAGTGCTGATTCTACATATAAAAGACAACTTAGCAATTAACCAATTTTAAATTGTATGTTTAGTTTCTTCTTATGTTATTAACAGCCTACCACAAAAACACAAACTTTGCTCTCATTTCTTTAACTGAATCTGTGGAAAATGCCAAAGATCACAGTTTGACAAGGATAAAAGCGTAATTTGCAGCAATAAGGCGATTTCAAAAGCACTATCAGCAGGAAACCTGGCATATCTCTGCATGGTGTACAGTATGCCCTTAAAAAAATCTGACTAAAGTGGACAAATGGACATACAAAAGAAAAAGTGGCAGGTCTAAAAACCATTATCTACAGCAGATACACGATTTCTAAAAGTCACGTTTATAAGAAATCCAGAAATCAATATTACTGAAGCAGTGTCAAACCATTTGAACAGAGAAGAGAACAAAAGGCAGTCAACCTCCAAAGAAGAGATTTGAAAGTCCTTCAAGAAGTCTGGAGAACTATTCTACTACTAAAAAAAAGTCGAAGAAAGCTTGAGTTCAGGCTGTGCTGAAGAATAAAGGAGCTCATGCCAAGTCTTGACCCTCAGGTTCATTAGAGCTCCAAAGTAAACGTGTTTTCAGCAATGTGGAATCTGGAGATCTATACAGTGTCTATCAGTATTTCCAGTATGTTATGTGCAGAGCTTCATCTGCAATGTTTAAATTTATAGCACTGCACTGGATGGCACATTTTATGTCACACCATCTGTTTAAGGACTTTACCTAAACTAGCCTTCATCTGAATGACTTTCAGGTGGAAGAAAGCATTTTCTTAAACTGTGGGGGAAGGTCTACGATTGGAAAGACACTGCCTACAGGTTTTGTCTTGAACTTGCACAGTTTTCTTTTTATTTAGATACCCTTGCAATGTAATTTTTCTTTAGTTGAACCATCAGTCCATTACAATCTCAGTGGGGGTGTGCGAAAAGGCAGAGATTGGTTACGACGACACCATACTCCTCTAAACACCCCCCCCACCTTATGTTCAATGGAGCATTTCAAGACACAGCTGGGATCTGCAGGCCATAATCTGGGGATTTCAGTTGGCAGTCAGGTGTGAAGTGTCTGACAGACAGAGAGGTCAGTTGAAACGGCAGGGAACCAATATCATTGCCCACTATTACGCTAAACACTGAGGGGGGGACAGCTGCAACAAAACAGCAGGAAAACCTGTGGTGATTGGAGAGAAGATGCAGTAACAACACGCTGATCCAAATATAAGCTTTACACAACAGATAGGGAACACTTATAAACTGCATATACAGCAGTACATGTGTTATTGTGCAGTGCAGTTACACTGAGTCATTGCAGATCCATATAGTTCATATATACAAGACTTTGGATTTTATTTTAATTCGGTAACGGTTTTGTAATATATTCATATATTCATTTTATTCAATTTCGGCGCAGGTCTTACACATCTGTGTATTTTGAATACAGATTTGTGAATTCATGGTTCAGTGCATTAAGAAACCAATGCATTTTAAAATGGAGCTCTTCATACGTGCATGGATACTTCAACTAATGGACAGTTATTCTTCCATGTCCATGACCAACCTGCTCAGCAACCATTTAGTTGGAGAATATTTGAATGGCGAGAGTTATTTATCAGACCTGATGGCTAATCAGACAATGGCTGTGATGCTGGGACCTGACACAAACAGCTCTCCAGTCTATTTTTCTGCAGAAAAGAACAGAGAGAAGCTCGCTGGGCTCTGTTCTTTGCTTCTGTTTTCTCGCACACAGTAAAGCTCTGTACTCTCCTAATTAGAAGGCAAACAGGATCAGATGGATGATGACAAATGAAACTCCAAACAGCTGTCACTGCAGATAGAGCACCTTTAGTGGAGCTTTCCAATTGGAGCAAAGCAACTGTTAACAGTGTTTTGCTTTGTCGGGGGGTTTATTTTATTCAACCGAATCCATCACACGAGGTCTGCGACAGAGGATCATCAGCCTGTTTTTTTTCTTTGAAAGAGCGTCCAGGTTATTAAGGTTTTCAGTGCTTTTAGAGTGTGGAAATGTATAGATGGTAAATAACCTTGTAAATTCATATTTCAAGTGAGCTGAATCCAAATACAGCGCAGTTAAACACCCTGCTGACTCAAAGAAAGATTTTGATTCATTTAAACAAGTACTGTTTCACCCTGTGATCACTTCTTTAGCCCTCAGCGGTAAAAGGCTGATGGGGTATTGTTATCATCCCACCGGGAAGGCGGGTGGGCATGTGGATACCAATATTTGCTGATGCAATATGTAGAAAATGAGGTAATATAGGAGCTTTATAGGTGTATCTACTAAAAATCTCACACAATTTTGAATCCTGGTCACCTGGACCTTAAAGTCACATGCTTATTTATTCCTGGTATTGTCACAACTACTTATTTTTAGGTTAGACATGCAAACCTCCCATCTGGTTATAAGCCAACGTATGAAGCTAAACAGTTCCCTGGCAAATAGTATAGCTAATACATGTAAGGTAAAAATATTATGAAAAATCTCACTCGTGCTTTATGAGTTCAGTGTAACATTTACTATAATGTCACCAAATTTAGCTTCGATCTCTGTACAAATGGGACAAAGGGTTAGCTGTACTTGGACAAATCAATGTGTTTTCCACAGAAGTCCATTATGGAGCACAACACAGACTGTATTTTATCCTTTTTAAAATCCATTTATTTATTTATTTAAAAGACCTAAACTCTTTTGACACTAATCATTAACTGCCCCCACATGTGTGCAAAATTCTAAAACCTCTAAAAAGGCTCTGAACAGTTAAGCCTAAGCTATTATTTAACAACTGCTATGCAGGGGGAGTATTTAGGAAATTCTAAATATATAAAAAATTTATTTTCATTGCACATTCAGTCTCCCTAAAACTCATCTCACGTACCAGACAATAGACAAGTTTTGTTAATTCCACTATAATGAGAATTGAGATTGCAAAACTGGTAAGAAACCCAAACATCAGCCTCCCTCCCTCCGTTTCTCTACACTGATGCATGTGAAGACTATGCATTGTGGAGCAGACAACAAATTAAACAATCTGCTACATTAGATAAGGATAAAAATCTTAATCTTGAAATGACAGATTGACAGATTTGAACAGTAATAGTAAAATATTCAGTTTCTGTGTATTTGCTTGACAGATTACAATATGCAATATACTCCACCTTGCTGCTTACAGGCTGTTGTGGCAGCCTGAACAATAGCCAGTCTGTCCGTCAGCATGAGACTGACAGCAGTGACGATACATACGGTTACTTTAAACTGCATTTTCTGTTATAAAACCATTAAAGAAAAAGTAGAATAGTTATGGAGATGAAGAAATTAGATAGCAGTAGCAAAGAGAGGTGACACAGGCAAAGGAAAAGGCTTGTAGTAAAAGGAGAAAAGGACTTGTATCGATTAGTTAGGCAGACAGATTGAGCTGGAAAGGAAGTGCAGCATGTTAGGGTGATTAAGGCTGGAGATGGAAATGAACTAACAAGTAAAGAGAGTGTGAGAGAGAAAAGGCGGAAGGAAGTTAGTAAATTAGGAAATGCAGATGAGAAAGGAAAAAGTGAGGGCAGCTATGAAGATAAAGACGAGTGGAAATGCAATTGATCCAGGTGACGCATCTGTGGTGGTATGGAGATGGAGAGAGGGGAGTGGCCTTTTGGACCATTCTATTTAACACAGTCCTGAAGAGTGAGGGGAAGTCAGGAAGAGTTGCACTGTGTCTTTGTAGGCAAAAGGAAGCATATAAAGGATAGGATGACAAGAGAGGAACTCTGGTACTGCATGAGGAAGTAAGAAGTGGCCAAAAAGTATGTAAGGCTACTGCAGGACATATATGAGGACAATGATGGTCGTGAGGTCTGTGGTAGTAGTGACAGATTAGTTTGAGGTGGGTGTGGGATTACATCAGGGATCAGCTCTGAGCCACCTACTTTCTTGCAGTGGTGATAGGCAGGCTGACAGATGAGGTCAGGCAGGAGCCTCCATGGACTATAATGTTTGCAGATGACATTGTGAGAGTAGGGAGCAGGTGGAAGAGAGTCTGGAGAGGTGATGGTATGCCCTGGAGAGACTAGGGCTCTGCTTCTCAAAGTCCAGAGAAGCAAGACAGAATACATGTGTGTGAGATGGAAAGATGAGCATGCAAAGAGTAGAGACAGTGAAGGTAGATGAGTTTAAATACCTCAGGTCAACCATCCAAAGAAATGGACAATGCAGAGGAGAGCTCAAGAAGAGAGTGCAGGTAGGGTGGAGCAGGTGGAGATGAATGTCCAGGGGTGATTTGTGACAGAAGGATATCAGAAAGAGTGAAAGGGAAAGTTTAAAAGGTGATAGTGAGAGATCTGCTATGATGTAGTGGCACTGACAAAAAGATAGGAAACAGTGCTGGAGGTGCAAGAGTTGAAGATGCTAGGATTTTGATTTGGAAACAGTTGTGACAGTTTTCCAGGTTATTGTGAGTAATTAGTCTGTGTGGCTGAAATAAAGCTGTGATGATGTTCAAATACTTATTCAGTAAAAAATTTGTTAATGTTTGCGGAAATAAATGAAGCAACAGAAACCTAGGCCTAGAGTAACAGCTAATATCTACTTAAGCAGCTTGTTGTTATAACTTTTTTGTCCAAGAGATCTTCATGTGATGTCAGCACATGAGGAAACCCGTTCAGTAGCTGAGAGGTCCTTTCTAATGATTAGCTAATGACTTTAGTGTACCTGTGAATAGATTAACCCAAAACAGACTCTAATAAATCTTCTTTGTATCCCCCACTTTGTGGATTTGCTCATGAAGAACAGTAGAGCTATGCCTCTGAATCCAAAGCATCAGCTGATTTGGATTATGGGACATAATCAGGGCTGAGCCCAGCGCAGAGCTCCCAATCCATTTGTTTAGTAAGATTTGCACCTGTCGCTCTCCAAGTCCCGCCATACTGCTGAATGCAGTATAAACAAATTCAATTCAATTCAATTTTATTTATATAGCGCCAAATCACAACAAAAGTCGCCTCAAGGCGCTTCATAGATACAGAGAAAAACCCAACAATCATATGACCCCCTATGAGCAAGCACTTTGGCGACAGTGGGAAGGAAAAACTCCCTTTTAACAGGAAGAAACCTCCGGCAGAACCAGGCTCAGGGAGGGGCGGCCATCTGCTGCGACCGGTTGGGGACAAAGACTTCTAAATGAGTAAAAACTACATTCTGATTGAAATATGTGGGCTTCATTCCAACAGACACAAAACTGAAATAAATATAATTCTTTTTTATTTTACAAATTACATTTGCTTGGAATAAATTTTAATTTCTAATTCCTAAAGTGGAGAAGATTAGCAGCCCAATCAGTTTTAAGTTAGGGTGCAAGTGAACCGTGAATTTGAACAGAAAAGAAACAGTCAGGAGGGAAAGAAGCAAATTGAGGAAAACAAAACACACCATGTTGACTGTACTTTAAATAAAATGCACCAGACAGATGGTTGAAAAATGTAATTCTGGCCCTATTATCGACTTTTCATTTTTCTGGTCTCACTGGGAACCCACTCTATCATGCTGACACTTCGAGTGTAGTTAGCTTGCTGACAGTGACTGCCTTTCTGTTCACGGCGGACCAAATCACCGAGTCCTGACTCTGAAGGAAACTGAAAATTTCAGTAAATCATTTGCTGTCATCCCACTCAGAAGAATAAATGACTCAACACACAAAAGTCGTTTTCAAAGTTGATCATAATGCTTGCAAAGAGAAACCCTAGATAGACTGGGCAGAGACAAACAGTAGGACATGCTAAAAGGCCAATTTCTAACATTGGCTGTTTCAACAGCTGCGGTTTCTTTCAGCTATGACCACAACGGTTCCTTGGAGAGTACTTTGACCATGATGATGAAGTTTCTTTAATGTCAATAAAAAAGTAATCCAAACCATGTTTTTCCAGCTTTATCCAGCTATTGAACTAAAGCTACGACATAATGTCTAAATTAACTGTGGCCAAGTCATTTTTCTGGTTAAACAAAACTTAACTGTGGCTGTCTGAGGAGTGTAAATTAGCAATTTAGGAAGGTGCTGACAAACTGATATGTGGGCTTAGATTTAGACATATTATTTAAGACACATAGAAATATTCCCCATGCTGTAATTTGTGTCTAAAATATTTCAATTACCCTGTAAAGATACCAAACTCTGTGTTCATTAAAATGAAATCACATGGTATATACTTTCAGTAAGGACGTAGCTATTTATTTATATATAATTTTTGACTTATCCTTGCTTTTTAAATTATACTTTGGGAGACACATTTCTCTTAGTTTCATTATGCTTACACTTTACATTAAGACAGAAAACACTGTTATTGGTGTTACTGTTCCGTCCAAGTCCTTATATGTTATAAAAGACAACATAGCTATTCTAGTGTTATTCATTTTTTATGCACTTTTGATAGACAGTATAGACAGCACTTTCCAGTGTAAGCTCTTCTTTAATTTATATACAAATGTCTCACTGCAATCCGTGTGAGCACATTTTGTCATTTTTGCTGGGGCTGATCTTTCAGTTCCTTTCAATCAGTCGCATTTTTGTGTGGGCAAGCGATAAGCCACAATCATCCTATATCTGCTTAACCTGCAAGATCTGTGGAAAACATATTCTTCTTTATCATGTAGGCTGGACAGGAAGTTATACAATATTCACTCGTTTGGTTTCTTAGCTTCTATCAACCTCCCTGAATACCAAATAATCCTCTTTTAAACTGCAATACTGTGAATGACAATCTTTCCAGCTCCCCCTAGACTATTATTACAGGCTGTCGTTTTTAGAGTGTACTTAATGAAATAGGCATTTTATTCCAATGTATGTAATTTTCCAAACCCCCACACTTTGCATGCATACAGTATATAACTGTTAGGCTTGATTGGAGTAGAAGTACAGGAACAGGAACAATCACTGATGAATGGTGGGACTGCTTTTAGTGAAAAATAGAGTAATGGATTTATATACAACCAACAATAGTCATTTTACTAACAAAGATACATTACCTAATTATAAGAATTTGTACCAGAGCACATCTTTCTAACTTCATTAAATGGCTTTCCAGAATGAAAAAACAGGGGAAAGGTTTTAAAATGTGTTTTGTTATCAGTGTAAATCAACACTGTGTTTCAATTCAAAGAAGAATCTCAAGTCTGAATCCTGTGTGAACACAGTCGTGACACTTTTATACTTAGACTGTTAAAAACTTCAGCGCCTCTGTCTACAATCCTCAATGTCACCTTTTGCCTAAGTATCAGTCTATTAAAAACACGTCATTTTGCAAAGCACAGTCGAAATATACCAGTAAAGTAACAAAAGGAGGCACATTCAACACAGAGAGTGATTTGAAAATGTATTTGTTTAGTGAAAGCAGACAATTAAATCAGTTTTTTTCTAATTCTCTCAAATAAGCACAGAAAAACTTTTGTAGTTGTTGCTGTTTTTTCATGCTGGGGTGTTTCAGCTCGAAACTTCAATTTCCACATAATCACAGAATTACATAAGAACTATTAGTGCTATTTTTACACTAGTAACTCTATTAAAAATAAAATAGGCCTCTATGGTTTATCAGCATGTAAATTTAAGCGATTTATTTGTAATTAGCCATTTAATCTGGGTCTTTTTTCATATTTTACCCTTTGCAGATTTTGACTTTGCTGGATAAGGAAAAATAAGAACAAGAAATGAGCACATGGAACAATAGTAAGAAAAAACACAGTACACAGCAAAGACAGTCATGACTTAAGTATTGTCCCTAATATGAATGAACTATTAACAGCGACAACTAAGAAGGCTATATCCCTTCAAACGATAATTAATAACTACATATAAACACTTATCGCAACAAGCGAACAAAAGAACAAAAAAAAAAAAAGACAATGGTCTCAGAACAAAGAGAAGAAAGAAACAAAACAAGGTTTTGGTGCACATTCTTTGATCTCTGTGCAAACAAGAGAAGTGCTATTAAAAAAAACTATTAAAGAAAAAGACAAACTAACTGCTCAGTGAAAGCCTGCTGGCTTCACAGTCTCTCTCTCTGATTGGATGGGGTAAAGACGAGGCAGTGGCCTCTGATGAGTACTAATAGGCCTTCTAAAGCCTGATTAATGTATCGACACGCTTGGAGAGTAATTGATTGCATTCAATAAGGCTGTAGTCATCAGCAGTCTAAAAAAAACCATTGACAACTGTGGTTCATTAACAAGGATGGTCATCAGCATACAGATTATATGGAGAAAGTTAAGGTGACTACCTCAGTTTAATTCAGATTTAACAAAGGTGTTGATTATCAGTCCTAAAGTAAACTATATAAAGTAACACCAAGACTCAGACATGTTAAATCTATCTGTGGTAGATTAAAGTAAACCTGCAATTCTGATTCTTTTCAGTCTAATTAAGAAAACAAAGCAAATGAGAGAAACGGAAAAGGTTCATTTCTGTGATTGACTTTTTTAAACATTATAATTTGAAAAGATATTCAAGAAGTTAAGCACTTATTTTACAAAGGTTCTATAGGACAATGCATGCAATCTGGCATCCCTTTCTCTCACTGATCAGCTCCACTGTTTAATTGTGACTTTCTTTACAGATGTAGAGCTAATGCCAAAATTAGGTTTCTTATTGCTGCTTCTTGATATTGAAAGTATTCATCAGAAATAAGACTCAGTGGTTTTTATTACTGCAAATTTGACATATATACATTTGTCACTAGCACATAGAGTGTTGCTGTTCCCACCAGTGCCCAACCTTTTTGCAAGATCAAGCAAGAGAAAAACAGTCTTTTATTCTGATTTGCCCCTTTCAAAAAGATACAGAGGGAAAAAACCTAAACATATCAATAGCAGAAGTAAATTTACTGTAACAGTGCTCTGAATTATATCAGCCCCAACTTGTCAGTTTCACCACCATCGTTATTCAGGAAAAAACAATGACGACACAGTTAGATGACGCTTGAAGATCTTGGCTTGTTATAGCATGCCATATGTCACTGGATCAGTAGACTGCAGGACAGGGACAGAAATAACCCTTGGAAACCACTAAACCACTTGGCCTACTCACCGGGGTCAAGATTAGCAGCGTAATCACTGGCTAATAATGCCCCAATCTGCAAGATTAGCATTAAATCATGTTAATCTGTGCACCAGCACTACTTCTTTGCTTGTTTTTCGCTGCAGATGATTTTGTTCCATTACTGTAAGGAAGTTGGATTAAGTGTCATAATTACACACACTCAACGACTTAAATGACTTGCAAAGTATTTGCAAAGAAGAAGTTGCACTGCTGCCTTAATCTAATTTGTACGACGCATCTGGCAGAGTGACAGCTTAATGCGATAAAACCCTGATAAACATCAGGAGCGGCACAAATTATCAAGTAATATTAGAGACTGACATTTCATTACTGCTGGGAGTTTAAAAAACCCCCAAACCAAAACTCTGTAACTACTAAAAAAAAGCCCTGATGTTTTTTCATCCAATTTCTGAGCTTTAAATTAGAATTTAGTGAAAGAAAACTTTAAATTCTTAAAATGTCAGACATCAGATTGTAGTTTTTCTTTTTAAATCCATGAGCAACTGCATTAATATCATTACCAGTCTATATATTTATTTTGGATTCAGGTTTTTCTGACTCTACACAAGTGTATTTCAGTCACTCAGCCTCACTGCAAATTGTTAAATTCTCTTTAAATTGTTGTTAATCTTGTTTTAATTCAGACTAATACCCATCCCAAGTGTTAATTTATCCTGGGTGATTTTCTCCCTCGAAAACTGTCAGTATTTTCCCCACAGACACAAAATATATCACACTATTCTGCAATTTATTCATATAACATCAATTTTAAGCGATTCTCTTTGGAGAAAGCCCCGGTCACATGGGCCTAAACCAGTTGTGACCAGTAGGCAACCACTGGTCACTGGGGAAAATGTGTATTCTCAGACTGGTTTGTGGATGATTGCTGAAGGTTGACTCCAGTTGCTGTTAAACTGATTGCTAAAGCCCCAGTCTTGCAGGCCTTAAGACCAATCAGTGTATATGCCAACTGGTTGGCAAGCGGTTGCTGGGGGATACCTTTAGTCAGTTGATGAAATTGGTCATGAAAAACCAACCTGTGGTTAAGTAGTTAATGAGTGTTAGCAGACAAGTTGGCATCTTCCATGCAAACAATAGGCAACTATTGCAATCAGCTCACCACCGAAGCAATAACAAGGAGGTTTGTGGCCCACCGCCCTCTCAGTGACCAATTTCCTCTAGCATGTACCAGCAACCTCCTGCAATCATTTGCCAAACCCACCAGCAAATATACCTTTGCAACATAAAAGTTGCCAGGGTGTTGCTGACCAGTCTGGTGTGTCTGAGGAGTAAGCTAACATTTCTTTTTGATTTTGGCCACTGATCAGAAGTACTGAGGCTATTTTGTTATTTTTTGAAGGAGAAATGTAGTAATGATATGAACATAAAATTGCTGACAGGTTGTATAATCAGATGGTTGTTTGCAGAAAACAAAGTGAGAGAAAAAGGTGATGCGTTCCTCACTTTTGGAAAATAAAAAAATCCATGACAGCATTTGATAATCCTACAGGGCAAGGATCTTAACTTCTTAAGCATACATGTGAGATGCTATCTAATTTAAATATAGGTATTAAAATGTGCAGTGTAAGAGCATTTGTATTCAGAAAATGGTGATGCTGGTGGAGGAAGCTGCCCAATCAGAAGGGTGCTTTAGCTTTACTGGCAATAAGATGTATGAGATAACCATCTCACATAGAATGACACTTATTTTCATTATGTACAGATCAGATGCACATGCTGGGTGTTCATTAGACTCTGGAGATCAGTAGATTTTATCCACAACAAAAAGCATCTCTGCCAAGGCAGCTCACTCTCTGGGCACTATTTACTTTTAAGAAAAATAGTATTATATTTAATATTTATATATCTATAATATTTTTTTTGTTCATTTTAAACATACTTTGTGTTGCAGTGGAAAAAAATACAAAGTGCAGACCTTTATTTTTTGCCCTGTTAAAATGGACAATTATACTTGACAAAAATTTGAGTATATTTATTTTTCATTATTTTTATTGATATGGATATAGTACATGTGTAGCATTCATTTCATTTTTCAGTATTTTTTATTTTTAGTAATAAACATGAAGTGAAAAAAGTTTTTTTTTTTTTTTTTTAAATCATACTTATTTGGGGACATTGTAAATATATTCAAAATATATATTTACACCACTATAACCTGCTATTCCAAAGTACCTAACTATGTCATAATAAATTATTTAAATTCATTCTAAATAAATAACACACACACACATGCAAATCCTTCCAAAAGAATAACCTCTACGTTGTAGCTATTCATAATTTAGCAGACAAAAACTACATTAATGTAGGATTAATATTCTTAGAGATTCCCAGAACCAAGAAAAGTTACTGTAGTGGATGAAATGTCAGTGAAAACAGATGTGGTAATTCACAGTGGCCTGCACAAGCAATAGGAGCAATGAGTGATTGAGTGGGACATGGGGAACTTCCACTGCAGCTATCGGTTGCCATCGACCTTTAGCTTATGGTTTCTTTTATTGCAATCAGTGGTGTACTAAAGCACTCTAAACCAAACTCTCCAGCATAGTAACAACAGCAAAATCTCTTACAAGCTTTAAATAGCCAGCGAGGCCTTTGTAGCATTTTTTGTATTGTCTTTACAAGAAAAGAAGAGGCGTATGTAAGAAAATGAATGATAGCTCTAATCCATTCAGATGTGCTTGTGAGCCACAATGTCAGATCTGTCGAACTAGCACACCTGAAAGAAATGCAGCCATTATCAGAGTAATTAGTAACACCTGTCATTGTATTCGAACTCTCCGCCTCAAGACAAGCCTGTAGTACTTAATTAAGCTCCAAGGCAACCCAAAGGTACCACTGTGTGGCACACTGGGGACTGAATACAGGTTTGAGCCAGTTTTGTTTCTCTGCTTCACTCATTCAAGCCTGTGAATAAACCTAACCAAGATTTTTTTCCCCCTTACACTTGAACAAATGATATTGTCCTATCAATAGACCATATTCACAACAGCCATTTTGTTTGACACAGTGGGAAAAGCACAGCTGCATTCAGCTTTGGAGAGGTCCTGCTCTTGTGCATGCTGACTCTTTGTCACGGACTCTTTGTGGAACTCGCATCAACAATACACCTGTTCTCTCCTCGCTGTGCCAAAACGCCGGCCACGAAAAACATCTAGACGAATTACATCAGCATCCGAAAGTTAATTGTATAATTATGAGCTTTTAAGTTATAATAAGTAATAATAAGTACAGTGTCACGGTCCTGGACTTTTTGTGTTGCTTGGGAACGTTGGATTCTTGGCTATTGTCTTTTATGATTCCTCTTTTGTTTTCTTTGTTATAGTTTTGTGAGGTTT
Organism: Astatotilapia calliptera; assembly: GCF_964374335.1. Taxonomy (NCBI): domain Eukaryota; kingdom Metazoa; phylum Chordata; class Actinopteri; order Cichliformes; family Cichlidae; genus Astatotilapia; species Astatotilapia calliptera. The sequence continues at coordinate 28,347,941 of NC_137427.1, read as the reverse complement.
AGCAATATTTAGTCTCTGTGTTCACTGTGCGTTCCTCCCGCCGTCTTGTTTTTGTTTTCTTCTTATTTTTGTCTGATCCTATTTCTCTGCCTCTGGTATGAATCTTCTTGTCTTTGTGTTTGACATTTCGGTTGTTTTGTATTTTATTTTATAGTCCAGTTTCTTTTATGTCCTACATCGTTCTTTGAGAATGATTTCATCCAGCAAGAGTCAGAAACCTCCAGGAACCACGGGCAGCCGGTTGCGGAATAATGTGAGCAATGGCATCATGTGAGAAAGCTCAACATACAGTCCAGTCCTGTCCTATGTTGAAGTGTCGGTTTGTGTTCTCTCATGTAAATGGACTGGTTCGTATACAAAAATTCTCTACTGTCTTTTCTAATTTCTTATTCACTGTTTTACAAACACTCATAAAAGCCCCTTTTTCTCTGTCTAAGCGCTTTCTATACAACATTCATGCACTGATGAATACTTCAAGAGCAACTCCACTCTCAGCATCTTACCCATGGTTACTTTGGCAACAAGGGATCAAAGCACCAATCTTCTGATCAGTAATAGGAGAACATAACCTGCTCTACCTCCTGAGCCTCAGCCAGCCCGTGTGCAGCCCTGTTTGTCCCAGGATGAAATCCTTGGCTGTCCTTCTTTCTTTTACATTTCTAAACCGTTGTACTTGTTGTAAAAAACCTTTTGTTTATTCTTTGTCTGAATTTCTGTATCTGGATCCTCACTCCACATACTCTGAGAAACACTGGAAAAGAGCTTTAACAATAATGAATCAGTAATGAATGAATGATAATCAGCATCATTCATGTCTTCAATTTTCTGAAAAATAAATAATTCTTCAAAAACCTCATTTGTATTTCTCACTTTTGTCAAGCAAACACTGTGTTGTTTGTTTCCCCTAATACATATCAGTCAATTCACAGAGAAATCAAAGATGGAAGCATGCACTGCAGGGAGCTTAAAGAGTTTATTTTGCACTTAAATGAAGATTGATGAAATCGTACCTTTAGTTGAGAGCTCATTCACTTCACTGTGACCCCCATTAAATGCCTTAATTAACTGAACATACCTTACCTTATGGACAGACTGTGTTTGTTTGTTTTTTTTACACACCCCATTGTATGTCTCTGTAAACCCTAGAGATGATTGATTGGAAAAATCCCAGTAGATAAATGCACTGAGTTACTACCATGTGACAGGCTGATTAAATATTTGGATTAATGAGAAGTTGAAGAGGTGTACCCAACAAAACTGCCACTGAATGTCCAATACAGTTTTAAATATTACATTTTAAATGGTTTGTGGCTTCAGGAATGTAAAAGCTAAATAATTACCAATTTTAAAATTGCTGGTTTCCATGCATAGCAACAAGACTGGCATGTGTCACCTCAACTGCCAAGAAATAAACGATATAACCGCTATAATGAGTGAATAGTTGATTGACACGAGCAGTTAGCACTTCAAAAGCATAATTACTATTGCTAATTCGACATGTATGTCAGGAGTACTTGGGAACATTAAAAACAGTTTAAGATTAAAACTACAAATATTTGGGTTAAATTTGATAAATTAATGACATCCTTAATCATGATTCTTCATTTTGGGGTAATAATGCAGATATTTACCCATAAATGAGGTCAGTCCGTTTCCTTCATCGATACCGTGAAAAAAAATCTTTTTAAGATAGCTCTGTGATCAAGATAGGTCCTCTCCATACTGAGGATATAAGAACTTTGTTGGGTGTTAACTACCCACTTACACAAGAAGCAGTCTAAAGAAGCAGCTGTGAGAAATATACAATGCAGTGGTGATGAATGAGGTGTGTTCACTCCCTTAATGATATTGACTTGACAGCTTATATTCAGTTTGACTTATATTTTCATCACTGTGATATTCTATCTCTGTGGATTTACCAAGAGGAGTTTTTGTGATTTGATGTTGTTCAGGCGTTCTTCTTCATGTACTCCTTATATCATATTTACTTCAATGATCAAAAGACTAACAAAGAAAATTCCTGGATTTGTTTTGTTTGAGTCACCAACATGATTTGTAGGCAAAACACAGGCCTCACATTGTCTTTATTTATTTATATGGCTTTAGTTTCTGGTTTTAGTTGCAGCAAGCCATAACAAGCTTGATCTGTCATATGGTTTGAGTTATATGAACAATCACAACCGACGTTTTGTCCTCCAGCGTTCTTCATAATGGGGTTACTCTCAAACTATTTTCTGTCGCACATTGACATTGTATTATGAGTCATTCATTTTTTTGTGTTGCATTTTTTATCTGCTGCACACTAATTAAATTTCTTGCCATGAGTCAGGGCGCTGAGGCTTTGATATTTTGCGTTTTGTCGATACAAAAATTGTCTCCTACAAGCAGGACAGCCTTTTCTAAAGGACGCTTAAGGGGTTGAATTTTTAGAAATACATTTAGAAAGTATCTGGACTAGACTAACTTCTGCATCTGTGTTTCTCTGCCTGTAGACAGTCAGCAGTGGATCATCCATCACTCCTTTGTGGACATGTCAGTGTGAAAAGCTGCCAGAAGGCTCTCTACTACACACCCCTCATGTTTGGAGTATATTGTGGGTGTGTTTATGGTTTATTCTGGGTTATTTTTTTTCTAGTTTTTGTGGTTTTCTTATTTTAGACAGACACATACTGTATGACAAATCAGCTCCTTGAGTCCTTGTCTCCAACTTCAGAGCTCAGAGTCCCTGCTTCACATCTCTGATTGGAGTAACATGTGTTATCGTGCTGTCATATCACAGCCTTTTTCTGCAGTTCCATGGAGTTTAAAATATAAAACAAACATCAAACACTTCTTTCTAATTCCATGGAAAGTTGGTCATCCCCGATGATTTACATAAATTGTTACTGTTTCCCATGCCGTCAGTGACACTGAGAGCTCACTCCAATTGTTCACCAAGTATGTGTGGTAATGAGATGTTGGAATTATACAAGATTTGCTTAAATTTCGTTGTTTTTCTTATTGTGAAACTGTTTGAGAAACAAACTGAGGTGTACTATCTGTTATTGTGAGGTTGCATGAAAATACCAGGACGTTTGGGCTAAACTGAATAGCTTGCAGTACTGTGGTGAATTTGCTCTATATTTTGTAATGGGTAATCCACCAGTATGCAAGAACTTGTTAATGAAAATAATATTTCTATGCAAATGACCACGGCAGACCCAATGACATTTTACTGCTTTTCAGCATCTTTTATTACACACACAGTTGCTGTTCAGAAACACACACACCACATATCACCAACAACCATGACCGACAACAGTGAGTGGGACATGGGGAACTTCCACTGCAGCTATCGGTTGCCATCGACCTTTAGCTTATGGTTTCTTTTATTGCAATCAGTGATGTACTAAAGCACTCTAAACCAAACTCTCTGCATTTTTTGCCATTTTTTCACCTGCACAGCTTTTTGCCGTGCAGGTGAGTCCATCTCACCTGCAGCAGCATTGCAGACCACGCCCCGCCATGTTCTACTTGAAAAATGATCAAGGTGTGGTAATAGATTGAGACCCAATTGCAGGATGCGATAAACAAAGGCTGAACATAAAGTTCCGTGTTTATTTCAAGAAAAGAACAAGCACAGGTACAAGTACAGGTAACAAAAAATCCCATTAGGAACAGCATGGATCCTGGGATGACTCTGCAAAGGGCGTTGGGAACTATGATATTATGGACCTAATCACAGAAAAACATACGAAGGAAATAAACTAAATGACTGATGACTTGTTTCTGTTCAGTGGAGCAGACAGATAGAATGATATACTTTCACTTATATTTTTGAAACCATAAGCTTATTCTTTTGTTCAGAACATGAACCTGTCAGTGTTCTTATGGCAAGGCTGAAAAGTGGGCTGATAAGAGGGCACAGGTGGCAAATCCTCATGGTGACAGTGAGGTTGAGTTAGGGTTCAGCGATGAGGAGTGTGACGGAGATTTAAAAAAAAATCCTACAGCAAAAGAAATTGTCAGGATGACCTTCTCCAAGTGTAAAGTCTAGTATATATGCGCCAGGGGTATTCCAGGAAGTTTTTACAGTGGAGTGTCACAGGGGACACAAAGAACATTGAACGGTGGCCTACAGAGAATCAGGATATTTAATCAAAAACAAAATCATTGTAGAAAACGCGATCTTTTGGAGATTTATTCAGTTTCATTTCTGTGTTCTGTTGCTGATTTGTCATGTGTAAAGTGTTGTTGAACAAGTATTTAAACATAATCTTGTGTTAGATAATTATTTTGTAAGTTGGAAAAAAATCTTTAGACTTTTTGCTTAAATAAAGGTTATAATCCTACTTAAGGAGCTTAATAGTGCACAGGTTGCATCATCAAAATATATCTGAAATACCTACAGTGAATGCAGTCATTAGTGGAATAAGAATGATTGATTTTACTGAGGTGTATATCTCTTTAGTGTTGCAGCTGTTGCTATTTTTAATTACTTGTTAATATTTATTACTGCTTGGTAGCTTGATCCATCACAGGGGTGGGCGGTTAATGCTACTGGTATTTTTCATGTAGTTTAATGACTTCTTAGTTTTTCTTGAGTAAAGAAAGGTAGTTTGATTTAAGCTTGAACAAGTCAATTTAAATCAAGTTTCAGTGCCTGTGGTGGAAATGCAAAGGACAGCAGACAGGTGATCAACACTAAGAGAAGCTCTGGATCTTGTGTTTGTTCACATATGGTGGCAGATCCAAAGAGAACCAACATCTGCTGGGCATGTCTCTTTATGTGTGAAACGAGAGAACAACAAAAATCCAGCATGATGCCAACTTCAGATGCTCTCCCAACAGTGAATCAAAAGTGCATCAAAGTGTCTGTGATTCAGTGCTCTTGCCCCGATGAAGTTAAATATTTTAATTACAACATCAACAACGTGGTCAATTTTTAGCACTGGCTGACACAACAGCTACTCCGTAATCTCAGACTCTGTCGTTCTCCCATGTACAAAGACGAGTAGCTGGGCCGTGCCCTGGTCATCATATCGCTCATCCAGAGCCCAGACGAAGAAAGTCTAAACTGTCTGCTTTGCTTTTCAACCGAGGCAACAGATTTTCTTCAATGTCCACGATCTGCCTCCTTACAGTTCGCCTGGGGCACGCTTTCAACTGCTTCTTTTTTCTCAGGGCATATTAGTGCAGCAGAGTCCTCTTTGATAAACTCCCCATCAGGGAATGGCTTACTGTTTTTTGTGATTTTTGTGGGAAAACACAAAGCTGGTCTTGACTGCTCCATCCCTGGATGTGTAAAACTTGATAAAAATGACACTTGTAATGCTCGTCTAAGCTATAATATTGCAATTAATCTGCAAAATATGATGTAACTAAAGCTACAGAATTAATAGTATCCAGTACAAAGTACAGTAATTGCATCCAAAATAAGTTGGAGTGAAAGCAGAATAACATGGAAACATGAAGTGAAGGTATCTTTCCATATGCTTATCTAATGGTGCTGGGCATTGTGAGATGAATAGCACACTAATCCCGCATTTTGCTAATGATGATGCAAATCTACTCCAACCCCACCACGACCGCCATCCCAAAGAGTGATTAAAAAAAGTGCACTGTAGCATTCTTTCCATGATGCAAATTCTAACCTATGCAGTTGAGGGTACACAGAGCGTTCATGTTTTTAATGTATTGCGAGTGTGTTTACAGTCTCTGTAGGTTATTTGTCCTGGGTTTAGCAGTTTGCTTATGTTGGACCCAGACATATTGGAGAAAAACTGCCTGAGTACCTGTTCCTGCTAACAGAGCTCTGGAGGTCCAGCCTCTATCACGTCTCCGATCAGAATAACATGTCTTACCTCTGCTCAAGTTGTTATTACTGAGACAATATAGATCAGTCCCCAGGAACACATCTGTGGATAAAACATGAACATCTGGTATAGTTCTTTGCAAGAATCTTTTGTGAACTCCATATATGTTAATAAATACACTGTAATAGCAGGCGCCTGTTATGTTCAACCAAGTGAATATTCCCAGTCTTCCTAGAGCCAAAAGTTAAATGTTAAAAAGCAAATCTACTTGACTGTTACCAAGGAAGTACTTTTTTTATGTTCTCCTTTTAATATGAACGACCATCTGAGTCCATTCAAATTTAGCTCTCTAACATGGCAAAGCGCATTTTCTCATCTGTAATGCATCTACTCTTCTGATGGTTTGGTTTCTCTTCATGCAGGGAAAACTCCAAGCTAACCGTAACGTGTTACTACAATTCACGTACGGTCTGTTTTTGGCCAGCTCCGTCTGTGGTGACAGCAACAAAAATAAACACAGGAACATGGCGCAATGTTCTCAACTAGTGTATAACATGGAGAATTTACTCCTAACATTCATTTTTTTCACTTCTGCATCTCTATGGAAATCTGCTGCACTCCAGAATGCAAAGCATATGTGGCTATCAAAAGGCATTTACTTCAAACCTACAGAGCACACAAGGCAGTTGGGTCAGATTGAGGTTAGATCATGTTGTCCTCAAAAATGAATAACTTGAATTAGCTTGGAACTGGACCTAGACCACCTACTTCAAAGGAAGTTGGATATAGGGTTCACCTCTGCACAAACAAACCATGCAAAGAGGGGAAACAAATCACAGTTTGCATGCTAACACAAGACTGTGGGACATGTCACCCATGGACATGTCACCCATGGAAAATGAAAAAAAAAGAAAGAAAAGCTGCAATAAATGATAACGATTCATAATTTTTGTTTGATCAAACATCAAGGTCAAATGACTTTACATAGCATATAGTAGCTATTAAAGGTCCATCTTCAATATGAGCTATCAGCTAGTATCACAGCAATAAAAAGTCATTGCAATGGCACAGAAACAGTCTTAGGATTTATTTTTATTTATTTTTTGCTAACTATCAGCTTATAAAAAGAGAACAAAGATGACCAGCAGATTGAGGAGCTCCATGTCTGTGTTCACAGAGGCTGGAAACTTTTGCATTTGCATGTTTACCAAGATGATTGGCCTTATGATGCCAACAAATCTGTTCTTTATGAATGATCTTGCAGAGATTTTGAGACTTTGGAGACACTGGGTATCTGAAAATCTAAGGTAATATTTAATCTATATATACGAACTGAAAACCTCATACTACTAATTACTGAAGGAAAAATAAAGGGTCATATAAGTTTATCATGATGTAAAAACACAAGGGACAGGTCAAAGTTAATGGCTACTTAAAATTCCTTCCATTTTTCATTTTTGTTCAGACAAACCAACAAACAAAAACATCCCAGAGTCACTCCTGTTCCATTCCTATCTAAGAGACAAGGGAACCACATACTTGTACATCACTAATACATTGCCATGTTATCCATCTCCTGTAAAAAGAAAACATTAAACTTGACAAACAGTTCATGAAAAATCCAACTCAGTTCTTCAGGATTGTTGCATAAAAGACTTAAGGACTCCTCATGAGGCTCAAGATTGAGTGTTCTCTACTCAACACTGCACATAATCCTGGGAATACTGTGGTAGATTTTGTTCTATAATCCACTCTTTAAATAAGGTTACTCGAATGAATCAAACGTGCTAATTGAGAAGACAGTGTGTCATAATGAGAATTAAGAGAACCATATGGGGCAGACAGTAGAATATGGATTTGTCTTGTAAGTAACCAATTTGATTACAAAGAACTAAGACAATAGAATCCAAAGAAAGGCCATTATTAGGGCTAATTCTTCAATCTTCATTTCGACAATTACAGTTTCATTAGGATTTAAATGCCACGTTGATCCCTGACAAAGTCCTTGAATAGCTGAATTCAAATTAATATCGAAAGGAAGGAAATTCTGTGGGTACAAAAGGAAGAAGGAGAACTGTTATTCAAATGTCACATCAGTTACATTATGTCTGTCTGAAAATGGAACATTCAGGCATTTTCTCTGTTCAGCAAGTAGCAAAAAGAACATCCATTATTGAAGGCTGTTGTGAAGATTTAATCGCACTACTGTTACCAATGCTGCTTATTGATTCGGTATTTATTTATTAATTTAATAAGAAGACGCACATAAGAAATATTAGTGTCAAAGATTTGTCTGACAAAATATGACATTAAATGATAAGCTGGTGTTTATTAAATGGGTCCAACTGAAACCTTAATGTTGAAACTGATTATTTAAACTGTTAATTGATGCTTTTATAATTTCAGAATAAATTGCTGAACACATCTATAGCTACACAGTTAGTTATTAGCTAGAAACTATGAATGGAAGTTCAGATAATATACAGATAATATAACTGTTCCAGTGAAAGGTTGGTAAGCATCTTCAGCCTGTGTGCAATGCACACGTGCTACATGTTTCTACAGGTTGCACAACAGACCCTTTCGGTCTGAATGTGCTAAATGTAACCACACTTTTTGAACATTTATTGCTCTTTGACACTGTCATTAGGAGCACGGTATGTTTATTAGAAAATACACATTTTAATCTTATTAGATTAGATAAAAAAATATGCACAATAACATTTATTTAAGAGTGATTAATCAAGCTATAGTAAATCTTTCTTATATTTACAAAAATAAACCCACACATTCTGTTGCATAGACAAATTTGTTTTTCATTTTTTCTGTTAGAAATGGCATTCATCACTGGTTTCATCACCACTATCATTCTGGGAAAATCAAAAAGTCCCATTTTGTCAGAGCTGCTGATGTGTGAGACCAGCTGCAAATGATAAGTTGTCTTTTATTCCACAAATGTCTCATATACAGTTAAAATACTTAAATTATGTCTATTTAAAGATACTTAAAGATTCATTTACTGTGCTCTGAGCAAGATTTAAAAATGCATGCAAAATATGAAGGTGAATGGGTGGATCAGTTACTCAGTTAAATTACATTTAATCAACATTACTATTACCTTTCTTGGTATACTTATAGCTACTGAAATAACAAATATTAGCACGACAACTTGTATACAATTACAGCTGTAGAGCATGGAGTTCTTAATGTATTCCTGTTAAACGCTAACCTGTTTCCATTAACTTACACAGTCAGCTTTGTTACTCACACCAAGATCGGATCAGATATCTCACTTTTACCTTTGGACTGTCTTTCAACATGTTTGTCCAACAGATCAGAAATAGTCTAAATTGTAAAATTATTAATTTGTCAACTTTTATTGTTCTTTTGAAGGTTGGCACTTTATGTACAATTCACTCCTTCATCTATACGCTAGCATTATGCTAGACTGAATCATTCACATACATATAGGAGTCTCACGTGTGTATGGTCTTATGCCAAATATGGGGCACACTATGGATAGGTCACCACTTTATTGGAGGGCTAACATACTGTATAGAGACAGACATCCACACTTAAAGCCAGTTTAGAATCACACTTAACCTAACATGTGTTAGGTTAAGTGTGGTGGAAGCAAGAGGACCTGAGGCATGGGAAGGACATTCCCGCTGTGGGGGGACTAGGACAGCCTAGGACTAACCACTGGAGTTGCAAATTGCTTTAATCTACGTGTCTCACGTGTCTCATCTGTTCTTACAATGCAAATACAACAATGAAATGTCTCAAAACTGATTATCATAATACTTTAATAATCCATAAGGAAGTTACGTGGGTTACAGTTGCTCCAAGACAGTAACAGTAACAGACTGAGCTAATTAAATAATATGATATATTACAAAGTTTACAAATTTGAGAAATGGCTCTAATATATATAAATTGCTCAATTATAAATATCAAGAATATTACAGAGGTGAAATATATGATTGACATTAAACTCTAAACTGTGAAACTTTGTCATTTGATATTTTACTGTAAAGCATGTGCCACGGGTGTAACTATTGCAGTGTGCACAGTGTGTTATATGGAGGAGTTGTAGAGGGAGATGGGCAGGAATGATTTCCTGTTTCATTCAGTGGTGCTTTTTGGTAATCTCTGTGTCTCACTGAATGTGCTCCTGTGACTAGCCAGCACATCATGGAGTAGGTGTGAGGCATTATCCAGCATTGTCCTTATCTTGGACAACATCTGCCTCTCAGACACCACCACAGAGTCTAGTTCCATCCCACAACATTACTGGCCTTGCGGATCAGTTTATTGAGTCTGTTGGCATCTGTGACCCTCAACCTGCTGCCCCTGCATGCAACAGCACAGAGGATGGCACTGGCTACAACAGACTCGTGAAAAATGCTGAGCATTGTCATACAGATGCCGAAAGACCTGGCCCTTCCTGTTGAGTGCAGTGGTGTATCTGAGTTTTTGTGAAGGAAAGAAGTGAGTCAACAATCTGCGCATTTTCAAGAATTAAGAGTAGAATTTAAGAGTAACATTTTGGGAGAGATTTCTGAGATCTCTCTAATTAATATTGATTGACTGTGATATTCGGACCTTCAGGCAGCACTGAAGCACATGCAGCACAAGCACTGAACACACTTAATCTCTACATCCACAAACACAAATTAACACTCCATATTTTTTTCCATTTCTCAGCCGAAGTTCAATAAGGATAGAGTGAGGCAAAGACAAAAATGTCGTGATGGCTCAACATCCTACTTCTCACTTTTGTGTTTTCTTCCTGAACAAGAACTGAAATCAAGCCACGTCTCAAATCATCACTGAAATCTAATTGTCCTGATTTCCGGCAGAATTTTTGATTGTTGGAAATGACAGTCTTTACAGCATCCAAAAATATGCTTTTCTACAAAGTAATTATCTTTTGAATCTTGTAACTTTGCTTCCTATTTTCAATTACATGCTGAAAAATTCGCAATGAGGAATATGTTATTTTACTGATTCAGATCATACCCCATTCAATATGATAATTGGCCGTCGGTTCATTACTCCTAATTAAATCAATCATCATCCGTAGATTTAAAACTGCACGTTAGTCCCCGTTGGGAGCATTTATGGCCCTCTACTCATCAGAGACAAAAAGGAATCCAAAGCACACGAAGAGCAAACTTAAACCCCACTCTTGTATTTCTTTACTTTATTTATTCATGTATTTATTCTATTTTATTTAGATGTATTTTTCTTAGTTACACGGGTTCTGTAATCAGCCACAGTTACTACACAGTTTGGGTTTTTTTCACATCTAGTTTTAGTTTTTAGTTTTAGTAACTTTGGTATCAACTAATTATAAATCCCCACTACAGCACTATAGAGTATGCTCTCACTGTGTAAGTTTGAAATGCTGGTTAGCATATTGACATGTCTGCCACATGGTTGGATGGCTCCTTTTTTTTTTTTAATCCCCATATCTCAAATCTAATTTCCCTCTTCGTTGACACTTTAATTCATACCTCTCAAATAACTTCTTAGAAAAACACAATTTATAGCCGTAATATAATGAGACTGTCAGAAGACCACAGCCCACATTTATACAAGTTATGGAGGAACGATTTTTTTCACAGACAAGGTGATTTTTTTCATTGTGAATACAAGTAAAGGAAGTGGAATAAATATTATACATTAAAAAAGCACCGTTATTATTTAGTATGTAGCACTGAAAAGTTTCAAGTTTTTATCTCTTGTGAGATTTGAAACTTATCAATGTGTAATCTAACTTATGGCACTGAAGCGCGGTCAGACTTACTACATTAAAGCAAAGTTTTTCTGATTAGAAACAATTCATTTTAGGGCTGTTAAAGGGATATTCACTTGGACTATCTAGTACAGTTGAGTACTAGTGCACACTACAAAATAACATATCATGCTGTGCCAATGATGTGAGCACAAACAAATAATAACAAAAACAACAATGACAGCAAAAATCAATCAAACAAATGACTATTACAACGTAAGCCCATATAGGCCTCATCTCAAGGCTTAAAAATAACTTATTTTCTTGTGCGTCACCCAAGTGAACTCTGCCATCTGCTGAACTCTGCCTCTGCCTACACACTTAAAATCCTCACACACACAATGATGCATAGTGAGCACAGATAAAACACACAGTTCAACCATAATACTTCAGACTTCACTTTTTTTGTATTCGTTATTTCACCTTTTCCATATAATATGGATTTGTCTTTCAGGATATTTTTACTACTGCTGCTGTATTTTTTTTAAATGTCACCAGAGTCACTATGAAACGAATGTAACAATATCTTTTAGGTTTTAACCACTACATGCCCATACTACAGTGCCCACTGTAGTACACTGGACTTCATATGTTGAAGAGTCAAATGATGTGTTGATACTGTTATATGTGAGGCATGTTAGATGGTCTTGTCTTTAAATAAAATAGTTGCTTTTCCAAAGTGTTATAGATGCATAAATGGATTGTTTTAATAATAATAATAATGGATACTTTATTGATCCCCATGGGGAAATTACTTGTTTTTCTCTGCATTTGACCCATTCACTCAGTGAAGCAGTGGGCAGCCCACTAAGCAGGCGCCCGGGGAGCAGTGTGTAGGGACGGTACCTTGCTCAGGGGTACCTCAGGGTAGCCGTTAAGTGGATTCGAACCGCCGACCTTCCGATCATGGGGCGACCACTTTACCTACTGAGCTATCCCTGCCCTTAGCTTGTTGGTAAGGGTTGCTAGGCAACATGATGATGTTACAATATAGCAAGCACAATTTAAGTTCTGTGGATGTTGTTTAAATGTTATTGCAGTGAAATTAAAATGGCACAATGGTTTTCTCAGGTATTATAGGTGCATTAGTGCTAAAAATTTGAGCCCATTTGCATGTGGTTGATAGGCAACATGATGATGTCATAATGTAGATAAGAACCTTCAAGAAGTACATATATGGATCCCTTCTCATCACGCAGGAAGAGCTTGTGATGATATTGTATGAAAACTAACAGAGAGGTATAAGTTCATAAAAATATGTTTTTTGTTAGCTCATTAGATTTTACAGCAAAATCCTAAATACAAATTGAATTTGTACATGTAAATATATCAAAATGAGCTAAAAAAAAAAAAAAGCCTATGGACTGTAGGTGGTGTCTCATTTGCAGCATTTTTGAATTGGCAAAGAAACAATTCAATATAATATTTAATAGATTTTACTCCAGCATAATCCACAGTTGTATCTACCCTCTTTTTTTTTCTTTCTTTTTTTTTTTACCAGCCTTTTAACTCATTCACTGCCAATGGCTGGCAGTGAATGAGTTAATTCCAATTCCAGTAATTAAAAAAAATAATTCTCCCTATGTATCTGGGTCTTTTTTAACTAGTGGCATTTTGTACCCTTCTGGTTAGCCACCGGAAATACATGTCTCCCACATTCCTGTCACAGATGGATTTGGAAAATTCTAATTTAGAAGCTGGGCTGTCCACACACACATACATGAATCTATGTAAGCCTAAATGCATGCATGCCTGTCAGTGTTGCGACTTCCACGATTGCCTGGTTTCAGGTTACCAGCCACCTCTCCCTCGCCACTCCTGTGTATCACTCAGTCGTTTTTGCTGCCGCTTCCAGGAGTCTGGCTGTCTGCACTCTAAATAGAGTTGACCTCAATGCAAACTTTGTGCTGCTACTGTCTTTAACTCTGCACGGAAGGTGATACATATGCAATATGCACATATGTAAGTGTGTGTCTTTGTGTGCATCTGTTTGTGTACACACAAGTCCATAAGAATTTATTGCAAAAGAAAAGACGTGAAGACAACTACAGCTATACTTGCGAGCTACGTTAGCTCACTTGTGGAATTTGGTCTGGTATGTGCAAAAACACAACTGTATTCTCTACAGCTGAGGTTTTATATGATGCAACAACGTGAAATTTTGTCATTCGTACCACAACTCTGTTGTGCATCCTGAAATACATTACAATCAGAATATGCTTCTAAACCACTGGAACCAACACATGGCTACCATACAAATCACATCTGGCATGTTTCTGACAGAGGAAAGTTGAATTGCTCTGTATGCCCCACAGAAGAATGGGAAAGATGAAGATAAACATATAGTACATGATAAAGTTACTGAAGTAATGATGTGACGAGCCTGTAATTATATGGGAGAGTCACTGCACTTTTCTTGCCAAGAAAAACATACAGTAAACTCTATGAACACATAATTTTCAGGAAAGCTTATATGAACTCTAAACCTGCATGATGCATACTGCAAACTGTCATGTAGCATTGATTCAGAAACATAATAGGAAGTTTCCAGACAAGCTGGATTCATAATTCACTGCAACAGTCAGCATCTTTGAATACACTAAGAACTGAAATCACCCAAAGTTTCATGGGTTAAAACCATCTCACTGGTTGGCAGGTTAGCACAAAACATGACACCTTAAGCCTGATAGACTGTTTGTCAAACTGATAGTAGATCACTTTGAAATGACACGGGATATTGTTTATATTGATTTATACTTCTAGCTTTCTTAACCAGCCTTTGTGACCTTTAAATTGCAACTGAAAGATTTCAGGGAAGATCGACAACTCTGTTATCAGAATGGTCTCTGTTATTAGCTAGCTTGATTAGCCAAGGCAGTCCCTACACTCTTTAATGTTTGCTAAAATCCAATCTCTACATCTCCAGTTTGGAGGGCGGATGAAACAAGAAGGCTGACACGCACACCTAAGGTGATGTGAGTTCAGAGAAAAAGGGTTAATTAGGTTTAATTCAAAGCTGTTATTTACTCACTACCTTCAGAGGTACTTACTCAGCAAAGCAAAGAAGAGAGGTGACTTCAAAAGAGCCTGGCAACTTTAAACAGTGGAGGATGCACATTAGATTGCATTCTTTCAGTTCATATTGCATGACTTTTAGAAGTCAGAAAGGTTGGGTATGGAGCAGACATGAAGGGGAGATGTCAAAAGATACATTTACAGATGTAAAGACCCAATTAGCAGAGTGGCCCATATACTGTGGGGGTGGAGTGGCTGCCATTCAGATACTGAATCCTGTCAAAATGTCATGCATTGTATAAAATGATTATTGGACTTTGACACTGAAATGTCACGGGTAACATCTTACTGTTTTGCTGTGTTATCCGTTGGTATTTGAGAAAGTCCCTAATTAACACATCCGCCAAAACTGTCAAAACAAAGATGTGTCTTACCTGTCACAAACACTTCATCATATTCAGTGGCAGCACACGGACAACCCTGACCCCTGAAAAGTGGCTGCAAAGGGCCAACAGCTGCTGTGATAGAGAGGTCGCGGAGAGAGATCACCCTCCTGTGGTGAAAGGAATTCATAATTAACGCATTTCCACCTGGTTCATTCTACATCCTTTACAGACCAGACCAGGTTTTGAAAGGTCTGCATAGCTCAGGTAGATCAAAGCTGTGGAAACAGGCTCTCTCAAACTGTAAGACATCAACCCAATTAGCTTTTAAATATTCAGTATACACATGTTACCAATTAGAACCAGCTGGATAGGCTCCAGTTATACAAAGTCAGAAGACGAAATAGGAATAAGTCTAAAATGCTCTTCCTATAATTACATCAAAATAAAAGCATTCTGTGTGAAACGGCTTTAAAAAAAAAAGTTGCTATACATTCGTTTGATTTTTTAGCTCTATGTGCTTTTCTTCACATCTGAATTCTCAGAGGAAAAGCTAAAATTCATATATGATAATGTGTTTGCGATGTTTTCTTTTAAAATCCTATTCTTTCAAGTGATAAAAATCTGTGTATTTGAGTAACAAGAATTGCAGATTTGAATATTAATAGTGCAGATAAGATGGTGTATTTTTCACATAAAGCTGAAAGGATCCCAAGCTGTTTTACACATCTTGTCATTGGAGCAGAAATTGTTTTCCATTTTCATAACTGTCCAAAAACACAGAACGCGAATGACAGTGTGCGGAGGTGTAAACGACGTTAACAGCAAGTGTGCAGTCAATTGAAAATGTAACAAGAAACAACACAAGACAACAAGAAGAAACAAATAACTGAGGAAACCTTTTTAGGTTCATGGAAGTTGTTCTGCTGTCTGTGATCGTGGGTGATTAGGAGGACTGTGTCCCCGAGGGGCTAAGCCCACATAAAACCCTTCACTCTCACTTGTCTCTCCTGCACTGAGCCTCTCTGGGGAGGGAGAAATCACCCAGTGTGCTAGAGATGTGTCACCGTGCGATATGTGTGTGAGAAATGGATTTTGATTATTTGGGGGAAGAAGAGGCTTCTGGGTGGAGTAATGCCTGATAACACTGTCACTAAGGTAATCATCCATGACAAATTCTTCCTCAGCGGAGAGGTGGGCAGCCACAGATGCTGATTCTGGAAACTTGTAAAACCAGTAGTTGCCAGTGGTGAGTTTGGCTCCAGTGAGACTCAGACCATGTAGACACTCTGCCTCTTGAACCTTCTGGTGCCAGCTGGTCAATGTCAAAGCAGCAAATCCAACATCCCTAATGACTTCCTTTTGGTAATCATCTGCCATATTATGGAATTTAGTATGCTGAGGTTAAAGTCATCTCTCTCAAACCTTACATGCATCCTTTATTGTCCATGTGTGATTGCTTGGCTACAAATATAAAACAACATGGCTTTGTACTCATAGCTTAACACGAATACCATCAACTACCACGCTTCCCAATTACAATGCTATTATTCAGCATGCTGACATAATATGGCGTTATTTATGTGCCACTATTCTGAGCGCACGTAAAAAAGGTTTGCAAGTGTAAGTGTTGCATTTTGAGGAGAAATTTATTTTGAGTGAAGAAAAGCTGAATTTGAGTGAACAAAATTACAGTGGGGCAAAAAAGTATTTAGTCAGCCACCGATTGTGCAAGTTCCCCCACCTAAAATGATGACAGAGGTCAGTAATTTGCACCAGAGGTACACTTCAACTGTGAGAGACAGAATGTGAAAAAAAAAATCCATGAATCCACATGGTAGGATTTGTAAAGAATTTATTCGTAAATCAGGGTGGAAAATAAGTATTTGGTCAATAACAAAAATACAACTCAATACTTTGTAACATAACCTTTGTTGGCAATAACAGAGGTCAAACGTTTACTATAGGTCTTTACCAGGTTTGCACACACAGTAGCTGGTATTTTGGCCCATTCCTCCATGCAGATCTTCTCGAGAGCAGTGAAATGGCCTAGTCCACCACCTTTCATTGTTTATACCATTACAAAAACAAACAAACAAACAAACAAACAAACAAACATAAAAATGAAAAATCACCATCAGCCCACCGGGCAAATGTCCAGGATGCCCAATGGCCAGTCCAGCTATGCGGTCAGCTGGTGGGTAACAGGCATCTCCGAGAACGTTAGAGCACTTATGTGATGTCTTGATGAATCAAGCAGATATTTGAAGTTTACACAGCACCATTCTCGCATGAAAATATCTTAAAAGTTTATTTTGTGACCAAGAAAGATTAATATTTCAAACTCCGCCACTCTGTGTTCCTCCGCCACTGCCTCGTTTGAGTTTTGGACGAAATGGATTCTGG
The DNA here is from genome assembly GCF_964374335.1 of Astatotilapia calliptera. NCBI lineage: Eukaryota > Metazoa > Chordata > Actinopteri > Cichliformes > Cichlidae > Astatotilapia > Astatotilapia calliptera. The sequence goes on along the minus strand of NC_137427.1, from coordinate 28,330,542 downwards.
GATATTGCATTTCGTCATTTCGAGCTGATTGGAGACCAAAACAGCCAATCAGATTTTTTTGCATCCAAGTCTGTGATTGGCTGGTTTTGTGGCACAAATATAACGGTGTACAGAAAGAGTTGAGCGCGGGCAAAAATGTTGAGAGCGCGAGCAACACATTGCGAGCAAGCGCAAGTGCAAAGACTGAGCGAGCGAGAGGGGCTGCTGTTGTGTGTGTGTGGATAACAGCAAACACTGAAATACATTTTCTGCACGCAGCAATGAATTTTGTTCACTCAAATTCAGCTTTTCTTCACTCAAAATAAATTTCTCCTCAAAATGCAACACTTGCACCTGCAAACCTTTTTTACGTGCGCTCAATTTTTTTTTTACGTGCACTCAGAATAGTGGCACAAAAATAACGCCATAACATACTAGTATTTAGTAATTAGCATTAAGAACAAGAATCAGATGGGGATAATATAAACACTAGTGAGCAATGTTGTGACTGGAAAAATAATATGTGTACAGGAGATCAGGAAAGTCAAGAGGTTCAGCCTCTAAGCTGCATGAATGCCTGTTCCAGATTTTCTATGAATCCATCCAATATTGTAAAGACCCCACACTCAAAAACCTTGAATGGGAATTCCATGATGCTACCAATGAAATTCAGACATCAACAAAGTCTTTAGTTTTTGAATATCCCATATTTATGTCCACTAAGCCAAGCTTTCCAAGGAATGCTAAAATATGCAATATATATATAAAAATTCCCCTCTCACCCCTGCGGGCGGTCTTCAAGCTCGGGTCCTTTACCAGAGCTCTGGGAGCTTGAGGGTCCTGTCCAGTATCTTAGTTGTTCCTAGGACTGCGCTCTTCTGGACAGAGATCTCTGATGTTGTTCCTGGGATCTCCTGGAGCCACTCACCTAGCTTGGGAGTCACCGCACCTAGTGCTCCAAATACCACTGGGACCACTGTTACCTTCACCCTCCACATCCTCTCCAGCTCTTCTCTGAGCCCTTGGTACTTCTCTAGCTTCTCGTGTTCCTTCTTCCTGATGTTGCTGTCATTCAGTATCGCTACATCTGTCACTACGGCCGTCTTTTTCTATTTGTCTACCACCACTTTGTCTGGTTGGTTAGCTATCACCATTTTGCCCGTCTGTATCTTGAAGTCCCACAGGATCTTAGCTCGGTCATTCTCCACCACCCTTGGGAACATCTCCCATCTCCTCGGGACTTCCATTTGAGGTGGCAAAGCATTACCAAGAAGTCAATGTCTGACTTTTTGCTAACTTTATATAATATACTTCTCAACCCTTAAAGAAGTGCTTCTTTTGTTAATTTAGATTTACTGCATTGAATAAGTTTCAATGGCTACACCGTAATTCTCATATGTGTAAACTGACACATATACTGTGCCACATACTACTTAATAAAAACACTTTAACAAAATCTGTAAAAATATTTTTACATCATCACAGCTTATTTATTCCTATTCTCTGCATATTTACACAATGCTTTTGATTGTTTCACACATTTGCTCTTACTAGTATCACCCTCTGACACTAAGTCTCTTAGGAAGAACACAAATAACTCGCGCATTAATTAAAATGGTGGTGAGAAGGGCTTGAAAGTGGTTTGATGGAGAGTGTTGCCTTCTATCTAATTTCAGATTAAATTCTCGTCAGAAGCAGTGGCACCATGGAATGGAACAAAATTGCCTCTTTGATTATAGAAGCTATTCTAGATTACTTTCTCTCATAACTTTCATTTCCAAAACTTTTAGCCTCACTGAAAATGAAATGTCTTTTTCTCCTGGTTAAATATAAAAATCGATCCTATTTATGAAACAAACAAAGAAGGGTAAACCTGCATGTCAAACAGTACGTAGGAGTAAGTCGTTTAAGTATCCATCCTTTTTAGCATTTTTACACTCACTGTAGAAGTGGTTGAATCAATAATTTAAACAAATTTGATGGTAATAAAACTTCAAACTACTAATTTAAGCTGCGTATTACCATGTACAGCTAAACAGGTTAAATTGTGCAACAATATTCATTTTCACCAGCCGATATAAGAGAGATTGTTTTTCTTTTATTTGTTACAATGCTAGCACAGACCACATAAAGTTAGCCCCACACAGGGACAGAAATGACCTGTGTGTACCAAAACATGAAATGACAAAATAGGTTAAAGACCTCTCGCACGGTTTATGTTAGTACATAGCTTACCACATCCGTTCAAATCGTATTTTTTTAATATTATCATGGCTGCATGCCACACAATTTGCCAAAGGTGCCATATTATTTACATGACATTAATCATTTGTTTACATGAGATGCAGTGATAAAAGTAGACTTTACTTTGGAAAAACTGTTGATTTAATCAGCAGTATTGATTAACCCCTGAGCATCACCAAAAAAACTGTTGGTATGGCAACTGAAAAAGGTGATAAACTTCAGATAGAGTATTTTAACAATCTTTAATACAAATCCATGAACTTTCTTATCATAAAACGTGTTTATTGATGCAGCGCCTTGATTAAAAACCCTAGCATATATTGTGTTGCCTTCTTTGGGATTATAAAAACTTCCTGCTAATTACTTTTTTCATTAACATTTTTTTTCTTTGCCACCTACTACTTGAAAGCACACATATATAGTGTTTTATTTTACTTTGCAAAGCACAAACAGGACTTTTATCAGTAGTGCTCACCCCCAACAGGTTGTGGCAGATGGCTGCCCCTCGCTGAGCCTGGTTCTGCTGGAGGTTTCTTCCTGTTAAAAGGGAGTTTTTCCTTCCCACTGTTGCCAAAGTGCTTGCTCATAGGGGGTCATATGATTGTTGGGTTTTTCTCTTTATGGTAAATGGCCTGCATTTGTATAGCGCTTTACTCAGTCCCTAAGGACCCCAAAGTGCTTTACACTACATTCAGTCATCCACCTATTCACACACACATTCACACACTGGTGATGGCAAGCTACATTGTAGCCACAGCTGCCCTGGGGCGCACTGACAGAGGCGTGGCTGCCAGACACTGGCACCACTGGGCCCTCTGACCACCACCAGTAGGCAAACACGGGGTTAGTATCTTGCCCAAGGATATTTGGCATGCAGCCAGGAGACAGCCTGGGATCGAACCAGGCTGTCTCCTGGCTGCATACAGGCCATTTGTAGGGTCTACCTTACAATATAAAGCACGTTGAGGCAACTGTTGTTGTGATTTGGTAATGTATAAATAAAATTTAATTATTAGGGAAAGCACTTATGGCCTTGTTAAAAAAAGAAACTTCAAACCTAGTGAAAAATGTCAGATCATTCGGACCAACATAAATGAAATGGGTCTATCTGTCATGAACCAGCTGTGTGGAGGCAGATGAGGACCCAAACGCAAAACTCACGGAGACAGGAACTGAACTCAAAATCACTGCTTTATTGCAGGCTTCACAAAGAAACAGAACTAAACTGGTAATGCTAACAGAAGACCGAGGGAACGCAGAAAGACACACAGGTTCAGGGAGGAGACATTGACGACGCAACACTGAACTGAGGGAGACATGCACATAAATACACAGAAGGTTAACGAGGGAAGTGGGAGCACACGGGGAACACAGCTGACACAGATAATCGTAACGAGACAGGGCAGGAGTGAACACAACATGACGCATACTGACGAGAGACTGTCAAAGTAAAACAGGAAGTACACAGAGGTTCAGACAGGAGGAGAGAGAGCACAGACATAACGGGCTGGGGGCTCACAGATGCACAGAGGGGCACACAGGGGGTAATCAAATAAGGAACATCTTTAACAGAACCTAGGAACCACGGCATAAGCAACAAAATACAAGAAAACTAAGAATGCTGGGCCAACATGGCCCAGGACCATGACACTATCCATCGCTTCAGCTCCAATAACCTTGTTTTTTTCCTGTTTCAGTACAGAATGGCAGGGGTATGGAACTCTGTTCCTCTTAGATTTTCCTCTAAGCACTTGATGCAAATAGTACTTTGAATCCAGGACAAAAAAAAATTAAATCAAAATAAAGTCTCCATTCTACAGAGCCCCGCAGGGGACATGGGAGAAAAAAAATTAAGACGGACTTTTGCGAGATATCGCAAAACAAACTCAGGATCTCGCAAAAGTCTGTCTTAATTTTTTTTTCTCCCATGTTCCCTGCGGGGCTCCGTACCATTCCCTTAAAAGTACAGCATATAATAAACAATAAACAGCCCTTTATATTAAAATTTGGTGAAAAGCTAACTGCTTTTAGCTAACCAACAAACAGTAATTTGGTAATTATCTAAAAGTGAATACACCTAATAAAAGAGTATGTGAGAAACAAGGTATGCAACTTTACTAACTGCTAACTGCAGTTCATGAAGATCTATATTTGACTGGATATATGAACAAGACTGAGCTGACTATATTTTTATTGAAAAATCAATCATGACACTGAAGAACAAATCTTACACAACTAGCAAATAGTCAGTGTTGTTCAGTATTATCAGAACAACAATAATTTGCGCAGCAGAAAATAACCTCTATTTTGTTTATCAGGTCTCCCAATATGCAAATTTCAGGAACAATTTGTAGCTTATTGAGTTTAAAGCCACAACTTGTATCAGATGATAACTAAAAATGAAGCGTATAGCATGCAGACATGTAATGGCATTGCTTAGTGAGGTAAGAAAATATATTTACCATTAAAAAAATAAAATAAAATGATGGTGCTGGTGTTATCAGCGACATGGTTCAGGCAAAACAAAAACAAACAAACAAAAAAAGCAAAAAACAAACAAAAAAACAATTTAAATTTTCCTCTACTGTAATTTGTTTGAAAATTAACTTTGCATGACTTAGGACTTGCATGAATTTGGATAAGTGACCTGTTTAAAAAAATCCTGTGTATAAAAGCATGTGTTTTTAAGAGATATCAGACTCTCTAGTTTACCACCAGATAAAATCATTTTTGCACTGCTGGGCAGTCCATCCATCTAGTGAAGAAAATTAGCATTGATTAGCTGGAAGAACATCAATTTGCATTCAGAGTAGTCCATGATTTCCAGTTCTTAGTCATTTATCACACTGCTCACTGTATCCTTGAAACATGTTTTTTTTTTTAACCAACTTTGTTGCCCAGCAGAAATTATCTGCCAGCTGAAATGTGATAAAATAAATGAATTTACTTATTCCTTCTATCATTTCATACAGTTGCATATTGATTTTTGTCTATTTCACATTATCTATAATATAATAATATATATAACCCTCTCTCCCCTCATTCGCTTCGCTTCCATTTTGTCTAATACTGCTGATCTGCCATTAGACTGAAACAATATTATACACTCACATGTATTTTAAGCTTTAAAGCAGATTTTTCTGCGGGCTGTAAATCAAGTTTAAAAAGATGATGTTTGGTCCTTTAAAGTCTTAAAGGCATCACAAAGGCACTCTCTCTCACACACAGTTTAAAGAAAGTTTTGCTTTGCAGTATTAGTTTTCTGTTTTCATATTCTGCTTCCTGTATAAGCATGTCCTGCTTCTTTATCATCACTGCACTGCCAGCTTGATAACAGACAAAAAAATAATTTAATCTGCAGCGGAGCAGCACTGGACTTCTCAAAACTGTCACTGACAGTAACTTTTGATGGCAGAGTATCATAAATAGTTTGAGACATGAATATCATTTGGCTTTTTAATTGTGGCTTTTATAATATGTTATTTCAGAGCTTAATCTAAACAAAGATTTTCTTGCTTTTCCGTGAAAGTAAACAGCAGTACGTGACCCGTTGTTTGTTGTAGTACTTCTACAACAAAGTCTGCTGCTCACTGCTGCAAGTGTATTAACTCAAGGTCACTCTCTTCAGTCCCTTTGTGTCAACTCATTTATCCATTTCAAGGCAGCCGTTTCACCTCTATTGGTGTACAGAATCCCATCTAGCAAACTTGCACCACCAATCTTTCTAATTTTGTTCAATTTGAACTGGTATTTGCTGGTATGCACTGCAAAATGTGTTCAATTTCAGGATATTATACTTTTATTTGAGATGGTGGGAGCATATAAAATAGAGTGATGTTGGGATACTAGTGGCCTGGATTTTATTATTGAGAACACTTTCATTTATCTTGATCTTGATCTGTTTAATGAAACATGGCTATTCTTCTAGGTATTAATAGTATTCCCAAATTAGACAAGTAAAAAAGAAAATTTGTACTTTTATGTTGATTGAAGCTAACCAGGATAATCTGTTGGGTATAGCTTCACAGAGAATAAAAATGTATTAATACTGCAAGAAAATGAGTGCATTCCCATATGCTTTCACCTTATTAGCATGCTAACAAGGTAAAAGCATATCAAAAAAGTTTGTAATCTGCAAAGGTAAACATAAGTAAAATTACAATGTTTTAGGCCTTTTTGATTATTACTGCTTATAGCTCATGAAAATCAGAAATTCAGCATGTCAGATGACAATCGCTGACATCCTCCACGAGGAGGGCGAGCCACAAGAGGTCATTGCTCAAAAGGTTGACCGTTCACAGAATGCTGTATGAAAGGAGCTACAACCACCACATTCCTGATAAGAACTCACTCTTGTGTCAGACAATCTTAGAAGCGTCTTAGCTACACTAAAGATGATAAGAACTGGATTGTTGTTCAGTGTTCCCAAGTCCTCGGATGAAAGAATAATTTGGATTTAATTTGGATAACAAGATCTGAGATTTTTGAAGAACAGTGGAGAGACACAAAATCCAATGCATCTGAAGTCCAGTGTTAAGTTTCCACAGTCTGTGATGATTTGGGGTACAGTCTTATCTGTTGGTGTAGGAAGCGGTTGGTACTTGTGTTTTACAAGTCCAAAGCCAACACTTTAGTCTTTAATCTGCTGACGAGCTTTACGCAGATGCTGATTTGTTTTTTGTTTTATTTTGCATCATTTAGCACAATACCGGAAATACAACCAAATGATTTGTTGACCATTTCTTTTTTACAGTTCTTAATTGGTTTAGTCAGCTGAAACGAATCTATCTGGGACTCTCACAAAGAAGATGAGAAACACCTCACCCCAAAATATCAATGTGTGGAAGGGCACAACCAAAGCAACCTGGGCTTGAATAACAACATAGCAGAGCAACATGCCAATCACCTTCATACCACACCCAAGTCATTTCAATTAAATGTAATTTTATATATATAGCACTAAATTACAACTGCAATCAGTTACAACAGCTTTATAATATAGACCCTGCAATATTACAGAGAAAACCCCAACGATGTTGCATGTTGATGTTAGGCTACAGTGGGAAGGAAAACTTCCCACTGTAGCCTAACACCTTAAAACTTCCTTTTAACACAAAAAACCTCTGGCACAACCAGACTCAGGGACGGGCAGCTATTTGCCATAACCATTTGGGGGTGAAGAGGAAAAGAAAAGAGCAGAGGGATACAGGACAACAAATAATAACTAATGATTAAATGCAGAGTGAAAAGAAATGAGTGAAGAAGAAACATAGTGCATCATGGGAACCCTTCAGCACCCTACACCTGTATTGCAGCGTAACTAAGGGAGGATTCAAGGTCATCTGATCCAGCCCAAACTATAAGCTTTATCAAAAAGGAAAGTTTCAAACCTCACCTTAAAAGGAGAGAAGGCATTTGTGTCCAAAATCCAAACAGCTTCCACAGACGTTGATGGCTCTGCCTTCCATTAACTCCTACAAACCACAAGTAAACCAGCAGTCTGAGAGAAAGCGCTCTATTGGGGTGAGAGGGCTTTATCATAAGGTGGGACCTAGTTATTCAAGACCTTCTATGTAAGGAAAAGGTTTTTACAATTTCAAAGCTGCAAATATGTGAACTACCAGGAAAGGTTTTTGTGTTTCTGTGCGTGGAGAGAAACTGTGGAATAGTTTGATTGTGGAGTTGCAACAACATCCAAACATAAAGTAGTTCATGTCTCTGATTAGAAATTTGGTGTGTCATACCAATTTGAATTGCACAATTAACTTTTTAAACCTGGAGGTATTGACTTTGTTGTGTGGAAGTTAAGCTAGATAAATATTAGGTGATAACTCATGGGGAATGGTTTGGATTAAACGGGTGTGCTCTTCTTGTCACTCCTTTTCGATATGTATCGATATCTATCTTTTCACTTAACAAGACCAATATTAGAACTTGCCATTGTGGAGTGCAAGCTGCAAGGACAAGTGAGCTGTAAAAGAAGAAACATTTTAAGGTAGCAGATCATTACATGAAGGAACCTTTTAAAAACAAGCGCCTTCATGCTCACAGGTGTGCACACGGGTGCTCACACACACAAACGACACCCTTTTTGGCTCCTACCTCAAAGCACAGTGTGCGCTGTCGATCTTATTGTTGCACAATAATGTTTAATATTTAGTATTTAATATTTACTGTTATATTCCCATATATCATCGTGATGTTGTTTACTCTATTGCTCTCATTTTCTTCTGCTTATATTACAATAACATGTAATATTTATTATCTACTGTTATCTACTGTTAGCTAGTTTATTGTGATGGTGTTGTTTTTATTATGTTGTGCTTTGTTGTTTGTTTTCTAATCTGGTTTTTTATCTCCATACAGGTGATCCAGGTGCTTTATTTGTTTTTCTTTTTTTTTCTTCCCCCCTTTCTAACCATCTCTTCTCCCCTCTATTTTTCTTTCTCTCCCTCTCTTTCTTTCATTCTTTCTCCCTGTCCTATCCCCCAGTCATGTCTGTCCCGTCTTTAAAAAATGAAAATAAAATAAATACATAATTATAATATAATAAATCACTTGCGACACGTGGAAGGAGTTATGGATCCTCATATTCCGGGGCAGGCGAAGGCGGACAGAGACAGGGTTAATCACAGAGTCGACCTCAAAGGGACCGATGAAAGTGGGAGACAGTTTCTTGGACTCAGACCTGAGTGGGATGAATCTGGTAGACAGCCAAACCTTTTGTCCAGGTGTGTAGGTGGGAGCAGGGGTCCGGTGGCGATCCGCCAGGCGCTTATTGCGTTCCACCGTGCGGAGAAGGGAGGCCCGAGTCGCTCTCCAGGCGCGCCGACACCTCCGAAGATGCTGTTGGACAGAGGGAACAAAGTGCTCACCCTCGACGGCTGGGAAGAGTGGCGGTTGATAGCCCAAGGACGCCTCGAAAGGGGACACACCGGTGGCAGAGGAGGTAAGGCTGTTATGAGCATACTCAATCCATGACAGTTGCTCGCTCCAAGTTGACTGGTTAGTGGAGACCAGGCACCGGAGAGCTGCTTCGAGCTCCTGGTTGGCACGCTCCGTTTGGCCATTCGTCTGCGGGTGGAAACCAGAGGAGAGACTGACCTGAACTCCGAGGGCACTGCAGAACTCCTTCCATACACGCGACGTGAACTGCGGTCCTCTGTCTGACACAATGTCCGTGGGGATGCCATGGAGGCGAAACACATGGTCAGCTAGCAGCCGGGCGGTCTCTAGAGCAGTGGGGAGCTTAGGGAGGGCGACAAAATGAGCAGCTTTGGAGAAGCGGTCCACAATGGTGAGAATCACAGAGTTACCTGACGAGACGGGCAGACCAGTGATGAAGTCAACAGCGATGTGCGACCAAGGGCGGCTCGGAGTCGGCAGAGGGTAAAGGAGGCCAGAGGGTGGTTGATGGACGCTCTTGTTTTGAGCGCAGGTCGAGCATGCGGAAATATATTCGCGGACGTCTTTGGCAAGGGAAGGCCACCAGGCGAAACGTTGGAGGAAGGTAATAGTGCGGTGGACCCCCGGGTGGCAGGTGAATCTGGCAGTATGAGCCCAATGTAACACTCGTGACCTTACTGAGGGGACGAAGAGCAACCCTGGAGGGCCCGTTCCGGGGTCCGGTTCTGTCCGCTGAGCCTCTCGAATAGCCAACTCGATCTCCCAGGTCAGGGCCCCGACTACACAGGTGGGCGGTAGAATGGGAGAGTCCCGAGTTGCGTCTTCGGAGGCGGCGAATTGGCGTGAGAGGGCGTCTGGCTTGACATTACGGGAACCGGGTCTGTAAGTGATCGTAAACTGGAATCTAGTGAAAAACAGGGCCCACCTGGCTTGCCTGGCGTTGAGGCGTTTTGCCGATCGAATGTACTCCAAGTTCTTGTGATCGGTCCAGACCACAAACGGCTGGGCAGCACCCTCTAACCAATGGCGCCACTCCTCCAGGGCTAGCTTGATGGCTAGTAGCTCTCGATCTCCCACATCATAGTTGCTCTCTGCAGAGGTGAGACGGCGTGAAAAGTAGGCACAGGGATGCAGCTTACCTCCTTGCTGCTGGGAAAGCACCGCCCCCACTCCAGCGTCCGAGGCATCCACCTCCACAACGAACTGCCGGTCGAGATCGGGTTGGACGAGAATGGGCGCCGAGGCAAAGCGGTCCTTCAGATGGGCAAACGCACGTTGAGCTAGCCCATCCCAGCAGAAGGGAACCTTGGGAGAAGTAAGACGGGTCAGAGGCAGGACCAGTTTACTATAGTTGCGAACAAAGCGCCGATAAAAGTTCGCGAACCCCAGAAAGCTTTGAAGCTGTTTACGGTTAGAGGGGGTCGGCCAGTCAACAACGGCTTGAACCTTTGCGGGATCAGTCTTGAGGTTACCCCGATCGATGACGTGGCCCAGGAAGGAAACAGTTGAGACATGAAACTCACACTTCTCCCCTTTAACAAAGAGACGATTTTCGAGGAGACGCTGAAGCACTTGCCTGACATGGCGTCGGTGGTCGGCGACAGACTGGGAGAAGATGAGGAGGTCGATGAAATCTCGGAGCATGTCATTCACGAGAGCCTGAAACACAGCTGGAGCATTGGTGAGACCAAAAGGCATCACAAGATATTCGAAATGGCCCAGGTGAGTATTGAAAGCCGTCTTCCACTCGTCTCCCTCCCTAATCCTCACCAGATGGTAGGCGTTGCGCAGGTCCAACTTTGTGAAGATGGTGGCACCCTGAAGAAGCTCGAACGCGGAACTCAGCAGAGGGAGGGGATACTTGTTTTTAACTGTGATGGCGTTGAGGCCGCGATAGTCAATACAGGGCCGTAAACTTTTATCTTTTTTGGTGACAAAAAAGAAACCAGCAGCAACAGGTGAGGACGAGGGGCGAATGAGACCAGCGGCAAGTGACTCATTGATGTAATTTTCCATGCTTTCCCGCTCCGGTCGAGACAGGCTATACAACCTACTGGTCGGAAGCGGCGCGCCTGGGAGGAGGTCAATCCCACAATCGTACGGCCGGTGAGGGGGAAGAGAGCGTGCCTTATCTTTACAAAACACTTGCGCCAGGTCGTGATAGTCAGACGGTATGGAGGACAGATCAGGCGGTTCTGAAATAGTTTTATTGGGTGGTAGGTTCATGGCGGGGGTGGCGGCTTTTAAACAGGACATGTGACACTCCTCCCCCCACCCCGAAATACTCTTTTTCCTCCAATCAATCACAGGGTTATGTTGACACAGCCAGGGATAGCCCAAGACTAGTGGAGTGAGTGGGGCCTTAAAGACGTACAACTGTATGGTTTCCGATTCCCCGACGCGCCCGTAGGTGCTCATCCAACTTCACACACAGCGTAATCACATCAGACAAGGTCTTAGGAACATCTCTCATCATCAGTTCTCTCTTTAACTCATCACAAACATTATTCAGGAGAGTACTTATCAATGCCGACTGCCCCCAGCCAGTCTCTTCGGCCAAGGTCCAGAATTCGACCGAAAAATCCGCCATACTCCGCCTCCCCTGCTTCAAATTTAACAGTCTGTGGGCAGCCGCCTCCGGTGCCTCTTTCAAAAACACTCTTAAATTTGGTGAGGAAGTCCTCATAAGAAATGTCCGGGGCTGTTCTCAAAACAGCTTGCGCCCAGTTTAATGCGTGCCCGCGTAATAGTTGAACCATAAAGGCGATTTTGGCCCCATCTGTCTCATATGTTCTTCGTAACTGACGGAATTGTAGTGTGATCTGAGTCAAAAATCCACCACATTTATCGAACTCACCCGAGAAAGGCTCCGGCGCTGGTAACGATCGCTCCGGTGGTTCTGTGGGGGCCGGCGTGGGGGAAACAGGCGGAGCGGCTGCAGAGGGACTGGGAGCCGATAGCTGAGGAGAAACAGACGGAGGGGGTGAGGGTGGGCTTACCAACGGTAGACGTTGAGCGAGGGCTTGAGTGAGTGCGGCCAGTTGTTGATTTATGTGCCGAAGCATGTGTTCGTGGCGTTCCAGAATTGCCTCCGGGGTGAGGACGGGTTGCTGGGTGGGGTTTGAGTCCGCTGAGTCCATGATGGCTGGATCGTTATTGTTACGGTTGGAAGGAGGACTCAAGCGCAGGACTCCGGTACTGATGCTTACAAGAAGAGTTTATTTACAAGTCACCAGGTGTATATACAAGAATGTGCAGGGGGGTGTTATATACAGCTGAGTGGGGGAAGAAGGGGTCTCCAGGGAAGTCCAAGGGAAAGCATACGTTCTTCAGAATATCCACTCACACGATCACAGGTTCACACTCCAACACTGCCACACGGGAAACACACGGGGAAAAATCCAAGAGGTTCTGTAGACAGGGAGACAGGGTTAAGGACGATGCACAGAGGAAAACACTCTTCACTAAACTTGCTGTAGCTTTGACTTTACTAACGCGTGGTAGACAACGATCCAGCGACGAACAGCAGTCACCTCCTGGCTTAAATGCTGCTCCCCTTAATGAGACACCTGGGTCTCATCTCCCGAGGGCGTGGGCCAAGGGTATGAACCCACAGTGAGTTCCGCCCCGGCGAGAGAGAAGAGGAAGAGAAACAGAGAGGGCTGATCAGCGTGCAGCTGATCCGCCTGGCCGTGACAAAGAAAGGCAAAAAAACCCCCCCAAAAAACGAAAAAAGGTATAAACAATATTTTCATGTGAAGTATAAATTATCAACAGGAATGAAATTTTAGTGGTTTAAACAATGTCAAGAGAGGAATGTCAAAGAAATTAAGTGTCCTTCAGTTTATGCATGAATAAGCTTTTTGGTGTATTCACCTTTTCTCAAACTGTTTGACCATGCAGGCAGTCAGCAATGAAAAAGCAGATCTAATGATGGAAAAAGAAGCAATTGCAGTTCTGCAATGGACACTTCTGTATGAGCTTTGACTGGGTTGCTTGGGAGAAATGAGATAGAGGTTGTGCTTTTCAGACCGATTTTGGTGAAAACAGGATCAAACTGTGCATATGGATGAAGCTGCGGATGAAGAAGTTTCTATGGACATTATAACATTTTTTCATCATGATAGGCACCTTTCAAGTATACAGAGGAGCTTCATACTTAAAGGATAGGCTTGGATGGAGTACTGCTTTCAACATGTTTGCACACAGTATGTGTATGCTTCACTGGGTTCGTGCAACAAGGCAATTAAAAAAGAGCGATAAAAAGACTTTGCTGGCTAGTGGAGATAAGCTTCACACCACTGCTATCATACACACATTATTCCTTTTTTTTGATTTCTTAAGCTGTCATTGCTTAAGGATCTCCCAGTATGCCGTCTTAGATTTGAGTGTTGAGAGATTTAAAAGTGACAGTTTGAGTTTTTTGATTTGCATTCCCTCTTTCAGTTAGGAAAAGCCTACATCATTAAAAATCCATCTGTATTTGCATTTACTTCAAATCTAGAAGGAAATCTTAAGCCCCTTGATGATGTGATGGATTCTACTAACAGACACAAGACTACTGTATAATATTATAATTACAGCGTCCACAACTTAAGAAAACACCAGCAAATAGAAAAATACAACAAGGTTTTACAAAATGGAACAGAAGTTGAAAAAAAAGGCAATAAAAGTGTTTCTGGGAAAAGAAGTGACAGAAACCCAAACAGGTGAAGAATTACACTTAGGTCTACAAGAAGCAGAAGATTTTTCCACGTTGTTAATGTGTTTCATTCACAGTATTTCTACAGTACTGTATATACATGTTTGCCTTTAGCTGTTTATAGTTAGTTAGTCACTTCTGCAGCTGTTCAATCATGTTACCGTCTCCAAAAAAGTGCTTCCCTTGTTTTTTGTCACTTTTATCGTATTTAATTTTTTTGTGAACTTTTTAAAATAGTGCTTATGTTGTGTTGTATTTAGCTTCTATTGTCTGTTGTGTGCTTGAGAAGATTTTTCTGTTTGTTGGTCTTTTCTTAAGTTGCATTGCACTTGACCTTTACGAGTCACCTATATTACTACTTATATAGTTAAATAAATATCTACTGTAATGCTAAAAATTATTTATTATTAGGTTAAAATTAAAAGAAAAAAACGAAAAGAAGCAATAAAACACTATGAAAACACCTCAGTACTGTTCTGAGTACAAAAGTCTTAAAAGTAAAAGTTAATGTTCTGCAGAAAAATGTCTTCCATCGGTGTTAAATTGATTAATATTACTGCTGCATGTGTTTAAGATTGAGGTCATTTAAAATACTTTAATATTTATATATATTTAATGTTCAGCATGATATTCTATAACATCACAGTTGTGATTCTCCTGGGAGAACCAGGTATCTCTGAAAAAAACTCAGCCCTACGTCTTGATTATTCCAAAAGTATATTAAAATATTAAATAAAAAAATTAGCTGAAATAAAAGACTTGAGCAGTGTGTGACATGGCTAACTATCAATATCCGTAAGGGGGATTCAAATATGACTGAAAAATGAAGGTGGAAAGTAAGATTAAACTTATTAGATTCAGACGTTCTCATAAGCCCCTTTCCCATTGGAACCTACTTGGATCGACTCGGCATAGTTCACCACGGTTGTACTTCTCTCATGACTACTTTATTCCTTCTTACATTCATGTTACCAATCAATCAGTCTTTTAAGTAAATTGTAGCAGAGTCAAGTGATATTCATGTCACCCAGGAAATGTGTAATCCTACAAAAGTGTATTACGAAGAATTTTTGAGACTGTAATATGAATTGTTTCATAACATTAGGGGTTAGAAATAGCTGAATGACACTACAACTTCATTATTGTCAGCGAGTGTCTAGCTGAAGGTCACGTGTAATGCTGACACGATAATGAGGCACAACAAGAGCAGTGATGTGTACAATTGCAGTGGATTTCAAACAGCTGAAGTCATGTTATAGTTATTTAGATATTGGCCTTCAAATGTGGCAACAAATGAACCACAGCTGAAAGCTTCTAGCTCTGTAGTTCACTAGCATCCTATATTTAATCACATTTTTCATGGATACTTCCGACTAAACAAAATGTTTCAAATGAATGTTAAATGTTCTTAAAAGTGCTATGTACAACTTTAGCAAATGTTATTTTACATACATCTAAATTACATCCATAAAAATCATGCACACAATAATAATACATTAGCAATGTGTGTCTTGCTGCTGGACTCTGCTCTCCATTTCACCTGGTGTGCGTGTTTGCTTTGCTGTTTGTCTGCTCCACGGAGCAGCGAACACACCCTCACACATTGTGAAATGGAGAGCAGAGGAACATGACAAAATAACAGCAGACTCTCACTTTGAGCAGAAATGCAGTGCGCATAATTTAGACAGCATAAATTAAATATTTGGAGCCCAAAGTTTCAGGCTGCACTCTTTTACTTTCACTTTTAATCTTGTCTCATTATAACTATGAAGAGTGCAATCAGTTTCAAAGGGAGAGAAGGTCTACGATGCACACACAGCTGAGCAGGCCACAAAACACTTAACAACAAACACATAGTGTTCTCTGCTACATTAATGTTGAAAGTCAACAATCAAAGGTATCTCAAAACTTGGGCTAAATAAGGAAAACTAACACATCAGTGAAATAGTATCTGCCTTATGATCCACCACAGCTCACAGGTTTTTGTAAGGCAGAAAGAATGTTTTGTTGTAATTGGTTGTGCAAACTAATGCGATTTAGTTTGCAAACAGTCATATCCAGGACAAATAAATCTCCCTTCTCTAAAATCTGACTAATACTCTTGTACATTGAAGGAAAGATGAACGTACAATAAACTGCCCTGATGATATTTTCATGCTAATCTTTTGATTAATCTTTTGATGGTGAAAGGTCACAACCAGACAAAGCCAATGAAGAACAAAGACGCTAGCAGGGAAAAGCAATGGATTTACCTGAGAAACAGTGAAGGCTGGTTAAGAAAAACACTCCAGTCTTTCTTTTTGAAGATCTGTAATCAGTCTGACAAATACTACTGATGATTTTGTGGATGGAGTGTGAAGCAGTTGCACGGCTGAAGCAATGCTGACAATTAGATGAGAAAATAGCAATCAGAGGCAGCAGTACATGCAGACTGCAGGTAGTGAAATAACGAAAAACCAGAGTATGTCAGAAATGCTTTTGAAGCATCTCTGATATACTACAGGTCCACAGTTCTCTAATATGGCTGTTGTTGATGGATACATGCTTGCTTTGCTCCAAACTTTTCAAAAGAAAGAGAAGGAATGACTCTGTGACAAATTCTCAACAACTGAAGGAATCAACTAGTGATATACATTTTTAGTGTGATCTGACTATAACTCTAATTTGGGTATAGGCAAACAAGACAATAGAAAGATAGATACAAGATGCACTGCATGAGAAACCTTCAAAGTATGTATGTTATAGGTGTTATATCTTTCATATTTACTTTACATTTTATTTAAAAAAAAAATAAAGGCCAATAGACACTAGGCCCACAAGAAGAAATTACATAAACGTCGAATAATTGCGGCTTTTGGCTGAGCTTATCTGAACCAGTTTGGTCAGAGGATTAATTGTGGAGGCAGTTTTATCTGTGTTCATTAGACTATAATAGATTCATATTAATAAAATGGTAATCACGCTAGTAAAGATGAGTGTTGGAGCATTTATGTAACAAATTATGTAGACCGCCTCAGTATCAGATCAAAGCCAGGCGACAAGTGACAAGATGACCTAACATTGCCCTTGAACGTTAAATTGTTTCTTTTGAATTGCCACATTTTCTCTGACAGTTACAATCCCAAATATTTAATAGCAAATTGTCTTGTCATTTGTAAGTATAACGTTAGTGATGTTTGAGTTGATTCACCACAATGTGTAAACAACAGTGCACTAAAAACATCCTTGAGGCTTCTTACAGCCCACAAGGCTTATGCTGAGTGTTATAGGTTGTAACTAATCATCCCTCAAGGCATTATTGCCTGTAGAATATTCACCTGTTTATCGCTCCCTATAGATCTGACTGAAATATTTTCTCTCAGTAAAAAAAATCTCATTGTTATTCACTGAATGCGCCGGAGCTTTGATGCATTCACGAGGGGCGCTGCAGATAAGAATTGAGTTTCATTGTAACCCCAGTTAATGGGTTTGAGGCGAAAGGAGTGACATTTTAAAGAACATAAATAAATAAAAGAATTTTTCTGTCTATGTAACTACATCTGACAGCCTCCACAGCGTTTGTCTAGGTGATACACATGCTACATTTGCACAAAGGTCAAAACGGAAAAAAGGTTAATCTCTTAGCTTGTGTCAGTAGGTAGAAACCTCGAAACATTCTCAGTTATCAAAACTGTCAATGAACGTGCTACATGTTTAAGCAATGATTTTATCATACAATTAATCTTTCAAGAGCTTGGACAGAAACAACCACCGAATTCAGAGTGTTAAAATAAGGCTGTAGAAAGGTAAATACTTCTGTTTCAAAAGTGAACTGTCAAAATGGCTATATGTGAAATGAAGAGACCAAAGATTGCAGAGCACGTTTAACCTTCTCTCCACAAGGCACACAGCTACCTGCTTCTCCACTGAACGCATATAGACAAATCAGCTGTCAAAATCAATCTAAAGAAGACGAAATGCGGACGTTTGGCGGAGTGAGTGGCAAAATAAGAAAAGGGAATTAAAGATAAACACACCACTAGTCATAATATATTATTATAACTCAAAATTCAGCTAGGCTTTTCGTTATCCAGTCCCAGTTTATTTATTTTTATTTTACTTTTGAAACATTTTTTGTAATTTTAGAATTTCTGTTACTTTCCTGCCAGATTAACATCACCTGTCTATGACACCAGAAACAATGAACAGGTTGACTGCAAAATACCTCGTCGAACATCTTTGCATCATGTGCACTTTTACATTTTAGTATCTTTCAGCCTGTTGTTTTGGCTTTGAGCTCTACTTTTGCAAACCCTCTTTTCCTAATTTTTTTGGGGGGGTTGAGTAAACCAGCTCTTATTAAACTTCAATAGATGACCTGCAGCAATAAACGTGAAGTAATCATAGTAGGTAACTGGTGAATTTTCCCCCCATAGTGAACAACTAAAGCAAACAGCTCATCACTGTAGGCCCCCAAATGAATATTCATTGGATACAAGAGAGCTTTGGATCTTCTGGGGCCACAAGTGCCTCATTTGCTGGTGTGAAAATGTTTTATTTATTTCTTATGAATAAAAAAAATAAACCTCTTCATTATCTTGCTCAGCCACGACATTGTTGTTGTTGTTAACTGTGCGGCTTATTTGACTCGTATTATCTCTTCAGCAGAAAATACACGAGTAAATTGACAGATATAGAAACATGCACTTGGACTTTGTGTAAGATTTTACTTGTCAGCTCAGGCGATGTCAGTACACGAGACAGTTTGTCACAATATTTTCATGCTTCTTGCAGAACACATGACATTATGAGGGCTACAGGACAATACCCAAACAAACACATAGAAACCGAAAATGTAGGCGCAGATAATAACTGCAGATTTACAGTGTTTTGCTGTGAAGTACAGAAAACATTAGATGACTACCAGAAAGAATAACAGATTAATAAAGAGAACAAAGGGAAATCAGAGTTTGGTAACTATTCACTGAAGTGGAAGTGGTCAGGAAATGTGCAGGATTTATTAGAATACCGTTCCTCGTTCTTCTTTTTAATTGTGTAAAAATACATGCTCATTAGTGTCTCTCTGCTTGAGCTGACTGATTGCCTGGTACAGGTATGCATGTAGGTGGCTTTAAATATATACTGGACTATTAAATATGCATGCTGTCATAGTTTCAGGAGTCATTTTTGAATCTAATTAATGCTTAGGAACTTTCAGCTTCTTCAACTTCTTTCGTCTGCAAGGAGTGGAGATATGCATATTACTCTTCTGGTTATTGTATTGCATTGATATTTCCTCAATACAATATAAAAATACATCAAGGTATTATCATTTGTGAATTTGCTGATGTTAACTATTTTTGACTTACCAATTTTAGTAATCAAATGAATTTTAATGAAATTGTACCAAAACAATCAGGAATCAGGAAGGTATTCATCAAATTGTTAGTTTGATGCCATCAAAGCACACTTTCATAGCAGAATTAAACTGTCATGTTTGTCTGTATTCATTACAATGTCTGTTTCATTAAAAAAGAAAAAACTACTCCAATTTCAGATGCAGAAGAACTTCGAGCTTTGTTTGCTTTTTTCTTAAAAATGAGCTGAAGTGTATATCAGTGGGCTTCAACTAGCTGTTTAATTGGTCTGTTCTAACCTAGATCACTCATCATTAAATTGAATTTTCTGCTTATGAGAATAAGCCACACTCTAACAAAAAATGTTTTCAGATTTTCTTGTTTCTGCTGCTCTGTGCCTCTTGCTTATTTTCACTCTGTCAGTTTGCACAGCTCAGTTACAATTTAGGTTAAATGAGGAGGCATGGGACAGAACTTAATGAGAATTTGTTTTTACTGCTCTTCCAGTAATTAGTTTGTTAAAGCAGAATGAAATGAGTGTGTCTCAGGAAACGTAAAATTGAATATTAATTAAATTACAAATGGAAATCTTGCTTGAATGTTAGAACAGTCATCAGACTGTGGGTATTTATCTGCTGCTATATTTTGAATTGAAAGCTGTTTAATTTCAAGCTATGCAAAAAGTTTTATGTGCTCTTCTCATTTGGTTTGTTTTAAAATTAATATTGTCAGTTGCTGGAGCGCTACGCCTCCTGCTTTGTGGCTTATATTCTTGATGTCATACACTGCAACTCTTCCAGACTTGAATGTGTCAGATGCATGGAGACAACCAGGTAATGAGATGTAGATATCCCACGCAGCAATTTCACAGCCTGTGTTTTCATCCCAGGGCTGCCTATCACTTCTGCAGGGATGGCACGCTGCTTCGATGATGACTGTCCTTCAAACGGCGGGGGGTGGAAGCACTGACACAAAGTCTGTGACACAGAACAGGGAGGGAGAAGACAAGGGCAAGAGGGTAACAAATGCTGAGGAAAATCCGCCAAATAAATACAAGCTTTAAAACATTGACTGGGACAAGCTTGCCATCAATGGAAGGCTGAAACATGCAGATGCAGAGTATCACAGACACAGAGAGAAACGTGTGCATTGTCAAAGTGTGTGAGCTGTGTACTGCTGCTAATGCATTTAAACAGGAGCTCAGCATTGTGTAAGCACAGAGTGACATTGAGGACAGAATGAATAATTCATTGTCCTCACTCCATGATCTCCACAGTTAATATGTGTTGCGCTATATGCGAGTAAGTTAGAAGGCAGTGGAAAAGACAATCACCTAATCATGCATATGATTATGATTGTATTTGTTTGACAGTATATGTTTCAGATCAGATAAGCCCATCCCTCCAGGGAATATCTATTTTAGGATCATTTCTGCTACAGTAAAAACATAAAAGCAATTTTGTGTAAAAGTTGTGGGCAGTTTAGATTCTTGCATCATCCAGTACTATCAGGGAGTCAACCTATCAGGTCACTCCACCAGGATGACAGGAAATGTTTAGTTACCTAGGTAACTCCAGTTCTCGCAATAGGAAGCACCTTTTAGTGTCACCCCTTATGGAACCTAATACCACATCTGTTTAAGATAGACCAATACAAAGACACAGAGTCCCCCAACCCCCTTTTTAATAGCCCCTTGTGCCACACCAGACATTCTCAATGTATTTCTTCTGCATCCACATGAATGTAGGGCAGTGTGGTGAGATACCTTACTCAATTTTCATAGAATTGAGTTAACCCGGATAACGAAATGTTATCTTTCAGACCTCACTCGGTATCTCACTATGGAACATATAGCCTACTCCAAAGCTTATTCCTGGTGGAATGTGCAGGACGCTGCAGTTCCTGGTATCCATATGCCATCAAAGTAGCCTCCACCAACGAGTGTGACAGCAACTGACAGGACACAAACCTCCTTCTACATGAAGCAGTCCAGGACACACAATGCTGGTTGCTTTTCCTAAACCCCTTTGGTCTTTGGTGGTGTAATGCTCACACAGGACAAAGTGAATTAAGTCCGCTTCTGGCTGAATAATTAGTTTCAAGGCAGAAGTAGTCTGAGTGGGAAACTTGGTATAAGTGATGCTGAAATATAAGCAAGGCAGGCTGCATAACAACTTGTCCAAATCTTTTGATTTAAAATACAGGAACTTCACACAACCACTTTGGAAAATATACATTTTCTTGATATCTGTACTGATGTGGACTAGGTAAGGAGTTAGAAATCAAAGGATCCTACATCGTTTGATTGAAATAAAAATTATTAGACTACCAATGGCTAAAATCAAAAACACCCTAGAAATCAAAGTGCTTGCATGCTTGACAGTATCTGGGCATGCTCCTAATGAGAGGATGGATCGTGTCCTGGGTTATTTCTTCCAAGACTAGTGCCAGTTGTGAACCTGCCAATTCTGGTAATCTACAGCAAATGCCAATCACCCTTCACGGTGCAAGGCAGTGAGGACAGGGCCCACTAGAGGACATTAGGCCTTCAAATCACATTCTTGAAGTTAGTTTTAGGCCAGTGGCCTACTGGATGTCATTTTGTAGCTCTGGCAGTGTTCACCCTGTTCTTATTTGCACAAAGGAGCAGATAACGGTCCTGCTCATAAGTTGTTCCTTCTACGGCAATATCCAGCTGTACCAGTACCTGCCTTCCTCCTAAAATATCTGCCATGCTATTGAGACTGTGCAGGGAGAAACAGCGAACTTCTGTCAGTTGCACTTATTGATATGCCATCTTGGAGAAGTAGTGAGTGCCAATAATGACATTAGCCAAACACAAAATTACTGAAAAACCAGTCAAAAAAGATGAGGGGAAAAATATTAATTAAAAAATGTTTAATGTTAATTTCAGTAACATCAAAGCAGCTGAAAATGATTAACAACCCCCTGTGCTACTTAACTGACCACATCAATATCCCAGAAGTTAAATTGATGCTATACGCTTATTTTTAAGTGTTTCTTTAACATTTTTGAGCAGTATACTTGTGCTTCTGTACACTAAAAGTAATAGAAAAAATATTTTTGTTTTCATGTGATGACTTGGGGTTGAGGTTAAACTAATCTGTATAAATTCAAAAAAGCAGTTTGAATTTACAAACTCTTTGCTTTTAACTGTCTGTGAGGTCTGTGTCATACTGTATATTAAAACTAGTCTGTTCTAAACTTCTTTTAGGTATGGCCTCTATAAGCAGGATGGATATTATTCTATTATTAAATAATTGTTTTTAACAACATAATTTTTGTGGCGGTCTGGAAATGCCTACCTCTGTTAAAAACTGACATGGTGTAGTACACATGTGACATCTGAGAGATTATTTTCTGAGCCAGTCAGTAGCCTGACCACTGCCTTCATATGTCCTGAAGGCTACATGAGTCCTACAAACGTCTATGTTGTCTACACCAATTGTTGCCCCATGCTGTTTTCAATAAATGTTCCTCATGTGGATTAAAATGATGAATATGTATTGTAACCCTGCTTCTGTGACTACACAAGGGGCCCTCTAATAAAGCTCTACAGACTCAGGTACACAGCACAAACTGCACCTACCAAAGGGTGGCACAGAATCTGAGTGGTTAGCATTGTTGCCTCCCAGCAAGATAGTCCTGGGTTTGAATTTCTCTGTCAGTTGGGGCCTATTTGTGCAGACTACATGCTGTTCTTATGACTTAGAGTTGTTTCTTATTTACTCTTGGTTCGCAAATGTTACACAGGATGGCACAGGTGCCATTTTCACTTAAAAAACATACACATTAAAATTCATGTTTTCACAGACACTGCTGGGAAAGATAAATCTGAGTTAACATACTGAATGCTGAACACAGAATAAGAGAAAAGCTCCACCTCTCAGGTGATAATGATTGCAAATATTGAAACACATATTAATGAAATGGAAAAGTATGGTAGTATTTCCTTTCGAGATCGTAAAGCGAGGCCGACAAGATCAGCGCAAAGCCAATTAATGTTTGTTAAAGCCCTGTGTTTCTGTGAGAACGATGAAAAACATCCCATGACTCTCCATGAAACAATTTAGCTTCACATAGAAACTTCTAAAAATAATAACATGAAAAGTGTCACGTGGTGAGGAGGTGAGTGAGGACCCAGAATGCACATATACAGGTGTGGATGTAATAAACAAAAGCATGACATTTATTTAGGCTGATGGGCTGGATACAAAGATGAAACGTGAAGTACTAACTTACGGAAAACCAAAAATACTACTTTTATATCTTTCAATTCAGTTCAATTTTATTTATATAGCGCCAAATCACAACAACAGTCGCCTTAAGGTGCTTTATATTGTACAGTAGATCCTACAATAATAGATACAGATAAAGACCCAACAATCATATGACCCCCTATGAACGAGCACTTTGGCGACAGTGGGAAGGAAAAACTCCCTTTTAACAGGAAGAAACCTCCGGGAGAACCAGGCTCAGGGAAGGGCGGCCATCTGCTACGACCGGTTGGGGTGAGAGAAGGAAGGCAGGATAAAGACATGCTGTGGAAGTGAGACAGAGATTATATTATATCTTGAGAGCAGATGTTGTCATTGAGGACCCCTTGGTAACTTGGGAGGCTCCTCCTGAGACTACGGGCTCCGCCTCGAGAGGAGCAGATACCACTGGCTCCAGGCTCAGATTGTATGGGGCCATCAAGCCCAGGTGTAGAAGTAGGAAGCCTTTGAAACTCGGGGGATGCTAGCTGGGGCTGCCAGGGCTCACAGCCGACTCTGTTTGAACCAGCTGGGGGTGTGCAGAGATCACAGGTGGCTCTGGTTGCACCAGCCAGCCCTTTGCAGATCTTGCACCCGACTCTAGTTGTGCCAGTTGGGGCTGCGCCAGCTGGGGCTCTGCAGGGCTGCAGCCTACACAGGTAGCACCAGCTGGAGCTACTGAGGCACCGCTGCCAACTCCAGAGGCCAGGTGCATGGTGCTTGGTCACTGCAGAGGCCCTGGGTTACACAGCAGTTCATGGTAAAGCCCCAAAAAGAGCTACAGTGTCTAGGAAGGACCCAAGTGGGACAACCATCCTCATAGATGTAGGAAGTGAACAACAGTTTCTGGAAGTGCAGGCTCAGCTACAGGCTTAAAATTCAGCCTCTGATTCGCGTGTATAACAAATAGTCTCTGTAGGTACAGGTTGCAAACAGTAAATAGCCCTTCTGGAGTCCTCCTACAGTTTCTTGAACAGCCCAGGGAGTGAAAATCACATGACCACAAAAAAAAATTGTCTATGGGAGGGCTGCTTAGCTACATAGTCTGGAGTTCCAGATATAGCAGGCTTAGGAGGATTACTAGCAGTCTAACTGAGCTGGATGCAAAACACAATTTGTAGTTTCTAATGAAGAGGCTGGAAAACAGAAATAGTTTTAGACTCATTCAGAGGAACACAGTTGGTTATTTCTGGCAGAGACACATGATGAACAAATTCCATGCAAGAGACACAAGCAGTCTACTATATTGCTGACTCAAAAAATACAGACTTGTTTTCTCTCAACAAAGAATCACACTCACACTCTTGTACCAGAAAACATGAGTTCAGGACTCAAATTGTCTTTCACTTTTAATTTAGTCAGCTTGGACACAGGAAAATAGTCCTTTCACCCAGAAGCAAAGATGTACAAAGATTATAACAGGAACTAAATGGCTTACAAACACAAGGCTCAGTCGCAGGTTGGCATACTCTTGCAAAGTACGTCAGCTCCGACCTTGAAAGTCCAGATTCAGAAGATCCAGTTTTGGCAGTAGAGAACTCAGAATTTATTCCTTAACCCAGAAACAGATAACTCAGATTTAGCATGATCCAGCACAGACACAGAGTCTGTCCTTTCATTACTAGCCAACTCAGGAACTGAAAATAGGGTCTTAGAATTGATATTGGTTGACTGACTCTGGGAAAACACTCAAGTGGCAATCAATTTTATTTAAGTGGAAAGTCTAAGGCTGCAGTGTTGAGGAACCCCACTTCCTCCTAGAGCAGAGGTCACTAACAGGTGGACCACAGTCTGGGTCTAGACCCAAAAGCTGTCCCAGATGGACCCGAACCTACAACTACAAACAGATTTAAAACCTGCTTCTATTTTTACTGGTGCAGGTTTTCTGGTCTTTATGGTAGTGGTTCAGTATCTGAAGAAACACACAGACTAATTCGATGCCTTCCCACGTAATACCACTGTGCATACCGGGCAGTAAACACTAGGATTCTGCAGTGCCGACCGCAGCGAGTAAGTTACACACGAAAAGATGTAGAAAGGAAAAGAAATATAGTGATGCATGAAGAAAAAAGAAAAGGAGAAATTCAGATGACTGCACTGGAGAAAGCTGAAAAAATAAAACAGAAAAACTGCGAAACAGAAAAAGGGAGAAATAAGGAAGAAATGGTGCTGTGTAAAAAAAATGTGGACAATGAGTACCTCCATTTAATAGGTAAATGCTGGACTTCTCCAAATGTAATCAGTTGACTGCCTATCAAATGTGGCCCCCAAAGAGCAGTTTGTAATAACTGACCTTTCACTTTCCGCCTCAAATAGTTTCTGAGACAACTTTCTCAGGTGTGAGGAAAGTAGCTCTATCCATCTTGGTCATTTTTGGCTCCACGCATGAAAGCAAGGCAGTTTTCTCCACAGTTAACATAATCAAAACTAAATATTATCTGAGGTTCACCACTGAGGACCTCCACGTGTACAAGAACGTCCTGAAATCCAAGCTTTTCCTCCCTTTACTTAAATTTTCTGAAGTTAAGCACTTCACTTGAATATGGATCACATTTTTTTATGTTCTGTTATTTTGAAATGGAGCCCTATATATGGAGCCATATATATATATATATATATACATATATATATATATATATATATATATATATATATATATATATATATATATATATATATATATATTAGGGGTGCAACGATACACAAAATTCACGGTTCGGTTCGGCTGATACTTTGGTGTCACGGTTCGATATTTTTTCGATACAAAAAAATGTTCATGCCTTTTTAATTTGCCATTTATTAAAATTATAAATATATGTTTTAACTCAAAAGTACAGTTTTTAAATTTAACCCTAACCCTTGTGCGCGTTTTTTATTTTGACAGGGAATGCGCACCTGCGGACCACTTATGTGCAGCCCTGGTTATTTAGCTCGTCATATTGCAGCCACAGAAATTATTTTGTCTATGAAACCATAAAGCTGCACTTTCTTTTTGCCTTATAGTCTGATTTGTCATAACTTCTCCGTTTTGTGGTAAGCTTTTCTTTGGCTGTCACTTCTTCACCCTGACCTGTCTTATTTGGCTCAGCAGAACTAAAATATATATTCTGCTGCTTTTACACACGGACTCACATAAGCTCAGCGATTCTCTGCGCGATCAACCTCTCACATGTTTAAGCTGCGGGAGATTTCACTTGTCATGTTTGCATAGTAAGCTAACGATTAATAAGACGATGTCAGAGGAATTGGTGCACAAATTATCATCACTCACAGATCAGTGCTGTCACTCTCTATACACAGTTCGCACGATTGCAAAGTGAAAGCAAAAAAACAAGCGCAAATTCAAACGCGATTTCAATATGTCACATATTGACAGTGGCTCACTGATGCCAATGACATAATTACCCAGCTACATTTCTGAAAGAATGCAAAAGCATTGACATATATTTTTCCTTCCTACAATAGCCCGACGGGCAGGGTAGCCCGTCTGAAAAGAATCGCTAGCCCCAGGACGTCGGTCTAGCGATTTTGCGAGCCCTGTA
The DNA here is from genome assembly GCF_964374335.1 of Astatotilapia calliptera. NCBI lineage: Eukaryota > Metazoa > Chordata > Actinopteri > Cichliformes > Cichlidae > Astatotilapia > Astatotilapia calliptera. The sequence goes on along the minus strand of NC_137427.1, from coordinate 28,303,556 downwards.
TCTGATTGAGGAATCACTCATCTTTGGAAAAGAGAGTTTATTACAGAGAAATGTGTCTTTCCAAAATAAAAGCTATACTATCCGCTTCTTCTGGGCCATATTCTCAGCAGCATAAGGAGAATCATGTGCTAACAGCTGTCTAAATGACTCGGCTAAAGTTAGTAGCATGCTTGCTTGTTTTTTTTCTGCTTCCACTTGTCTTTGCACTAGGATGATGTCGGCGTAAATGTGCAGTCATATTCGTTGTGTTCCCACTAGTGCTTTCAGGTTAATCTCGTTGAAATGACCTTAACGCCACAACACGGCAAATCTCCGTTAAGGAGCTACCGCCGATCGCCCCGTGCATGGGGCTAGACGGCCAACACGTTAACGAGCTAACTGCGCTAACACACTAGTTCCCACCCATGTAATTGAGCATTGCATGGCACATCCAACATACTGTTTTACTTTAGTCCATGACTCGCTTACCTTCAGGGTCATACGCCACATGAAAACCAAAATAATTCCAAACGCCAGATCTGAATGAGAGTGGGGGAGGTCCATGTTGCAAGTAGAGCTTAACTTCTGTCTTGCTAGCTTGCCCTGCGCTCTTCCTTCTGACTATGCTGTCTGTGTTGAGCGCTCAGTGGATCTGCGCTCGACAGTGCAGCCTAGGCGGAGTAGTCGAACGCAGATTCACTGAGCGCTCAACACAGACAGCATCGTCAGAAGGAAAGTTGATAAAATAAATTACAAATGTTGTATTGTTCGATACATATGCGTACCGAAAGCACTGTATCGAACGGTTCAATATCGATACGAATATCGTTGCACCCCTAATATATATATATATATATATATATATATATATATATATATATATATATATATATATACAGGGAGTGCAGAATTATTGGGCAAGTTGTATTTTTGAGGAATAATTTTATTATTGAACAACAACCATGTTCTCAATGAACCCAAAAAACTCATTAATATCAAAGCTGAATGTTTTTGGAAGTAATTTGTAGTTTGTTTTTAGTTTTAGCTATTTTAGGGGGATATCTGTGTGACCAGGTGACTATTACTGTGCATAATTATTAGGCAACTTAACAAAAAACAAATATATACCCATTTCAATTATTTATTTTTACCAGTGAAACCAATATAACATCTCCACATTCACAAATATACATTTCTGACATTCAAAAACAAAACAAAAACAAATCAGCGACCAATATAGCCACCTTTCTTTGCAAGGACACTCAAAAGCCTGCCATCCATGGATTTTGTCAGTGTTTTGATCTGTTCACCATCAACATTGCGTGCAGCAGCAACCACAGCCTCCCAGACACTGTTCAGAGAGGTGTACTGTTTTCCCTCCTTGTAAATCTCACATTTGATGATGGACCACAGGTTCTCAATGGGGTTCAGATCAGGTGAACAAGGTGGCCATGTCATTAGTTTTTCTTCTTTTATACCCTTTCTTGCCAGCCACGCTGTGGAGTACTTGGACGCGTGTGATGGAGCATTGTCCTGCATGAAAATCATGTTTTTCTTGGAGGATGCAGACTTCTTCCTGTACCACTGCTTGAAGAAGGTGTCTTCCAGAAACTGGCAGTAGGACTGGGAGTTGAGCTTGACTCCATCCTCAACCCGAAAAGGCCCCATAAGCTCATCTTTGATGATACCAGCCCAAACCAGTACTGCACCTCCAACTTGCTGGCGTCTGAGTCGGACTGGAGCTCTCTGCCCTTTACCAATCCAGCCACGGGTCCATCCATCTGGCCCATCAAGACTCACTCTCATTTCATCAGTCCATAAAACCTTAGAAAAATCAGTCTTGAGATATTTCTTGGCCCAGTCTTGACGTTTCAGCTTGTGTGTCTTGTTCAGTGGTGGTCGTCTTTCAGCCTTTCTTACCTTGGCCATGTCTCTGAGTATTGCACACCTTGTGCTTTTGGGCACTCCAGTGATGTTGCAGCTCTGAAATATGGCCAAACTGTTGGCAAGTGGCATCTTGGCAGCTGCACGCTTGACTTTTCTCAGTTCATGGGCAGTTATTTTGCGCCTTGGTTTTTCCACACGCTTCTTGCGACCCTGTTGACTATTTTGAATGAAACGCTTGATTGTTCGATGATCACGCTTCAGAAGCTTTGCAATTTTGAGACTGCTGCATCCCTCTGCAAGATATCTCACTATTTTTGACTTTTCTGAGCCTGTAAAGTCCTTCTTTTGACCCATTTTGCCAAAGGAAAAGAAGTTGCCTAATAATTATGCCCACCTGATATAGGGTGTTGATGTCATTAGACCACACCCCTTCTCATTACAGAGATGCACATCACCTAATATGCTTAATTGGTAGTAGGCTTTCGAGCCTATATAGCTTGGAGTAAGACAACATGCATGAAGAGGATGATGTGGACAAAATACTCATTTGCCTAATAATTCTGCACTCCCTGTATATATTAGGGGTGCAACAATACTCGTATCGGTATTGAACCGTTCGATACAGTGCTTTCGGTTCGGTACGCATATGTATCGAACAATACAAAAAAATTTATTTATTTTATCAACTTTTCTTCTGACGATGCTGTCTGTGTTGAGCGCTCAGTGAATCTGCGTTCGACTACTCCGCCTAGGCTGCACTGTCAAGTGCAGGTCCACTTAGCGCAGCGCAAGCTAGCAAGACAGAAGCTAGGCTCGAAATTGAACCTCCCCCTCCCTCATTCAGATCTGGCGTTTGGAACTATCTTGGTTTTCATGTGAAGCATGACCCTGATGGTAAGCGCGTCATGGACAAAAGTAAAACAGTATGTCGGATGTGCCACGCAATGCTCAATTGCTCTAGTGCGTTAGCGCAGTTAGCTTGTTAACGTGTTGACGCCGTTCAGCCCAACGCACGGGGCAATCCACGATAACGGAGATTTGTTGCGTTATGGCGTTAATGTCATTTTAATGAGATTAACGCTGACAGCACTAGTGGGAACACAACGAATATGACTGCACATTTACGCCGACATCATCCTAGTGCAAAGACAAGTGGAAGCAGACAAAAACAACAAGCATGCATGCTACAAACTTTACCCGAGTCATTTAGACAGCCGTTAGCACATGATTCTCCTTATGGGGACGTGAGATGTTTAATGTGCTGCTGAGAATATAGCCCAGAAGAAGCGTATAGTATAGCTTTTATTTTGGAAAGAGCCATTTCTCTGTAATAAACTCTTTTCCAAAGATGAGTGATTTCTCGATCAGATAGATTTATTTTTTTTATTTTGTTGTTTCAGCAACATTTAAAAACCATACTTTTGAGTTAAAATATATATTTATAATTTTAATAAATGACAAATTATTGTCATTTATTAATATTACAAATTATAATATATATATATATGATCTCACTGAGGGGGTTCAGGCCTATGCAGAGGGAAGGTAGTCAGAACTGAGGGGATTGAACTACCAGAAGGCAACATTGCAGACATAGAGGACAGTTACAAGTACCTGGGGATCCCGCAGGCGAATGGGAACCATGAAGAGGCCGCTAGAAAAGCTGCAACCACCAAGTACCTGCAGAGGGTCAGGCAAGTCCTGAGGAGTCAGCTGAACGGTAAGAACAAGATCCGGGCCATCAACACGTACGCCCTGCCCGTGATCAGGTACCCTGCTGGGGTAATAGGCTGGCCAAAGGAGGAGATAGAAGTCACTGACATAAAGACAAGAAAGCTCCTTACCATGCATGGAGGGTTTCACCCCAAGTCCAGCACCCTGAGGCTGTACGCTAAGCGGAAGGAAGGGGGCCGGGGACTGGTGAGCGTCAGCACCACAGTCCAGGATGAGACAACGAACATCCAAGAATACATTGGGAAGATGGCCCCAACTGACCGAGTGCTCAGTGAATACCTCAGGCAGCAGAAACCCAAGAAAGAGGAGGGAGACGAGGAACCATCATGGAAGGACAGGCCCCTGCACGGTATGTACCACCGGCAGATAGAGGAGGTGGCTGATATCCAGAAATCCTACCAGTGGCTGGACAAAGCTGGACTGAAAGACAGCACAGAGGCACTAATCATGGCAGCACAAGAACAAGCTCTGAGTACAAGATCCATAGAGGCTGGGGTCTATCACACCAGGCAAGACCCCAGGTGCAGGCTGTGTAAAGATGCCCCAGAGACAATCCAGCACATAACAGCAGGGTGCAAGATGCTAGCAGGCAAGGCATACATGGAACGCCATAACCAAGTGGCCGGCATAGTGTACAGGAACATCTGTGCCGAGTATAACCTGGAAGTCCCGAGGTCAAAATGGGAGATGCCCCATGGAGAATGACCGAGCTAAGATCCTGTGGGACTTCCAGATACAGACGGACAAAATGGTGGTGGCTAACCAACCGGACATAGTGGTGGTAGACAAACAGAAGAAGACGGCCGTAGTGATCGATGTAGCGGTTCCGAATGACAGCAATATTAGGAAGAAGGAACACGAGAAGCGGGAGAAATACCAAGGGCTCAGAGAAGAGCTCGAGAGGATGTGGAGGGTGAAGGTAACGGTGGTCCCCGTGGTAATCGGAGCACTAGGTGCGGTGACTCCCAAGCTAGGCGAGTGGCTCCAGCAGATCCCGGGAATAACATCGGAGATCTCTGTCCAGAAGAGCGCAGTCCTGGGAACAGCTAAGATACTGCGCAGGACCCTCAAGCTCCCAGGCCTCTGGTAGAGGACCCGAGCTTGAAGGATAAACCGCCCGCAGGGGTGTGCTGGGTGTAAGTATATATATATATATATATATATATATATATATGTATATATATATATACATATATATATATATATATATATATGTATATATATATATATATGCTGGACTCTACCAGGGCTGCCCTTTGTCACTGATTATGTTAATAATTTTTGTGGACATAATTTCTAGGTGAGGCCAAGTGGTGGAAGGCTTCCACACGGGCAGTTTTAGAATCTTATCTCTGATTTTCACAGATGATGTGGTTCTGTTGGCTTCATCAGATAGTGGCCTCCAGCTCGCACCTCCAAGTCTGACTCATCTAAGCTAGAGATGCTTAATACAGAACGAGAACAACGAAGAAACCACAATACCTCATAAGCACAGGGGAACCAAACCAAATTAATAAAAGCAAGGCACATTAACCACTTCTCAAAACTCATTCAATGACAAACTAACAAGATTCAAAACATAAATCCTGGGTCATAGACCCAGAATCATGACAAAAAGATTATATGCAAAGTGCATTGTTCATGGCTATAGTTTCAAATTTAATACATGTGTAGCATCATATTTTCAAAATTTTAACCTATTGTTTTCACTAAGACCTTGTTGGTTTCCCATCCAGTACTTTAATCTCTAAAAACTGGTGGCATAAGAATTCTCCTCCTCCCAAAAGAACCTGATGAGGAAAAGCAGCAGAGATGACGGAAGAAATAGAGGGAAGAACCTGCTCAGCTGGTTATCAATAGTGTATTCAGCTCTAGGCCTTTGCCCATCCAAAGGGGCATCAACATTACTACTTCTCATACAATAAGTTCTCTGATACAGGTGAAACAGGATGAGGATTCTCAGAAACCTCCCCTTGTGATCTAGAGCTCCATCGTACAGTATATTTTATCTTCCACAGGCTTCAAACTCTTGACAGGGTGTAACCCCTATGACACTAAGAAGACCTATGACACTAAGAAGACTTGCAACAGTTCACTCTGGGACAAAACCATGCTACACAATCAGAAGGGTTGAAGGGCAGTGAAAGCAAAGGAATACTAAGCACCAATGGAAAATGTGGGAGAAACACAAACAACAAATAATATTTCTATTCATGAACGGATCACAGGCTAAAAATAGAGGTGGAAAAAGCTACAGGGACACACCTGTGGCTTAACACATTTATTCAGATCAGAAAACAGAAGGTGGAAGGCCATGGTATTAACACATTCAACTACTGGAGAAGTAGATGAGAGTCGCTGTAGTGGCTACAGTGATTGTTACGCTCACTCAGACATGTAGTCTGAGAAATCACTGACAACAATACTAGACTGGAGGAAGAGGTTTATTTTTATTTACTTTTCAGTGATGCTCCTCAGACAAGGTTTAAGGGGGCCAACAGCTGAAAAGACCAGGCAAACTATTGTCTACTGCGCCATCGATCAGTATACTGCAGTGCCCCCTTCTTTCACTCTGTTTCTCTTTCAGAAAGCACTAAACAACCCTGACATGTTAACAACAAAGAGAATCGTTACTAAACTCTGGCATTTACATAGTTCAGATGAATTAAATTCATAAGAGATGGCAGCAAAAAAAGGCCTGGTACTGAGAGGAGAAAACAACCATCCATGGGGATGCAAGCCTGAATGTTAGTCTTCTATCTGTCAAAGCTGATATGCAACACAGGCTCTTGTTGTGGACACTGAAGGTTAAAAGCTGTAGTTACTTACTGCTTAGCACTGATTCTTACCTTTAAAAAATAAGCATGTCTGTATTTCACAAAGTATCATGCAGATCAATAAATATACCTTTCTCCTGAATTTCTGGAAGAAAATTGCTAAAATAAAAAAGAAAGTATGAACCACTTTAAAACAGAGAGATAGGTAAAGAGATTATATCACATTTCTGCATTCATTGAGGCTATAATTTGCAGGTTGTTGAGTCTGTAATGTCTCTATTTATTTGGTTAACAGCACTGCTATTCCACAGATGCTCAATCCTCTCAGCCTATTCCTTCCTCTGAGGATCTCGTTTACACTTTATTTACACTGAAACCGCAGTTTGCACAGTGTTGTGTGTGTGTGTATATATATAAGTGTGTGGAATTCCCCATCTTTAACCTGCTCTGTCTTTTCAGTGAGCATTTATGAAGCTATACACAAAAGCTGAAAATCGACATTACGGCGTTGTGAAGGGATTCATTAGCTCACTCCCCAAAGAGAAACACTGCAAGAATGTCAGCTCATACCTCCCTTGTAGCTCTGTTACCGAGCCACTAGAGAAGCCCACACTGCTACGTGTCTTGTTTGTTTGCTTGTTTTCTGACGGCACGTTAACACTGCATTTTTGTGGTCTTCAGCAGAACTCACGAAGAAGCGATCAAAGCAATGTTCTTCATTACAAAATGGTATATGTTTTCAGAGAATGGCTGGTTTTGACACAGGGACTAATACAGCCCAGCACAGGTACATCATCTTTCTGTCTGATGTGCATTTTTTTTTAACTACAAAAAAAGTGCTTGTGCAAATATTGGAGGATTAGGGTGAGTGAGGTTTTATGCAGGGTTGGTTGTGAAAAGCAATTGTGGTATGAAATTATGCTTATGTGTTTTACTGCTCGGACCACCCCGTCTGCAAATGCAAATGGAATTTTTGTGGTCTTAGTTGGAGTCACACACACATACGCTTGAAGCTGCAGCCCACCAGCGCTGTCTGAAGAATGTTTGTGCACACCTATATGCACAGTGAACGGACACAGAATTTTGGTTTGAACTTAGAAACATCACGTGCCTTTGGATGTCCTTCTATCAACATCTGAGGCACTGTGTTTTTTTCTGTGGGATTCTTTGTGTTTGTGTAAGGGAACTCTGCTTGAGTATCTTGAAAATGAATTCTCCCCTGTAGCCGTGTTAGGGAAATGTTTTCTGCATTTAAATAAGTTGTGAAGAGCTCATTTGTTTGGCTATTAAAACATCTAAGTATTACTGTGATTATTATTTGCTAATATTCTTAGTTATTACAAGTAAGAGTGGTCAGTTGGGAGTATGTATTATCTGAAAATACAAACAATGAAATACTCTTCTTTCTAATGGGCTTTAAGAGAGGGGTAATTTTTGGCGATAAATATGTCAAATATATTCATTGTCATTAGTGTTATTGCGAAAAAGACAACATGAGGATACAAAAATTTCCTTTTAAAGGAATACAATGTGTTCAAAAGAAGATTTGCATTATATATGGTTCATTTTTACAAGTCACCTGTTTTATTGTGAACACTCATGATTGTAAAAGGAAGTGAATGTGGCAGTTGTGACGGAAAGTATGAGAAGTTTGTGCAAGTGTGTATGTATGAACTGGACTATCTCCTCGACAGTCTTTGTCGATACCCACATTTTGCGAACTGCCTGTGAGAAGCTGGCGACATTTCTGCTCGAAATTCACGGGGCAGCTACTTACTTTTGTTTCAGCACCAAGGGCCCGTGCCATCTCGGAGATGTCCGCTCTGCACTCCTTCATAGATATCTGTTATGATCTAGTCCCATTTATAATGGTGGCATTTATCATTTTCCAATAACTCAATTTGATTGTCTCAGCAGCAGATGATAACTGGAGAAGCAAGCTACAGGGAAATTAACTGGCAGCCTATAGAAAACGTGTCCTCCACCCTCTGAAAACATGGGACTATGAAACCTATAGATCTATAAAAAGTAGTAGTAAAAGTAGTCTCACATTAGCTATGTTGTTTGTAGATTATGAAGTGGGATGCAGGGAGCATTTACTTCACATCTGGCCATTCTAGGACTGGTGTGCATGATATTCTAGACGCATTAATTTTGCTATATAATCACATTCAACACTGCTTCGACTTTGCAGTGCACTAATTACAGAGGTGCACTGCAACACATGTTGAGATACACTTCTTTGCTTATTTTAAAATTTAAATGATTGACTCATATACAAGCTCCAGATCCACACAGCACTGACAGAGCTCTTTCAGAAAAGGCTTTTTACATTTTATATCTATGTTAGGTACCACACTACATTTTAGTTCTTTTGCTGTTAAGTGGAAGACTCACCGATCACAACACATAAAAGCAGAGATCCTAGTTCAGGAATTAAATGTCAAAATGCTGCAACACCTTCACTTACATCTTCACTGTGCTTCTGACTTAACTGCCTGCATAGGTGACAATCAAACTGACCAGGAGGACAGGTAGCAGTTCAACTGTCATCTTACAAGTACTTTAAAGCAATGGAAGTTCTTCACTGTGATAAAAAGGCCAGGTGCTAAGTACACTGTTTTTCAGCACTTTCAGTTGTACATAATAGTGCGTGGATGTTTTATAGGTGTTTTGAATTTAATTCTACAGGAACCTGCTAAACAGTGTGTAACCAACTAGCCTAAGGGCTTCAAATAACTGGCACAAAATAAGGCAATAGAGCCTTAACCACTGTTTATACTGCCTTTACCTCTCCTCTTATCAGTGGATCTAGAAAGTAATCATAGCACTTCACTTGTTCCACGTTCTATCACATTACAGCCTTATTATGAAATGGATTAAACTCATTTGCAATCTCAAAATTATATACATAAAACCACTTAATGACAATTATGGGGTATTTTAAGGAAATTCCTGCAAATGCAAATATATTAAAAATTTAAAAAACAAACAAATATATAACGTATGACACAGCAAAGACGGTGAATATATATTACATTTATTTTTGTTTTTCATTTTTTGACTTGGATGTGCATCAGGATTTAATCAATTCTTCCTGTGCTCATGCTCAGTTTCTTCATCTCCAATTTCTTGTAATTTTGCCTTACATTTTTTGAGTAATCTTGCTGATGTAGCCCTGCTGGCCTAGTGGGTGGGGTATTATCCTAAATCCAGTGTATTAAAATACAAAGAGGCACATTGCCAGATTTATTCTACTTCCTAAAACAAGGAAACACAGCCTCATCGCTCATTTTCCATGATAACCAGCAACTCTTTGTGAGGTATGGCATGGCAGATGTTAATACATCGTCAGGAAGTGCATAAACAACATTAGTGAGTATCATTACATGACAACTTGAGCACAATAGAGTGAATCTCATGTCCATGCATGTTCTTCAGTTGTACTTCAACTACACAGTGACCATTATAACACTATCTGAACACCTGCTCACACTGACCATGGTAAACCAGAAGTTGCTGAAGTTTCACAAACATATCACTTGCATCACCAAATACAATACACTGTCACATTCATTTAAAGCACATAATTGAACCATGTTTACATTTGTTGCAGCATTTGCATCTCCTCTTCCCTCAACAACACATTATACTTGAAAATATTCTTGAGCCTGATTAACTTACCTAAAATGTCATTTGTGCGTCATTAGCATTGATACTGTACTTGAAGCTCACTTTACCTGCTAGCAACATGCCCATTAGCCTAGCAAGACCACGTTGAAGTTACAATCTCATTTTAAGCAAAATCACGGTGGCCCTGATAGGCCAAATGGACTGCAACTTGAGAGAACACCAGCAATAAGAAAAATGCTGCAAAAGCACACAAAACACAATGGAAATAGGAAAAACGACAACAGAAATAGGAAAGAACAGATTTCCAAAAGCACAGGGGAAGTGTTTCTGGGGAGACAATAACCCGCCGGACCAGTTGCAGGAACCAAAATACGCTAAGAAATGTGCTGGGAGACACTTACAAGAAGTGGAGGATCTATCGGTTTTGTGAGGAAAACCTAACACCGGTAAGTGTGTTAGCTTAACTATTAGCTAAAAATCCATCATCAATATTGTATGAATCATGATAAAACACACCTACCATGTTTTGAGTTCCTGCAACTGGTCAGTCGGGTTATTGTCTCCCCAGAAACACTTACCTTGTATTTTTTCCTATTTCTGTTTTCGTTTTTCCTATTTCCATTGTGTTTTGTGTGCCTTTGCAGTGTTTTTCTTCTTGCTGGTGTTTTCTTAAGTTGCAGTCCGTTTGACCTCTCAGGGCCACTGTACAAAATACTTTAACATCACCCAGTTTCCAATGTTATAATTTACTTAATAGGTCCACAACAGTGTTAGGATTTCTACTGTGTTACATATGATTCTTTTTGAGGACTAGTAACTCACCTATGTTTTAAAGTAAAGAGGCACAGATCATGAGCTTCTTTGCCGCTTCGACTGCAGGATTTATTCTGAAGGCTTGTCTCTATGGGTGTTTACGTTCCTTCCAAGCGCTATACACTACCTAGCCTAACGGCATCTTTAGCTAATGCTACTGGCCAGAACATAAAGTGTAGTTAGATAACCACTGAATCAGTAATTAATAAAGACATAATAAATACAATTTTCAATTTTTTTTAATCTTTTTTAAAAACATGCACTGAAATATAATCCCCATAGCTTATGAATTGTCTTTTTATTTTCAGACTTTTATTTTAATCCATATTTATGTCTTAAACACACATTTTTAACCTTTTACACTGAATGACACATGAAACTGAGCACATACTCAAATTTGGTTTTGGCTTAGCAAAGGAACAGGAAGTAAAGAAATATCTGAAGAGAGATAAAAGGTTTTTTTTTTTTCTAAAGAGGAAACACTGAAAGCAGAGATGGGAAGTTACAACTATGAAAGAGGTGAATGTGTGACACATCTTGAAGGGAAGATTCACGTTGTCTGCTGCAAAATAGGGAGTGACTGTTGTTCCGATTGAAGTGAAGAGGGTCATTACAGCACCAAAGTACAGGGGGGAGTAAAGTGATCATTGGTGGCAGAGTAGAAAGCAATGCCTGAGTGCAGGGCTGGATAATGGCCCGGGAACAGATCTCCTCAAAGCCTTAAAAACAAACACATGCATTCTGAAGTACAGCCAACAAGAAGTAACAACACAAAGAGGAGCCTGTACTCTAGCACAGCATTGCTTGAGCTGAATGTTAATGGCAGCTTGCTAGCAGTCTCATAATGGCATTGCTCAAATGCTTGTGTTTGTATGGTGGCTACGCTGCTAACCATTTATTGTGTCATTACAGCATGCAAACAAAGAGGTAGTTAGTACCAAGAACACAGTAATTCTAATGTTGCTGGAAATGTCATTAGCTTTATTAATTTAGTACCAAAGTATGTGGGGCTTTCCTCAAGGAAGCATGAATACTTCAACAAGGTCATACTTTCAACAAATGAAGATTGTTCCTAAATAAAGTATACTTTTTAGCTTGTATTTTCAACTATAAAGCCATATCATCATGTAACAATTTGGCTTAGTGATGTTTTCTTAATAAGTTAAAGCTGGCTTTGGATTATCATGCCCATTTTATTTTATAGATTAATGCATTGTTTGTTTTGTTTTCCATAAAAACTGGGCCCTGGTTTAACTCAGTGGGTTAGCTGGCGACCATATGTCGTATGGCCAGAGAGCAGTAGGCCCTTTGCTGAGTATCTTCCCCTCTTTCTCTCTCTCTTCCTGTTTTCCTGTCTATCTACACTTTCTCTATCCAATAAAGGCTAAAAGATCAAAAAATAATCTTAAAAAAATAAAGGGACAATTCTACAAATGTGATGTGTACAACTTGTCTGTGTCACTGCTCTCAAGAAACAAATTGTTTCCCTAAATATAAAAAATTGAAATATTAGTGCAATTACTAAACTATTGTTTTTAATATACGTAACTGTAACAGAATTATGAGCAATATAATGTGACTCAGAGGCTAGTCTAATGTCATCTGTAGCACAATATTAACCAACCTCAATATGTGTAGAAGTTTTATATCGTCATGCTAATTATAATCACTGCTTATCATGAATGTAAGCAGCTCTGATATAATACATTTGCTAAGTTGATTCTCTTAAGTAACTGGAAACAAGATATATTTTGTTTGTTTGTCTTATTTTAGTAAGTTCTGTTATAATTGAAACTCCTGCTGTATTCAGGAGTACACATGACAGCAGCCAGTTACCATGTATCTTGTGTGTATACAGCTGGAACACCCACGTATCTTTATCAGTGTGACTTTCTGAAATTGGTTTGGAAATTTATGTGATTGACTAAACATATCCCACTAAGCAGTAGATACAGTATCCAGAGGTAGAGCAGTATCTTCCCAGTTTGTGGAACATATCTTATAATAACTGCAGTATTCCAGTAGAATTTCATCAGTTCATCCATGTCTGCTATCAATTTTTCTATTTAATTGGATATCATTCCAACTCTCTCAGCCCTCGAGATGGCACATGTACCTTAAGATTCACTGGGAATTTTATATTCCAGTAAGTCAGTGTCAAAGAGAACTGATGTTAATGAAACACTTGCCAGTTTCTCATCAAGTCTTCGCTACAGAAACTCATCTAATGAGTTTTAGAGGGTTTGGTTGTGACTTTTAATGTACCTCTTTTCTGTCAGCACTTTAAGTGCAAAAATGAAGAGGTACTGTATCATGTGCACAAGCTAAGCTATATAAATGAGCTTCCTAACTATCTGTAAATTTTCATCTGTTTCATGCTATCAGATCGGGAAAGTGCCATTATCAGTTGATGAAATCAGAATCAGAATCAGAATGGGTTTTATTGCCAAATGTTGAGCAGGTTTACAACATTAGGAAATTGCTGCGGTGCTTCAGTGCAAACATACTGTCATAAATTGCGCTTAAATAGACATGAAAAAATAAAAGTAAGAATAAGAATTAAAAGTGCTACGTAGAAAGATATATGCATGAGATATACATGAGATATATACATGAGAACAAGAATTAAAAGTGCTACGTAGAAAGATATATACATGAGTGCAGGTGGTGATCAGTGCCAAAACATGGAATGATGCAGTGTACACAGCGTAGGGTCAGGTGTTAGTGGTGGGAACAGTCGTACGTTTATTGTTCATGTGTCCAACAGCAGAGGGGAAGAAACTGTTCTTATGGCGAGAGGTTCTGGTGCGAATGGACCGGAGCCTCCTGCCTGAGGGGAGCAGGTCAAACAGACTGTATCCAGGGTGAGAAGGGTCAGCTGAGATCCGAGCTGCACGCCGCAGTGTCCTGGAGGTGTACAGGTCCTGCAGAGATGGGAGTCTACAGCCAATCACCTTCTCAGCAGAGCGCACAACACGCTGCAGTCTCTGTTTGTCCCTGATAGTGGCTCCAGCGTACCACACGGTGATGGAGGAGGTGAGGATGGACTCGATGATTGCAGTGTAGAATTGCATCATCGTCCGTGTTGGCAGGTTGAATTTCTTCAGCTGCCTCAGGAAGTACATCCTCTGCTGGGCTTTCTTGATGACGGAGGTGATGGTGGGCTCCCACTTCAGGTCCTGAGTGATGGTGGTACCCAGGAAGCGGAATGAGTCCACAGAGGTGATGGGGGTGTCAGTCAGGATGATGGGGGGGAGTGGGGCTGTGTGCTTCCTGAAGTCCACAATAATCTCCACTGTCTTCTGGGCATTCAGCACCAGGTTGTTGTGGCTGCACCAAGACACCAGACGTTCAACCTCCCTCCTGTAGGCAGACTCATCCCCGTCCGAGATGAGTCCAATAACGGTGGTGTCATCTGCAAACTTGATTAGCTTGACAGACTGGTGGGTGGAGGTGCAGCAGTTGGTGTACAGGGAGAAGAGCAGAGGAGAAAGAACACAGCCCTGAGGGGAGCCGGTGCTGATGGTCCAGGAGTCCGAGACATTCTTTCCCAGCCTCACATGCTGCTTCCTGTCCGTCAGGAAGTCAGTGATCCACTGGCAGATGGGATCAGGCACATTCATCTGGGAAAGCTTGCCTCGGAGATGGTCTGGAAGGATGGTGTTGAAGGCAGAGCTGAAGTCCACAAACAGGATCCTGGCGTAGGTTCCTGGGGAGTCCAGATGCTGCAGGATGAAGTGTAGGGCCATGTTGATGGCGTCATCTACAGACCTGTTGGCTCTGTATGCAAACTGCAGGGGGTCCAGGAGGGGGGCCGTGAGGGTCTTGAGATGGGAGAGAACTAGGCGCTCAAATGACATCATGACCACAGATGTCAGAGCCACGGGTCTGTAGTCATTTAGTCCAGTGATCCTAGGTTTCTTGGGGACAGGGATTATGGTAGAGGACTTGAAGCAGGCAGGCACATGACATGCCTGCAGTGAGGAGTTGAAAATGCCAGAAAACACTGGGGCCAGCTCGTTTGCACAGTGTCTGAGGGTGGCAGGAGAAATCATGTCATGTATTATCAGTAGGCAGACTTCTCCACTAACCAGTAAGCTCAATAGGCTTTTACTTCATCTAATAGTGGTGGTGTTTCCTTTCTGACCAGACATAAAGGGCTGAGTGTTTTCTTTCTGACAGAGGGAAAAAAAGAGCACATAAGGAACCTGGGTAAAAGACATATGTTTGGCATAAAACATATGTCTTTTACCCAGGAGACTAAAAAAATGTTCTGAAATTTAGATTTGAAGACTCTTAAATATTCCCTTTGATTCATTCAATATGCTGAGCAAAAAAACCCCAAAAACCCAAAAGGAAAATAGCTGTATGCTAAGAATTGCATTCATAAATTATGCACCTTAGATCGATAAATTTCAAATAAAAAGTGAGGGTGCCTGCCTTGCGATCTACCATTATCCAGTACCATTGGATTCTTTAGACAGACAACAATGGTAGAAGACAATAAAAGCAGGTACATAATCCACCTGTTATAGTAGGTTTACAAAGCCAAAGCTGAAGGTCATCAGTTTGTTGGTGCTGCATTGCCGATGGTGAAGGAGGAGTATTTACCTTAAATGTAGATTAGGCTTACAGATAAGATCACCCCCACATCCAAGTAAGACTTTATTCAGTTTAATCAGTTTGTCAATTCAATTTTATTTATACAGCACCAAATCTTAACAATAGTTGCCTCAAGGCGCTTTATATTGTACATACAGAGACAAACCCAACAATCCTATGACCCCCTATGAGCAAGCACTTTGACAGCAGTGGGAAGTAAAAACTCTCTTTTAAAAGGAAGAAACCTCCGACAGAACCAGGCTCGGGGAGGGGCGGGGCCATCTGCTGTGACCATTCGGGATGAGAGAAGGAAAACTGGAGAAAAGACATGCTGGACTTTATAAAAAGCATTTTGTCTTCTGTTTTAGTCATACCTAAAATCAAATTAATTGCAGTATAAATGAGATCCCTGTGTATCTGAGTCAAAACCAGGAAAAATATTACCAAAAATAGACTCATTACTGAAATTCCATAAATGCTGTTGTTTCACACAACACAGATAACAGACAGAGAGGATATGACTTTAATTTTAAACCTTTCTGTGAGAAATATATTTTTTCTTAATAATGTATCCATCATTCACTGTGCAAACATAGGGTATTATCTTTTCCAGTGCTGTAGATGAACAGAAGAATCCGAGTGCACATACATATATTTTAAATGGGTATAACATCTGTGCCATCTGTCACCATTAAACTGTGTTTTATTAAATAACAATAGCACAACAAATAATACACTTACTGTACATAATGACTTCTCTCAACAAAGCCATATTTCTCAATTTCTGAATATTCAGAGCCAATTTGATATTTAGTTGGAGATAAAAAATATTTCACTCTCTGTATATATCTATATATTTGTTTACATTTGAAATAAGAAAAAATGTCTGGTCCAAAAATCATTTATCTATGTATCCTAGAAACTACTGTATTTTGAATTAATATCAGTCTGAAAGCTGTGTTGTACAAACATAACAGTATGTTTTAAGCAGTATGTAAAGAATAAATTACCTTTAGTAAATAGTTGATATGTTGTATTTTATGAAAGTAAAGCCATACGGTTGTGCTTCCTAAACAGTTATTGCAATACTTTTATTAAACTCTTGAATTAAAGTTGAATTGACTGTCTGCACAATCACATCGTAATTCTCTTACATAAAGATCCACATTGTTGGTGTACATAAACAAAGTTCCAAAATCTGAATCATTGCCAAAATACTCCTGGATCTGACTTTATGTGTGAATAGATATTCCATTCCTCTTTAATCTACCTAAAGAGTGCTGAACAGTGGTGGATGTTACCAGTGCTTTCCTCTGTGTGCCCACAGCTCAAAGATCCATATGTTAGGTTAATTGGCGACTCCAAAATACCATACCATACCAGCTTTATTTATAAAGCACTTTAACATAAAACCCGGGTTCACAAAGTGCTGTACATATACAAATAGCATAGCAAAGTAAAAATAAAAATACTTTAAAATAAGATCAAATAAATAACTAAATAAATAAAAAAAATGTTAAAACAAACTGAGTCAGAAGAGTTTTAAACTCAGAAAGAGAAGAGGCCTGTCTGACGTGCAAGGGCAGATCATTCCACAAAATGGCCATGAATGTACGGGTAAGCTTTTTGCTGTTCATTTTTACTTCTTTCCATCTGAACTTGTCTGTGTGGACTGAACTTTTTAAATAAATAACACCTTTTAGTCAGTCCACAAAGGCTTGTTCTTTCTGAGTGTCACCCAAACCCAGTAAGTTTCTCTGTATTGTATATAAAGAAAAAAGGTTACAGTATGGTTTGATGGTATTTCGATACTATTTCAAATACTAAACCTTAGGTCACAGAAAGATCTGCAAACAGTTCTGTAAGGTCAGTTAAAGTTCCTCAAACATTCCACCGAGTTAATGAACAAAATAGGTCCACAGACTTTAACCTTAAGGTTGATCCTCTAAAGGTTACAATGTCAAGACATTCCCCGTAGCCTTTAAAGTACACCACTTCATGAGAATGTTTTGGGAATGTTACATTAGTGCACGTGCCCTCAGAACACTCAGGAAACTTCACTGTGAGAATATGGGTATGTACTGTATGGACCTACATAGAATTATTAATCTCTTGTTGTCCTTGTGCCACCTTTGAAATGTATTAACATTCAAAATGAGCATGTAATCAAAGAAAATCTAAAAAAAGATATATTTGATATGAACCCTAACTATAAGCGTAGGCAATCAAAGTAGGCAATCTGGGTTTCTAAGAAATTGCCAAGTATTCGTAATCAGAGAACAAAGAAACTAACTCACTCATCAGAAATTAATAACATTTTTCACAAACCCCCCAAAACTTCAGTTTTAGTTACAAAGTAACAAAGTACTAGCTATGATGCCTTAGAAATCAGAGGAATTAAAAAAAGAGTTTAATTGATTTAGAAATGACTCTCATACACACTGTGCACACCCTCCCAATTCTTTTTTTTTTTTTTTGGGGGGGGGGGGGGGGGATTTATTTATCTATACTTAATACATCGGTCCCACGGTTGACTGGTGTGACAAAGTCTCAACATGTCCTTTCCATTTCACCCTTGTGTGGCTGTGATGTTTTTGACGGCAGAGACATAAAAACACAACTGAAATCGCCAGAAACACAACACATCTCTCCAAGGGATCTGGTGCTTCTTATTACACAATATAACCAGTTCAGAGAAATTGCAATATTCAGCAATCCTTCAGGTCTTTCAGTTATAAAATGTAATGTTGCCTAGAACCACCCTCAAAGAGTTGCCTGTGCATGCCCCATACTCACAGTCACAGAGGTATCTCTGTTTTCATCAACCGAAACATTCACAGTTGCATTTACATTTCACAAGTAATACGAACAGCCTGTGATTTTGCCCTCAGCTCACAAATGTAATGCTTTCCACAGTGGCAAAGAAATAAGGTGTATTGTACACATCTTTCTGTGCTGCAGCAATGTCATATCATAGAGGTCATAAAGTATGATTCTGAATTGAAAATAGGAACAATATCACAGTGGAATTATCTGTTTTTGTAAAACATGTATAAAAATTTAATAAAACTACATTTCTTACATTTCTTGCATTTCTGTAAGCTCTTTTATCAAATTGTGGATCATGTCACGGCCTGGTGCTGTCTAGCTCTTTATACTTGGGCCCTTTGTTGGATGTCTGCCACTGTAATGTTGAGGGAGGTTAATGTAGTTTCCTCTTAGATCTGGCAGCCACTGAGCATTTATGTTATGGATTGTGCTCTTCTTCCATATGCTCTTCCAGTATTGTTCCATCTCCAGCCTTGTTGGGACTGTTCTTACAATTTTTCCCGTCAACTGAGTTTGAATCCGAGTACACCTTGGATGATTCTGTCAAGTCTAGAGTAGGTGAGCTAGACTCAGAAGCAGGAGTTGTTAGTTTATTATAACCTTGTGAAAACAACACAAGGTTTAGTGCAATGTTAATCCAGTGGAATCCATACATCCAATCCAAAAAATGACACTCCCTCACAACACTGGAACGCTCTCTCTCACCATTCATCAGAGGTGGAACACCAGAGAAGACCTGTGCACAGGGAACTACACAATTACTCCCAGAAGTCACAAGGAACATGATCAGATATCTCTGGGGATGAGGGTTTCATTGATGAGGTAGGTCCACGAGCCAGCGCTGAATGGCTGTCAACCACCGCCTTAAGAAGGAGATGGTGATTTTTCATCAGACAAAGGTGGGAGATCCTCCACAGGTGAGTAGGTCATGATCATCACACAAACACACAAAAAAATAGAGGGAGAAACAGAGAGAGAAACCAGAGAACTTATAGAAAGACCCTTGACTGAGACAGGTTTGGTGGAGAACATCTAGTTTATTCTGCTGGCTTTATACCTCTTCAAGTGGCTGGCCAAGGCTGTGAGTCTTTGCTTGGCAGTTTCTAAGGCTTCAGCTTGGTGTACTTCTTAGGCACCCCTTTCTTCATCACACCTTTCTGCACCTCCAATAGTTGGCTAAGTTCCCTCCATGATGTAGATCAGTTGGTTGGTTTCAGTGAAGATCGCAGAAAGAATTTCATTTACATCTTTTAGCAGATCTTTAGAGGGCCATTCACGTAGTCTTGGTAATTGGCCACAGAGGGTCCAGGTTTAGCCATGAACCTATCTCCAGATCGGCTGCTTTAGCACTTCACTCGCAACAAACTTTACGTGCCTTTTATATAGAAATGTAACTAGTAATAAGAATTTAAACTGGTTTTAAACTGGTTTCCCCCTTAAAGTAAAAAACAAAATGCATAGCCACATGAGGCACACTCTCCTCTGGCATCATCTGCTAGAGCAATTAACCCACAGTTAATTAGAAAATTTCCTCTCCTGTAGTTCAGTTGGATAAGACTGGAGTGCGGAATAGTACAGTGGATAATTTATGGCCCACTGGTAATCACACACGAGCAGGAACCAGGATACTTGAATTAATCACACCTTCATTTACTTCACAGAAATTACCCACCACAGCTTTATGATTTAGATGTGTTTACCCACTGAATATATATCTTCCGAACACATCCCTCTTGAGCTATTCAGTATGCTTGTACCATCCTAGTTTAAACAGTTCTAAAGCAGTTTTAATACCTCTGAGTTTTCAGAAGCCCTGCTGATTTTGATGTGCATTACAATGACCAAAGTTCTTTCAAATCCCTATTCTATAAAGAAGGCATTTTATTGGGCTTTAATCTGACACATTCAGGCAGGTTTTACTGCGAGAATTCATATGCCAAACATTTCCATGTCCATGAGAATACTGTGTCTTGCTACAAACGTTTATTTTTATATTTTTTACATGAATTAAAAAGCCATGCCTCTTATGAATCAGAAGCACATCAGAGTTATCCTCTGTGGTAAATGTTCATGTTTGTCAGGCTCATGCTTAAAAAATTGGCTATCTATTAAAAATGTGTAGTATCCAGGTAGCAAGTGTGATTGAACCTAGGAACATTATTATTTTGCATCATTGGAGACCCTACTCACAGAGAATCTTGTGTTTTTAGATGGGATTTACGAAGCTTTTACACTTGTCAATCTTTCCACAGCTTTAATGCCACAATTATAAATAAAAATTTACAATTTGTATGTTATGACTTTCAGTAGTTAAGTGAATTGCAATTTTAATTCAAATTCAATTAAATTGTTCCCAGTGAGCACAGTGAAAACTGGGCTAAAACTCACAAATCTCATACATTGATCAACATGTCATGGATGTTGATCAATGGATTTATAGTTTGGATTTATAGTTTGTCAGGATTTGTATATGTTCATACGTACAGGCAGTCTTTAATGTAAATAATTTCACACTGTATGTTACAAACATAAAAACTGCATGCATGAGAGCTTGCTGACACATAGTGTACATTATATGTGTGAGAGAGACTCAGTTGTAGCAGTGCTTAAAAGCATTACTGGTTGCAAAGCACTGAGTGCAGTGCACCCTTCCCTTTCGCAAGAATGAAGATCTGGCCTTCTTTAATTGGGAAAAATGTTTCCAGTTCTAAGCTTACTGTCATGCGTATTCGATATAAAGTGTGGGTCATCATGTGTAAGCAACTGTGTTAGGTACAATAGATCTGTGTCTGATCCAAATATATGCAAATATTCTTGCACTATATTCTCCTTGATCTAATATTTTTACAATTGTTAAGTACTATAGTGTATGGCAGATCCAGTTTTTTTTTTTTAACAACAGAATATTTCATAACACACTTTAACACCATTAGTGTGTTGTAGCATTACAAGATAATGCTTTTCTTCTGCAAAGATCTGGTGTTAGTTTAATTTAAAAATGTCAGTGTTGATTGTACTGGCAAGCATTTGAAACTGGCATCAATTCAAAGCTCCAAAATAGCAGATGAGAATATGTTAGCAAATACTGTGCTACAGCCTTGACATTTTACTTAAGTGCAGCCATCAGAAGCACTCAGTTATAGTACATCCATTTCTCATGTCACCAGCCACAGTGATGGTGTGCGATAGCAGTGTCAAGATTTTACAAGCAGACCTGAAAGATCTGAGTCGTCTCCTTTTGAGTGGCATGACATGACCTCGTCTCAACCCCCCTTCGCTCCTCCTATCTGAGATGCACTGCAGATACAGAGCTGGACTGCCATACAAGTAACCATCAGTGGGTTGGATGTCTGTTGGCAGCTCAATTACCACACATCCAGAAAGATGGAATTTGAGTCTCTTATCAGCTGCTCGCCCATGCAGGTGACTCAAACTGAACTCTGAAAGTAGAAGAGGGGACTCCAATTACCTATCTAAAAAACAACCCAACCTGGCTTTTCTCTAAAGCCAGTGTGCATGTAATGGGTAGCAATTATCCCTTGACTGTTTTTCACCATGCAGGTCCAACAGACATGGCACACTGAATTTGTAAATAGTGTAATTTGTCTGTAGCTGGTATGGCATTAATGCTTTTAATAAGTAGATGTGTCCCTGTGGTGCTGAGATAAGACTGACAGAAGTTACTTTATGGTTTAAACCTGTCACCTTCGATGACTATGCAGCAATTTTGTATCATATCAGTGCCCTATATTGGCACTTTAGTGTTATTTTTAGGACTCTTATTGCTTAAATCCTCTCCTCCATATCACAGGATTAAAGGATTCCTAAGGTGCACGTGTGTGTGAGTGCATGTGCATGTGTGTAGTTGGATTTGTACCAATGCCCTCAAGATACCATATCTTAAGAGTCTGTCTGTGCCACACTTGACATACATTCACAGATTTGTGCTTTTAGAGGTATCAGCCTTTACTCACAAACTACAGATATCTGCAAATAGGAATGCCTATCTTCCTCACTGGTCCTCTGTATATGGCAAATGCATTTGGCCAGTTGTTCATTAAGCATTTTTAAGTATGCACTGTGACTAGTGCTGCAGCAGTGCATTCAAAACATTTTTCAAATTGAAAAATACAGATAATTTTGATATTCTGATAAAGATTCACTAATTGTTTTACTGATAGTATGAAATTCAAAGTCAGTGCCCTCCCCAGCACTCAACTTTAATTTTATTACCCAACAAATACATATATCATAACACAACTAAAAAGGATGATTTAAATGTGAAATGTTTTCTAGATGTTCTTGTTTACAATACAGTTGACTGCTTCCTACAGTTTTCTTCTTTCATGAATCACTTATAGTGAATAATCAATGAATAGTGCTGAGAAGTTCAAAGGTGAAATAATATGCCATACTTCTGGTATTTCAGTTATTTCATAGGACTGTGTGTTGTTACATGTTGAGCTAAATTTAGGTGTGGGATGCTAACATGATGATAGAAATACAACAAAATATTTTATTATCCTCCCAGGATATTAAGTTGTAGTTAAATGTGCAAGCAAACTAGCAAAATCTACAAGCACAGAAGTATGTTTTAGTAGCAGAAATAGGAAATAACCTGGAAGTCTTTTGAAAATCTTAAACAAATTTTAACAACGACATGCACAAAACACACCAGCCAAATAGTGACAGCCAGTCTTGATCGAACAAGTATCCACAGTCTTTAAGATAACAACTGCTAACTCTACTGAATGTACTATTGTGAGGGGCTACTAGCCCTGCTATGTAGGGGTAGAAGGGCGCACAGGCTACCTTGAACGACTAGCGGGTGGTGGGATCTAAGTCCGTACCCCCCTCTAGCGCGATTGACCCGGACACTTACTTCAGTAAGAATGGGGTTAGTTACCTGGCAACAGTAGGCACAAAAGGAGGACTCCAGGCCCGGACCTGCAATGATAGCAGCGCCTGCACACGGAATACTAGCATGGTCCCACTTAACTCCGTCGTCCTGTGCCTAACCAAATAACTCGGGTGCCCCTACTCCAAGGCAACCTGGGTCGGACAAAAGCATTCAACAACGACTTTTTAAACCACGTGGCTCTTTTTATTTATCTGGAGAGCCCTCAAAAAAAACCAAACTTGGTTAACAATGTCCACAGGGCCCTGGAGAGCAAAGGGAAAACAGCAAGGAGCCTCCCCAGGACCAAAGAAATGAAAGAAATAAAATGAGGTAAAATAAATCAAAACAGACTGGTGAGACGCAGAGTTGGGAGTCCTCGACTCCACACAACCCACCCTAGTCACAGGAAAAACACTCACAACACAGCAGAACAGTAAAAGTTAACACAGCAAATATTCTGTCTAAAATGGTCGACACAGTCTCATCACATCATTTACAATGTCCGACACACCAAAGGAACATTTTCAGTCTTTACAGTTCACTCCAGTAAATTGTCTCTGGGGTGGGACGGACAGATAGTTCTAGGGGTATGTGTCATTAACCGGAGTTGCAGTCTGTTAGGCTGTCCAGAACTTCCACAGCCGGAATAGAATGTTCATTCTCTGGTCCACATCAAAGCAAGGAAATAAAACACAGAAACTGTACCTTTGCCCCTCCTGAAATGGAGCGTAATGAACCCACGGGTAGGTGAAACTTTTACACACAGCCAGCTGAAGCAGGGTGAACAACCGGAGCGTCGTCTGGGTGGCAGGGTACTCCAAACACCGCCGACATCGGGGCCCAAGATGGCGGTCCCGCGGGCTAACGGAGCTACGGCAGTCCCCAGGCCGTGCGAAGTGAGGCCGCCCAATTCCTCTCCCGGAAACTCGCTGGTCCTTCGCCAGACAGCCAGCCGTGCTGTCTCGCTTTCTAAACGTTCTTGTCGCCAAACTCTACTGGCAACGCCGGGAAACTGAGGCCAATTGGAGGGGAGCGGCCGCTAGCCTTAGCTCTCGATTAGCCCCTCTGCTAGCGCTATCTCCGCCGACACTTCGCCCCGACGTTACACCCGTAAGGCCGCTGTAGCCGGAGTCAGAGTGCATACACGGACGGAAACCCAGCCTAGACTCGCTGCGGTACCGTATACTGTCTCGCTAACCTCCCGTTTATACTTTGTTCGGGTCTCCTCCTGACCGCGGCCCTTTCCTAGCGTCTCTTCTCATCCGGACACGTGTGCTTTTTTTTTTGCTCCGCTCGTCTTTTCTCCCACTGCGCATGTCCGTCTTCTTCACGCTACGTCACTCCCTCTTGGCTGCTTCAGGCTGTAAACAACCCCGTGACCGTTTTCTAAGGGTTGTAAATATGTGCCCTCACATTACCCCCAGCTAAACCCTGCCACACCAGCGACGACTCAAGCAGTTCATCCCTGTAACAAACACAGAATAACACATATTAACTCACATGTTCAGTAACACTCTATACCATTCACATATGACTCGCATTACATTGCAAATGAGCATAACAGTAATCCATGGCTTCATTTCGTAACATAATCTCTATACCTCGCAGGAGGTACCCCTCGGGTTCGCCTCAAAGGGCGTTCAGACTGCAAAACCTCCCCTCGCCCCTCGTGCACCTCATCACTCGCCTCTGAGGCCCCATCGCTGTCCTCTGGCTCACTTAGGGCCATAACTGGTTGTACCTTCCCCGCTAAATCCGGCTCTAACCCCTGGGCGACATAGTCGCCGATCTCGTCCGCCCCTGGGGCAACGAGAGCGCTCGGGTCCGACTCACATGGGAGTGGTAGAACACAAACCCCCTCCATGAAGTCGGTATCGGACTCCACTTCGGCTGGCAGCCTATTGGCCTGCTTCGGCTGCCATGTCGGCGCTTGAAAGCTGCACAATTTGAGCTGATCCCTATGCACGACCCTCGTCGAGCCACCCTTCTCTGGCTTGACCGTGAACACAGGAATGTCGGGGTGGTTTTGTTTCACCACCAAATAAGGGTTGGGTTCCCACTTGTCCTGGATCTTATTCCTGCCTCTGGGCTTGTGGTTGCGCAACAGCACCCGATCACCAGACTGAAGCAGGGCGCCGCGGGACTTCCGGTCGTAGATCCTCTTCCTCCTCCTAGAGGCCTCCTGAGTAGCCGAGCTTGCTACCTCCACCACAGTCCTAAGCCTCTCATGGTGGTCCCGGACCCAGTCGTCCAGATTGTCCGCCTCTGGTTCCCTCATGTCTTTCCCTCCCAGGAGGTCCAAGGGCATTCTGGCATCCCTCCCGAACAGGAGGTAGAAGGGCGCATAACCCGTGGAGGAGTGCTCACGAGAGTTATAAGCCATAACCAACTCTGGCAAGTATGTTTTCCAATCCCGTTTCTTCTCTGGTGGCAGTGTCCTGAGCATGTCGTGCATGGTCCTATTAAACCTCTCACACTGCGCGTTCCCCTGCGGATGGTAAGGGCTGGTGCGACTCTTGGCAATCCCGTAGGCCCTGCACAGCTCTTTTATCACACTAGCCTCGAAGCTCCTCCCCTGATCGGAGTGCAACCGGGCCGGGCACCCGTAATAGGTAAACCAATGTTTCAGCAAAGCATTTGCTGTCGTCTCAGCAGTTTGGTTTCTGGTGGGGACGGCAACGGTGAACCTGGTGAACATGTCTGTAAGGACAAGGACATTTTCGTAACCCCCACAAGACTTTTCTAGCACCGTATAG
Organism: Astatotilapia calliptera; assembly: GCF_964374335.1. NCBI lineage: Eukaryota > Metazoa > Chordata > Actinopteri > Cichliformes > Cichlidae > Astatotilapia > Astatotilapia calliptera. Next base: position 28,277,646 of record NC_137427.1, on the reverse strand, counting down.
TCCATAGCGAGGACCTCCAGGGGTGCGGTGACATTGCTGCAGGTCATGGGGGCCCTGTGGTTGGGGAAGACATCCTTTGCCAATGCGCACCTCCTGCATTGCTGAACCCAATCTTGAACATCTCTACTCATGGTAGGCCAGTAATAGCTCCTTCTCATCACCGCGAGGGTGCTCTTTGCACTGAAATGCCCCCCATGCTCATGCTGGTTCTCGTATACCTTACGTTGTAAGGTCTCTGGGACAATGAGCTGCCTGATCTCCTCCCCATCACGAGGGTCACTGACATGCCTATACAGCACACCCTTATAAAGCCTAAGGCGGTCGAGCTGTTGGTGAAGCCGCCTCGCGTCCGGTGTTAACGCGTGGAGCTCGGCATGGCTCATCTCCGTGCCCCTCTCAACCACCCGATACACGGGCCCGACGACCGGGTCGCTTTTCTGAGCCCCTTCGACCTCCTCCCAGCTGTGCCCACCGAGAGCTTTCCCAGCAGTCGCTTGTACTCTGGCTTTCAGATCAGCCCTACCATCCTTCTCCAACCTAGCGGGCCACAGACACGCACGCACTTCTTCCGGGCCCACTTTGATAAAGTCCTTGCCTGTGTCCTCCTGCTCGGGTTCCTCTTGGTCGGGGATTCTGGAGAGGACGTCTGCATTCGTGTTTTGTCGCCCAGGCTTGTAACACACCTCAAAGTCATACTCAGCGAGTTGTGCTACCCACCGCTGTTCGACAGCCCCCAGGTTAGCCGTTGCCAGGTAGCGCAGCGGGTTATGGTCCGTGACTACTGTGAATCTGGCGTACATCAGGTAGTCCCTGAATTTCTCTGTGACAGCCCATTTAAGCGCCAGAAGTTCCAGTTTAAATGCGCTGTAATTCTTGTCATTCTTCTCGGAGCCTCTCAGCCCCCGACTCGCGTAGGCTACCACACGCTCTACGCCCTCCTGTTTTTGACTGAGCACAGCCCCGAGTCCGTGCAGACTCCCATCTGTGGTCAATATAAAGGGTAGGCCAAAGTTGGGATATGCCAGGATTGGAGGGGACACCAGGCATTGTTTCAGCTCGTCCAGGGCCTCCTGGCACTCGCCGGTCCAAACAAACGCCTGGGTGCCCCTCGACGTGTTTTTCAACCCTTTCCCAACCAGGGCATGCAGAGGCTTGGCCAACTGTGCAAACCTTGGCACAAACCGCCTGTAGTAGCTCATGAATCCAAGCACCTGCCTCACCTCTCGCACGCTCCTTGGAGCCGGCCATGCCTCCAGGGCCTTGACCTTTTCTAGATCTACCTGGACGCCTTTAGCAGAAATCACGTGGCCAAGGAATTTAACCTCCGGCCGCAGAAGGAAGCATTTGGTCGGCTTCAACTTCAACCCGTGCTGCTTCAAACGTTCGAACACCGTCTCAAGCCTCTCGCAGTGACTATCAAAGTCCCGGGAGAAGACTATAATGTCATCCAGGTAGACAAGGAGTATATCAAAACTGAGGTCCCCCAGTACCATACCCATCAGCCGCTGAAAAGTGGCTGGGGCGTTGCACAAGCCAAATGGCATCCGAGTCCATTCAAACAGGCCAAATGGTGTTGTAACCGCCATTTTTCCCCTGTCCGTTTCGCTCATGGCCACTTGGAAGTAGCCTGCGGTCAGGTCCAGGGTCGAGAATAACAGCGCATTGCCGAGCGCATCCAACGACTCTTCGATACGGGGAAGTGGGTAGGCATCTTTGCACGTCACTTCGTTCAGCCGCCTGTAATCGCAGCAGAATCGAACACTTCCATCTTTCTTAATAACCACCACCGCAGGTGAGGCCCAAGGACTGGAGCTCTCTTTAAGGATCCCCTGGCTAACGAGCTCCTGAACGTGCCTCTTAAACTCTTGAAAGACATGGGGTGGGACCCTTCGGTGCCTCTGTTTGATTGGGGGTGCCTCGGTGGGGATACTGTGTGTCACCGTGGTGGTGTAGCCGTAATCAACTTCGCTTGCCGAGAATACGTCTTGGTGTTGGGCTAACAGCCGACAAAGCTTTTGACGCTGTAGCTCAGTGAGGTCCCGGGTGTTAGCCTGTACAGGGACCGGCAACTGCCCAACCTCGCCCCCTGTCGCTATACTCTCACCCTGACCCAGTGGCTTAACCACGAGTGCCCCCTCTCTCTCCTCTACCCATACAACCTCTTTGGGGAGCACAGCTCGTGGTTTGCTTACAACGGCAAGCCTGGCTCTTGGCATCAGCTTGACAGCCCTCTCGCTTGTGTTCATCACTCTGAGAGGGATTCTTCCACCACTGGTTGTCGCAATAGTGTTGGCAACTAACAGTCCCCGCGGCAGCTCTATCTCTTTTGCCGCCTCTGCCAGCACTTGGCACTCAACCCTAGGTGAGACCCCGCAACGACCCTCCACCACTTTCTCGCTCCTCGGGGGGATGATGACGGGTTCCCTGCCAGCCACCTTGACGAACCCGATTTTGCCACCCGGACCCGTGCGCGGGAACTCCTTCCTCGCTCGGGCTATCAACCGACGGATGGTGGCCTCTGTCTCGTCTGGAGCGTGGGGGTCCATGTGGACGCGACCCCCATCTGCGATAAAGAGCGCTTCGAGGTCTTCTATAACATTCATCCCCACAATCCCTGGGAGCCCATTAGCTTTGTCTACCTGGGGGTGAGTATCGGTGAGTACAAAAATGCACTTCTTACCAACCACTCTCCCGGCGCATTCAACCTCGGCCTCCAAGCAGCCCAAGACAGGAATATCGAGCCCGTTTGCGGCTGTGAGCTCAATCCAGTCTGCTGACTTCAACTCCTGTGGCCCAAAACACCTACGGAAATGGGACTCCGTAATAGCTGTCACATTTGACCCCGTGTCCCAGAGGCAGGTGGTGTCTACCCCCCTTATCTTAAGGTGGACGGTGCGAAACCTCCCAAGAGCACTCCTTTGGAGGCTCTCCTCCACCTCTGTCAGAAGACACTCGGCTGCTTGGCGGCCTATGGCCGGTGTGGTGGGGTGTTTCTTGGCCCCACCCTTGGCGTTTGGATTGCCAGAAAATGCCACCTGCGCCAGGTCTATGGGGATAGGGGCCAGAGCCCCTGCGTCTAGCTTTTTGGTACAATGCCGGCTAGTGTGGCCAGGCTCTCCACAGCTGTAGCAAATATATCGCCCTTCGCTGTCCCTCAGGGGTGTTCGCCTGCGCTGTGCACTCTGCTGGCTGCTCCCTCTTTCCCTGCTCTGTAGTGCTAAGTACAGCTCTTCTTGACGAGCAGCTAGTTTCCTAACCTCCTCGTGGAGCATCTCCAGGGTGAGGGGGGATGGTTTATCTTCGGCCGGTACTTCAGCGTTCACCGCACCTCTAGTTCTGAGCCTACTTTGGGAGGCGAGAGAGGACTGGGCTTCTTCTTCCTCGGACCAGTCAACTGCGGCTTGCAGCAGCCCGATGAAGGCTAGGCCTTTCTCCTCTTTGACCCTCCTTTTCATCTCTCGCCTCAAAAGGTCATCTCGCAAACCCAGCACTAGCTGTTCTTTCAACACCGTCTCTGAGTCGGGAACGCGGTTGGGTTCTCGCCTCTTAATCAAAGCCAGCTTCTCCTGTAGGTCATAGGCATAAGTTCTGACCGTCTCGCTGGACATCTGCCTTCTCTCATAGAACTCCTTCAACCTAGTACCTATGGGGACCTTGTCTCCATAGGTTTGAAGGAGAACCTCAAATATGCCCTCGACAGACTCTACTGCCCCATCCAACATGAACTTAACAGTTGCCCTGGCTTCATCTTTTATTGTGTTGCTTGACCAGCTCTACACGGTCCGCCTCTGGCACCTTCATGACTTGGAACGCAGACCGCATTGCCGCGATCCACTCTTCCACACAATCATCTCCACTCTTTCCAGGGCAACCACTAAAATCTGCCAGTTTGCGGTCTCGGTGGACATAGATTGCCGCCGGGGCTTTTAAAGCTTGGGCCTGTTGATCAATCACTGCCCTTGCGAGAGAAAGAGCTTCTCTCTGTTCTTCTCGTGCCTGCTGTAAGGCACCCGCCTGCTCCGCAAGCCTCCCTTGTAGTTCATCAAAGCTCCTTTTCAAATCTTCTAGTTCAGACATGTTTGCCTTAACTCTATTCCTCCTCTATAACGACCCCGAGCCAATGGGTGAATCCTGTTCGTGACGCCAATTGTGAGGGGCTACTAGCCCTGCTATGTAGGGGTAGAAGGGCGCACAGGCTGCCTTGAACGACTAGCGGGTGGTGGGATCTAAGTCCGTACCCCCCTCTAGCGCGATTGACCCGGACACTTACTTCAGTAAGAATGGGGTTAGTTACCTGGCAACAGTAGGCACAAAAGGAGGACTCCAGGCCCGGACCTGCAATGATAGCAGCGCCTGCACACGGAATACTAGCACGGTCCCACTTAACTCCGTCGTCCTGTGCCTAACCAAATAACTCGGGTGCCCCTACTCCAAGGCAACCTGGGTCGGACAAAAGCATTCAACAACGACTTTTTAAACCACGTGGCTCTTTTTATTTATCTGGAGAGCCCTCAAAAAAAACCAAACTTGGTTAACAATGTCCACAGGGCCCTGGAGAGCAAAGGGAAAACAGCAAGGAGCCTCCCCAGGACCAAAGAAATGAAAGAAATAAAATGAGGTAAAATAAATCAAAACAGACTGGTGAGACCCAGAGTTGGGAGTCCTCGACTCCACACAACCCACCCTAGTCACAGGAAAAACACTCACAACACAGCAGAACAGTAAAAGTTAACACAGCAAATATTCTGTCTAAAATGGTCGACACAGTCTCATCACATCATTTACAATGTCCGACACACCAAAGGAACATTTTCAGTCTTTACAGTTCACTCCAGTAAATTGTCTCTGGGGTGGGACGGACAGATAGTTCTAGGGGTATGTGTCATTAACCGGAGTTGCAGTCTGTTAGGCTGTCCAGAACTTCCACAGCCGGAATAGAATGTTCATTCTCTGGTCCACATCAAAGCAAGGAAATAAAACACAGAAACTGTACCTTTGCCCCTCCTGAAATGGAGCGTAATGAACCCACGGGTAGGTGAAACTTTTACACACAGCCAGCTGAAGCAGGGTGAACAACCGGAGCGTCGTCTGGGTGGCAGGGTACTCCAAACACCGCCGACATCGGGGCCCAAGATGGCGGTCCCGCGGGCTAACGGAGCTACGGCAGTCCCCAGGCCGTGCGAAGTGAGGCCGCCCAATTCCTCTCCCGGAAACTCGCTGGTCCTTCGCCAGACAGCCAGCCGTGCTGTCTCGCTTTCTAAACGTTCTTGTCGCCAAACTCTACTGGCAACGCCGGGAAACTGAGGCCAATTGGAGGGGAGCGGCCGCTAGCCTTAGCTCTCGATTAGCCCCTCTGCTAGCGCTATCTCCGCCGACACTTCGCCCCGACGTTACACCCGTAAGGCCGCTGTAGCCGGAGTCAGAGTGCATACACGGACGGAAACCCAGCCTAGACTCGCTGCGGTACCGTATACTGTCTCGCTAACCTCCCGTTTATACTTTGTTCGGGTCTCCTCCTGACCGCGGCCCTTTCCTAGCGTCTCTTCTCATCCGGACACGTGTGCTTTTTTTTTTGCTCCGCTCGTCTTTTCTCCCACTGCGCATGTCCGTCTTCTTCACGCTACGTCACTCCCTCTTGGCTGCTTCAGGCTGTAAACAACCCCGTGACCGTTTTCTAAGGGTTGTAAATATGTGCCCTCACATTACCCCCAGCTAAACCCTGCCACACCAGCGACGACTCAAGCAGTTCATCCCTGTAACAAACACAGAATAACACATATTAACTCACATGTTCAGTAACACTCTATACCATTCACATATGACTCGCATTACATTGCAAATGAGCATAACAGTAATCCATGGCTTCATTTCGTAACATAATCTCTATACCTCGCAGGAGGTACCCCTCGGGTTCGCCTCAAAGGGCGTTCAGACTGCAAAACCTCCCCTCGCCCCTCGTGCACCTCATCACTCGCCTCTGAGGCCCCATCGCTGTCCTCTGGCTCACTTAGGGCCATAACTGGTTGTACCTTCCCCGCTAAATCCGGCTCTAACCCCTGGGCGACATAGTCGCCGATCTCGTCCGCCCCTGGGGCAACGAGAGCGCTCGGGTCCGACTCACATGGGAGTGGTAGAACACAAACCCCCTCCATGAAGTCGGTATCGGACTCCACTTCGGCTGGCAGCCTATTGGCCTGCTTCGGCTGCCATGTCGGCGCTTGAAAGCTGCACAATTTGAGCTGATCCCTATGCACGACCCTCGTCGAGCCACCCTTCTCTGGCTTGACCGTGAACACAGGAATGTCGGGGTGGTTTTGTTTCACCACCAAATAAGGGTTGGGTTCCCACTTGTCCTGGATCTTATTCCTGCCTCTGGGCTTGTGGTTGCGCAACAGCACCCGATCACCAGACTGAAGCAGGGCGCCGCGGGACTTCCGGTCGTAGATCCTCTTCCTCCTCCTAGAGGCCTCCTGAGTAGCCGAGCTTGCTACCTCCACCACAGTCCTAAGCCTCTCATGGTGGTCCCGGACCCAGTCGTCCAGATTGTCCGCCTCTGGTTCCCTCATGTCTTTCCCTCCCAGGAGGTCCAAGGGCATTCTGGCATCCCTCCCGAACAGGAGGTAGAAGGGCGCATAACCCGTGGAGGAGTGCTCACGAGAGTTATAAGCCATAACCAACTCTGGCAAGTATGTTTTCCAATCCCGTTTCTTCTCTGGTGGCAGTGTCCTGAGCATGTCGTGCATGGTCCTATTAAACCTCTCACACTGCGCGTTCCCCTGCGGATGGTAAGGGCTGGTGCGACTCTTGGCAATCCCGTAGGCCCTGCACAGCTCTTTTATCACACTAGCCTCGAAGCTCCTCCCCTGATCGGAGTGCAACCGGGCCGGGCACCCGTAATAGGTAAACCAATGTTTCAGCAAAGCATTTGCTGTCGTCTCAGCAGTTTGGTTTCTGGTGGGGACGGCAACGGTGAACCTGGTGAACATGTCTGTAAGGACAAGGACATTTTCGTAACCCCCACAAGACTTTTCTAGCACCGTATAGTCCATAGCGAGGACCTCCAGGGGTGCGGTGACATTGCTGCAGGTCATGGGGGCCCTGTGGTTGGGGAAGACATCCTTTGCCAATGCGCACCTCCTGCATTGCTGAACCCAATCTTGAACATCTCTACTCATGGTAGGCCAGTAATAGCTCCTTCTCATCACCGCGAGGGTGCTCTTTGCACTGAAATGCCCCCCATGCTCATGCTGGTTCTCGTATACCTTACGTTGTAAGGTCTCTGGGACAATGAGCTGCCTGATCTCCTCCCCATCACGAGGGTCACTGACATGCCTATACAGCACACCCTTATAAAGCCTAAGGCGGTCGAGCTGTTGGTGAAGCCGCCTCGCGTCCGGTGTTAACGCGTGGAGCTCGGCATGGCTCATCTCCGTGCCCCTCTCAACCACCCGATACACGGGCCCGACGACCGGGTCGCTTTTCTGAGCCCCTTCGACCTCCTCCCAGCTGTGCCCACCGAGAGCTTTCCCAGCAGTCGCTTGTACTCTGGCTTTCAGATCAGCCCTACCATCCTTCTCCAACCTAGCGGGCCACAGACACGCACGCACTTCTTCCGGGCCCACTTTGATAAAGTCCTTGCCTGTGTCCTCCTGCTCGGGTTCCTCTTGGTCGGGGATTCTGGAGAGGACGTCTGCATTCGTGTTTTGTCGCCCAGGCTTGTAACACACCTCAAAGTCATACTCAGCGAGTTGTGCTACCCACCGCTGTTCGACAGCCCCCAGGTTAGCCGTTGCCAGGTAGCGCAGCGGGTTATGGTCCGTGACTACTGTGAATCTGGCGTACATCAGGTAGTCCCTGAATTTCTCTGTGACAGCCCATTTAAGCGCCAGAAGTTCCAGTTTAAATGCGCTGTAATTCTTGTCATTCTTCTCGGAGCCTCTCAGCCCCCGACTCGCGTAGGCTACCACACGCTCTACGCCCTCCTGTTTTTGACTGAGCACAGCCCCGAGTCCGTGCAGACTCCCATCTGTGGTCAATATAAAGGGTAGGCCAAAGTTGGGATATGCCAGGATTGGAGGGGACACCAGGCATTGTTTCAGCTCGTCCAGGGCCTCCTGGCACTCGCCGGTCCAAACAAACGCCTGGGTGCCCCTCGACGTGTTTTTCAACCCTTTCCCAACCAGGGCATGCAGAGGCTTGGCCAACTGTGCAAACCTTGGCACAAACCGCCTGTAGTAGCTCATGAATCCAAGCACCTGCCTCACCTCTCGCACGCTCCTTGGAGCCGGCCATGCCTCCAGGGCCTTGACCTTTTCTAGATCTACCTGGACGCCTTTAGCAGAAATCACGTGGCCAAGGAATTTAACCTCCGGCCGCAGAAGGAAGCATTTGGTCGGCTTCAACTTCAACCCGTGCTGCTTCAAACGTTCGAACACCGTCTCAAGCCTCTCGCAGTGACTATCAAAGTCCCGGGAGAAGACTATAATGTCATCCAGGTAGACAAGGAGTATATCAAAACTGAGGTCCCCCAGTACCATACCCATCAGCCGCTGAAAAGTGGCTGGGGCGTTGCACAAGCCAAATGGCATCCGAGTCCATTCAAACAGGCCAAATGGTGTTGTAACCGCCATTTTTCCCCTGTCCGTTTCGCTCATGGCCACTTGGAAGTAGCCTGCGGTCAGGTCCAGGGTCGAGAATAACAGCGCATTGCCGAGCGCATCCAACGACTCTTCGATACGGGGAAGTGGGTAGGCATCTTTGCACGTCACTTCGTTCAGCCGCCTGTAATCGCAGCAGAATCGAACACTTCCATCTTTCTTAATAACCACCACCGCAGGTGAGGCCCAAGGACTGGAGCTCTCTTTAAGGATCCCCTGGCTAACGAGCTCCTGAACGTGCCTCTTAAACTCTTGAAAGACATGGGGTGGGACCCTTCGGTGCCTCTGTTTGATTGGGGGTGCCTCGGTGGGGATACTGTGTGTCACCGTGGTGGTGTAGCCGTAATCAACTTCGCTTGCCGAGAATACGTCTTGGTGTTGGGCTAACAGCCGACAAAGCTTTTGACGCTGTAGCTCAGTGAGGTCCCGGGTGTTAGCCTGTACAGGGACCGGCAACTGCCCAACCTCGCCCCCTGTCGCTATACTCTCACCCTGACCCAGTGGCTTAACCACGAGTGCCCCCTCTCTCTCCTCTACCCATACAACCTCTTTGGGGAGCACAGCTCGTGGTTTGCTTACAACGGCAAGCCTGGCTCTTGGCATCAGCTTGACAGCCCTCTCGCTTGTGTTCATCACTCTGAGAGGGATTCTTCCACCACTGGTTGTCGCAATAGTGTTGGCAACTAACAGTCCCCGCGGCAGCTCTATCTCTTTTGCCGCCTCTGCCAGCACTTGGCACTCAACCCTAGGTGAGACCCCGCAACGACCCTCCACCACTTTCTCGCTCCTCGGGGGGATGATGACGGGTTCCCTGCCAGCCACCTTGACGAACCCGATTTTGCCACCCGGACCCGTGCGCGGGAACTCCTTCCTCGCTCGGGCTATCAACCGACGGATGGTGGCCTCTGTCTCGTCTGGAGCGTGGGGGTCCATGTGGACGCGACCCCCATCTGCGATAAAGAGCGCTTCGAGGTCTTCTATAACATTCATCCCCACAATCCCTGGGAGCCCATTAGCTTTGTCTACCTGGGGGTGAGTATCGGTGAGTACAAAAATGCACTTCTTACCAACCACTCTCCCGGCGCATTCAACCTCGGCCTCCAAGCAGCCCAAGACAGGAATATCGAGCCCGTTTGCGGCTGTGAGCTCAATCCAGTCTGCTGACTTCAACTCCTGTGGCCCAAAACACCTACGGAAATGGGACTCCGTAATAGCTGTCACATTTGACCCCGTGTCCCAGAGGCAGGTGGTGTCTACCCCCCTTATCTTAAGGTGGACGGTGCGAAACCTCCCAAGAGCACTCCTTTGGAGGCTCTCCTCCACCTCTGTCAGAAGACACTCGGCTGCTTGGCGGCCTATGGCCGGTGTGGTGGGGTGTTTCTTGGCCCCACCCTTGGCGTTTGGATTGCCAGAAAATGCCACCTGCGCCAGGTCTATGGGGATAGGGGCCAGAGCCCCTGCGTCTAGCTTTTTGGTACAATGCCGGCTAGTGTGGCCAGGCTCTCCACAGCTGTAGCAAATATATCGCCCTTCGCTGTCCCTCAGGGGTGTTCGCCTGCGCTGTGCACTCTGCTGGCTGCTCCCTCTTTCCCTGCTCTGTAGTGCTAAGTACAGCTCTTCTTGACGAGCAGCTAGTTTCCTAACCTCCTCGTGGAGCATCTCCAGGGTGAGGGGGGATGGTTTATCTTCGGCCGGTACTTCAGCGTTCACCGCACCTCTAGTTCTGAGCCTACTTTGGGAGGCGAGAGAGGACTGGGCTTCTTCTTCCTCGGACCAGTCAACTGCGGCTTGCAGCAGCCCGATGAAGGCTAGGCCTTTCTCCTCTTTGACCCTCCTTTTCATCTCTCGCCTCAAAAGGTCATCTCGCAAACCCAGCACTAGCTGTTCTTTCAACACCGTCTCTGAGTCGGGAACGCGGTTGGGTTCTCGCCTCTTAATCAAAGCCAGCTTCTCCTGTAGGTCATAGGCATAAGTTCTGACCGTCTCGCTGGACATCTGCCTTCTCTCATAGAACTCCTTCAACCTAGTACCTATGGGGACCTTGTCTCCATAGGTTTGAAGGAGAACCTCAAATATGCCCTCGACAGACTCTACTGCCCCATCCAACATGAACTTAACAGTTGCCCTGGCTTCATCTTTTATTGTGTTGCTTGACCAGCTCTACACGGTCCGCCTCTGGCACCTTCATGACTTGGAACGCAGACCGCATTGCCGCGATCCACTCTTCCACACAATCATCTCCACTCTTTCCAGGGCAACCACTAAAATCTGCCAGTTTGCGGTCTCGGTGGACATAGATTGCCGCCGGGGCTTTTAAAGCTTGGGCCTGTTGATCAATCACTGCCCTTGCGAGAGAAAGAGCTTCTCTCTGTTCTTCTCGTGCCTGCTGTAAGGCACCCGCCTGCTCCGCAAGCCTCCCTTGTAGTTCATCAAAGCTCCTTTTCAAATCTTCTAGTTCAGACATGTTTGCCTTAACTCTATTCCTCCTCTATAACGACCCCGAGCCAATGGGTGAATCCTGTTCGTGACGCCAATTGTGAGGGGCTACTAGCCCTGCTATGTAGGGGTAGAAGGGCGCACAGGCTGCCTTGAACGACTAGCGGGTGGTGGGATCTAAGTCCGTACCCCCCTCTAGCGCGATTGACCCGGACACTTACTTCAGTAAGAATGGGGTTAGTTACCTGGCAACAGTAGGCACAAAAGGAGGACTCCAGGCCCGGACCTGCAATGATAGCAGCGCCTGCACACGGAATACTAGCACGGTCCCACTTAACTCCGTCGTCCTGTGCCTAACCAAATAACTCGGGTGCCCCTACTCCAAGGCAACCTGGGTCGGACAAAAGCATTCAACAACGACTTTTTAAACCACGTGGCTCTTTTTATTTATCTGGAGAGCCCTCAAAAAAAACCAAACTTGGTTAACAATGTCCACAGGGCCCTGGAGAGCAAAGGGAAAACAGCAAGGAGCCTCCCCAGGACCAAAGAAATGAAAGAAATAAAATGAGGTAAAATAAATCAAAACAGACTGGTGAGACCCAGAGTTGGGAGTCCTCGACTCCACACAACCCACCCTAGTCACAGGAAAAACACTCACAACACAGCAGAACAGTAAAAGTTAACACAGCAAATATTCTGTCTAAAATGGTCGACACAGTCTCATCACATCATTTACAATGTCCGACACACCAAAGGAACATTTTCAGTCTTTACAGTTCACTCCAGTAAATTGTCTCTGGGGTGGGACGGACAGATAGTTCTAGGGGTATGTGTCATTAACCGGAGTTGCAGTCTGTTAGGCTGTCCAGAACTTCCACAGCCGGAATAGAATGTTCATTCTCTGGTCCACATCAAAGCAAGGAAATAAAACACAGAAACTGTACCTTTGCCCCTCCTGAAATGGAGCGTAATGAACCCACGGGTAGGTGAAACTTTTACACACAGCCAGCTGAAGCAGGGTGAACAACCGGAGCGTCGTCTGGGTGGCAGGGTACTCCAAACACCGCCGACATCGGGGCCCAAGATGGCGGTCCCGCGGGCTAACGGAGCTACGGCAGTCCCCAGGCCGTGCGAAGTGAGGCCGCCCAATTCCTCTCCCGGAAACTCGCTGGTCCTTCGCCAGACAGCCAGCCGTGCTGTCTCGCTTTCTAAACGTTCTTGTCGCCAAACTCTACTGGCAACGCCGGGAAACTGAGGCCGATTGGAGGGGAGCGGCCGCTAGCCTTAGCTCTCGATTAGCCCCTCTGCTAGCGCTATCTCCGCCGACACTTCGCCCCGACGTTACACCCGTAAGGCCGCTGTAGCTGGAGTCAGAGTGCATACACGGACGGAAACCCAGCCTAGACTCGCTGCGGTACCGTATACTGTCTCGCTAACCTCCCGTTTATACTTTGTTCGGGTCTCCTCCTGACCGCGGCCCTTTCCTAGCGTCTCTTCTCATCCGGACACGTGTGCTTTTTTTTTTTGCTCCGCTCGTCTTTTCTCCCACTGCGCATGTCCGTCTTCTTCACGCTACGTCACTCCCTCTTGGCTGCTTCAGGCTGTAAACAACCCCGTGACCGTTTTCTAAGGGTTGTAAATATGTGCCCTCACACTATGATTAACAAATTAGTCACAAAAAATATCTTCACTATTCTTTGGCATATGTGCTGCAAACTAGTAGATACAGGACACATCCAAAGCCATGTATCTATATATACAAATGTTTTTTTATGCAATAAGTGTTTGTACATATGGTTGAACACTTACTTCACTTACTAAAACACTTACTAAAAAGGACAACATAATTCAGTCACTCAATATCTGCTTAAATTAAGCTAAACATTGTCTCACAGTACTAAAGCTAACTTGCATTCTGAGGTTCAAATGCTAATATTCATACTGGCAGGTACTTAGCCCAATATCATTTAAAAGATTAGTAGAGAGAAGAAAGTTACTTTTGGACTTTCAATTGCAAGCATATTGCCTTAATAGAGTAGCTATCAATGCAGAAACACTACTAAAACTGCAGCAGAAGTATTAGCTCAACTTTAGTTAAGCATAAAAACCCAGGTGAAAAAATGCTGCCCACGTTCTTATCAAGCACCCTACTTTAGTTCCAGAGTTGAACTACATAGCCCCTAAATGATCCCCTCTGAATGACTGAACTGAACTGCCAAAGCCTTTGTCTCAAGGTTTAACCATGTACAGCTGACACGCAGCAGCGAGTATATTCATGAAAATCTTCAAATGGAAATAACCAACATTGACACGTTAGATGGAACATTAGTGTTTCATTCTAATTTCAAATACCATTGATGTCTGTTGAATTTTAATCATTTGCGTAGTCTTAATAGTAGTTTGTTTTTTTCAATGTGAGTTATCAAAAGTAACTGTACCTTTGAAATGGGCCACTGATTGTGTCAAACTATAACAGTGCAACAATTAATGCTATTCAATTTATCTTGTATAATACACTACTGAAATGTCTTGTATTACAGTATTTAATCATACACCAACTCTATTGCTCCCATAACAAATCTACTATGTGCATGCCATGCATAATTATATGATTGTTTTTGCTGTCAAATACATTTGTTTCATGTAGTGGTTTCTAAGCAACTAGACGAAGATAGATGTCATAGTCAATCAAATAACCAATCACAAAACCACAGTTTGTCACTGGTACACTTTAGGTTTTTGTAGAGATTAAGCAAGTGGTATGACTCTGCCTCCTGACATCTGACCCACACTAAACTCATGGACTGGACATACACACACCCACAACCACCTACACACACACACACAATGGACAACTGTACCCTCAAACACAATAATAACATGGACTGAACCACCACTCACAACCACTAGCACTTTATATAGCCTCTGTAGAAATTATCCACATATCTCACTTATCTTAACTGCACTACTGTATAGCTCTGTGTAAATAATCATTCTGTACATACGATAATTTTTAATCCTACAACTGTTTATAACTTGCATAGTTCACATTTCTGTATAGTTTTTTTATTTCATATTTATATCCTGTTCATAGCCTGTACATAGCTTGTACTCACTACAGCCTGTACATACTTATAGTTATAGAATATTCACAACATACTTCATACCATGTACATTATAACATACCATAATAGACCAATTTCTGTAATATACTTACATATCTATATTATTGCTAATATATATTGTAATATATCTATATTATGGCTAAAGCACTTCTGGATGGATGCAAACTGCATTTCGTTGCCCTGTACCTGTGCATGTGCAATGACAATAAAGTTGAATTCTATTCTATTCTAATTCTATTCTATTCTATGACGACTGAGGATATTGTCGGGTGGTAGAAAGAATACTTTGAGGACTTCCTTAATTCCACTGACACAACTTCCATAGCAAAAGCAGAGTATGGAGACGAGGAGGACAACTTGTTCATTACGATCGTGGGCAATCGTGGCTCAAGAGTTAACCTGAAAACGGAAGGTTGCTGGTTTGAGCCCTGGCTCGGACTGTCTTGGTCATTGTGTCCTTGGGCAAGACACTTCACCCGTTGCCTACTGGTGGTGGTCAAAGGGTCCGGTGGCGCCAGTGTCCGGCAGCCTCGCCTCTGTCAGTGCGCCCCAGGGCAGCTGTGGCTACAGTGTAGCTTGCCATCACTTGTGTGTGAATGTGTGTGTGAACGGGTAGATGACTGCAGGGCTCTAGACTAACTTTTTGACATGGGCGCACCGGTACGCCTAACTTTAAAAATTTAGGCGTACCAGCACAAAAGTTAGGCGCACTCAAATTTTTCAACAGCATCGCTTAACACCGCAGTTTTACATGTGCACTGTCTTTGGGGGGGAAGTCCATACAGACAATATTCATTTCTAAATTATTAACAAACAAACTTGTGCTTAAAGTGCTTTGTCAATATTGTAGAAAATGTTACACTTAATCATCATCTTGGCCTCCTCTGACGACCTGTTTGCTGCTTCTGTTGCTGCTGGCTCGGCGAATTTTGGTTGGAGAGAGACAAAACCTACAGCTTAGAATCAGCGCAAAAAAGACGTAAACACAGCGCGGACCCGACGCATCAGAATCGTTAAGCTCCGACAGCGTGTCCGTGTTCAGGCCATCGGGTGAGAAAGCCGAGAAAGACAAAGCTGATTCTGATGCGTCGGGTCCGCTCTGTGTTTACGTCTTTGTGTGGAATCCGTTAATGAATTGACATCGCTTTATTCAAGCTACTCACCTCTCTCTTCCACCTGCTCTTTCAACTGGTCCCGCCCCTGACTATCTCTGATTGGTTTAGTCAAGTCAAGTCAAGTTTATTTATAAAGTACATTTAAAAACAACCAAGGCTGACCAAAGTGCTGTACAATAAAATACAAATATAAAATACAATAAAACACAAGTACATAAAACACCTCACTGATAAAACAATAAGTTCATACAGTAAGTTTAGTCCATGATAGGGGCATAATGTGTGTCTGTTGTTGACCACACGGAGAGTTGCAGAGAATTTTTTTTTTTTTTTGTTACCCGAATAGTTGGTCGCACAGGTGCGACCAAATATTTTTTTTTAGTCGCACCACTGAAAGATTTGGTCGCATTTGCGACCAAATTGGTCGCACTCTAGAGCATGTATGTAGTGTAAAGCGCTTTGGGGTCCTTAGGGACTAAGTAAAGCGCTATACAAATAATTCAATTCAATTTTATTTATATAGCGCCAAATCACAACAAAAGTCGCCTCAAGGCACTTCATAGATACAGAGAAAAACCCAACAATCATATGACCCCCTATGAGCAAGCACTTTGGCGACAGTGGGAAGGAAAAACTCCCTTTTAACAGGAAGAAACCTCCGGCAGAACCAGGCTCAGGGAGGGGCGGCCATCTGCTGCGACCGGTTGGGGTGAGAGAAGGAAGACAGGATAAAAGACATGCTGTGGAAGAGAGACAGAGGTTAATAACAGATATGATTCAATGCAGAGAGGTCTATTAATACATAGTGAGTGAGAAAGGTGACTGGGAAGGAAAAACTCAATGCATCATGGGAATCCCCCGGCAGCCTACGTCTATTGCAGCATAACTAAGGGAGGATTCAGGGTCACCTTCGGCTGCACCAGCTACAGGGGCCTGGCTAGCTACGGGTGAATGAAGGGTGCGAAGCCGAGTCTCCAATTCAGTAATCCTGGCCTCCAGAGCTGCAAATATGCTACATTTGTTACAGATATCATTACTGCTAAAGGAGGCCGAGGAGTAACTAAACATCTGACACAATGAGCAGGAAAGTGCAGGAGGGACAGGTGAAGTAGCCATGGTGCTAACGAGTCGGCTACGAGCTAAGCTAAGCTAGCGAAACAGTACAGAGACAGTGAGTGAATACTTTGGCTATAAATTAGGTCGTGAGTACACAGAAAGTGTGCTTCGGATGAAGCACGTGAAGATTATACTATGAAAAAAGAATGTATTTAAAGTTGTTAATTAAATTGCTAAGCAAATAAGCTACTCAGAAACACCACTGTGTTTGAGCAGGAACAGGAAGTGATACTCTACCGCAGAGCGAGCGAACACCAAGTGACAACGCCACCAAGAGTGCACACACAAATACAGGCCATTTACCATCACCAGGTCTCTGAGGCGCTCCACAGTATTGCATAGAAATCAGAGATGGTACCTTTGGATTGGCATACCGGAGTGGTGGTTCCCATCTTTAAGAAGGTGGACCGGAGGGTATGCTCAAACTATAGGGGATCACACTCCTCAGCATCCCTGGGAGAGTCTATGCCAGGGTGCTGGAAAGGAGAGTCCGTCTTGCTCTAGTCTCTGCTTTTCACAGATGATGTGGTTCTCTTGGCTTCATCAGGTGGTGGCCTCCAGCTCGCCCTTGAGCAATTCATCTGAATGTGAAGCAGTGGAAATGAGTATCAGTACTAAACAAGTCTGAGGCCTTGGTCCTCAGCCAGGAAAAGGTGGAGTGTCCAATCCAGGTCAGAGACAAGTTACTGCCCCAGGTGGAAAAGCTTAAGTATCTCAGGGTCTTGTTCACAAGTGAGGGGAAAGAGGAGCGGGAGATCAACAGACAAATTGTGCTGCAGCTGCAGTGATGCGGACACTGCACAGGTGGTGAAGAGAGAGCTGAGTGTAAAAATGAAGCTCTCGATTTACCGGTCGATCTATGTCCCTACACTCACCTATGGTCACAAGCTTTGGGTAATGACTGAAAGAACTAGATCATGGAAATAAGCAGAAACAAGCTTTCTCTGAAGGTTGACTGGCCTCTCCCTTAGAGATAGGGTGAGGAGTTCTGCCACCCAGGGCTCAGAAAGGAGCCGCTAGTCCTCCACATTGAAAGGAGCACGTTGAGGTGATTTGGACATCTGACAAGGATGCCTGCTGAGGTGTTCTGGGTGTTTGCCACCTGGAGGAGGCCCTGCGGGAGAACCAAGACATGCTGGAGAGATTATATTTATGGCCTGGGAACCGCTTGATGTTCACCCAGACAAGCTGGAGGAGGTGGCCAGGGAGAGGGAGATCTGGGCTTCTCTGCTTTGGCTGCTGTGACCCCGTGAGTGGGAGAAAATGGGCTGATGGAGGTATGACACGTTAAATATTATTATTATTATTATTATTATTATTATTATTATTATGATCTAAAGAAAACATTACTTAAAACAGCCAAGAGAAGGTAATGTCTCCTTCCCTTCTTTGTTTCCTTTACCATAGTAAGACACACAAAATACAGTTGGGTTCAAATCCATGTGTTGCCTCAGTGATGAACAAGTCAACCTTAAAGTAACACTGCACGCACAGAGTACCTGCTCAGCACATTTAAATTAACTTCTGGCACTCTTTTGTTCGCTGGTTATGAAGTAAGCTTTAATGACCCTTCACAAATGCGAACACAGACTATAAATAAAGAAGTACAAATTTCCAGGGAAGTTTCTTATTATCATCATCAAATTGCTATACCTAGTAATTTAGAGACCAGTTAATTATTCAGCTTCACAGTGGATGAAGGCTACACCTTTAATATGCAGTCTGTAATAATAAAATACAGAAATCCAAACACACAAATATCAAACAAATTGCTGAACAGTGAATGCATATTAAAACCTTCCAAGACAAAGGTGGTTATAGCATCTGACTGCCTGCTGTGCAGGCGCTGCATGAGCACTGCTGATCTGCTGTTAGATGTTCTCATGCTATCACTTTTATGTCATCACTACTTTAATATTACTATGGAACCCCAATTTAATAGTATTGTAGAGATCTGCCGAGGTCCAATTCAGGTCATTTAAATGTTTTTAATTTTCTGCACATTTTTGTCCCATTTGCTTCAGAAATGTGTATCTTATGTTGCCTGCAGTGTTGCATAGGACAAAAAAGAAAAGAAAGAAGCATGTCAGTACTTAACAACAACAAGCTTAACCTGTGGTCATGACAAATATTCTGTTTTAGACATAAATAATTTGAATTCTGGTACATTTTGCACAACAGCACTGGGAAACAGGTCAATTGAGCCTGAATTTGAATAATAGGCTTTGGAAATTAAATATTATTGTTACAAAACATCAAATTAGGCATAATAATATGTGTTTCCTTTTTGTTTAATCTTCATACTGAGAACTGCTGAAGTGACAAGTAATATAATATATAATACCTGTAGGCATAGCTGGGTTTTGCTCTTAAGTTGTTTTTTCTACTTTCATGACAAGGCTTGTCATGTTTTCTTTTTCCCCTGGCAACATCAGAGTACCATTTCACTAGCAACCGTGCATTTGTTATTTCCTAACAGCAAATATTTTCCACTTCAGTTCACATTTTAATGCATTTCCCACACATATATAGAAGAAGTGTTGTATACTGCTTGTGACTGAAAGACTAAAGCGACCATTAGGTGACTAAACAGTAAAGCTGGCAATATTTAACCAACATCCCTATTTTTGCAGATGGAAACATGGAAATCTATCTTATGTCTTATCTCAACCTCCAGATTATGTTTCAGACTCAAAAGGCAAGGCAAGGCAAGGCAAGTTTATTTGTATAGCACAATTCAACAACAAGGTGATTCAAAGTGCTTTACAGAGACATTAGAAACAAGAACAAATAAAAAGCATGATTTACAATTGATTAAAACAAGCAAATAAACTAACTAACTAATTAACAAACAAACAAACAAACAACAGTATATAAAATCAAAACAGATAAAATCAGAACAGTAGATAAAATCAGTAGTTAAAGTGTAAGTTTTGAAATTTAAGCTTAAAGTGTGGATTTGGTGCTTTATTCAAATGCAGCTGAGAACAGGTGAGTCTTCAACCTGGATTTAAATGAACTGAGTGTTTCAGCTGATCTGAGGCTTTCTGGGAGTTTGTTCCAGATATAAGGAGCATAAAAGCTGAATGCAGCTTCTCCGTGTCTGGTTCTGACTCTGGGAACTGATAAAAGACCGGATCCAGATGACCTGAGGGATCTGGATGGTTCATACTGGGTCAGGAGGTCATTGATGTATTTTGGTCCTAAACCATTCAGAGCTTTATAGGCCAGCATCAGAACTTTAAAGTCTATCCTCTGACGGACAGGCAGCCAGTGTAAGGACCTCAGAGCTGGACTGATGTGGTCCACTTTTTTGGTCTTAGTGAGGACTCGAGCAGCAGAGTTCTGAATGAGCTGTAGTTGTCTGACTGATTTTTTAGGTAGACCTGTAAAGTTGCTGTTACAGTAATCAAGCCTACTAAAGATGAATGCATGGACTAGTTTTTCCAGGTCCTGTTGAGACATCAGATCTTTTATCCTTGATATATTCTTGAGGTGATAGTAAGCTGACTTTGTTATTGTCTTAATGTGTTTTTCTAAGTTTAGGTCTGCATCCATCACTACACCCAAATTTTTCGCCTGGTTTGTGGTTTTTAGATGTATAGATTGAAGTTCTCTGGTGACCTGTAATCGTTTTTCTTTGGCGCCAAAGACTATTACTTCAGTTTTGTTTTTGTTTAGCTGGAGAAAATTGTGGCACAACCAGTCATTGATTTCCTCAATGCATTTACCAAGAGCCTGTACAGGGCCTCGGTCTCCTGGTGACATTGTGATATATATTTGTGTGTCATCTGCATAGCTGTGATAGTTTATTTTGTTGTTGTTTATAATCTGTGCCAGTGGGAGCATGTAGATGTTAAACAGAAGGGGTCCCAAGATGGAACCTTGGGGAACTCCACATGTGATACTTGTCTGCTCCGATGTGAAGTTACCTATTGATACAAAGTATTTCCTGTTTTCTACGTATGTTTTGAACCTGTTTAGTACAATTCCTGAAAGACCTGTCCAGTTCTCCAGTCGTTTGAGTAATATGTTGTGGTCAACTGTATCAAATGCTGCACTGAGATCCAGTAAAACTAGGACTGACATTTTTCCACTGTCTGTATTCAGACATATGTCATTAAACACTTTGGTCAGAGCGGTTTCAGTGCTGTGGTTCTGTCTAAAACCTGTCTAAAAGTGTAAGAAAGGATTTAAGAAGCTTTGCTTCCCAGTCAAGAAAGAAAATTGTCACACTGGTAAAAGGATGAGCCTGTGCTCAGAATAACTGGGTTTTGACTTTTTGTGAGAAAGTATCCTTTTGTAGAGTTGAGCCCTAAATATATGATTTGTAAACTACCCACCAAAAATTATGAAAGACATCTATGTTTTGTGTTGTATAGATCTCTCCTGAAGTTAGCATAGGAACTGGCTACTTTCTGATAATAAACCTGCAGTCAGTTAAGCTAAAAGACAAAAACTGAAATAACAGCAACAGCTATTGTCTTGAAAAATGAATTAAACAGAAGGGTTGATGGTTTGTTTTTAGTGGAGCACTGACCTTTTACAGTTGGCTACTCTAGCCCCAGAGACTTCATTCTGACAGCAATGTAGATGATATAGTTTGACTAGCAAAACCTTGTTTTGTAAGCTTAACAGCTACAATACACAGGGTAGTGACTGACAGGGCTGATAGCAAGACAAAATGTATTTTGTATTTACTCAGGTTATCTTTACCTAATAATGTTTGTTTGATGATATGAATCTTATATGTGACAAATATGCCAAGAAATCAGGAAGTGTGCAGTGCGTGCGGTACTACTAAACATGAAATAGACCTGAAAATTGTTATAAAATGTATACAGTACATATTAGTGTAAAATATAATTATAACTTATATATGATTAAAATGCATCCCCATCCAGCTTAGGCAGTACAGGATCTGCTGAGATCTGACCTCAGTTAACTTTTCAGACAAGCACAACCTGGATAGTTGACCTATCACATGGCTAATGTAGTTTAAGGCCTAGCTACAATTTCTGTACTGTATATGATAAGTATAGCAATAAAAGATCTCCCAGAGAGAGATTATTGTGATTACAAATGATGAAGACTTATTCCATGATAGCATTCGAAGTGCGTGATCACTGAATAGTGTCTTGTGAGAGACAGTCAGTCACAAATCAACAAATACATAAATTAAAGATTTGGGATAATTTCAACTGAATAATGTCAACTTCTTAAATTAATGTAAATTTAATAGTTTTTCATGCTACCAAGTCAGATATGTTTCAATTTAATGCAGAGAAAGCAAAAATAATTTAGGTCAGTTGGGGGCTTTAATCGGATGAGAAGAAATCATCATTATGTTTTAAAGCAGGTCAATCCTAATCTGGAAAACGGCATCCTTCATCATTCTATTCGTTCTCTAATCCACAGGATGACGGCCATCAATATTACCAGGACAGCAGTGTGCCAGGCCTGCATTGTCAACTGTAACACCCAGTGGGATTCTCAAGTATCAGTATTCAATATGAATTAAAAAGGAATTTACAGTGAGGATTCAGCATAGATGCTTGGTCAGTGCTAAGTGCACCAGCAGGGAATCACAAGGCAAAGAGCCGATTACATGTCATACCTGAATGTACAACAGATTAGTGAATGAATATACTTCATTTAGTAATTTCTGTACAGCAGGCGAGCTTGACATAAATACTGAGGATCTAAAAAGGAGATTTTTTGTTTTGTTTTACATTGGAATCAATTTATTGTGTAGCACAGATATATGACTGAATACTTAATTTAAAAAAAGCATTTTAAATCGTCATCAGAAGCACTATATATATATATATATATATATATATATATATATATATATATATATATATATATATATATATATATATATATATATTCATTTGAATACTTTAGTTTTTTAGGATTCATTTGGTTTTTGTTATAGAAAATCTGCAGTAATATAAGATTAATGATAAATGTGATGAATGTGAGATTAATACAAGCGACGTCAAAAATTCCTAATGCATTTTTAAATAGGGAGGTGTTTTTGCCTCCAGAATTATTTTTCCCTATTCTAAAATTCCACTTTTCAAATATGCTTTTAGGACATTCTTGATGATCTTCCACAGAGACACACAGGAGTCTTACAGAGATTTAAAGAATAAAAAGGTCTGTTCCTCATTTACAAGTTCTAACTATGTCAACTCTGTTTCTGAGAAACAATGTTTAGACAGTAGTTTCACTTTTTTCCAATTTAAGTTTGTTCATGTTTTATGCTAACTGATTCTGCAGAAATGTTCCAGCATTCATGAGCAGCATGGTGGCTCAGTTGTTGTTGTTAGCGCCGTTGCCTCATTGCATGTCAGTCCTGGTTTCAAACACAGGTAGAGCCCTTCTGTGTCGAGTTTTGTATGTTCTTTGTATGCACTCTCTCTGGGAGTTCAGGTTTGTTCCCCCAGGCTCAGTTAATGCTGTCCCAGATACTCTTGCAATTCTTAATCCCAAAATGTTCACTTTGCAGTTAAATAAAGGTTTAAAAAGCCCTATGTTGTTTATGACTGTCCCAAATTCCGTCACCTCTCTCACTTCATATGTCTCTCACTCATAACTGTGCGTATGATTTAGAACAGGGGTCGGCAACCCTGGGCACGTGTGCCAGCAGTGGCACGCGAAGGGTTAACTGATGGCACGAGTCCCCGACACGCAGTGAATTAATCTGAGAAGGTGGATTAAAAAATAAATGGCTGGGCCAGCGGTGCACATTGCAAATTAGCTCGCATAGACACATTAGTTGTGCCGCTTCTTATTGATGGTATGTTAGCTAACAACCCCAACTACCAGATTCAACTTGTAATTGGCTAAAAATAACTTAGCCTACCGGTGAGAGGGACGTTGCTAGCTGGCAGTTTTTTCAAGCGATGTTGAAATTTCCACATTCCGACACTTCAAATACTTCAGGAGCATCAGCACCACGGAAGTAGGCCTACACAGAATTCACAATGGGTTTTCAGGACTTTCAGGTGTAAGGACCAATGTTTTCTTTTCTGTTCAAACCAGAAAGCTTTAAGGAGCAGCTGGATTTGTCTCACATTAACTGGCTGAGTTAATGCCAGTTAATGCGACATCGAAATGCAGCTGATTGAACTGAAAATCTCAACTCTGTGGGGGGCAAAGTTTGCAGAACTACGAACGCAGCTGGAATCCACAACTGTGCACGTTCATGGAGCTTGCATTTTCACCTGCTGGACATCACTACATGACAAGGTTAACAATCTCCAGAACATTGCAGAGGCCTTATTGACAGTATTTGGTTCTACATATCTGTGTGAGCAGATTTTCCGTGTCCTCAGGCAGCCGTCTGAATGCTGGACACTCGGAGACCTGTGTCTCTGAGTGGGAGACCAGAGATCACATTAACATGTGTATCTCTGTATTAACAAACATGCCATATTGGCCCTGTTACGTGCCTGTGTTGGTGGGTTATTTGTTTCCTAATGTGTGTATGCAAATTCACCTGTGCAGGGGCTCGGCTGTGATTGGTGGACCTAAGGAACGGCCTGATGTAACTGGTTCCTGCTGTGGACGTGAACTATAAAAGGGCGACTGAAGAGCTGCGGTGCGGGGGGTGTGGCAGACTTCCCGTGCACTTGCCTCAGGTCCAGACGGAGCGGCCGTAGCTATTTGGTTAAAAGGTCGGGCATGTGTGTGAAGTGCGGAGCAAGTAGGGGTGAGCTGCCGATTATTTTGGGAAGCCTTCTTTTCTCCTGTGTTTTTAGACCAGGGAGGTCAGACTGTGTTATTTCTTTCTTTTCTTTTCCGTAAACAGGTCAGAGGGGAACCGAAGCCTAGGTTGAGTTTTGTTTGTTGTGTTGGCCTTAGCTCACCCCGAAATTATACACTGCCACTACCGTGAGTGCCATTGTTGTCAATAAACTGTTGTTAAAAGTCCGATGCTGTGGCTGTGTCTGTTTGGGCGTGGGAAGTCTTGTCTTGTTACGGTCATTTCGAGCCGGGTTGTAACAGCCCAGTTTATTTTTCTTATCATTGTTGTGAGGAGACCATAAATAGCATTTGCATTTTGTTGTACAGTTCATTTGCTGTTCTTTTTATGGATAAAAAGTGTCTTTTTCTGTTTCAAAATAGCTGATAACTATTCACTGATAGCTGCCAACATCTGCAAACAAATATAATTCTATAAAGTGGTTCTATATAGTGTGTAACTGTTAATATATAGCGTTATTAAATTTATTGCTAATGCAATCATATGGCACATTGACTTCTGAGGAAATTTTAGATGGCACTCATCATCAGAAAGGTTGCCTACCCCTGATTTAGAAAGTTTTAGGATTTTTACTAAGAATGTTCAACACTGTCAAAGTAAGTTTTGTTATGTTTTGCACACTGCAGTGATTTCAATTAAAATGAAATTGGTATTTTTTTGACAGCAAATTAAACATATTTCCATGGTTACTGGGTTATATATTATGTAAAAATACACACAAACACTTTTAAGCAATTCAAGCTGTGTCAGCTATTAGCCTCTTTAAAATTAATACCAAAACAGCTCATTTCACTGCATTGACACACCAAAACAACAGGATAAGGTCATGGGACTTCAGCCTGAATTAAATATTTCAAAGGTGTGTTATTAATAGCTCGTACCTTTATGAGCTTCATGAAATCTAGCATGTTAAATATATAATATTTGTGTGGTTAAATGTAGATTTCAAGGATTTCAGAATTTCACCAATATAGAAACTCATTAAACACCATCTAAATGAAGAGCTCAAAACTGATCCAGATTTTACAAAAGGCACAGTGAATAAAATACTGATAATGAAAATGATCCAACCAGGATATTTATAGCATTTATAGTGGTCAGCAGCACAGCACAGGTGTTTACATACACTAGCAGATGTGTGTGTGTGTGTGTGTGTGTGTGTGTGTGTGTGTGTGTGTGTGTGTGTGTGGCTACTAGCACACAGACAAACTATACTGTGCACTGTGTAAGAACTGAGGCCGACACTGTATTTCCTTCAAGGACTCAACTGGGGTTTAAGAGGATAATCCCTTTTGCTTGAAAATTCTTTATCAAATGTCTTTTACCAAAGACCTCACAGTGGAGTGCCTGGTGGCCCGGACTCAGCCCAGGACACAGCCTTCCTGTGAGCGCACCACTCGTTCGATCAGTGGTTCTGGCTTTAGTAACATGGAACGTCACCTCTCTGGTGAGGAAGAAGGCTGACCTAGTGCTTGAGGTTGAAAAGTACTGGCAAGATAAAGTCAGGGTCACCTGACTCTGGAACCGGTCTCCTGGAAAGGCGTCTGACCACAATGGAGAGGCCCTTGGTGATAGGCGGACCTGCAGCCACATGCCTTGGACACTTAGGTAAAGAGAAGAGCAGAGCTGTCAACTAATCACAACCTGCTGATGAGTTGGATCAGGTGGAAGGAGACCAGAGGTAGTGAGGGCAGAGCTTTGACAGCATTATGAGAAAGGTTGGGGACATTGGACAGAGTGGAGCATGTTTGGTACCTCCACTGACGAAACTCCACTGATGAACAAAGCTGTGACTTTAAAGCACTTGGTGCCTTTTGTGGTGGTAACTCCTGAGCCAGAGT
Organism: Astatotilapia calliptera; assembly: GCF_964374335.1. NCBI lineage: Eukaryota > Metazoa > Chordata > Actinopteri > Cichliformes > Cichlidae > Astatotilapia > Astatotilapia calliptera. The sequence goes on along the minus strand of NC_137427.1, from coordinate 28,251,579 downwards.
TCCTCAAGGTTCTGGATGTTGTTCAGCTGTCTTGGGTGACACTCCTGCAGTATTGTATGGAAGTTGGGGACAGTGTCTCTGGACTGTCAGATCAAGGTTCCTACCTCCTTTTCCATAAGGGGGAGCGGAGGGTGTGCTCCAATTTTAGAGGGATGCTTCAAGCTTCCTGGGAAAGTCTATCTGAGAGTGGTGGAGAGGAAAGACTGCCTGTTAGTTAATTCTCAGACCCAGGAGGAGAAATGTGGAACAATGGCCAAGCTCTTTATCCTTTATCCTTCTTTTATCTATCTTAATGATGGAGTGCTCACTCCAGGTCACCCCTGAATTGCTGCTTCAAGTGGGTTCACAAATGAGGGGAGACAGGAGCGGGAGATTGACAGATGGACTTGGGACCATCAATGTCCCCATGGATGAGCTGGGTGAGTTGGCTGAGGAGAGGAAGGTCTGTGCTTGGTCTGGACTTCTGACCCCATGACCCACACCAGAATAAGTAGCAGAAAATCTGTGGATAGATGATGGATTGATGGATGGTTTCCTATGGAAAACAAAACACTACCAGTTTTGCATTAAAAAAAGCAATAAAGGGATGAATAGAGATCACTTCAAACGCCTCATAAACAGCTTTATTCCTATTTACAGCTGTATCACCAACAAGTCTGAGAGGAAATATCATCTCCAACAGGTCTCATCTGAAATGTCATCATTTGAAAAAAGATTGCAAGGCTTTTTGGGATGTAGCAAGAATTGATTTTTGCACTAAGGCTTTTGTAGTTTTAAAATCATGCGTAGTGAGCAATCAATTATTTCTGAAAGTGGCCCTATGATTCTTATTTCCAGCTTTCTATTTTCATAACTGGACTCCTTAAGAGCAGCTTTGCATTTCAATTCAAAGTTGCTTTTTTTTATCTTTACTTACCTTGCACTGATGTGACCTTTTAATTTATTTTTTGTTTTAATCAATCTGTTAGTCACAAGCTGATTCCTTTCATATATGAAAATAAAATAAAGACTTCAGTGAAAATATTCCTCACAGTTTACAGTGCTCACTCAACACTGCCCAGCTGGAACAGCTGCATCTTTTAACATTACACTCATCAAAGATCCTTTGTACTAGGCTCTGTTGGCAAAGATAAAGACTAATGTAAAGTGTTATGAAGAAGAAAACAGGTTCTTCTTTGTCTGTTATTGGGCTTCAAAACATAAATTTTCCACTCTTGTCTTGCTATCTTGCTTTCTCCTTTAGGAAAACCAAACAAATCTTTAACTTTCTTCCATATTGAAAAAGCCTTTTTGACCAACAACAGATCAACAAGAGACATTACATCAAATAGTACTAGAAAATGTATAAATGATTAACAATGATGTCAAATTGTTGTACAAATACATGCAGTTTGGTAAGCTTGGGTCTTTGTAAGTTGTATAACAATCCACAGAATCCCAGATGCTCACAGCATTTGGAGATCAGTTTCGATAGACTGAACATGCCCCGATGTTCCTCCGACTAGTTAGACCTCTGATCAAGTTCAAGTTTGCTCGTGTTGTGCTGATGTTATCAAACTCCATTAATAACAGCAACGATGATGAAGTTAAATGATGAGTGTGAGACATGCCTAATCAGGCAACATCACAAAACAAAACAGATACAGCAGTGCCAACAGCTGTAAAAGAATGAAAAAAGGCATACTTGTGATGAGAAAGATTGGAGAAATGCAATAAAACTTGAAAGAGAACTATGCTGTCCATTGATCCGTTGCTCAAAAGTCATTAGAAATGATGTTTTAGACTGTTTCTATGTCTTGAATCTACTTTGTATCCCTAAAGGCTGCGTAACGGTTCATGGTTTTGCATTGAACTGTCATATTAGTGTCAAGTACGGCAATCTCGGTACACACAATCACGTCTACAGCACTCACTGTGTAATAATTTACTCATATTTATTCATTGCACAACAAAATGGGAACATGCACAACAGAGAAAACTGTGCAGAAAACAGTGCAAATCACAAGAATGTGAGTGACAGTAGTACAGCAATACAACTGATGATTACAAAGACAGTTACTCTTTCAGTTTGCATGGCAGTGAGCCATTTGACATATCAACACATGATGATGAGGCACTCTGACAAACCTGTCAACTCACCAGTTTGGGCTCAGCTAAAACGCAGCTAATCTTGCTTTGACACAACAGTCAACCCGAGTTTAAGTCAGAAATGGGTTTAAAACCTGATTCTTAACCACTGCAAAGTCTGACTGAACGTTAGAGAGCAACAGCCTCTCTGCTTTATGTTTCTGTACATAACAAAACTGCTCATAGTATTGCACCTTTAATTAGTTATGTATGGATACAAAGACTTCAGTTAATTAGAATCTGAAGTGAAATATTTACATCTGTTGGTCTGACAGTTTAAAAAAACAATTCAACTTGTTGTGAATCTAACAAACATATTCATAGCGCTGCTTATGTAAAACATATTAAAGTAGCAGTGCCATACATATATTTCTTTAATCCAACCACAAAGATTAATATTTATCAGTCCCCATTAAAATTCCTCATCTGAATTCTCCAGCCTGTTGCTTTGATTAGCTGTTCCTATTGTGTTGGGTAATCCTGCCATCTCACCGCTATCTGGAGAGGCTTATGTCATGACCGGTTTGAACTTATCTTAATCTTCCTATCTCGCCTCCCGTCTTCCCTGATCTGTTATCACATCTGTTAATTTTTAGTGGAAGCTGCAACTATATCTTACTCAAATAGCTGGCTCTTTCCTCCTGTGGTACTATTTCAAAGTACCTCCAGACAGGTGGGTATGGTACACCTCCAAAGACAGTGACATCTGTTCAAATTGCGAACCTATGCGGAGATTAAAGGTGCAGCAATCAATGTTTTATCATTAACGATGGATAAAATTATCATCTTAATGATTTTGTGTTTTTTGAGCAGAGATTTACTAGTCTATTGTGTTTAGATTGGGAGGAAGTTAAAGCGCCCAGGCAAAGAAATAATATGTAAAACTCCATATAGAAAGGCCTCAGCTGGCTGGAGGATTCAAACCCAAAACTGTCTTGCTGCAAGGAGACAGACTTAACCATCACTGCACAATAAATTACATGTAGCTGATGTAGTCATATACAGCTAGACATTCAATTACACGTAATTACATGTCTACAAATCTTCATTCAATTACACTGAATGAAGATAATGGCTACAGATTTCTCTCTAACCATTGTCTTCAGACTACAAAGAAATCATAATGAAGCCAGTACAATCGAGACCTGCTGAGATCCATAATCTGGGAATGTGGAGGCAGTTTAAACAGAAGGTTTATTCACATATTATTTCTTGTAAAAGATTAGGACACATAAAAGGTAGATATGAAATTGTCACAAAAACCACAAACATCAGCTGTTGTGGGCATATAACCCTTTAGGTTAGGTAAAGTATGCTGATATTTTCTGATACAGAAACTACGTGAAAGTAATTTAAATCAATCTAGTTCCGCGTAAGTAGAAAAACTGATTTTTAAATAAACACACAGATCATGTCGTCAAAATAAATTACATTTGTAATATTAAAATAACAAGTTCTCATAGATTTTATCAGGTGACTAATTTAACACATTTTTTTGTCAAAGTATTTCTCTGCATGAAATGTTTATTTTGCTCTGTGAGCAAAATTTCACAAAGCAGGCACTAATCATATAAGCTCACAATAAAATGACCTGGCCAGACATTCTTATTACCATGAATACAGGTAGTCTCTCTGTGATTCTTTTACTTTGGAGTGAGGCTTGCATACAAGATGAGGCAGACTTCCAGAGCAACACCACCGATACAGCTCAGTTAACGAACAAAAAGGGGTTGCTTCACACCATTTTCTTCGTCCCCTTCACTAATGTGCCAATCAGTGAGTGCACATTAGATCAAGCATCAAAGGCAACAGACCGTGCAGCTGGGACGGAAACATTTATGACTTCTAACCAGCTCTTCTGCTCTTTACTTGTACTAATATGATCCTAAATAACAGACCAAGAGCAATTACAGACATAGGTACTGTGCCCCTGTTTTACTGACTTATAACTGTTTCATAATATCATTGATGGAGTTAAGTTAGGTTTATCAAGCATAGCATTAAAATGTACTCAATGTCTGTGTTTTTTGTTAGTCTAAGAAAGTCCAAAGACTCCCGATTGGTTTTAAACAGTAATCTTTACCTCAACATTAATTTTCCACGAGGCCTGGAGGTGTGTAATTTTATGTTTTGAAACATGATTAAACTGACAATAACCTTCGGTGGGAATGTGTAAACTCAAGAAAAATCTACTTTAATATAGTATTGACCATCCCAAATGAGAACGATCCAGATGCCAGAAAATTTAGACCTGAGGCATTGCTGTCACCCTTCCCACAATTTCTGATTCATTTTCAGTGGTGCACTGAATCTTTGAGATAAGCTAATTCAGACAGCACAACCACAAACAAATCACACGTGGGCACATAAAAAAAACAAAGACCAAAAGTACGGCGTTCCAGTTTCAATGAGTGTGTAAAAGGTGCAGCCAATGATATGAATTCCTCTCGGCAGGAGCCTCATGGCAAGGGCGTATGGATTCACAGTGTTGAATGGCATGCCCAAATGTAAATGTGGACTATGGTATTCACACTCTCTATGATTCAGTCCCCCCTAAAAAGCTTCCTGGTTCTGTCTGTGAAGCGATATCACATTCCCTCAAGTGAAGCAAGATCTCTTAATGTCTCAGTTGTTTTTAGCGATAATGCAATGTGATGTAAATACAGAGCAAATTAATGAGCTCGTCGTGGTTTTCAAATGTGCTTAATTTTTTTAACCAGATCCTATACTACATACATATTTGATGTTAGAGCTTGGGTACACATGGTTACTTTGACATCTCTTCACAGAGCATGGATCCGTGGTTGGCAAACACTCTGGACACTCTGGTTGTACACCATTATACTTTGTGATGTTCCTACTTGAAGCTTAACAAAAGGAATGCATTAACTCTTTAGAAATTAGGCTCATTTGATGTTGTATCTTTGGTAATACTTGTTTTTCTTGATACAATGCAAAGCAATATATATATATATATATATATATATTGCTTTGCATTGTATCAAGAAAAACAAGTATTATATATATATATATAAAAAACACCCAGCGCGCCCCTGCGGGCGGTTTATCCTTCAAGCTCGGGTCCTCTACCAGAGGCCTGGGAGCTTGAGGGTCCTGCGCAGTATCTTAGCTGTTCCCAGGACTGCGCTCTTCTGGACAGAGATCTCCGATGTTATTCCCGGGATCTGCTGGAGCCACTCGCCTAGCTTGGGAGTCACCGCACCTAGTGCTCCGATTACCACGGGGACCACCGTTACCTTCACCCTCCACATCCTCTCGAGCTCTTCTCTGAGCCCTTGGTATTTCTCCAGCTTCTCGTGTTCCTTCTTCCTGATATTGCTGTCATTCGGAACTGCTACATCGATCACTACGGCCGTCTTCTTCTGTTTGTCTACCACCACTATGTCCGGTTGGTTAGCCACCACCATTTTGTCTGTCTGTATCTGGAAGTCCCACAGGATCTTAGCTCGGTCATTCTCCACCACCCTTGGGGGCATCTCCCATTTTGACCTCGGGACTTCCAGGTTATACTCGGCACAGATGTTCCTGTACACTATGCCGGCCACTTGGTTATGGCGTTCCATGTATGCCTTGCCTGCTAGCATCTTGCACCCTGCTGTTATGTGCTGGATTGTCTCTGGGGCATCTTTACACAGCCTGCACCTGGGGTCTTGCCTGGTGTGATAGACCCCAGCCTCTATGGATCTTGTACTCAGAGCTTGTTCTTGTGCTGCCATGATTAGTGCCTCTGTGCTGTCTCTCAGTCCAGCTTTGTCCAGCCACTGGTAGGATTTCTGGATATCAGCCACCTCCTCTATCTGCCGGTGGTACATACCGTGCAGGGCCCTGTCCTTCCATGATGGTTCCTCATCTACCTCCTCTTTCTTGGGTTTCTGCTGCCTGAGGTATTCACTGAGCACTCGGTCAGTTGGGGCCATCTTCCCAATGTATTCTTGGATGTTCGTTGTCTCATCCTGGACTGTAGTGCTGACACTCACCAGTCCCCGGCCCCCTTCCTTCCGCTTAGCGTATAGCCTCAGGGTGCTGGACTTGGGGTGAAACCCTCCATGCATGGTAAGGAGCTTTCTTGTCTTTATGTCAGTGGCTTCTATCTCCTCCTTTGGCCAGCCTATTACCCCAGCAGGGTACCTGATCACGGGCAGGGCGTACGTGTTGATGGCCCGGATCTTGTTCTTACCATTCAGCTGACTCCTCAGGACTTGCCTGACCCTCTGCAGGTACTTGGTGGTTGCAGCTTTTCTAGCGGCCTCTTCATGGTTCCCATTCGCCTGCGGGATCCCCAGGTACTTGTAACTGTCCTCTATGTCTGCAATGTTGCCTTCTGGTAGTTCAATCCCCTCAGTTCTGACTACCTTCCCTCTCTTTGTTACCATCCGACTACACTTCTCCAGTCCGAACGACATTCCAATGTCATTGCTGTATAGCCTGGTAGTGTGGATCAGTGAATCGATGTCTCGTTCACTCTTGGCATACAGCTTGATGTCATCCATGTACAGGAGGTGGCTGACAACTGCTCCGTTCCGTAGTCGGTATCCGTAGCCAGTCTTGTTAATGATCTCACTGAGGGGATTCAGGCCTATGCAGAACAGCAGTGGGGACAGAGCATCTCCTTGGTAGATCCCGCACTTGATGGTGACTTGTGCTATGGGCTTGGAGTTGGCCTCTAGTGTTGTACGCCACATCCCCATTGAGTTCCTGATGAAGGCTCTTAGGGTCCCATTGATCTTGTACAATTCTAGGCATTCCAGTATCCAGCTGTGGGGCATTGAGTCATAGGCCTTCTTGTAATCAATCCAGGCAGTGCACAGGTTGGTCAGTCTGGTCTTGCAGTCTCGGCTGACTGTTCTGTCTACCAGTAGCTGGTGTTTTGCGCCTCTGGTATTCTTGCCAATTCCTTTCTTTTTCCCGCTCATGTATTGACCCATGTGCCTGTTCATCTTAGCCGATATGATGCCTGACAGGAGCTTCCATGTAGTACTGAGGCAGGTTATTGGTCGGTAGTTGGAGGGGACCGGTCCCTTCTTGGGGTCCTTGGGGATCAGGACCGTCCGGCCTTCAGTTAGCCATTCCGGGTGTCTCTCGTTAACTAGCAGCTGGTTCATTTGTGCTGCCAGACGCTCGTGGAGTGCAGTCAGCTTCTTCAGCCAGTAGGCGTGAACCATGTCGGGCCCTGGTGCTGTCCAACTCTTCATACTGGAGACCCTTTCTTGGATATCTGCCACTGTGATGGTTACTGGACCCTGTTCAGGTAGGTCGCTGTGGTCTGCCCTCAGATCCACTAGCCACTGAGCATTGCCGTTATGGGTTGCGTCCTTCTCCCATATGCTCTTCCAGTATTGCTCCGTCTCCAGCCTTGGTGGTGCTGTTCTCTTATTATTATTGTTCCCTTGCCACTGAGAGTATACCTTTGCTGGTTCTGTGGAGAACAGCTGGTTTATTCTCCTGCCTTCTATCTCTCTGGTGTACCTCCTCAAGCGGCTGGCCAAGGCTGTGAGTCTTTGCTTGGCAGTTTCCAAGGCCTCAGGTATGGACAGCTTGCTGTATTTCTTATGCACCTTCTTTGTCGCACCTTTCTGCAACTCCGTTAGTTGGCTAACCTCTCTCCGTGCTACTTTGATCTTGCCCTCTAGCCTCCTTCTCCATGGAGGGTACTGCCCCTTGTGGCTGTTCAACTTGTAGCCAAGCATCTCACTGATCACTTCTGCCGTATTGTAGATCAGCTTGTTAGTGTCGGTAATTGTGGTTGTAGGTATTGTCCGTAGTGCTGCATTAACATCATCTAGCAGACCTTCTGAGGGTACTTCACGTAATCTTGGTAAACGGCTACGGGGGATCGAGGCTTCAAGCTTGGCCATGATCCTATTTTTCAGGTCAGTTCCTCTCGCACTCAACGATCCTTCTCCTATCGCACTTGGGGCTATGTACCCAATCTCGGGTGGGGGTGATGATATCTCCCCCCTGACCTGGCGTCCTGACTCCTCCTTGCCGTAGCATTTGTGTTGTACCTCGTCAATCTCTAGCTGTGAGAGCAGTCCCTTCTTTCGAATGTTGGAACACTGAGCTACTAGTTGTTTCGCCGTCATTGTGGATGTTGGGTATCGAAGAATCCATAGGTCCCTCATCCTATTCATGTAGCCCCTTCCGCCGGGGTTACTTGCGTAGTAGCATTCCAACAACGCCCTGTTTTCGTCTCTTGCCCACCGATGCCTTGTTATATATATATATATATGTATATACATACATACGTATGTATGTACATACATACGTATGTACGTATGTATGTACATACATACGTATGTATGTATGTACGTACATACGTATGTATGTATGTATGTACATACATACGTATGTATGTATGTACGTACATACGTATGTATGTATGTACGTACATACGTATGTATGTATGTATGTACGTACATACGTATGTATGTATGTATGTATGTACATACGTATGTATGTATGTATGTATGTACATATATATATACGTATATATATATATATATATATATACGTATATATATATATATATATATACGTATATATATATATATATATATACGTATATATATATATATATATATATATACGTATATATATATATATATATATATACGTATATATATATATACGTATATATATATATACGTATATATATATACACGTATATATATATACACGTATATATATATACACGTATATATATATACACGTATATATATATATATACACGTATATATATATATATACACGTATATATATACACGTATATATATACACGTATATATATATATACGTATATATATATATACGTATATATATATATACGTATATATATATATACGTATATATATATATACGTATATATATATATACGTATATATATATACGTATATATATATATACGTATATATATATACACGTGTATATATATATACGTATATATATATACACATATATATATATACATATATATATATATATATATAACAAAGGAGTGGCTCCGTAAGAAGCCACTCCTTTGGCTGGAGTGGCCTAGCCAGTCTCCAGACCTCAACCCCATAGAAAATCTGTGGCGGGAGTTGAAAGTCCGTGTTGCTCGGCGACAGCCCCAAAACATCACTGCTCTCGAGAAGATCTGCATGGAGGAATGGCCCAAAAATACCAGCTACTGTGTGTGCAAACCTGGTAAAGACCTATAGTAAACGTTTGACCTCTGTTATTGCCAACAAAGGTTATGTTACACAGTATTGAGTTGTATTTTTGTTATTGACCAAATACTTATTTTCCACCCTGATTTACGAATAAATTCTTTACAAATCCTACCATGTGGATTCATGGATTTTTTTTTCACATTCTGTCTCTCACAGTTGAAGTGTACCTCTGGTGCAAATTACTGCCCTCTGTCATCATTTTAGGTGGGGGAACTTGCACAATTGGTGGCTGACTAAATACTTTTTTGCCCCACTGTATGTATGTATGTATGTATGTATGTATGTACGTACGTACGTACGTACGTATGTATGTGTATATATATATATATATATATATATATATATATATATATATTTATTAGGGGTGCAACGATACACAAAATTCACGGTTCGGTTCGGTTCGATACTTTGGTGTCACGGTTCGATATTTTTTCGATACAAAAAAAATGTTCATGCCTTTTTAATTTGTCATTTATTAAAATTATAAATATATATTTTAACTCAAAAGTACAGTTTTTAAATTTAACCCTAACCCTTGTGCGTGTTTTTTATTTTGACAGCGAATGCGCACCTGCGGACCACTTATGTGCAGCCCTGGTTATTTAGCTCGTCATATTGCAGCCACAGAAATTATTTTGTCCATGAAACCATAAAGCTGCACTTTCTTTTTGCCTTATAGTCTGATTTGTCATAACTTCTCCTGCTGCTTTTACACACGCACTCACATAAGCTCAGCGATTCTCTGCGCGATCAACCTCTCACATGTTTAAGCTTGCTGCAGGAGATTTCACTTGTCATGTTTGCATAGTAAGCTAACGATTAATAAGACGATGTCAGAGGAATTGGTGCACAAATTATCATCACTCACCAATCAGTACTGTCGCTCTCTATACACAGTTCGCACGATTGCAAAGTGAAAGCAAAAAAACAAGCGCAAATTCAAACGCGACTTCAATATGTCACATATTGACAGTGGCTCACCGATGCCAATGACATAATTACCCAGCTACATTTCTGAAAGAATGCAAAAGCATTGACATATATTTTTCCTACAATAGCCCGACGGGCAGGGAAGAGATAGATTTTTGGTAGCCCGACTGAAAAAATCGCTAGCTCCGGGACGTCGGGCTAGCGATATTGCAAGCCCTGTATCTGATTGAGGAATCACTCATCTTTGGAAAAGAGAGTTTATTACAGAGAAATGGCTCTTTCCAAAATAAAAGCTATACTATCCGCTTCTTCTGGGCTATATTCTCAGCAGCATAAGGAGAATCATGTGCTAACAGCTGTCTAAATGACTCGGCTAAAGTTAGTAGCATGCTTGTTGTTTTTGTCTTTGCACTAGGATGATGTCGGCGTAAATGTGCAGTCATATTTGTTGTGTTCCCACTAGTGCTTTCAGGTTAATCTCGTTGAAATGACCTTAACGCCACAACACGGCAAATCTCCGTTAACGAGCTACCGCCGATCGCTCCGTGCTAACTGCGCTAACACACTAGTTCACACCAATGTAATTGAGCATTGCATGGCACATCCAACATACTGTTTTACTTTAGTCCATGACTCGCTTACCTTCAGGGTCATACGTCACATGAAAACCAAAATAATTCCAAACGCCAGATCTGAATGAGAGTGGGGGAGGTCCATGTTGCTGAGAGCTTACCTTCTGTCTCGCTAGCTTGCCCTGTGCTCTTCCTCCTGACTATGCTGTCTGTGTGGAGCGCTCAGTGGATCTGCGCTCGACAGTGCAGCCTAGGCGGAGTAGTCGAACACAGATTCACTGAGCGCTCAACACAGACAGCATCGTCAGAAGGAAAATTGATAAAATAAATTACAAATGTTGTATTGTTCGATACATATGCGTACCGAACCGAAAGCACTGTATCGAACGGTTCAATATCGATACGAATATCGTTGCACCCCTAATAAATATATATATATATATATATATATATATATATATATATATATATATATATATATATATATATATATATATATATATATATATATATATATAAAAGAATCAACAAAAAAATCCCGTGTCAGTCAGTTCCAGATGTTTCTTTTGAACCTTTACTGGAAAAAACATATTTATATTACAGCTAACATTATATCATACAAAATTTTAGATCTCATCTTGACAGATCTATGAAGAAGACATGCTGTCCGTGGTTTTTAACTGTGCTTTTAGTAACCTCTAAGTTGTGTTTTAAGAATATAATTTGTGTTAGTATGAGGCCATACCTTGTTTTACAGTAAGATCATTTAAAATCCTTATATATATATAGTGTCTTTTTAGCTGTGAGATCTGTAAGGTCACTCATCAAATACATTCAGTTTATAAACAACTGGTAATAACTGTCTGACAAGCAGCTCCCATCGGATAAGTTGTGTCCAAGACCTCTAATGGGCTGAAAATGACAGTTCTTATCTTCAGGCTGGCAGATGTGGATAAAGTACACAGATAGGCAACGGGCCAGCTGACACTGACACAGTGTTTATGAGGCACGGTGTGAGAAGACACTGTGCTGATCCTGAAACAGCAATGTTATTAAATGAATTTAATACAATTCACAGACTCTGCGGTATAAGAATTAAGTCAGCTTTTAAGGGTTCAGCAAACACATACACATATCCAATCCAATCCAATCCAATTTTATTTATAAAGCACTTTAAAATACCCAGCACAGGAACAAAGTGCTGTACAGAAAATAAGTTAAAACAATAGAATAACAAAAAACAGCAAATTAAATAAATAAAACACATAAGACATAAAATTAAAACAGCCCTATGTTAAAGCAAAAACAAGATAAAACAGCATCGAATCACCTAAAAACAACTAAAATAAAAATAAAAAACCAACATCTCACGTGGTGTCAAAGGCCAAGGTAAAGAGGTGGGTTTTCAAGAGTGACTTAAAAACAGATAAAGAAGTGGCCTGTCTAATCTCTAAAGGAAGCTCGTTCCACCATCATAAACAAGTACTAGTTAATAGTTAATTATTACTATGTAAATATTAGCTATCAAATATAATGTCAGAATGTGGCACATCCATTATACATGTCTGTCATGTCAAACATTCCAGTATATCCCAAACACGGATTAAAAAAACAAAACAATACATTTAGTGATTCATCACATTCAAAGAGCTTAGATTTGGGTGGCATTTATGATTGGAAAAATGTAAATTTAATTATCAAATTGCAAGTGTATTTATTTTCTAGTCATTAAGTGTTTGATCTCTATAATCTCTATAATTTGGCTGATTTTAGTTTTTGTCATATCTGTTTTAGAGCGCTCCAAGCAGGGAGGGCACAGAAAGACAAAACAATGCGACATCAACTGAGTGGTTATGAGAAAGGCGTTTGATTGAGGTTTTAATATTCATTATTATGAAGCAATGAAGTCTCGTCGCATTTCGGCATGGTTAGGCGAGAAAGCCTGCGTAGCACATGCTGCCAAAATGCTCAGTTCCCACCTGTTTCTGCAGAGGAAGAGACTGTGGTAAAATGTCTGGGTGGCACAGACCTCGGCAGTATATTCATTGCTTTTAATTTGGGGCCCAGAGATTAAAGAGTGACATATGTCAACAGGAAACAGAGACATGAGATGTAGAGAGGAGGCTGAATTAATGAGGCATTACTTGTTAAATGTGTTCCAGTAACTTTCCTTTAGGTCTCTGACTTCCTCTCTTTCAGCTCTTTTGTCACTGCTCTAGTCTTGCTAGTGTGGCATAATGAGAGTGATAAATCAATGCTCTCTGCTATGTATACCACTGTTCAGTGCAATAATGTATCACTGATGTATGTGCTTGTTTAGAGCAGAGAAAATACAGCTTAAAATACGCAACTTCTTTTACTGGTTACTTATCAGAATTGCCACATCACGAAATTCTCTAATAATGATAAACACATACGGGGAATGATCTTTACTTTACACCTTCAATGTGATCAACTCTTCCTGTTAGCCCCCTGAAAACAAACTAGCTCTTATGTACGTCAGCACAATGAAACCAGACAATTTCAATAAGTCTAAACGAGTAAACTAAACATACTGTATATAAACAATATGCCATTTTTGTCATCATAAACTATTTCTGCTATCGACAGTAAACAGATTGCTGATAAAGAAATCTGTCCTACCAGCGTGGCATTAAAGGGCACGATGTACGTCTTTTCAAATGTTGATAAGCTAATTCAGACAACACAGCCATATGACATTAAATGTGACATGTTTCACCAACAAATTCTTCCCCCGGGGCCACTGTTGAGAATATTCTGCACTATATTAAACTGTTCCCTCTCCAGAAATGTGTGCGACAAAATTTAATTGCATTTGTATTAAACAATCATGTAGCATTTTGTAAACATACCTAGACCATTCACTGTGCGTTCACTGTGTAGAAAGCAATGAATAAATATGGAATTGGTCTCTGTGCCACGTGTATTCTTGTGGCCCGTTCAATCTCACACTCTGTGCCCTATGAGATGTTGTAGTCTGTAATTTATACAAACTCAAGACAGTGCGATTAAAGACAAGTAAACTATGTCGTTACAGCTAAAATCCAAGTTCTGGATTGGCCATTAAACAAATGCTTTTGGAAATACTGACTCAATAAGAAAAACAGTGAAGAAGTCCAGTAATATTTACCCTAAATAGGGCAGCCAAAAGAAGAAGGAGAAGGCAAAGAATCAGTCCAATAAACGAAGCAACAATGCATAGCACAAACTAGTCATCTGCATTTTGATTCGATTTTATCATTACACGTTTCTTTTTGAAACCTTAGCATCCCCTTGCGTCCCACCAGCCGTCCACATGTCCTCCTTCACTACATCCATGTCTGTCTCTTTCACTTCTGCCTGGAATCTGCGTATTCAACATCGCATTTGTTTGTTTGTTTATTTTAAAACAAAATCCTATCAGTAAGATGTGAACATACTTCTTAAAATTCCAGCATCCTGCCAGAACCCCAACTATTTATAACAATCAGTAGTTTCAATTTTATGACCATTGTGGATCGCCTAGTCACACCAGTAAAGTCGCTCTCGACCAGCTCTCCATTCCAAGTTTCTGAGTCTCTGTTCCTATGGATATTAACCTATTAGGTTAGTGTAGCACCCCACCCGTGATACTGAGTCAAAATCCACTTACCTCAGTTTGGACCCCCTAGGCGGGGTGTTAGGTTCGTTACAGCCTAGATACCACAAAAGGTTCTGGTATAGACAGGAATCAGGGAAACTATCAGTAAGCCTTTGCCTGCAAGTTAGACTTAACCAGTAGTAAAAGAATCAACCCCAGACAACTCTTTAACACAAACCAAACGTTTACTGAATGTAAGGGCAGGAAAAAGTAATGTACAACACACCCTTTTCTTAACTCAACTCAAATGATATCCAGCTTCATAAACAAATGAAACATGCTGTGTAAATGAAATATTTCCCTTTGAAATTATGTTAAACAACACAAATTATGTTATCACCTCTTGGTAAGTGACTCACGAATGTACACTCAAAAATATGCTATATAATCCACTAGATACACAATATTCACACATGGGCCCCACACACACTCACATTCACACTTGTTGCAGGCCTGTTTGCTGCTCACGCCGGACGATGGAGAAAAATCCTCTTCTCCCCAGTAAGAGCACGAAAGTCCAACTTACAGTTCAGTTGCTCGGTAGGTTTCCGTTCGCCAGTCCCAAACTAAATCCACTCTCCGCTCTCCCTGCGGACCGGATGCTGTCTCTGCTACAGCGCGTTAGCCAGTCACTGTCCAGCTCTCCGACAGTCCATAGCGGCTGCCTCCGTGGCGCAGCCAAGCAGTCCGCGCTAGCCCTTAGCCTCGGCGGTCGTAGCTGGAAACACAGTTTTTCACGGTGGTGCGACCGTTGAAACACAAAGTCATTTCACCCACACTCTGTTGCGAAGCTCTCCCCCTGTTAGCTTTCTAGTCATACACTCTTTTGTGCTAGGTAACTTCAGTAAAACTAGCTGAGTCTCTCACTTTGGTTCAGCTAACCTCGTGCATCTCTCCATGCCGTTCTCCTCTCTTCCTCCATTACAACAGATACACAGGTCCCGTTTCATGCTACCTTCACGGGCCTCCAGAAAATTAGAACTCTGAACAATACTTTAACTCTCTTCAGAGTTACATACCATAAAATAATACTTTATGATTAACATAACAGGTTCATTGCTCTAATTACCTGTATTTACCTTGTGACATATTACAGGGCAAATTACATTCAGGGTACAGTTACATCACATAAAATTAACTGTGAACACCTTATGTTACTGTGGCGTTTAAGTCCATGGGAATTACGAGTATCTACTCCCAAATTCCCATCCGGGCTACACCCTCCCCCTTCTAAATGCGTTTGATGCCCCTATCAAACCCCACAGATTTATAAACACAAAAATCTGTGCTTTGTTAGTCCAGCTCTAATTTAACACAGGAAGGGCATAGTGCTAGTGGGTGACACCATGAAGTCTGGCAAGTGTGATCTCGTGAATGTCTGTAAGTGCCACTTCCCACCAAAACCCCATGGCTCAAAACCACTACAGAGTGATCTGATGATTGCCCGAGTTCATCATAACTCAGTCTCACCACAGGCCTCTTTAGTCTCTGTGGGCGGCCCACTGGATGCTCCTCTCCTTCCAGCGACATCCCACTCTCTTCGGTTCCCTCCTCAGGGCCAGTCACTGTAACTGCCTCAGAGTCTAGCTGGAGATCTGGAGGGTTATGATCATCTGGATTTCTTTCAATATCTGCCAAATCAGTGGTTGAACTCTCAAGATCCAACACATTTGGCTTTTGACCTTGGTCCCTCAGAAGCTGTTCTGACAGTGACAGAAGGTTTTCACAATCCATGTATGGGAATTGTGTCAGGCATGCATCTTCGGATTCCGACTCTGAAGAAGATATTGCATCTCCCAGATTGTCAACTGGTGTAGCCTTGGCGAGTCCCCTTTGGGATCGAGTGACAGGTCTATCAAACAACTCTGGTTCACTATCATTTGGAAGTCTCACTAGATACCCTATGGGTAATAAGTGGTTACGATGCACCGTTTTCTCCACCCCCATTCCCTTCTCAGGTTTCACTCTGTATACTGGTAGACGGGGCATTTTGTCAAGCACAACATAGGGTGCAGTTCTCCACTTATTCTTCAACTTGTGCTTTCCAGTGACACCAAAATTCTTTAGCAACACCCGGTCTCCTGGTGCCAAGGTCTGTTCTTTCACATGCTTGTCATGTGCTTTCTTGTTTCTCTGATGACTTTTATCAGCAGCCTCTGTCGCTAGGCGGTAAGCTTGTTGCAAATCAGCTTTCAGCTTAGCTACGTACTGGTGATGTGTCAGACTGCTGTGTGTCTGGTCGTTGGTTCCGAAACAGATGTCCACAGGCAGCCGGGCCTCCCTGCCAAACATAAGCAGGTAAGGTGAGTACCCAGTTGCTTCGTTCTGCGTACAATTGTACGCATGTACCAAATGACTGATGGACTGATTCCACGCCTGTTTCTTCTTGGGATCCAAGGTTCCCAGCATGGAAAGTAACGTCCGGTTAAATCTCTCTGGCTGTGGATCTCCCTGGGGATGATAAGGCGTTGTCCGGGATTTCCGGATTCCCAACACTCTCAGAAGGTTGTGGATCAGCTTACTCTCGAAATCACGTCCCTGGTCGGAATGTATCCGGGCCGGAAGTCCATAATGCACAAAGTACCGCTCACAGAGAAGCTTAGCTACTGTGGAGGCTTTTTGGTCTTTAGCTGGAAAAGCTTGTGCATATCTGGTAAAGTGATCAGTCACTACCAGAACGTTAGCATATCCCTAAGAGTCTAGCTCTAGGGATAGGAAATCAATACACACGAGATCTAGTGGTCCACTACTGGTGATCTGGTTCAATGGTGCAGCTCGTTGTGTGGGTGCTTTACGTGCAACACATCTCCCACAATTCCTGATGTACTGCTCAACTTCTGCACTCATCCTAGGCCAGTAGAATCGGTCTCGTATGAGCTCCACAGTCTTGTCCACCCCCAGGTGACCTGACTCATCATGAAGTGATCTAAGCACCATGGCAACATGCTCTCGGGGTAGTACAAGCTGATGGATTTCCTTTCCAGGTTGTCTCTGTACTTTCCTGTAGAGTACTCCATCAGTGATTGCCAACTTGTTTGTCTCTCTTTGAAGCAACATGGCTTCTGCATTGGAGTCTTTGTCGAAAGTAAAGGGAATCGCTCCATTCATAGATTTCTTTACAGGAGCGATCACTGGATCATTGTCTTGTGCTTTGATAAGCTCGGCTTTGCTTATCTGGGTCAAACACCCGTAGTCAAGATGAGTGGGGAAAACAAAACACTCTGGGAGTGCCTCAGGGGAAACCCCTAAAGATTCAGCAAAGCTGACTGCCCCCCCTCCTGCTGACTTTCTACAGGAGATCTGCTTACACAGAGCTTTGACACTGTCCAAGGGCAGAGTTTGCCAATCAGTGTCCTCTGTTGGTAAGGGGTTGCGCGATAACGCGTCAGCATCAATGTTGCTGCTTCCAGGTCGGTACTGAAGAGTGAAATCGTAAGTGGCAAGAGCAGCTAACCACCGATGCCCGGTGGCATTGAGCTTGGCTGTGGTGAGGATATATGTGAGGGGGTTGTTATCCGTCCTCACAGTGAACTGTGCTCCGTACAGGTAGTCGTGAAACTTGTCAACTACAGCCCACTTCAACGCCAAAAACTCAAGCTGGTGCACGGGGTAGTTTTTCTCTGATGAGCTAAGCTTTCGGCTAGCAAATGCAACTGGTCGCAGCCCTTCTGGGTGTTCTTGGTTGAGCACAGCACCCAACACCTGAAGGCTAGCATCAATGTGCAACACATAAGGCTTGGTTGGGTCTGCGAATGCCAGAACAGGTGCATTTGTAAGAGAATGTATAATGTTCTGGAAAGCTTCTGTACATGCAGCATCCCACCTGTCCCCAAACGGTTCATTTACACGATGGTAGGTCTTTTCTGGGACTCTGACAGCTCTCTTTCCTTTCTGAGTTGGTGGGTAACCTTTACATAGTTCGGTTAACGGCTTGACAATGATGGAGTAGTCCTTTATGAAGCGACGGTAATACCCACAGAACCCTAGGAAAGACTGCAGTGATGGGAGATCGGTGGGTTGCTTCCAGCGAGCTACCGCCTCAACTTTGCTTGGGTCAGTGGCAATCCCTTTCTCTGACACTATGTGTCCAACATATGTCACCTGTGGCCTGCAGAACTGACATTTGTCGATGGACAATTTTAGGCCAGTCTCTTCCAGTCTGTCAAGAACTTTGATTAGTCTCTGCTCATGTTCTTCCAAAGTTCTTCCGAACACGATCAAATCGTCAAGGTACACTATGACCTCAATCATGTGCATGTCTCCCACTGCTTTCTCCATTACTCTTTGAAAAGTCGCGGGAGCTCCGGTTATCCCCTGGGGCATCCTCTCAAATTGAAAGAATCCCAAAGGACATATGAAAGCGGTCTTCTCCTTGTCCTCTTCTGCCATGGGAATTTGGTAGTATCCACTACGCAAATCCAAGACAGAGAACCACCTGCTGCCAGACAAACAGTCCAACGCCTCGTCAATGCGAGGAACTGTGTATTGGTCAGGGACAGTTCTGCGATTCAGGGTCCGATAGTCCACACACATGCGCAACCGCCCCGTTTTCTTTCGTGCCAAGACGATGGGGGAAGCATAGGGACTCCTTGATTCTTTTATTATCCCCGCTGCCAAAAGTCCTTGCAGGTGGCGGCGTAAGTCATCCAGGTCAGCTGGGGCAACACGGCGGGACCGCTCTCGGAAGGGGGTATGGTCAGCTAGACGGATGTGATGTTGCACTCCTTTAGCCAAACCCACATCCCATTCCTCCGTCGAGAAAACTTTGCCTCTCTCTGCAAGTTTCTGACTAAGCCTCTGTTTCCATTCAGCTGGTATAGGAGAGTCCCCAAAATTAAACAGACATGGGTCAAGCATAGTAGAAGCTTTGGTGTTTGGGCCGGGGACATCAGTCACTATATCAGCTACATGCAGATGTGCAACCACAGTGCCCATGGGAATGGCAGTGTCTTTTAGTGACTGGTTGCGCATGAGCACCAGAAACTTGTCTCTATCAAGCATCTTGGAGAACAGTACGGTTGGCTGCACAAGCACACTTGGGGGAAAAGCATGTGAAGCTGCCCGTTCTGTGATGAGGATGCTGTCTCCAATAGTTTGGATGTCTTTGACTTTACAGACAGCTATATATTCTTTCCCAGCTGGAATGACCAGTGGGCCAGGACCAGTCCACTTAACGTTAGCTACTGGACTGTCATCATCCTTGGCAGACTCAGACATAATAGTCGGTAGGTTCTGAGGCTGCTGAACATTCACTTTGGCAGAGCAAACATTCCCCACCGTCACTTTCTTTCCAGTTGCAGAAATGGGTCTGATTTTATGAACATTGGTGCCCACCAAGAGAGGTATGGTATCTGAGCACCGAGGGTCTGGGCACACCAAAGCGAGGACTGGGATAGTCTCAACTTTCTCTCGTGTTTCCTCAGGGAATTCCAATTCAATTTGAATGTACCCCCTGTAAGGATAGCTGGTCTCTGATTCACTTAGGCCCCAAATATCTAGGCCCGTAACAGAGCGTAAAGGCACATGAGACAAGTGTTTTGAATACCAGCTATCAAAAATGATGGTCACCTGAGAGCCACTGTCTAAGAGAGCAGTGCAAGGTACACCATCCACCTTCACACCGCTGTGGAGGGTGGCCCTACCAGTCCTTCAGGGAAACTAGGCATCCTGACATTGACAACACTCCGGTTAACACCTACATTGGTGGTGGTTGGTTCTTTGGCAGGACTGGGAGTTTTATTACTTTCTCCCTGCTTCCGTTGAGCCTGAATGAATTTCTGTATCACTTTAGGGTAGTTTTCTGGAGCCTTACACTTGGTAGAGATGTGCCCATCCTCCCCGCAGCGATAACAGAAAAAGTGACTGGGATCTCTGAGTGTTCTTGCTCCCCGCTGAAGGTGCGTGGGAGAACCATGGTGCCTGGGCGAGGGCACCGCAACCCCTGTGCTGGGGTTGACTGACATGACAGAGATCTGCTTTCTTAGCTTCACCACTTCTTTCTTTAATGCTTGGAAGTTTTTGTCTTCTCCCAAGCCGTCTGCTTCCACATTCTCTGTGGATGCTGCCCCAGGTGAATGGACACCTGGCACCCCGGCAACAGTGGTGAGATCACTGACTTGGGTTTTCAGACCTTGTATCTCAAGTCTGAGATTTTCCACGTGTGCCCCTGTGGGTACAGTAGCGCTTTTGACATGCACGACTTTGTTGAGGTTAAGTCTGCGCCGAGAAGCTTCATGCTCCTCTTCAATGCGGACCTCATTTAACAGCTGCAGAAAGGTAGGGGGATTATTTTTTCGTTCCCTTAAACGCAAACTTAACAGCAATCAGGTCAGACCCTGTTGCACCTTTAATGAGCTGATCAAGACGTGCTTTGTCAATGAGGGCAGGAGACAGACCTCCCTTTTTAACCACCTTGCTCAGAGATCTCTCCATTCTTCTCAGAAAGTTTCTCCCCTCTGGGTTGACATAGCATTCGGAAGGCAAAATAGAGTTCCTCTCCTGTTTCTGGTGTGTCAAAAGTATTCTCAATCACATCAATGTATTCTTGAGGTGTTGCTTCAGGGTTATTAAATCGTACAGCCTGTAAAATCTCCAACGCGGGACCCTTTACACTTTCCATTATCCTGATTTTCTTCTCTCTGTCAGGCCGATCATATTCCTCTATCATCAGTCGAGCCTGTAGTATCCAGTTCTCCAACTGCTCCTCTCCTGGGGGTGTGGGAACAACCCCTGAGAAGGTGCACAACCTCCTGTAGCTGCTATTGTCACTGGCAGGCTTAGAAGTATTTTGCAGAAGGTCTCCAACAGCTCTGATGATTGCTTCAGGAGTGGAGGCCTGAAGTGTGGCGGCAGGTCCCAAATCAGTTTGAGATGCCTGCCAGTCATCTGCAACCAGCTGGTCAACTGAACCATCCTCCTCCTCTAAGTGGCCGATGATTCTCCAGGGTGAATTGCTGCCATCAGCTAGAATGTCCAGAGGAATGGCTTTAGTATTTACCTTTTCTCTGCATTCACACAGTACGGTCAAACACTTGCTCTGAGGATCATACATACGTCCTCTAACCTTCACACGTCCAAGAACTTTAATGAATTGCAGAGTTCTTTCTATGACTTCAATCTCTGTGTCCTCGGGAACATCTTTAAGTAGTATGGCATGCGAAGGGTTAAGGCCTTCTCCTTTACACCAGTGCCGTAACTGAGCCATTTCTTGGTGCTGGGTGTGTGTGAATCTTACTGTATGTGTATAGTGTAACACAATACCAAACACAAACTCATATTGCTCTGCTGTAACTTACTATAATTTCAAATCACTCTCTCTTTAAGGGTTGTCTGGGTCACAAGTTAATACTAATTACTACCAGTCTTTATCCCAGCGGTGCCTCCATTTTATGTAGCACCCCACCCGTGATACTGAGTCAAAATCCACTTACCTCAGTTTGGACCCCCTAGGCGGGGTGTTAGGTTCGTTACAGCCTAGATACCACAAAAGGTTCTGGTATAGACAGGAATCAGGGAAACTATCAGTAAGCCTTTGCCTGCAAGTTAGACTTAACCAGTAGTAAAAGAATCAACCCCAGACAACTCTTTAACACAAACCAAACGTTTACTGAATGTAAGGGCAGGAAAAAGTAACGTACAACACACCCTTTTCTTAACTCAACTCAAATGATATCCAGCTTCATAAACAAATGAAACATGCTGTGTAAATGAAATATTTTCCTTTGAAATTATGTTAAACAACACAAATTATGTTATCACCTCTTGGTAAGTGACTCACGAATGTACACTCAAAAATATGCTATATAATCCACTAGATACACAATATTCACACATGGGCCCCACACACACTCACATTCACACTTGTTGCAGGCCTGTTTGCTGCTCACGCCGGACGATGGAGAAAAATCCTCTTCTCCCCAGTAAGAGCACGAAAGTCCAACTTACAGTTCAGTTGCTCGGTAGGTTTCCGTTCGCCAGTCCCAAACTAAATCCACTCTCCGCTCTCCCTGCGGACCGGATGCTGTCTCTGCTACAGCGCGTTAGCCAGTCACTGTCCAGCTCTCCGACAGTCCATAGCGGCTGCCTCCGTGGCGCAGCCAAGCAGTCCGCGCTAGCCCTTAGCCTCGGCGGTCGTAGCTGGAAACACAGTTTTTCACGGTGGTGCGACCGTTGAAACACAAAGTCATTTCACCCACACTCTGTTGCGAAGCTCTCCCCCTGTTAGCTTTCTAGTCATACACTCTTTTGTGCTAGGTAACTTCAGTAAAACTAGCTGAGTCTCTCACTTTGGTTCAGCTAACCTCGTGCATCTCTCCATGCCGTTCTCCTCTCTTCCTCCATTACAACAGATACACAGGTCCCGTTTCATGCTACCTTCACGGGCCTCCAGAAAATTAGAACTCTGAACAATACTTTAACTCTCTTCAGAGTTACATACCATAAAATAATACTTTATGATTAACATAACAGGTTCATTGCTCTAATTACCTGTATTTACCTTGTGACATATTACAGGGCAAATTACATTCAGGGTACAGTTACATCACATAAAATTAACTGTGAACACCTTATGTTACTGTGGCGTTTAAGTCCATGGGAATTACGAGTATCTACTCCCAAATTCCCATCCGGGCTACATTAGCAAAAACTAATTTAAGCTGGTGTCGAGGAAAGTCACCTAACTGAAGTGCCTACGTCTGAATGTCATGATGCACCTCACTAGCAGCAGTGAGGTTAGCACCTGTTAACAGCAGCTCTCCTTATTGATCCTTGTACTTATTAAGGCTAGGTAATTACTTTAGTGGTCAGGAAAACAGGCCCCAGGAATCTGAAGAGTTTGAATATGGATACGTTTAGGTCATCTTGTGAATACTGTGCAGTTAGTTTTATCTAGTTTATATTTGATGAGCCATTTTGGAAATATGGAAAAAAGGTTTACTGTAGATTTACAGATCTACTGCCAGATTAATGGAAGAGCCGGTGGCATACAAAATTGTGTAATCTGCATAAAAATGTACATTACAGTTTTGTGTGAAAGAGACAACATAGTTTGTGTGAATGGTGAATAAAAGAGGTCCAAGAAACCCCGAAGCTTTCAGACAATCAGGAAAAGGGACTGTGCATCTAAACTGACTGATAACCATTTTTTGACTAAAATTCCCCGATTCAGTGAATCAAATACTTAATCAGTCTATGAAGAGTGCAGTGCAGTATTAGGAATAGTACTAGTACTATCAAGGGGTTCAATAATATCACTGAGTGTATACACTGCAGGTTTACAAATTCCGACCAAACAATCCAATTTGATGCTGTTTGAGATGCAGTTTCAGTTAACCATTAGGGACACTAAACTTTTGCTATGGGATCCAAGGATATCTTTGAGTAGGGAAATTAAAAAGAAAATAGTTTGCCTGCCCGACGAGAACCTGGAATGTGTCGGCTACAAAGTGATGGACTAATGATGAAAGATGGAATTTTTATTTTTTATGAGTTAGAGCCTAATAACTTGTTATAAAGCAATCTTACATCTAGTCAAAGTGGTATTTTAGATGGAAGGAATTTTTCATTAATTATCCAGATAACAGCTAAATTCTGTTGCAAACAAGCTCATCATTAACATAGCTGAGAGAAGTGAGACCTTTCTGAGATGTAAGAGCTGAACCACTGTAGACTGTTGCCTTGACAATTTATTGAGTTGATGAGTGTGCTGAAAGTTATTCAGTACAATAATTTTCTCATTTTAATTTTACCTAACCCCATTTTGTAAGTATTTATTGAATTATGCATATTCTTCAAATTAAACTGAACAAAAAATCTGAACTTCCTTTTAAAAGATGATTTCATTGCTGTGCCTGCCATAATT
Source organism: Astatotilapia calliptera (assembly GCF_964374335.1). NCBI lineage: Eukaryota > Metazoa > Chordata > Actinopteri > Cichliformes > Cichlidae > Astatotilapia > Astatotilapia calliptera. The sequence goes on along the minus strand of NC_137427.1, from coordinate 28,227,216 downwards.
AATGCACCATGGAGCTACACGAGTCATCTGCACTGTTTCTCCCACAATACTACAAGTAATTCTTTTCATTTCATTGAAATTTCCCTCATTTGTAGCAAAACAGACAAACTGAGAAACTCCAAATGATCACAGCACTATCCCTCAAGAATAAAAACATGAACCAAATGCTTTGTTCAGATTTCAAAGGCTTTGAAAACAAGACTTGAAATAATATATTCAATGATGATCATCATAGTTATTACTGTCAAAGTCAAGAATTATCAAATGCACCATGCAGTATCTTAGATAAAATGCTATAAGCCATCAGTGAACAAGGATTACATGTTAACAGCTCATGTTGTTTGAGTTGACAGTGTTGAGTCAGCCTTAGAAGGATGAAAAGGAGGAAGAAGCAGGGAAGCAGGGACAACTCCTCAGGGGATTTGCTCTGTGGGTCAATATACTGATGACTCTTGAGACTGTTTCGTGGCTAGAGAGAGCGAGACTTGTATGTTTATGTATCTATATGAGAAAGAGATGGGGCTGGGGTGTGTGGGGGGTCGCTCTCCCTAAGAGAGAAATAAACAACAAGAAATGGACAGATTTATGTTCATTTCCCCTTCACTCTCCTTCCATATGAAGAGTACATGAATAATAAATGTTTAGCCAACATAAACCTGACTCCCAGTGTTGCATCAGATGATGGATTGGTCCGACTGGGGCGTGCCCTTCCTTTGAACATTGTTGCTCTTTGATTTAATCTGGCAGCTGGGGATGTGTTGGAACACAGAGAGGTATAGCCTTTCATTGTTCTAAACCACTGCTTCTCAAACCACTTTGAGGCATCAAGGGACGTGCGTGCAGGTTGTCATTCCAACCAAACACTTCAACACTAATTAAAATACTTTGAACCACAGAGGAAAACTCTGAAATCACCTGCTGAAGTGTTTGGCTGGAACAAAATCTAAAGGACACATGGGCCTTGTTGTACACACATGGCATGACAAACCACAGCTAACAGTTTGTTCCAAAATGTGCAACCAGGCAGAATTACATTCAGCTCTGCCCACACACAATGATCTTCTTTCTAGCCCTAGAGATAAAGTAATTCGATGGTTAATAAGTCATGGGAATATGCGAACCAGCCTGAGACAACTCTGTTTCGGAAAATGTTCAGTAAATATCTAAAAAGAAACATATTTGCTACCAGAATTATCAGAATGGTGTTCATTCATGCACTCATTGCTAATTGTAGCATGTGTTTTCTCTTATTTAACTCTTAGGAGCCAGTAGGGTAGATTTGTGTACAAAGCACATGACTCTGACAGCAGAGGTCACAGTTACAAGCCTAAATCAATATTTTGATTAAATGTCAGTAAAGGACTCAGCAGATTGTCTGATTTTTTAGACATTTAAACAAGTCCATGTGCTTTACTTAAACCTAGCCAAGTGCTGACAGTCTATCGAGCACAAAACTATAACACTGTCATAATGTTTCTTTTAAAACGCATGTGATTTTGCATTTTTGATGTTTACAGAATGGGTTGCTTGAGGAATTATTCATTTAAAGTAATAACATTTGCAAACAAGCATTATCTTATTTAAGGTTCCATTCATGTAGGACCAGAGACCATTCAGTGACTACTTTTCTCTTTGCCCAAACCAAGAGAGATGTATATATATATATATATATATATATATATATATATATATATATATATATATATATATATATATATATATATATATATATATTAATTTAGCCAGCCAAATGAAATCAGTGCGTTAAAATGCTGAGTGGATTTTCATGCAGTCTGCACCACACGGGCAACCACTTTGGAATGTGCCAAGCTTTCTTTCTGTTGCTTTATAATGGTTTTTAAAACATGACCCTCAAAATGATTTCTCACTGGGAAAATGTCACATATTGATATGCTCGCTGCAGAACTTGAAATTGAATATGTTTTAACTCCAGCTAAGGTGTGCTTTTTGTTAGACTCACCCTCTGGTTGAATGAACAGCTAACAAAAATGCTCTTGAAAGAGCCACGAGAAATGTTCATGCAGTCTGCTGTTTTCAGTATTAGTTTTAGTAATATTAAAGAACCGTTCTTTTTTCTCTATCTTTCTGCAGCTGTCTACACTTGGTGTTACCGTACATTCAACAATTTTTCTTTCAAAATATAGCTTCTTTTTTTAGGTATCAGTGGGGGGTTTTTTTGTTCAACATTGCAAACATTGTTCACAATTTCCAGCAAAGCTTTCTGCAGAAATTTCACAAACATTTTGTGACACAAATATCTCAGCCAGTCACATACCAGTAGCTTATTGCATTTAGGCATACAGACAGGATGAAAAAGACCTGTTGAAGTTACAAACTGAGCATCAGAAAGGAGAACAAAGGTGATTTAAGTGACTGAATGTGGGATGGTTGCTGGTGCCAAGCGGGCTGGTCTCAGTATTTCAGAAACTGCTGATCTGCTTGGTTTTTACCACACAACCATCTCTAGGGTTTACAGAGAATGATCCAAAAAAAGAGAAAATATTCATTCTCTGGGTAAAAATGCCTTGTTGATGCCAGAGGTCAGAGGAGAATGGCCAAACTGCCTGTTAGGACGGTAACAGTAACTTCAACAACCACTTACTACATTGAAGTAATGCAGAAGAACATCTCTGAACTTTGATGCATCTGGGCTAAAACAGCAGAACACCACACCAGCTGACACTCCTGTCAGCTACGATTGGACAGTAGCTTGAAAAAATGTTGCCTGGTTACCTGTTAGTCTCGATTTCTGCTGCACCATTTGGATGCAGAATTTGGCATAAACAACCTGAAAGCATAGTGTTTACACCAAAATTCTATCGGCTCATTTTCAATTCATTTTTTGTTATTTATTTCTCAACAGTACAAGCTGCTGGTGGTGTAATGCTGTGGAGGCTGCTTTCCTGGCACGTTTTCAGGCCCTTAGTCCTAAGTTAGGATCGCTCAAATACCACAGCCTACCTGAGTATTGTTGCTGACTGTGTCCATACTTTTATTGTGTACACATATTCTGATGAGTGCCTCCACCAGGATAATAAATGGTGTCACAATTTTGTCACAAGTTTCTTGTAGATGAAACCTTTGGGATATGATGGAACAGCAAGTTGCCATCATGGATCAATGTAACAAAGAGTTATTTCAGTTCTGAAGACCAAAGGGGGACTAAGCTGCTACTAATAAGCTGTACTCAAGAAAATGGTCGATAGCTGGAGAGCATTTAGTCAAACTTGATATACTCTCACTCTGTCATCCTCCTTTTCACCTAACACACAATGAAAATCTATGCTTCTTTTTACTTATTTCCTGTCATGACACTGAAATTTAGTCATGACAACAGAACCAGTATTGTAAATTTTGATGTCTTTTGCTGTTGTTAGGAAGAAATTGTGTTGTTAAAGGTAGCTGAATATCTTTCCTGTTACTCTGTTGAAGCTTTCAGTTGAAACCAAGTAAAATCATCTCTATTCCATTTTGTCAGGTGGAAGTGAGAGCGCCTCAGCAGGATATGATAAATGACAATGTTCTGATTTAGTTCTTTCTGAATAGCTTTTGTTGTTCAACTCTATTCTGCTGTTTTATGGCCTTCATTTCACCCACATGTATTTCTAATAAGTCTGGTATTTGCAGGTCATACTCTAGTGGTTCTTGGATTTATAGCTGCAAGTTGCAGCCTCGTGACATTTTATTAGATCATAGCAAGAATACATTCCTGAGGCTCATTTAAAGGCATCTGTCTTTTGTATTTATGATTTCGGCATGCAAATCTAAGAATCGAAGCTCTGGTGAAATTGAATCTTTGCCTGTGAGACAGATGTGTGACTCCAGAGATGATAGTTGTAACCACTTAACTATGTGAACAGATGATGCTCCTCTAGTGTTTGTCAGATGAGGAGACACAGGTGTTTACTTTCCCTAAAAATGTTACAGAGGAAATGTTGGGCGAATATTTTATCCCTCATATTAAAGACATAATCTGAGCATCTAATTACATCCTGATCTTTGCCTGTGTGTGCAACTCTAAGACTCTTACCAGTTCGAAAATAAAGATTCATCACACACAACTTTAGATTATCTGCTCTCTCATCACAAACACAGATTTGAAAATACACTTGAATGGCACACTACACAATACTATTAAGGTCTTGCCAGAGGCAGCTACACATCACCTTAAGCTTTCTCTGTCACATACACGTTCATCTCTTCATTTTTGTCAGCTGCTTTCTCTCTCATAGACTCTAGATCTATGTGTCTCTCTGACACCCTTCCTAATACATTTTTTCTCTTTGTCTGTGGGGTACGATGGCCACTTTTCCTCTGTCTTTTACGTGAACTGTCTGTCAAATTGTTGTCATTTCTCAAGAGTCTCTGTGGCCTTTTTCCACTTAAAAATGAGGGATGGTCTGTTGTGAGAGTAGGTTTTAAATTATCGGGACACTCATTTTAAAAGACTCGCAGTGTCTTATCTGTGTTGAATACAGAAACACTGATCAAGGGCGGTATCTGATTGACCTTGTGATTATCACCAGTGGCTAAACAGGGACAAATATGAAAGGAAAGATTAAGAATAACTGAAGGAGGGTTCTGTTTTTTGTTAGACTAATTGCTGGTTTACAAATACAAATATTCAATGTTGTTTTATGTTTAAATGATACAGTTTGGTTTCAGGGCCTCGTAAATAGAATTACTAATTACCGGTAATCCAGATTTACAGAAAGGAGCTCAGTGACTGTTCACTTTTCCTCTTTTAATTCACAGTTAAAAATTGTTCAACTAATTCAAAACCCAAAACATGCAATATTGCCTGAATTACAAATCAATCTACACATCAAACTAAATGAATTTTCTTTTTTTTTGCTGAATGACAAGACAACCAACTGCCTCATATCTGTATGGGTAATCGATAACTACGTAATTTCTTGGTGTTGGGATTTTGTTGTATGCATTTAAACAAGGAAAAGACAGTCACCAGTCTGAAATGAGGGTGTTAGGTTGTTGTGTTTTAAATCGCCTACTGTTCCAGTTTAGACATCCTGTTACTTCAAAAATGTGAACAAAAGTATTTTAATTAGAGAACAATTGTTCACCTGTTGAAATGCTAATTAGTCTTGGTCTCTACTGGGAATAATGTTTTACTAAAATTATCTTATTAATTGTGATTATTACTGAATACAACAGCTTTCCAAATATCTAAAAAGACAACATGCCAACAAAAAGCAAAAGATCCTCAGAACCACACTGATGATAAGGATGAACGCTGACCTCAGCCAAGCAGCCCAACTTGGTTTTTACAGGAAACAAAGGGAGATACAGAAAGACTGCGGTATAGTTAACAATGAAGGAAACAATGTCCATTTCTAGAGCAGATCCAGACTCACAATGAAACATTACTATGAAGTGATCTTTGGGCAGGTAAAGTATAATAATAAAGTAATCAAATCAAAATGTATTTCTATAGCACATAATAGAAACAACGACCATAGTGCTTCACAGTCAGACAGAGTAAAAGCATGAGACAATTAAAACAAAACAATAAGAAAAAACAGGGCAGGAAGTAATAGGTGACAACACAAGACAGATAATAATCAACTAGTTAGAACCAAAAGCCAAAGTAAAAAAAATATTGGTTTTAAGACGCGATTTAAAAGACTGGAAAGACTCGGAGCAACGAATATGAGCAGGGAGGTTATTCCAGAGTCTAGGTGCTACAGTTGCAAAGGCCCGGTCACCTCTGGACTTCAGCCGAGGGGTGTCTAGGTTGTGTTAGTAGCATCTGATTGGAAGATCTTAGTGCTCTATTGGGATTGTACAAATGAAGTAATAAGTAGTAATAAAGCAAAAGTCTTGAGCCACTCCTCATTTCTTTATATTTTGCTTTCAAAAAAACCAGCCTTTTTTAATGTTTAAAGTGGTCTTGAGCAATAGTTTTTCAGGCTTTCTTACGGTTTTTAAAAGGTTTTTTGGTCATTGGCTGCTTTTTCATTTTTCAGTCCAGTCCTTACTGGACTAAAAGTTAAGTCCAGTGACACTGAGGCCTACCCAGGAATCATTTAAGCATAAAAAGTCACCTAAATGAAGGGATGAATACACATAACAAACAACTAAGCAAAAAACCAATTTTAAATTGAATATTTGTGCACTTTGTTACTAGCAGCGTGTTTCAAAACCGTATCATTTTCTTTTTTCATTTCTTTAGTTGAATATACAAGAATGGCCAAAAATAACAGTTTGATAGCCATAGAACAGTATTTTGCACCACAAGATTACTACCAAAAAGCTCTTAGCTGAACACTTGACATATCTCAGCATGGTGTGTCCTTGAAGAAGAACAGTATCTGAACATGCTGAAATATAAACAGGGAAAAATACAGTACAAGCCTGAAAAAAAGACCTGAGAGATACATCTGGCCCTTCAGTTGATCCACCTACTATTCTCTGAAGCCTCATCAGAGATGGTCTCAGTGGAAGGGTGGCTGTCAAGAAACCAAAGCCACTCTTGGGAAAAGAAAACATGGAAAAAGGGTCGAGGTATACCAAATTATACATGAAGTGTACTGAAAATCATGCCAACAGGTCTCTAGGAATAATGAATCCTAGTTTACAATTTTTTGTTTAGGCATCGTCAATACACATGGAGGAGGTCAGGAGAGAGGTATAACAATGAGGGTCTCTTTTGCACAGCGTGGTATATTACATTTAAAAAGTAATGGGAAAAATTTGACAAGTTACTTTTTCTTTTGATCAACAATGTCACACTAGTCTTGACAAACCAGGTTGTTATTGCATGTTAGGCAAAATTCAGATAATTGTTTTTAAAAAGGGGGAATTAATGCTGCAGAATGGAATAAAAACACATTCACAACCAAAATCTCCTACTGGGCCGAGATGGGAACACGAGTGATTGTACCAGCAGGGCCTCATTAGAGCACAATGTGAAAAAGAAAAGAATACATCAACACTCATTTCAAATGTACACCTTGAGGGCTTTTATTTAGATGAGCTGTTGTCTCCATCTCTTCAAAAGAGATTTAATCAACATTCTTATGATGTTTTTCAGATTTCTGTCTTGGCAAGTGTTCTTTTACATGTCTATAAAAGTTTGTTTTTGTGGTGCTTTCTCAAAGATACACCATACACAAAGTAGCATACGGTAACTACTGATGTTTTCTATATGCATGCCTATGCGTACACCACAGGTTTCATTAAAAACAAGTTTTAGCCCTGAGGTAGAAGTCACAGATCTGCTTTATTTGAACTGGCTGTCGGATTGTGATTAATTAGCAAACACAGTGATGAGACGTTTGACATACAATTACAACATCATCAGTTAAATTACTGTAAACGAAGTGGCAGATAGAAAACAAATGAGACACAGAGATTGAATTCTGTTTGACCTAGAGGGCCAAACAAACTGTTACAGGAACCAAATCTCCAAATAGACATTTTTGTGCAGCGGTTCAGCTGCTGGTGCCAGGCTGTGACTTGGCAACCTTGTACGAGGGTCAATGACAGAGCACAGTGATGATGTTTGAGGCAAGGTCAAGTGGTTTTCAAACAAATCCATCATCTGACGCAATAGCAAAAAGGGCAATTTAAGCTTTGTGTGCATTTATTATTCATGAGTGGGTGAGAGGAAGTGTGCACGTTTCACAAGTAGAGGACAAATGAATATAAACATCACCATCCCTCCCTCTCCTCTTACCGCTGCCTCGGAGGGGATTTTATCCTTGGATCAGTCTCAAACATGCATCAATATATTGACTGGGATAATGCATTGAACTCCTGCAGGACTCCTTTTCCTTCCCTCTATCTCTCGACAGCATGTGGAAGATTGAAGCCATCCTCTTTCTCATTCAAGAGAAACTGCACTGGCATTAAGATGTTTCAATCTATGAGCTTTGAAGACAAGTAGCAATGAGACCATGCAGCTAATGAGGATTTGCAAAAAGATCAAATAAGCTTTAAAATAGCCGACACTCTTTTAAAATTTTTTTAAATTAAATTAATCAATTCTCCAGAAATTATTAGATATGCATGGACCAAACTGTGCTTTGTGACCACTGGGGCCCAAAATCCAATGGGAATTGAGATGCAGTCTGTGAATTTTGCTCCCAATTCTTTATCTTTACTCTCAGTGTGGGTTTTTCCATTACCAAGAAGAAGTGGGAGCAGCCAACCCCAGACACTCTCCCAATGGCTTAGCTCAGTTGGCTGGAATGATAAATTTCCACAGCTCCACTCCTTTCAGTGAACTCAGATGAACAAACACTGTCTATGTTTAATTTGGAAGTCACCTAACCACAAAATATGCTTAACACAAAACGTCTCTTCAATTACAAATTAGCAAAAACAGGGCAGCAGTCAGTTACAGATCACTGTTGATCTCATTTCAAGTTGGCACTGACAGAATAGTGGCTCTACAGAAGAGGTGGGGGTAAATTCGGTCAAAAAAACAGACAAAAGATTACTGATGAACACAGAGACTTCTTTTACTGTACTTTTACACACCTTTCTGTGCTTCCTGCTGATGCTTTGATCCAGCTAACCTCAATTAAATGTTCTACATCTGCCACCATGCTGTGCCACCCACTTCAGTGCCATCATTTCTACCACAGAAGCAGAAAACTGGGCAGTCTGGTTCCTGGAAAGAAAGTGGTTTGGCTTGGGTTTCCTGAGAGAGTTTCTCTTTTTTGCTTTTCTGCGTGTTTATTTTTAAAACTTCACAATTATTACTTAAGTTCCAGATGTCCTTTGCAGTTCGTACTTGCTATCTTACTATTTTTCTTCATAGTGAATTCCTTAACTTTTTTACAACATCTGCCATAGTGTGCTGCACTGTCTGCATCAGGTTTCAAACTTACTGTCAAGGTCCGACGGTCCTCACCGGTCGGCCTGCCCGTGATGTTGTCTTCTCGCTCCCTCTCCCCTCTCTCTCTCTGTTTGTTTACGTCCGTGGGGGGTGCGCGCTCCTGGGAGTGTCCCCGTGCTTCGCACCTGCTGCTAATCATCTGCCATCTTAGCTGGACTATTTAACAGAGCGATCGCCCTTCAGTCAGCGTTGGAGTATTAACAAAGCTCGGGACCGCGAGGAGAGAGGAGAGGAATTTCGAGGGCCAATCACCACCTGGGACGAGGGTTGTTCACTCTCTACTCGGGCACGGATGAAAAGAAGAGGAGAAAATCACCCGCTCACCTTTCATTGTACCTGGTTCAGCTGTTCACTGTTTTCACCACTTTGTAAATAAACCACACCTTTACCTGCAAGGAGCTCCGCTGTCGAGTCCACTCTTTCTCCGCCCCCTGACACTTTTCTCTTTGATTAAGGATATAGTTAGTGCTGGACCAGGTGACCCTGAACCCTTCCTTTTTTCTTCTTTTTTTTTTTTGCCTGTCCCGTTTGGCTCTTTTGCCATCAGAATTATTGTCTAAAGGCAAAGAAAGATGCCCAACAGATTTACTTTACCAAATTGACCATCCCAGCCTTGCCGTAATGGTCCATTTGATTCACCTTTTATTGTTTATTTTATTTTCACTTACTGAATACGGGACAGACTTGACTGGGGGAAAGAAGGGGAGAAAGAAAGAGGGAAAGAGAAACAGCTGAGAAGAGGGACGGGGGAGAAGGGCAAAAGACAAAAACCAACAGAACGGGCAGAAAAAAAAAAGCATATATCGATCACCTGGATCACCTGCTGAGAAAGAAAAAAGAAAACAAGCAGAAGAGAACAAGAGTAATAGAATAAACAGCATCACAATGATATATGGGAATATGACAGTAAATACTAAATATTAAACATTATTGTGCAGCACATAAGATCAACAGAACACAGTGTGCTTTGAGGTAGGAGCCAAAAAGGGTGTAGTTTGTGGGTGTGATCACCCGTGTGTACACCTGTGAGCATGGACGCGCTTGTTTTTTTTAAAAGGTTCCTTCATGTAACGATCTGCTAGAGGGTGTGGGGGGGCCACAGCCCCGTCCACCAAGGCATGAAGCAGGTATGGAGGAGATCAAAACTCCAGACATCCAGAGGCCCCCAGAACACAAGAGACCAAGGAAGACCAACAGAGGGGCAGCCGCGCCACTGTCCCAGAAAGAGATGAGGAGAGTCCCAGATGAGGGCTCACTCAGCAGCCGCGGAGCAGAAGCCAGGGGGAGTTGCAGTGACGCGCCCGTGAGCTCCGCCGGCAGCCAGCCGTGCCTGTGGCCTGAACCCTTCCTTAGTTAGGTGCTGCAATAGACTTGGGCTACTGGGGGCTTCCCATTCTTCCTCAACTCTTTTTACTCTCCCAATTATTGCATTTAAAAGGTTAAAACCAGTATTAATAAAAATTAAACTCCGACTCTCTCTTAATATGTGCCTTTTGTCCTGTCTCCCTCTACTCTCTTCTTCATTGCCTTCTGTAGTCTGATTCTGCCAGAGTTTCTTCCAGTTAAACATGAATTTTTCCTTCCTGCCAAGTGCCTCCTGATAGCAGTGTTGTCTTGTTGGGGATTCTCTCTCTATACTACATAAAGTGTATTGAGGCAACTGTTTTTGTGACTTGGTGGTATATAAAGAAAATAAATTGAACTGAATAACAGTGCATTGTTAGTTTATAGAAACCCACATTCAGCTGCTGTAGCTTTATGTTGTCACCAGGGGGCAGTATTAAAAGAAATCACAGTCTTCACTTCTTTTCCGGTTGTCCACCCAACATTTCGATGAGTAGACCTATGTCTAGTGTATTCACTGTTCTCCACTTGGTTGTTGGATTTCATCCTGATGAAAACCAAAATCTGACCATAAATCCTCCATCACTCAGAATCAGGGGTAATCAGAGTAATTGTTACTACCTGGCTCTGCCCAGTTGATCAGTTGTGATAGAAAAAAAAAGATGCTACCATTGTTCAGATGTTTTAAAAATTTGTGCAACAATTTGATGTTAAAAACTTTTCATAAATTCCATTACCTCAATTTAAATTCCAGTCCTCACTGTAACCCAAAGCAATGGGCCCAGCAAGTAAGCTTATTCTGAAATAGAGGTGCTTTTAGTATAAAACTCTTCTTAAACCAAATTTACTGACCATCAACAGAAAATCTGTGAGCCCATCAGCTGCTGTGATGATTTAGCCTCTGAAGGTAAAAGCTTATTTTCTGGGCTTTCAGGTAAAGCCAGCAGATATCTGTGCCAAGACTTCCTCTTATGTGTGACAATCATTGTTTATGAATGAAGAAAAAATGCTAAAGATGAGAGAGGAAATAAAATCCAATCTCTTTTATGCGTTCCACATTGACTGTTTATCTGCACCCAATCAAAACTTTCTCAAACTGTTGAGTGTCAAAGAACTTGGACTTTAAATGAAAAGCTGAAAGCTTTTTGAACTAAAATTTTGCCTCCTGCCTAAAGATTCTAGATGTTTGTATACAGATATTTGTTAGCAGAGATTAATCAGCAGATAGCATTATTTAAACCTTTTGCGGTTCTCAAAGAAACTGTGTTGCCAAGCTAACGGATAGCTGGCAACTATGAAGATGTAACATGGAAAATAGGACAACATCTGAGTTACTATGAGACTGATATTTTATTTATTTATATATTTATTTTGTCTAAGCTAATCCTAACAGGCTTGCTACAGCACATTCCTGCATCTAATGTGTCTCTCACCCACAGAAGGAATAATTTGAAACCTGCATTAATTTCTGCTTAGACAGCACATAAACCAATCCCCAAATGTCTGAAATGACAGGGGGATTATGAACTGTAATGTGTGACTGTCAAATCGTAATCCCTATACCTCACATTATTAAAACGAGCATTTACATGCACATAAAATATACAGAGTGACGTTAACACACTGATAGATGGATTCATTGGTTTTTATTCTCAGGTAACAAATACTTGACCAACCAAATGTTTATTGCAAGTTGTTCTACCAAATTTTTGTTTCCACATTTACAGTTTTGAATGGAGTCCAAAGAAGAGTAGACAGCATCAGGCCCGCCTCCTGTCTCTAACCCCTTGCTGCTCCTTCATGCACAAAAATTCAAGGGTATTTTGTTTTTATGTTGTAATAATGCTACTGGACCATGAAATGTCATCCTCTTCAGCATGGTGCTTTACTTCCCCACAGGACACATGTGGTCAGAGAGGGCTATACTAACACATTTAAGAGCTGACTCTTTCTAGCCACAAAATATTCTCAGTTATTGTCTAAATACTTAAAAAATGACAGTGGCAGGATAATTCCATTAGCCATATTTACAGTAACGGGAGAAACCTAAATCAATAACACCCTTCAAAATAAAACAAGGTCTTTCACAAAAATAAACAGGAAATCAACTCATTATTGACAGAGAAAAACTTTTCAAAAAAACATAAATCATTTTCTTTTCAGCACTTTCGATTTTTTGCAAACATGTATCGCTAACCATGCGGCATCAATTTGTCTGTCATTTTGGCGTGTGACAATCATGTGACAATGTAGGATCAAATGAATAAGGCTCCAGTCACAAATGCTAGAGCCCGCCATGAGGGACAGAACATGTATTCTCCAACTGGTTGGAGTTTGTTTGCTGGAGGTTGATGGTTGTTATTAATGGGAAATTAATGGCTAAAGCCCCAGTCACACAGGCCTGTTTTTCAAGGTCCATTGATTTCACATAGCGACAGCCAGCAATCCTTTCCTTGCAACTAGCGGTCGTATCATGTCCTCTGTGGTGGACACAATAGAGCAATATGTGTATGACTCTATGCCCAGAATTACAAAGAGACACAGTCCTGTTTGCCCTGTATTCCCTTTACTCTCAGTAGTAATGAGTTCATGAACTCCTCAACAAATAAAAAAAAGTGTAACTGTAACGTGAGGCTTCACTAGATGGTTTGGAATCTCTCTGAATAATTTGGAACAGCAAGACGGAGACGGATAACTTTCTTAGCAGCCTCTTTACTCTCAGCACACAGCAACAACAACCAACACTTCCTGTGTACCTCCCTCATGAATACTTTACTGGCCTCTCAGAAGCCAGGAAATCTTATACTCAGATCAATGCAGGGAAAACAACTAGGTAGATATAACACATACTTATTACTGCTTTGAACATGCATGTGTAAACGTTCAAATGTGTAAAGATGTAAATATCAAAACACGTAACCACCAAATAGCTACATAACTAGCTCTATAACCCTTGTAAGCACCTCTTTGTATAGCAAATTAGATTTAGATTTACTTCTACACTTTACAGTAGTAATGAGTTCATGAACTCCTCAACAAATAATAAAAACTGTCTGCTTTAATCTGATTTATATTTAGACTCCATCTCTGATCTCTCTTAACAAATCACAACCATTAACAATATCTTTTAGAGTCTATCCCTGCTGGAGTGCTGAAGGTGCTTTTATCCATCAGTTCATTATTATCAAAAGGCTACACATGGCAAGCTCCAGGAGAATTACCAAATTATTAAGCAATCTCCAACGTCTCCTTCATTTGGAAAAAATCTTGAAAAACAGTTGCAATATATTAGTTGTTCTTGATCTCAGTGCTAAATTTGCTGTTATTGATCACAACACGTTGGTAGAATGTAGAATACACCATTGAGTTTAAAAAAAAAATATGCTGGGTTGGATAATTTATCTAACCGATTCCAGTTTGTTCATATGAATGATGAGTTTTCTATGCAAATAAAAGCTAGCAGTGGAGTTAAACACCCATGCTTCTCTTAGGTAATATTATTGCAAAAACTTCCAAAAATTTCCATGCAGATAACAACTATGTTTATCTTTGAGGCTAGATGAAACAAATCAGTTGGTTAAAATAGAATCATCTTAAAACATAACGGTTCGGAAGACCTGTAATTTTCTTCCTCTACATTCAGATAAAGCAGAAGCTATTGTATTTTTAACATGGTGTTTAACAGGATACATATTCTAGCAGTGCTTTCAATACATTTTGAACTGAAAATGTCCTTAACTAGCATATTAAATAAGTTTCTATAACAAGCACTGAGCATCTCTTCTCTTTCACTTTCATTCATTTGCATTCACACCACTTATTTTTGTCTTCTCTCTGTCGTATTTTGTGTTTCAGCCTTTCTGGCCTCTCTCTCTGTAGCTTTGTGCAGGTATCTCTAGCTCCTGAGCTGCATGTTTGTTATCTGCAGTAACAAAGTGTCTGAGTACTTGTTGTTATACTCTTTTTATTTCTCCACTCTTCTGTCGTTATTTCTCTGCTCTTTTTTTGCCAGTTGAGGCCTTTACCCCAGCAGGATGAGGCAGATGGCTGCCCTCTCTGAGCTTCGTTCTGCAGGAGGTTTATTCTTTCTGAAGGGGAATTTCTCTCTCTCTGCTCTCAGCAAGAGCTTGTAAAAGCTTTGCTTGATGACTGTTGTTGCCAAAAATGTATGACTGAATTTCAACTGAGAATTGTAATGCTTAGTTTTAACAGGACTACAGTGATCCTATAAATATTTGAGATTGAAGAGAGATGAAAGCATATACATCTATGTAAGTTGGGAGTGAGTTGTAACTGGGAGTGAGCTAGTAAACTGTATATATATAATTTTGTTTTTGTTAGCATTCTGTTTGTTTGCTTTATTGTTACATATAAGAATTGTTACTAATAAGAAGAATGTCTAATATGTGTCTAAATCTCTTTCTTTTGTCAGTATAGCCTTGTCAACATGAGGAACGAATGACTTTCAACTATTTAACCTGGCACAACTGACAATTTTTTATGTTAAAGCTGTCAGCGTTAATCTCGTTAAAATGATGTTAACGCCATAACCACAATAACTCGCTGTTAGCAAGTTAGCGTGGCTCGCCCGATCCGTGGGGCTGCACGGCGTCAACGCGCTAGTGCGGTTAGCTCGTTAGCGCCGTGCAGCGCCACAGACGGGGCGAGCCACACTAACTCACTAACGGAGATTTGCCGCATTATTGGGGTTATGGTGTTAACGTCATTTTAACGAGATTAACACTAGTTGCCAAAAACTCAAACACTTTAAAAAATCTTGACAGTTCTATATATGAAAAAGTAACAATTAATATTAACTACAATCAATAAAAACAATATTACTTATGCTGACTTTATCAGATTGAAATTACACAACTATTGATCAAAGTAACTCAATAGTTTTAAATCCAGGAAATGTTTAAATATGTATGTTTATATTCATAGGTTTTTTTTAATCCTATGTGGGATGACCAGACAGGATTTTAGTGGAGTATCAACGGTTAATGGTAACACATGATAGAGGAAAATCTGTACTGGTCAGGTAAGGGCTAAGGAGGCAGTTGTGCTAACCGCTGTCCTTCTTTAAGTTTCAGCTTTGCAACCATACTCCCCCCGGAACCCAAAGACTTTGGTTTCCCGGACGCTGCCCGGCGGGTCATGGGAATAACGCCGCCGGATCGCTAGTTGGCATCGTTTATGGTCGGAACTACGACGGTATCTGATCGTCTTCGAACCTCCGACTTTCGTTCTTGATTAAAAGGGAATGTTTCTGAAGTGGCAAGGTTCATCGCTAGTTCATCACTGATTCAGTTGTATTTCTTTTATTCTTTATGTCTCTTGATCTCTTGTGTTTGATTTAAGGAGGATGAAATCAACTTTGAAGTGAGTCTCTCTGCAGCAATTGTCCCTTCAGAATGTCTTCAGAGGTCTGAGGCATTTTTGATTTTTTTTGCTGACACTTACATTTAATATCAAGGCAGAGCTGAGTGTAGATTAGCACCAGCAGCAATGATAAGCCATAAACTGTGTAGGAGTCTCTGTGAACCTGAACCATTATTATAGTCATGGTGAGCTGTAATCAGTAGAACCTGGCAGGTAGGCACCATTATTTCACATCATACAGCCTGATATATGAAGTAGAGATGAGAGGCTGTAAATGAGCAGGAACCTTATAGAGCAAAGAGTTGAAGGGGTTTTTAAGGCAAAGTGATTTACATGTCAAGGGTAAAGAAATAAGAAGATATGTGTTTTAATCTTAATAGGAATAAGAGAAGAAATAAGAAAATTACTTAATGCATGATTATAATTACATCCCAGTGTGCAAGTCTATTAGGATTCATGGTGATGTTTTCTCAGATTGGTCTGAATTTAAATCATTCCCATTTGAATTAGCTCTTCTGAAATATAGGGAAAAATGGATTTGATGCATTTCAAGTAAATGTAATTCTACTCATGAATTTTCTATTGCATTTGGATAAGAAATGGCCCCATTACCTCCGAAAAAAGAGAAATGCAATATTAGAAAGGTTTAAATTAAAGGGTCAAACCTAACATTTGCACATTTCCAGTCTCTTTCTCTGTCAGGAAATCTGGTTTGCATGCAAGTTTTTGCAATTCAAACAAAGCCATGTTTAAGTTAGTAAAGTGCTTTAGCAAAGCTTTTGGAGAAAGGTCAGCCGTTCATCATTGACGAAACCAGAATTGCTGTTTTTGCTCTTTAAAAAGGAAATAAATATATATATATATATATATATATATATATATATATATATATATATTATACTGGATCAGTTTTATGTGAAAGAACATATCAAAAAGTACTGAAGCAAATCCGGGGGCTTATGTTGGTGATATTAGTATCAGGGAATTTACACTTGTGGTGCAACAATGTGGTTATATGATCACACTCTAAGTTTTGTTGCTAAGATTGATTGCAGAGCAGTGCCCATAATTCAGGTATGGTAAAATAATATAATCTTATTGTAAGATAATGTAGCAATAGCAAGAAAAATTAATGATCACAGCCACTGCCACAGAGCCTTTGTCAGCTGCCGTAGGCAGGGTACACGAGAGGTCTACAGTTCATCCCAGCCATCCATTAACCATTATCTACAATTACTGCTGTCTAACTTTGCCCCTAACTTTTGTGTTGGCAATTAAACGGTAAATGAAGGTGGTCATTCCCTGCATAAGAGAGTTTGCTATTCCTTGAACAGAGCTGCAGACCAGAACCTGACATAATTGGGCTTAATTTAGACTCAAAAGACAGACTCAAACACAGACAGTAGTTTTACAGCATTTATTGAATAGCTATATAGAATGAACTGAGAGCTGGTGAATGGCTTGAGACAGCTCTTGTGATTAAATTCATCAGAGTTGCTTGTCAGTTCCTGGAATTGAAGCACATAAGGGTTACGAGTCAGACAAGCTGGTATCCAGAGTGAGCAGGCAAGTGAGTAGTTGGTATGTCCTTCCTTTTGGAGGTACAGGGACTGAGCGGATAACTCGGTGGAGTGTGGCTGGCAGTGTGAGCAGAATTCCACAGGACTGCAGGTAAACAAGTGAGCAGGCTTACAGAGCAGGCTCTGAACTGACAACTACGAGACAGACAGAGAGACTGGGTTAGCAAATTCAGAATAGTAGAACCAGAGGTTATCAAGGAGGGCCTGATTATCATCACATTAACAATCAAGCTTTTAAATATCAGACGCTTGACAAGATCGTTAAATGGGTATAAAACACTCTCTCAAAGACAAATTAAGCCACTGTATTATGACATTATGGTGAGTTGTTGGTTCAAAACTTTGATTTTTGTACACATTAAAGAAATATATAACATGGTATTTTTGGGGTGCACTTTTCAACATAGCCATGCTAATAATTTTCCTATTTTCAGCCTCTCTGGTGGACTAAAGGATTTAGTTGTCAGCTATGGCCTAATATTTTTACTGTACATGCCGGAAATGTCATGTTTTACTGTGTGGCAGGCAGGATGTAGGATCCAAACGCAGGACTCGGAGACAGAAGGATTAACTAAAGGTGGCAGCTTTATTACTGAACAACACAAACTAACACTGGGTACATGAATGCTGAAAGGAAACCAACCAAAGATGAAGCTGGACTAAGAATCTTGCACTAGACTATGAATAACTAGACAAGCCTTGTCTTTTCATGACGTGGCTAGAGACCATGAGGCTTTCACAGGAACACACTGTAACTGCAGAGAACACGACAATAAACAAAGGAAGAGTGAGGACTTAAATACACAAGCAGATAATGAGAGGATGGGAAACAGGTGGAAACACAGCTGGGAATAATCAGACAAAACAAGACAAAGGGGAAGCAAAACTGAACACACTAACATAGGACATGAGACTGTCAAAATAAAATATGACGTATGCACTGAGACATGACTGACTGGATATGAAATGTGGAACACAGGGAGGGCACAGTGACTGAAACTAGAAGCTAAAAACAAATATAACATGAACAGAAAACCATCAAGAAAACTGAAACCATGAATAACAATAATCGAGGAATATAAATGAAACACAAAACACTGGATCGCAGACGTGGCATTAAAGTGGCAACAATCCTCTCATCCAACTCTGTGGATCACAAATCACATGAATATGTTCCTCTCAATTTCAACAATTAATCAAGAGACTATTTTACTTACAAAAGCACTGATTATAAAACCAGGGTAAACATCTTGGGTCCAATTAAGACAACAAATACAATAATCTGTGAGTGTCATAAATTTCATGATGCTGCTGTTCGTTGATTGTTTATGTCGGGTATAAGAGCTGATAGCAGTTCTGCTGTACTGATGATTAACTGCTTAAGTAAGTGGTATGATAGCTAGAAGACTGACACCTGAAAGACTCTATTTATTACACATGAAGCAATGGGAAAACAGGATAGACATCTTTTTAAACAAAAACTAAAAAAATCCACAAAGAACAAAAGTTCTGAAAAAGTGCATTTAGATAAGTTTTTCCAGTAGCAATAGTTCAACTGCAGATACGAGCCATCACATAAATTATGTTTACCTGTCCAGGAAACAAAATGGCCAAAAACAGCATTAGTTTGAATTCATTTGGTATGACTCAGATTTATTCTCCTTTCAGCAGCATTTCTTCATGCTCTGTGAGGCGCATGAAGAAGGATGGTGTACAAAAGGGTTTTAGTTTTACAAACTGCTTTTTGGTCCTTTTTTTAAGGAAGCCTGAGCTGGTTGAGCCGGGATATTGTTAGGAGAAGTTCCTGGTAAGTTCTACAGGAACATTACATCAACACACAGATGGGAAAGTGTTTTTAATCTTGTTGAAGTTTCCCTTTAACTTTGCCTTAGTTTGTTGTTCAGTATCATTAATTCTGACACTGGATAAAACTGATTATACACATGGCTCAGTTAAACCCAGGATTTCTCAGTCCAGCTGTACCGGTGTTCACTTGAAAGAGTAGTAGGCATTAATCATTAATCAGATGTGTTAACACCCAATAGCTTCTTAAAATCTCAACACTATTATTGTCTGAATCTTTAGGGAGAAGTGAAGCGAACATGTCTGAGTTTGTGTGTCTGTGTTTTACAACCTGAGATTCGCAGGAGGGGCACTCCACAGACGGCTCAAGAATGTTTTGGTGAACCTCGCTAATGGGGGTGAGGGTGCTCATTTAGCACACTGATAGAGTCTCATTTAATCCTACAGATGTGTCTTATCAGTGTTTTCCAGTTTTTATTACCTTACTTCCTCTACTCTGTATTCTATGCTTATTTTCTCTTATTTTTCCCCCTCAGCCTGTAAAAACTGAAGTTGGAAAAAGTTGGAGAAAGACAGAAAAAAATAGCCTCATGCTGCACTCCATAATGTGATTGCAGGCACAGGGCTGAGGAGTTTGATTGGGTGTGAATGGTTTTAATTCAAATCTGAACTAGCATAGCTCACTACATCATTGGAAGAAACCACCAAGAAGAATCAAACATGATGATGATGATGATGATTAGCCACCCTTTAATATATTTTTTTAATTATGCATAATTAGTAAATCTAAAACACCTTCATTTAGTGACAGGTCACTGTTATTTTTGTGCCTGGTCTCATTACAGTGCATTTTTGTGAGTTTCCCCTTCAGACCACAACATTTGGGGAGGTGAATTACTGAGGTTTGCAGTACGCAATTTACTGCTGTTTGTGCCATTATTTGCCAAAGCAGCATGTACTAACTCAGTCGTGCTTAACTGTGATAGATGTTATCAGCTCAAGTAATCGCCTAAGCTGTGTTTCCGCTGTATAGTTTGTAATTGTGTCTTTACCCAAAATGTTTAAAGCCAAGTCCTGATTATTTCTGGTCCTGTCTGTGGTATTTTAATGCAGCAAAAGGGGAATTTAATGTGGGGGAAGGGAGGAGGAGAATAGTTGCTCAGCGCAAGATGTACACACGATATGGATATATATGTAACTTCAGTTAGGATGTATTCAGTCATCTGCCTGCAGTTGGGTGTTTGGACAAATAATCTATTCTTTACATAACTTCTGCTTTCTTAAGCTGTCAAATATGATTCTGTCATCATTACTCCGAACCTGTCATTTTCTTTCCTGGCTTCAGCGAGCCAATCAGCTTCTGTCCTGTATACTTTAAATCTTTCAACTGCCATTCTGAGAATTCAGTCTTTTAGAGTCTTACAGTATTTCTGCATCCAGCCAACTCTTCATCTTCACCTCGCCAGACAGAGATCCCCATCCAAGTATCCACCTGCTTCATTCCTGCCACCACCAGCATGTAGATACCAGGGGGAATCTAGGATGACCTATTTCCTATCATCACTGGACTTTGTTCGGCTAAATACAAAAAGTTTATTACACAAAATCTGTATTTCAGTAAATCATGTTTAGCTCCTTCACATGAGTTTCTCTGGTTGCTCTTCATTTGTGACTGAATGGAATTTGGGATTTGGCAGAAACATTATGCTCATTTTCTCCTGCCCACTGCTTTGTATGTGTCACCTCCGGCATCCCACAGCACAGAGTAAGTGAAATTGATGTGTGGACTTACAAGGTACAAGCATGGTAAATTTATTAACGCTGGAGCAGTCAGGATCTGGTGAGATTTGTCAAATATGTTCTTTCCGTCCTACAGGTTAGCTGTTACACACAGATTTCAACATAACATTAGGGAATTGTGTGTAAATGATTAGCCTGTGGGTTGCTGAATCCTGTCCTCTGTTTCAGTTGTCATGATTCATACAGAGAAGGGTTGCCACGTCCCCAGCCAGTCTCGCACTCGATGTCTGACCAAAGAATTAGCCTCATGTCAGAACACATTGATTCTCCTCTTGCCACCTCTCCCTGCTTTGAATTGTGTAAAACCTATGCTTTTATGGTATTCTTTTTTTCCATGTTACTTGTAGTCGTCTGTTGCACTAACTGGCATCCTCAGCAAATCTGCTCCTTTTCACTGCATTTGGTAGATTGCAGTCATTAATGATGTAACCCAGCCAAATCTGTATTCTTAAGTTGGTGCATTGTTAACCTGCTCAATAACATGCTGACATCAGTGTGTGTTTATTAAAATATAATGACGTCAGCCTGTGACCTCTGAGGGAATCATATTAAAAAAACAAAACGTGTTGTACAGCTCTCTCTTCCCTTTCATTCGATATATTACTCAATACGGTTTCTTGAATTTTTTGTTTCCAACTTTGACTTTCGGCACTGACAATGAATTTCAAGGTTAAAATGTCTAGCCAACCTAAATACTCATATCCCCCAACACCTATTATATTGATGTGAAGTTTGAAGACGATCCATAACAAATTGTGGGTAATATAAAGTTTTTACTGATTTTCAGATTTGAGCTGTTACTGGCATCTACCATCACAGAAAATCTTGAAAACTATGACAAACAATTAAATGGAAACAATTACATACTTCCTCCTTTTGGGGGGAGATAATAATAAGGATGCTTAAAATATCAATCAGAGCTACGGTAGAGATAAAACGACCAAAACACATGATACTCATAGTATAAATGTGCACAACTGAATAAGCAGGCAGGCATTTTACTTAGCTCAGAAATAAAGCAGGAAGTCTCTGCATGCTTGTCTTTGTGTAAAGATACTATTTTTGGCTGTCATGCCATGACATCATATGCGGCTAATGTCACAGCATGAGATGTCAATTAAGAAGATAAAAGACAACTTATAAAGATAATAATGGATGTTGTGTTATCGTCTCAACGCGTGCAGCCTGGCCTATGTGAAAGCCATGGACCACAGGCGCTGTAAACTGACCGCAGTCACTGAAAGCCTCGGCACCAGTGCATGCAATTTTTCCTCAAGTACATTAAAAGTCCCAGAAAATACCACAGTTTAAACTTAAAATAAACACTTTTCACTTAAGAAATATCATCTGACACGGGCTGATAGGATCATGGCTGTATGGATGGTTTAAAAGTCTGCAGACCTCCCATAGCTCTGTGTGCTCTTATATTGGCAGCAGCATGCTGTGCATCACGCAGAGTAAAAAGAAGAGACAATGCAGTGTGTAGCTGAGACTAAAGCAGAAGAGATCTCATATGAGTAGGGCGGTCACAGGTGGACAGAGGAGTGAAGAGGGAAAATCCACAGTAAGGACGTATAAGGAGAGTGGAAAAGAACAGAAAAATCTAGAGATACACAAAACCAGACTCACAGAGGCACTCTGTTCACATAGAGACTTGTGGTGTTTGTGGATATTTATCAAACAGCAGCACCAATCTAGAAGCTAGTTCAGCTGTAATTTCATGCACTTTTCATTGAGTCATGCGTTGGAGGCAAAAGAGCGCAAAGACAGTGCTGTTGATTGTGCACGCATGCTGTCTGCCAGTTTCAGAGAAAAACATTATTTGATAAGTGCTCGACAACTACATCAGGAAAACTGGTCGTCACCTCACCAGAGATTTTTTTTTTTCATAAGAGGTGTGAAACTCTTTAGGCAAGTGCTCAATGCACTAAATGGTTTGAATTTTTTAGAAACTTGGTCCTAAAGCACTTTGAGTGCTCTGGGAGAGTAGAAAAGCACTCTAACACCATAACAAAATGTTGTTTAATTTGTGATTGTAGAAAAAAAGGAATGAAAAAACTAGTCTGGATTTTACTTTCTGTTAAAATGACAGGAAAGCTTTGCTTGTTTATATATTTGAAAAGTCACAAATACTTTGATACTGCAGATATCAGATATTTGTTCACCATAATCACTGTATTTATTATTTTTTTCTAAAGGAGTTATGTGTTGATGATTGCATCCATTTGGAGTGACTATACTATGAGTATATCTTATGTCACAGCATTGTCGTCTTTCACAGGAAAAAGAAAAAAAGAGGACGCCTAAGGGTCTTAAAGACAAGATGTTTGTTTATGTCTAGGCAAACCCACAATCTTTCCCCTTTGCCTTTTGTTGCCTAAATCACAGCTTGCTATAAATATTGTATTTTCCATCACCAGCCTAAAAATCTTTGAGCAAAAGGCTGTCTGTCATACTGACAGATAAGAGCACTGATCTACTATTAAATTAAATACCACAACAGTGTTATGAGTAGTGCTTTACGGTATCTGGTTGCATGTCTCTTTCCTGAAATAACATTATATATAACATTATATATGCATTATGCATGTATTTACATTACAGAATCATCCATCAAGGTAGTCATAGACTATGGCCACTACAGGGGGCAATGTTTGCAATATTGGAAAGTCCCATTTAAGAGAGTTTTGCTGACTTCTGACGACTTTCTTGTGAGAAATAATAAGTGTAAAACTGTTGAGCAGAAGTTGGGGGTTCCAGCTTTTGGAATAAAATTTAATTGGGCACTATTGTCTTTCAGGGTAAAGACGTAAAACAGAAAATTTGATTGTAGTCAATCTAGCACCAGTCCATATGTTAGTTTTATTTCTATAGCACATTTACAATCAACAAGGCTGACTTTACAAGTTAGTTTAAAACATGCAATATAAGACCATAGATCAATAAGATAAATACAACAAAATAAACCATAACACCACACAAATGCAATAGCTTTGACTAAACGCAAACTAAAAAAAAAGAAGAGACCAACACATTAAAAGAAATCAGATTTGCCGGTTTAAATATGTTACATTGTAATTAAAGACTGTAAGTTAAAGTAACAGGTAAAATCAGATCATGAAAAACAGTTTAAAAACCATCATCATCCTCTAAATGCTCATGGGAGATTCTAAAATGCCTCTCGCATGGCCGCCAAATAACATCCTTATACCTTTTGAAGAACTCCAAACTATAATTTATGTTAAAAGGCAGTATCTGTGCACCAACAGAGATGTGTTTAAGGACATTTTCAGAATATCAATTTTTAGCAGAGTTAGTTTTTAGTCTTGCATACAGACAAAAGAAGGTCTAAAGAAACATATGGCCTTAACCTTATCATAGCTAAGGCCTCAACATTACTGGGAAAACAATCTGCTAAATTTAGTGCAAAATCTCATTTCTATGACACAGGGTGAATCTGGAAACTATTAAAACTGCTAGTAATCCATAAATGGAGTCTTAGTCATATCAGTGGACTGGGGTGATTTGCGGTTGTGTTGCTGGACTTGTTACAGGCCAGAGTTTTTAGCCGTGTTAGTACAGTGTGCTTAATAATTACAAAAATAACAGTCGTTAAGTCATTACCCCACCAGCCCTCTGATAAACCTTTCCAGCACCAATGGGGCTGCTAGCTGTTGTAGACTTTCTTTAATGGGATTTGACTAAAAGTTTCAGAAAAGAGTCATGGCATAAAAAGCCATGCCCAGTGTTTCAAGATAAGTTATTCTTTGAATGTTGTGTGCAATTCTTGTGTGCTTAGTTAAAACTAGAATGCGTTCTGTCAGTTCTTGGGAAATAAGTCTCTTTCCTACGGCAATCCCAGAAGTAAGGTCTCCAAAGTATTGGGGACATAGAGAAATTGTTCGTACAGCTGTTGGACACACTGCTTTGATTGATGCTTCCTCCACTCCCAGTGGAGGAATGGGATGTTCGATCTGGGCTTGGCAGTCCTTGAAAATGGAGCTCCTGTTCAACACTATCGCCAAGTGCGAAGTTTGATTCAAATCGATTTTTGAACCCAAAAGGCGTTAACCCAGTTGAAATTCAATGCCAATCGACAGAAGTGTAGAGAAGCGTAGAGCTGCCAACCGGGCAAAAGAAAAATAGAGCTATATCACATTATAATGTGAACACTTTATTGTTTTAACAATATACTTTTCATGTTTGAACAACATAATATTATGTTATTACAATATACATAATTATCACGTTATAACAAAAAACCTTTCACGTCCTTACAATATAATTATGTATATTGTACTAATGTGATATTATGTTGTACAAACATGAAAATTATATTGTTAGAACAAAAAAGTTTTCACGTTATAATTTTTCTTTTGCCTGGGTGGCAGCTCTATGCTTCCGTATTATGGAGAGTTGTGCACTGATGTAATAATAATAATAACTTTATTTGTAAAGTGCTTTCAAACAAAGTGCTGTACAGCTATTTGAAACTAAAAAGATGAATAAATAAAAGGGATAAATAGTAGTACAAGTAAAAACACAATACAAGTTAAAAACAGTAAGAATTTAAAAACTAAAAGGCATAGAATTAAGACACGTAAGATAGGGTGAACAAATGTGTCTTCAACTTAGTTTTAAAAACCTCCACAGAGCATGCCTGCCTAATATTTTGAGGGAGGTTGTTCCACAAGAATGGGGCACAAAAAGAAAAAGCACACTCTCCAACGGTCTTTTTTCTGGTTCTAGGAACTTTTAAAAGGCCAGAGTCCTGAGATCGTAGAGCACAGCGTGGAACATAAAGGTGTAAAAGGTCGGAGAGGTATGAAGGTGCCAATCGATTTAAAGCCTTGTAGGTGAGCAGCAGGACTTTAAAATCTGCTCGAACCTGACAAGGTAGCCAGTGAAGAGATCTCAGAACAGGGGTAATGTGCTCAAATTTCCCACTTCTTGTTAAAATGCGAGCAGCTGCGTTTTGCACCATCAGGAGACCTCTGAAACTTTTCTTTGGAAGCCCAGAAAGAAGAGCGTTACAATAATTAATACGTGAAGACACAAATGCATGGACAAGAACCTCTGCAGTGTCACTTGAGAAAACTTGGCTATGTTCCTCAAATGGTAAAAGGTGGTCTTTGTTATCTCTTTTACATGAGACTCGAAGGAGAGCACCATGTCGAACCACACGCCCGAGTTTTTTACCTTGTCCCTGCAATTTATGACATCGTCATCAATTTTCAAGATAAAAGTTTGTGACAAGTGCTGAAATTTTTGTGGCCCAATGACCATCAACTCTGTCTTATCAGAAATGTCAGAAATGTTTGTTCCCTAAGTTGAAAGCCAAGAGGTGAAAGATGAGGTTCAACGCTTCCTGAAAGACATGGCGGCGAGCTGGTATGACATGGGCATTCTAAAACGGCCACAGCGTCTACAAAAATGCATCAAAAATTATGTAGAAAAATAAATAATTCTTCAACCTTTAAAATTATGTAAATATTGTAGAAAATAAATGGTTGTTTATATTTTTTTTTAAAAATAGGAGACCTTACTTTTGGGATTGCCCTCAAACATAATTTGACCGACACAATTTTCTTTATCACATTTGCTAACGAGCTCATGTGCTCATGCATAGTGAACTGGATTTCTTTCAGGATGAAAAATGAAGCAAAATCATATATTTGCATTTCTGCCCATGTGAAGCTGGATTTAAAAGCATGCCAGTGCCCCTCACATCAAACCGCCAACATTATACCACAAGGTTTACAACCTTACAACCTTGTACAAAACTCAGCCGTGGTTTCTATAGTTGGCACATGTACGATGATTCAGCTCATAAATCTTAACACACTGCTCTCCAATAGATAAGTTCTCTTTACAGGTTAAAAGTATGGGTATCCGTATAGGTTTTGGCAAAACTGCTCTTAATTTACTTGGTATCGGATTGATCGCATGACATCATATGTGACCCCTTCCCACAAAACTATAGAAATTAACTACAGGCAGGGCTCAGAGAACAGCTTACAGCTTGCCGTGAGAACTTTATTTAGCAAGCTCTTTATTAGTATTTAATAAAGAGCTGTATTGTGTGTGATTACAAGCCAGTAGGATTCATCCTCTCTATGTTTAGCTCTAGTTCACTTAATTTTACAGGTTAACATGAGGTTAATTGCACTGAAAGCCTGGGTCCCAGAACGTATAGCATATAGTGGCCTGAGTGGTGTAACTTGTTTATTGCTTACCAACACTTGCACCAATGCCATTATGCATTTAAAGAACAAATAATGAGAGAAGTAAATCATTACCCAAAAGAAGAAACATATTAATTGATGTCATTTAGTTGCAAAAGTCTCTAATAAATTAAAGGTAGTTACATAAAGTTTAGAACCAGGTTACCTAGCAACAGATGTTGTGATTAAACACTAAAGTATGAAATGATTTGGGCACCTAAGATGCTGCAGATTTGTTGAAGTAAAAAAACACACAAATCTTACCCCAGGAAGGGCTTTAATAGAACATTCACTTATTACTTACTAAAGTTAACTTTAATCTAACTTTAAATCTAACAGTAACAGATACTTAGAGCAGCATAAATGACTGTTAAGTGTCTGAGTTTTGTTTTTGCAAGATTATTTTCTTAAGTCAAATTTTCACAAGCTATTAAGTTAAAAGCCAGTGTATTCAAATCATTGGGATTGGTGCTGTAAGCCCAAGGGGAGCAATTATCAGGGTATTGGAACGGATAAAACATGGTGATATGTTTGTAGGCAGCACTGTAAGCTGTAAGTGATACCAACACTGAATAAGCTTCTTGATCAGACTCCGAACAGGCTGTGGAACACTGTGTGTGTACTATTTGTTACTATTTTTTACTGGAGATACATCACATTTTGTCACTGCAAAATTTTACGGTACTTACTAGTTTAATGGGTTTATCATGTGAAGTGAGAGTGTCATTATTTCTGGGCATTTTTACAAACCCACCCACGCTGCGGGCTTTAATGCCAGTCACAGGGATCAGACACCCCTGTTGCATTCTCAACTTGAAAATAATATAAAATGCTTTTCAACTCCTGCAGATGTGAGACTCAGTGGGAAGCTGTTTTAAATATGCACTTTTAACTTGATTATGGCTGTCAAAGAAATTTTGACACTACGTATTCCCCAAGAATTATATTTGAAAGCATTTTTGTGATCAACTTTGTTCTATACTTCATAGTAATTCATGTTTCATTGTTTCACTTTTCTTTGCTTCCTTCACAGACCAGCTTTTGCACATTGAATTTTCTCTATATTATTTGAATTTTCTCTCATATATTTTTTTTCCTGCACCATGCATTACACCCTTTTTTAAGATGTCACATTATATGAATATATTTAATTTATCTTATCCTCCCTCTGTCCACTTTTTCTATTTCCTTCCACATCTCCTTCCATATTTTATTTCCTTGCCACCCTCCCTTCTCTCTGACTTTTGACTGAGTAATAAATCATTCAGTCCACTTGAAGGAGCTTGGAGCACTCTCACATGGTCTCTGTGACCTAGAAATACTAGCAGCTTTCTTCACATGGTTGGCTCTCTGACAGAGATCTTCACATCAGCCTTGGCCCAGTGAGGTCAACACCTTTCTTCTTGCCACACTCTTGACAAGTTTTATGCACTGCAGAAATGCCATAATACCATGAGGGATTCGTTTGTTTTTGATGGGGTGGATTTGATTAGGGAGTGTGTTCTACATAAAGAATATCAACATACTTCATAATGAAAAAGTTATACTTTTGACTGAAGTCCTTAGAAATTGAATCACATAGTAATTGCACTGAACAATGACGCAGACAATTTACAAGTTAAAGTTGGTCTACTTAAAGCGAACCATCAAGTCAATTTAGTAAAACAAAAAAATCTAGAGAGTCTAAAGGTAAGCCATTTTCAAGCCCTACTCTTATGGGTGAAACCTGTTTGCGAATCCAGTTATTGACCAAAGTCTCCTTTGATGGACTAGATTTTCTAAAGAACAGCATGTAGTCTACTTACCTCTGTCAACAGTATGCTCAACAGTTGTTAGACTATTTATAGATTTAGTCCTGATTAGGACGCACCTTCCCATTACATTCATCTGTGGTGCTAAACCAAAATCATCATCTAACATGTTTTACCATGTTGATGGTATGATACAGCAAAAACATGTAGTTGAAGCAACACTCTCACAGTTTATGGTGTCTTCATACAACATTGTTCGCAGTGCTCACAGAAGTTCACAATGTTTATGAAGAGAAAACAAAACCAGAAAACAGAGTACAATGTTCACCTGGTGCAAATGCCACCCTGAAACAAGCAGGGAAAGACTAACACTGCTGCGGAGTTTCTTTCTGAATTTGGAAGTAGCCGCTGATGTAATACGCCATCATCACTAATGAGTGTCAATCATATCTGGTGCAAGCTGCAACCAATGTTGCTATGTATATCCTTTGAGCCAATTCTGTAATAAACTGTATAGTATGTCATGTTTGGTTCCAACAAACAAATTATTTTAGATCATTATAGTTATTTATTTTATTGTTAACATTAAAAATGAAGCTATTCTAAACTGCTTTGTGAAAACTCAAAGAAAACACAGAGACTGAAAAATATCAGTAATAAAAAGGTGATCTTTTGAAAAAATATTTTTAATTTTGCACATGTGACATTGGCTATGATTTTGCTTTGAATTTAATTATCTTTTGTTTTTGTTTCTTTTGATTTTTACAAATTTTCATCAACAATATTTTCACAGCTTTTATACAACAAAACACAATTATAAAAGTATCTGGCTAATTCACTAATTTCTACTCATCAATATCAACAGAGCATCACTGAGAATACCATTATGTCCTGCAGTACATGACTACACTGTCCAAAAAAGGAATACTTTTTAATCAGAGTATAGAATCAAGTCAATTAAAACGCTAGCATATTAATGTGGTCAGCTAAGTAGCAGAGAGGATCATTAATCAGGTTCAGCTGCTTTAAATTAATTAACAGGTGCACTAGAGGGGCAACAATGAGACAACCCCCCAAACAGAAATTGTTTTATAGATGGAGGCCACTGACATTTTTCCCTTCTAATCTTTTCTGATGGTTTTTCCCTGCTGGACAGGACTGCAGAAGGTCCTCAACCCATCAGCAGGATCAGCATCTGCTCCTTTGTGCAAGGATGAAGAAGATGAGCACTGCCAAAACCTTACAGAATGACCTCCACAAATTACTGAGAACCATTTTGAGTTACTGCAATTTCCGCAAAATTGATTAAGCTGCTGGTTCCTTTTTTCACTTTCATTGTCTTTGAATTCAGCCTGCTGTAGGTTGATCATTTTCATTTCCATAAAAATGTGCCATCCCTTTGTTCCTAGCACATTAACCAGTCCATATCAGTATACATATATAGCATGATTTTTTTTACCCATTCATTTTCAGTTTTTAAAGTGTTCCTTTCATTTTTTAGCATTATGTAAGGCATTTCAGGACAAAGAGAGGGTCGTAATCATAACGTCAGTAGTTGGTTCCAAGTGTTCTCCAGTGTGAACCATCTTTGGTCAAGATACATGTGTGAATGTTAGAAAAAATGCTATGTGAATGAATAAATAAGGCTTTAAAAGCTACACAAGTGTCAGCTTGTTTACAATTTGATTATCCCAATTTTTAATCCAAATTTATGTGACCTGTGGGTTTGTTGCTATAGCATCATCTTCACAATTAGAAGCAGAAATAAGCAGAGAAGTCCAATCAAATTAACCCTTGTGTGGTGTTCGTATTTTCGTTACTCAGCCAGTGTTCATGGGTCTGGTGGACCCGCTAGAGTTTTGGCTTTCCAAATTAACACTATCAAACAATTTTATGTTAAATTACTCAACAGATGTTTACTTCATCCCAATTACAAGACATATGAACAGCAAACATGGTTAATTTTTTCCCTTTACCTTTGTTAGATCACATTTATGAATTAATGTGCTTCTCGTTTTTCTTTTATATAAAATGTTACAAATAAATCAGTTATAATCAAGTGGAGTGAGTGGAAAGACACAACACATTTACACGTGAAAAAATAATTAATTGTTTAATTTTTCTTTTGAAAAAAACTGAACACGGGTCTCATAGACCCAAACACCATACAAGGGTTAAATAATTTCAAATGGTATAAAAAAATAGCAGACAAAGAAACTCGTCATTGCATGTTCACACATTAACACGTAACATTGAGGTGATACCACAGGATTCACATGATGCCTCAATTAACTAAGAAAAGACTTTCATGAATCATCCTAAAGGTCACAGTGGTGATGTGGAGGTGATTTCTGCTTTTTAACATGAATTGCACTCTAAAACATGAGCAGAAATGTTTGATATATAATTTTAGTTATTTAATGTGAGAGGTGTTTTTTTGTTTTTTTTTGCTCTTTTCTTACCAAACAGATAACAGTGGACAATAACGGCCAAAAACAGGATGCCACATACTTACAGTAACTACATCTCCATCATTACTGAAGCTGATGGCACAGATGTCTGTTCAATCAAATCCAATCAAACCCACACATGCGTTTGAACAGCACCACTAAAAAACTAGTTGGCTGAAAACTGTGTTCAGAGAACTTTGATGGTGTACAGTATTTTTCTAGAAACACAGAGGACAACAGTGAATAGAGACAAATAAATTGATGGACTTTGCGGAATTCACATGGGAGATTGTGGAAGGTTCAAAATAAAGGAAGAGAAAATGTTTCAATATGCGACTGGGAAGATTGGAAGGCCAGGCTGTGCCACATGGGAGCTGGTTGCAATAAGTCTGTAGTTCATCTGAACACAAGCAGGTGAATTAGGTATTCAGCAGGAGCACTATGAGCCAGGCTAACTGAGGAGAAGGTGACTGACTGGGGCACAAAGTTGCACAGGTAGGTATCCTGGAATTATATTAAGTAGGATGGCCATGAAACAGCTTGCCATTGCTGTTGTTTATCAAAAATGCCCTTGCCTTGTTCATTTTTTAATCTATTTGTTTTTGACAAGCAGAAAACAGCCAGCTACACTGCTGGCTGAAACAAAGAAAATCCATGATCCAACTCAGAATGAAAGTATGCCTCTTTACATAGTATAGACCAGGGTTCTCATGTTAATTTTAGCTCATAGCCCATGCGCAACCCAATTTGGTCTCATATGGGAAGGTGCAAAAAAAAAAAAAATCACCACATAGTAGCCCCTAAAAAAGACAACCTTCTGAATTATTCCCTTTCTTTTGGTATAAAGACTTGCATTCCTAAAATCTTTAATTAAACATTTACAAAGCAGACAAACAGCCTTTGTCCTCATAAAAATACAGGCAGTTTTATTAATAAGTGACTCTTTATCCACTGCAGGCCCCTGGGCAAACTCAGGACAGCTGGCTTCCTTTGGAGCTCCCACCCTTCCAGATGAGCTAGAGGAAGTGGCCAGGGAAAGGCAGGTCAGGGCTTCTACTGCTGGCCCTGCTACCTAAGCTTGGATGGATGGATGGACGGACGGACTAAACCTCACGTGTCCAGTCGGCCAACCTAAACCCTAAGGTTAACCAGTTCTGACCAACAGGCTACATGTCTGACACAGAAATTGTTATGTGGTTTTGGCCCATAAATATTTTTATAGCTTTTTTTTAAATATATGTTTTGTGAAAGAGACCTTTTAAAACACAAAGTGCCAAACACCCTGCTACTATTCAGCAGAGGGCATTAATGCTCCTTTCACGTAATATTTTTCAGACAGCAATTGCAGTCATCCAAGTGAAAAACCCTTCACATCAGCCTTCCATTAGTAATCTGTCATTTAAGATGTTGGAAATTTCTGCAAAATCGTCTTACATATGGAAATAAAAAACTACAAGTGTCAATTCACTGCTGGCAGCATGGCTGGAAAATGGACAGGCTGACTCATATAAACTCACTGCTTTCAAACACAAAGCAGCAATTGTAAAATTCTTGTGAACCTAAAAATGGCCGGATTTGTTTTCACTCTACATTTTAGGAAGTGGGCACATGTCTGGTACAGACATAAACAAAACAGGATTTTTATAATTTCGCCAGGTGTAATTTACCAATTATTTTTTTTCCCTAGTGAAAACTGAAATTGCCCTTCAGTTGTTCCAAAGGTTTGCTGCTCTTGATTTTCTGTTAGTAGGTTTGTGGCACAATTCGGAAATCTTTATGTGATATTGTTACGGTTTCATGGATTGTATAATCAAGGGTTCCTGTTATTATCCTTACTTTTTTTGCTTCCTTCCTTTTCTAAATATTCAGGATTTATTTTTAAATCTTCAGTTCTTGTTTTATTGGCTGTTGTCCTTTTTCATGTAAGTCGTGTAAACCACAAGTCACCTGCCAAATTTGGAAGCATTGCAGATTTATATATTAATGAAAATGAAAGTTAAGAAAGTAAAGACTGAATAAAATGACTCTTTTTGTCTCTTTTCACTGTTCCTTCTTTTTTAAAGAAACAAAGAAACAGTATAGTCTATTTTGACACACATTACTCATTAGAGTGCATTAAAATTTGCTTTGCTCCCTGCTGTCATGTCCTGTCTGTTTTTTTGGTGTACATTAAAATATTAAGGCTACTTAATCATTCATGCAGATTAAGACAAAATAAGAAATAAAACCAATCATTTCTGAATAAATTGCAGTGGGATTGTTGCTGCTACTTGACTTGTTCTATTGCATTGTCTATTGAGGGTTGGGGTTAAACGTTGATATTTTTTAAAACCTCCTGAGTTTCTATTTAGGAACTCAGGATTCGTGTTAGACACTGCCAGGATCACTATACTGCTGTCTGTCAGACTGCACAACTGGGACATTATACCATGCAAATACAATACTAAATAAAATGTCTTTATTTTTGAAAATGTAACATCTTGTAGCATGTAGGCTTCTATAATTAACAGGGGGCTTTTATTTTAAAAATCTAAGATGTCTCTGAACATTATATTGCTTTCCTGAAATTAACTAGGGGTTTTTATTTTGAAAATTTCAGTCCATTTAAGCATCTTAATACCATCCAGGTTCTGGAGACTTTTATTACAAACTATCCTGGGGCTTTTATTTTGAAAGTCAAATATAGCCGTGGTCAACCAAATATTGGTAAGCTCATATATAACTTAACGCTTTTATTCTGAAAATTCCATAAATTTTAAAGCTGAAAAAAACCCACTGGCTTTATTTTGAAAACTTTACACACATTTTGTCATTCCTAAAAATGTATCTGTGTTTACCGTACTGTATGTCTATACACAAACTCACAGACTGTCAGAGGTACTGACTGACAGATGGATAAATAGCTTTAAATAGCTTGAAATGCATAGGTTTGAATTTTCAGGCAGGGCCCCATGATAAGTATCAATCGGTTACACAGAGAAGTGAAACTGAATCATAATATTCAAATGAATTGCTTCGTCAGTTGTCAGTGCTGGTACCTGTGTCGATAAAGCACAATGAGATTTTTATCTAACCCTAGCCTTTTAACGATAACCCTAACCAAGTGACACAAATAGTCACAGGCAGTGTGCTGGCAGTGCCTTGTTGAATAAAGGTTATCACTGACCATATAAACACAGTTAGCAGGGGACAAAACAAAATGCCTGTGAATGACACATTGTGTCACAGGTGCAACAGATATAGCGAGAGAAGTAGAACTGGCAAGAGGCACTGAAAGATGGCAAAGGAGGAGGAGATCGTCAGGTAGAACAACAGGTATGTGTATGTGTGTACACCTGAAAATGTACATTATAGTATTATCGGCATAAAAAAACAAGAAAAATATAAGGTACTTTAGCGCTTTTAGTAAAGTTATGTTGTGATGATTACTTTTCCTTTTTCAGTAAGGTACAGTACTCTCCATTTCAAACTACTCTGTGTGCATGTATGTACACATTCCTGTATATATCTGCTTACTAAAGAAAAAACCAGTAAAGCTAGGTGGTGATTGTTCTCCAAAGATTTGTGTGTAACTTGGTGAACCAGGCATCTTGCCATTATGCTTATGATAATCAGGTTTTTATCAGTCAATATGAGAAACATATTCTGAATCAGGTAATATCTTACATACATACCTTCACTGGGGTTATCTTCCTTTACTTCTTTTTCTCCCAGACCCACCAATCGCAGAGTTTACATACGTGCTAAATCATCTCTGTGTGAGCTTGAACCAACAACCTTTCAGTCCAGTGAACTCTTCAGAGAAAAAAGGGCCTTATTCTTGCTCTTGTCACTTATTTATTTTAGCACATCATTCAATATTTGCAGTATGCTGTTGGAGAATTTGGTACAAACGACATGAAAAAAAGGTCCATCCGGCCTTGTTTCAATACCAAAACCTGCAGGTTGTGGCATAATGATGTAAGAGGTATTTGCTTGACACACTTTAGTACAAGTTGAGTATCCTGTAAGCTCCTCAGGAATAAATTCTTCTTATTTCTGCTGGTTGTATGCAAAAAAAAAAAAAAACTTCTTCTGAAGTGTGCTAGGGCAGGGTGAGGAGGATGATCACTCAGAAGGGTCTGAGACTAGAGTCCCTAGTCTTGGTTGAGGTCATTTGGGCATGTCCCACCAGCAGAGGCCCCAGGAGGCTGGACAACTAGGCTCTGGTAAAAGAGGCTACATAAATACTACAAAATTCAGGCATCCTACAGTCCAACTCAGACTGAATGGGGCACAAAAGCTGACTATTCTGGAAACTGTGTCAGCACTTATCATCATGCAGCTTGTATGTTTTGCATTTGATGATCCTATGGATTTATATCAGCACAGCACAGCCTCGTATACGTTTTGGTCAATATTTAACATCCTTTTGACATATGAACTGCTTTTCAGTTTGAATGTCCATTTTGATTAAGGTACAAGGGATTTATTCTGCCTCGTTTATTATCTTTATCCAATTTCAAGGAACTCAGCACTGGGTAGTATTGGCTAGCAGCCAGTATTGGGCAGTATATATTTTTAACACATACACAAATTTATTAGCATATGACGTATTTAAGCTCATTTTAAGTTTAAAGTTTGGTAAACTAATTTTGGGTAAATTTTAATTATAATTTTTATCAGAAACAAGTGTAATGAATTATACATTATGAATCCAGTGCTCATGCTGAGACTGCAATCACCTCTACTTTTGGCTCAGTGTTTATCCAGTTTTAATAACTTCTCTCTTTTTTCCCATGGATTCATATGGAAATTAGAAAAGTACAAAAAAAAATCAGAACATTTCTGCGATGCTATCAATTAATCAATCAGTGACCTTTTATAATGAAAACAGGGAAGACGTCAAGCAGGGTGGAATACAAAGAGAACTTTGCTTTGTTTAAGTCACTCAACTTTCCCACCAGCAGTCGAAGCCTTTTTTATCCATCATATATTTACTCAGTTTATATTAGATCCTCAAAGCACCTGCTACTCCCTTACTCATCTCATTATTTCTGTGATGTGCGTATATAAGAAAAAATGAATTCACAATTATACTGTGAAAGACAGGAACACACACACACACACACACACACACACACACACACACACACACATAAGTCAACGAATGAACTTTTTTTGCATACTACAGTCGTACATTTTGGCAGTGGTGTTGTATAGGAATATATAGGAAAATGTACATGAAAAAATTAAATATGTATACATAATATATTGTAAGTAGTAAGTAATTAATGAAGTATGACTGTTGTTTGTGCAATGTTCCAGCTCTCGAGGTTGAATTAGGGAGAGTTATGAAAAAGCAGTGGTGAATGCTGTATTATTAAAACTAAATAAAGTATAAATAAACTATAAACTATAAATAAGTTTGGGGAAAATGCTAAAAGATAGACGAGCGAGCTTAGTGAACACATTTTTATGACAGGTGTGTTGCAGCAAACTGAGAACTCAATTTCTACCATGGTTTTCCACATTTCCTTCCTTCATTGCAAAGATTTGTTTGTTAGTCCAATTCTCTCATCAGACTTGACTTGAAAACTGCAGCAGTGATGTATGTAAAGGTGTGCTGTGACAGATTTGCTGGTAACAAGTAAGCCTACATCAATAAAGCAGAGCTGATAGAGTGTCCTATTTTGGAAGTGAATAGGAGAAGCTATGATTCAAGTAGGCTAGGTCATTACTCAAAAAGTGATCTGTACTTAAGCCAAGTGACTTGATTTTGCTGACTGGTTAACAGTATTTATGGAAACATTTCATGGTCCTATCTTCAACCCTGCATTTTTAGTTTGGGCATTTAAGTTGTGCTTATTGTGAGTTTCTGCATAGTTTGTTTGTGGTTCATGTAATTTTGAGTGTTGTATTCTATGTCACTTTTTCTGCTTTCCTGTTTCTTGTTGTTTTAAATAGTTTCAGCTATTTACCCTGGTGTTTCTCATCTTCCTGATTATCTTGTGTGTATATATATATATATATGTGTGTGTGTGTGTATTGCTTTGTTGTAATGCGTGTTATTGTTTGATCCCTGTGAGGCTCTATACTATGAAGCTCATTCAAGATACCCAGGTTATCTTTCCATCATCTGGATTCACTTAACCTAACATTGTTGATCAGGAAAAACATCCACTCAAAGCTGGCTATCAACTCGCTAAGTTAATCCGGGGTTTCCCCTGTGCGTTCACACGAAAGGGGTGTTGGCAGCAATCTAAGGCACTTTTAATGGATCATGTCATACAATTACAGTGTAGGTGTCCAGCTTTAGGACATATTAGATATTAGAAATAGAACAATAGAGTGTCTGTGAAACTGTTTTCTGCCAACAGAAAAATAAAATAATAACAAAAAATCAAAGAATCTAAAAATCTTAAATCTAGATAAATGATTTATTACTGATGCAAATTTAGGGAAAGAAAGACATTAGAAGACCCTGGCATTTTTCTCACGCAGAGGTTCAAGGGATCTTCCAGCAATTGTGATTCCATTTTCTGGAAATCTGATTGGTCAGTAGGTGGTGATTTGCTATCTGTTGATCGCAAATCTGGATATTTAGTTGCTCTGGAGTGCATTACGTTCACAACTTAAGTTACGGTAGCAATTTCCCCGGTAAGAAATGGACCACCTTACTAATAGAAAAAGCACAGGGTTAACCCTGAAGTTATCTGGATAAGCCAAAATCCATCTTCAGAGTATAGGTAGGATTCAGTTTACTTGAATCTTGCAACCATTTCCTTCATTATCAATACAGGTAGTTTTCTGCATTACATCTGCCTGCTTCAAAAAAGCTTAAAAACCAGACATCAGCTTTGTGTAAACAGTAACAATCTTCCAACAATCTTCCTCGTTATGATCCTGTGGTGCTAGGAGTTTCGCCAGTAGGTGACAGTGGTGGCCATTAAAAGCGATCCCTTATAAAAGTAATGCAGGCCAGGCATGGAATAGCCAACAGTAAAACAGAACTTTTGTTTTGCTGTATCAGAATAATACACCACAGTGTGCACCTGGACAAAAACTGTCTTCCTTCAAATCATAACATAGCAAAACTTTTAACATGCCTTCAACAGCTTAA
The DNA here is from genome assembly GCF_964374335.1 of Astatotilapia calliptera. NCBI lineage: Eukaryota > Metazoa > Chordata > Actinopteri > Cichliformes > Cichlidae > Astatotilapia > Astatotilapia calliptera. The sequence continues at coordinate 28,188,893 of NC_137427.1, read as the reverse complement.
ATTATAGACCAAAATTCACTGATGTTACAAAATAAAATCATAGAACTAGAGTTAAGTTTCAGATAATGCCTCAAAAGATGAAAGATTGAGGGCAGATGCGTGTGGATTGGTGGCACTCATCGAGACCAACTTCCTTAAAACTTTCTACTTCCTTCCACTTCCTGCAATGTCACTATGAGTCAAAACTATTCACAAAATCACCTATTTTGTGAATAGGTGATTTTGGGGGTTACTCAAAGCACAGTAGCACCAACACTATCAGCATATACACACTTGCTTAACATCTTATTAGGAACTCTTAAGCACCTGCTTATTGATACAGTCCTTCAGTGCATAAAATCCTGCAGATAGGACTGGAGCTTGGGTTAATGTTCACATCAGAGGGAGGAAAATGTGGTCTTCTGATCAAAGCCACTGGACTTTCACTATAGCATGCTTTTTGGTGCTAGAAAGTATAAACTGTATAAATCTCCTGTGAATTTAGCAAAAAGGAATCTCTAGAATCTAGATTCAAACATCCAGTTCCACGAAAAGGTATGCCTTGATAAAGAGAGAGGTCAAAAGTGAAATATCAGAATGGTTTGAACCCGATACTTAAAAGAAAGTCTATAATAACTCAGATAAAACTACTTTCTAACTGTTCTGAGTGGAAAAGCATCTCAGAATCTTGTGAGGAAAACATAAGCAGCTGTATAAAATATTGAATATTTAACAAGAGGCTTTTGTGAAGCTTCATAACTGTTGTTTACAACTGACTATTTTCTGATTCGTCAAAAAAAGAATAGGGCTGTGACTTTGAAAATAAAGCACACAGGGATGAACACAGTAGTCTGACAATATAATCCCACAGAAACATCCCAGAAGAAATAAACAGAGCAAGGACGACAGACAGACTTTGTTGGTTTAGAGCAGCCACTTTCTGCCACAGAATGAAACTTTAAGCATAGGCATGATCAGGCAGAAAACCAGTGTGAAATAAACTAACCGTAGGGAACACATTAGAGTTAAATAAAATGTGATTTATTATAATGTGACTCTGTGAGGTGTCTATCTCTATGACTAGGCAGCAATTGCACCATCAGTACATATAGAAAAGTCCCTGTTAGTATTGACTACACTACCCCGTAGTCCTTGTGCATTCATGGGATTGGCCCTGATCTGACTAGCATGACTGGGCTGATGACACCAGCACAGAGCTGTTGGGAACTGTTGGGAACTGTTGGGAATAGCCCATCCTTTGTTACAACTGCTGTGCGTCACATAAGCATGATTTTATCTGGGTCATGTTTTGACATATTTTGACACTTCCTATCTTTTGTGCATCTGCTAGTTAATAATAACCACTCCAATTAGTAATTAGTCCAATTACTTGATCATTTCCAGCCTTGTTCCAGCTTTACTTGTTTCCTCTACCAGCTGATATGACTTTGAACAGTGTACAGTTATAGTGCTATGTAGTGAAATTGTGAAAGTTGTGAGAGTTCAACTCCACATTGGGAAGATGACCATGGACACCTTTGCACTACTGGATGACAGTTCGGAGAGAACCATATTGTTAATGTGGTTCTAACTCTACGAACCACGAGAAAGGATGTCCTACAGCTAAATGGAGCAAGCATATCATTGAACATGTCCATCAAAGCTAAGACAAATGTAAAGCATCAAATACTGAATGCATTCACAGCAGAACAAATACAACTAGCTGAACAATGCTGCTCAGTGAAAACCCTATGATCCTGATTGGATCAGATCATGCTCGCCTTATTACTCCTGTGATCCATGGACCGCCCGAGCCAGTAGCAGTCTACACCAAGCTGTGTTGGGCACTGAAGGGACCTACCAATAGTCTTCTGGAGCAAGATGATGTTCAGGCATGCTTACACTCGTCCTTCACCAGATCGCAACAAAAATTCACCAGATTGCAAAAAAGGCTGCGGCAGGTTGACATCCTCCCTTTCAGAAATTAAAATGAGGATGAAGGAGCACAAAGTGGGATCAGCAAGCATTAGATATTCTTGAATCAGAGACAGTTTGGGTACAAGTGGAGGGAGTTGAGCAATGCACCACCCCGTTGCTGCACCGCAAAGACTTTCCTCAGGTGAAGGCCCCTCAAGAGGTTTATTGTGCACCATAACAGTCTGCCTAGTCTTCAACTACTCCTTGTACTGTACCAGCGAACTGCTTCTTAATGACCTCCTGCTGCCTGGCCCCACGCTTAGACCTTTACTCTGAGGCATGATACTCTGATTCGGCCAGCATGCTGTGGCCATAAGTGGTGGTACAAAGGCCATGTTCTGCCAGGTATGCCTGCTTCCAGAAGATCACCTTCTGCTTCACTTCATGTTAAGTAATGGGCATTAGGAGGGTTCACCTGATGTGAATGAATCTGCTACCATTTGGCACCACTTGCAGAATGAAGGGAAATGAATGAAGACGTGTACGAATCTGTCACTGAACACTGCCTTTTATGTGGACAGTTGACTCCAATCTCTTCTGACTTTACATCAACACAAGTATCTCTGGGACAACTGGATAACAACTACTGGCTACTGGAGGATTTAAGATGCAGAAGTGGGCCAGTAATGTGCTAGAGGGGATGTCTGACCCACCTACTAACTGAAGATATGATGGCTCTGGCAAAGGGTCGGAAGATGTAAGGGACATGCAGAAGGCCTGGACTCAGTTAACATACACCCTATTGTCCTGTCTTCTGAACACCCTGTATCTAAGCTCCTTGTCCAGTACTTTGACGCGCTTCTCTTGCATCTTGGTCCAGATCGTGTCTTTGCAGAGATGTGGCACATTTACTGTATCATCAGAAGTCAACAAGTAATTCAGAGGCATCGGAGACAATAAGTGGAGTGAGAGACCTGCTCTCACTAAAATGGCTTTTTTGACCACAGCGAGACCACAACCCTGCCTTCTGGTAAGCTGGAGACCACTGAAGAAGTCCTCCTCATGGTACTCATTGAAGTAAAATGGATCCTTAATACCTTGTCTGTAAAGCACCAACCACCTGGTCCGTCATAGGGTCAGGATCAGCGGTATCCAATAATCTGTAGCCACTGTAACCCAGTAACCGCTGATCCTGACCCTATGATGGACCAGGTGTTTGGTGCTTTATAGACCAGGTAACTTTATCACTGGTTGAAGATGGAAGCAAAACGAGATCATGTCTGCCCACTTCTACAGCAAATTCCTTCATTCAAACATGATGAATTCTGTTGCAGCAAACTGAAAAAGTCCTCAGCACTCAATTTCTACAAACAGTGAAACAGAATTTTCTCAGGTTTTAATCTCTTCATGGGAAAACAGGTGCAGTTTCTCTAATGTGTTGCTTATTTTTTTATCCAAAGTCAGACTAAGTGGTAAAAATCACACTCACTTTTAAAAGAATTGTGTCCTATAAACATATTTTAATGGTTTGTTTTAGCACAAAATGCAAACTCCACCTTCATCTGGCTTTTTATAGAATCAAGATATCTTATAAAAAAATGTTCAGAATAATTAAGCCACCATACTTCCCATTTAGTTTCTGTGGGAAACTACCCATGAAATAGACAAGCGATCTCCAGAGACTCTGTCCTCACTGTAGAGGAGATTAACACATTATCTGGATAGAGATGTACATGACTGGGGGCAAACTGCAGAGAGGGCTTGATGGGAACTGCAAACTGTGAAATGATTTTAACGTAATCTCATCAATGTTTATGGTGTTGAAGATGTGAGCAGTGACATTCAGTAGTGTACAGGGTGTATTGGAGGGCACACAGAAGTGACACAGGTTCCAGTAAGTTGCGTTCCACTCTGTCTTACCATCATCAGTAATAACAGATCAGTCTCACTTACAGAAATTTGGAATCTAATTTATGTGTCATGAATTAATTTGGGAACAATAATTCTAAGAATATTTCCTATTGCAATATATACATATCTTTAAATGTGTTTATATGCACAGCACTTAACACAATTGTTATATCCTCAAGAGTATAAAGTGTTGCACTACCAGGCTGAAAATCGCATTGTTCTTCCTGAATCTCAGGTACAACAATAGACATACTCTTCTTCCCATGCACTGCATCCACAACATATTCAATTCATTTCATTTCAGTTTTATGTAATATATACAACACCAAATCACAATAATAAAGAAAAAAAGGTATACGTATATAGTGTGGGCAAGTTTCCCCTTCGTGAGCTGCTCAATGATTTGCCAGAATCACTCCATGGCTGAACTGAAGTCCATAGCCTCACCAAAATCCCTGCAAACCCAAGATTTTGCTCCTTTATTAGGTTGATAGTTCCATTCAGCTATGGTATGCACCATTTAATCCAGAGGTTGCAGCATTGGTGCCAAATTAGGTGTAGCCGCCTCATCAATGAAGGTGGAATATGGTCCATTTGGACTCAATGTCCCCAGCATCCCTTGGAATACTGTCAAAGTTCTCGAGGTGGGAGTTGAAGATCTCCTGGGTTCAAATTGAACATGCCATCCTTCTCAATCACATCCCTCCAGGTTTCACTGTCATCACCCATGTAAGTGTTAAGCGCTAACAATAGCCAGAACCCATTCCCCAACCTGATGGCACAGTAAAACAACCCTGTCATCAACAAGGGAAAACTCCAACGTAGAGAGGAATAGGGTGGTTGGTCCCTATACCTGGCCCAAGGGTCTGGGCTTGGTATCCTTATTCTGGGCAACATTTCTTCCTGTTCCTGTATTCCTGTTGAAACGTTCATCACAGAGGTCTCTTGAATCATTCTTGGGCCCTTAGCAATTTGCCTTATTTGACCCTGCAAAGGGGAAATTACTCTGCAAATCATAGCTCCTGAGTTTGCTTGAACCCCTTTAAATCCCTCTGGCATAATTACGTGGTTTTACATATTTACAATATAACACTTTATAATATAGACATACTATTAGACATTAGTGCAGTATAAGTAATTCCTGACTTTAGATCACAAAAGACTTATATCTAGTAATGCTTTATAACTGCTGAATAGATCACTTACTAATTCCTTACTAATGCTTAATAGTGTGCCATTATTATAAAGTGTTCCAAACGCTTTCTATTGTAAGAGCTCAGTGTTGAACAGTGAAACATACTTTCAATAAAGTATTGAGTAAATGTTTCCATATACCCCTGTAAACACATGCTGTTTCAGATGAAACTGTTATGTTTTCTAATTAGGTATTATTTTCACAACAGGCGGCTGTCACACTGGATGCAACTCCTCCTCCGCTGTGTGTGCATTAACAAACAAGTTGCACAGCCAGATCTATAAAGAGATGCGAGCAGTGTGTGTCTGTGTGTGTATGTGTGTGTCTGTGTGTGTATGTATAGATTTATCCTGAATCAAGAAACACAGCAAGTGGTGCAAGGCATGTTGAATGAAGTCCACAGTTTCTTCCTGTCTGGCAGACACTGGAGCTCTGTCACCCTGAAGAATGAAAAATGGTAACTTCCTGGTATGATTCGAAGTTTTATTAGTTTATTATTACTGTAATTAGTTAGAAAATTTTTTTTACATTCGTTAAGAATGAAATAGTGCTGATAGTGAGTTAGCTGGTTTGTTAGCTCAATTGGCGGTGGGGCGGTGTTATCCATTAGCTTTCAGATAATTTCCTACATGTCAAAGGCTCCAAGGATGAACTAAAAAAACTGTTATGGTTTTTTTATGAGCACCATCATCAGAATATTGTAATATCTTCATCGGCTGAAAGTTTTGCCCCTAATTTAAAAGAAAAAAATCCAGATTATTTTACACAACAGCACTTTCTAGATAAGGCAGCAAATAACTGTGATAAAACTGAGGTTATGTGCTTTTCAGGACTTTAAATGTTGAAACCTTTAGAGAAAAAAATATTTAAACGTAACATTTTTAAAGTTGAATTATTTGAGTTGTTTGAATTTAATTGAATTTGATTGTCCTTCAATCACATGTGTCTTGCCAAGTCTTACTTTTCATCTTTCCCTTCTTGTGAAGAATGTGGAGTTGTAATGACTGGAGGGACTTATCTAAGGTCTGCTATTGGATGGCACTGTGCTTTCTGCTCTTTTGAGAAACGTTAATGTCTTTTCAATGACTAGTTGAGCCAGAGATGGCAGTGAATCCTTTTTTTTGTTTCTAGGATAAGTGCCTATCTTTTTTTCCTGAAAGGGAAGATAAGAAATGCCCTCAGTGAATGTGCAGTCTCTGAGTATATTTAATATGATGGTGGATTTTATGCACAGTTCCTTAATATGGACAAAGTAGGGAATAAAATTGCTTTTGATGGAAAAATGGGAAGAAATGGTTGAATAAACATTTGCACTCACATGCCTTTTGACATTTACAGTGTGTTCCTATTGCCTTTCCTCTTCATCCATGAAGACTTCCTGTTCTCTGGACATCAGAGGCTTGACATAGGTAATGAATCAGTTTCAAAATAAATGAAAAAGTTATATATTTTGTGGTTGCTATTTAGCGGGCAAATTCTGCTGTATTCTGCTCAGTTCTTGTGTTTCTTGTACACTTTTTCTTTACTTTTTAAGCACTTGACAAAGTAATTTGGCTATTGAAACTGTCTCAGTTTTAATATAGAGGGAAACCTATTTTGTCTTTAATTGTAGCAGTAACAGGGTGATCTCACTCCTGGCTAGACTCCAATGCTTCAAAAAGTGCGAAGTCCTCAAGAGAATAGCAAGAGTCACGCTGTTGTTATCCTTCTGTAATTCAATGCTAATAACACCACTGACAACTAAAGTGTTACCAAGAAAACTGTCAGATTTTTAAAAAAAAAAAGGAATATTTTTACCTATAACTTATGTGTGTGCTGCCAAAGATACAGGCATTAACCATGTGAGCTGTTCCCGTGGGTCCTGTCCCATTAACCTATGTGCTAATGTTTAGGCTTCTTTGAAATAAACATTTGTTACAGCTACACTTGTCTAGTCTAAGGAGAAGAGAAAGAAGGTATATGTGTTCACATATAAGTGTCTGATACATTATTTTCCATTATTTTGTTTAAAAAATCTTTAACAGTTTCTGGCAGAGCAACTCCTCCGCTTCACTATAATCACCATGCATGACCTCTGTACGTATAATTTTAAATAACCCCCATAATGAGAAACAGCTGATATGACAGGAGGCTGTGATTAATGAAGGCAATGCTCTGCAGCACAACCAATGGCAATTTAATACATCTAGTCCTGACTATCTAGCCCTATCCTCACTTCAAATCTTGGCAATTAGTTCCTGTTAAAATCAAAGGAAATTACAGTTCGTATCATTATTACATGACTTTACATCAGCCTGTGTTTGGGCGTTGGTTAATAGTATCTTTGAACCACATCATCAAACCTTGAAGATGTTTGAAATATGATGATCTTTTCCATGTGACATTTCCCTTCCTTAAATAAACATGTATGTAGCATTCTGACACCCATTATGAACAAAGAGTGCCATAAAGTGTAGAAGATATTCAGTATCCTATTGTTGGTAGTCAGGAAAATTATCCAGTAATTGGTGATGGTGTAATTCCCTCTTTGTGATAAAGAATGTTATTTTAACTAGATTTTTAAAATCATATTTCATTTTCTTTATTTGCATGCGTTGTGTTTTGGTGTGTTTTAGGATTGTGTTTATGCATGGCAGTGTTGTACATAAGCCTTGCTTTTGGTTGGTTTCCCCCCTCACTAAATAAAGGCAGTCTAAAATGTCTCTGACCCTGAAGTTGGATTAGATGACAGGTGAGCAGCATGCATGACAGCGTTGCCACCTTTGCTATCTATGTCAATGTATGAACTAAAAAAAGAAGTAAAGTGCTTTTAAAGTACTGACAGTTGACTGCAGTAGCAAAAGCAGTCCTTCTTCAGTTAAGTTCTTGCAGCTTAATGGATGTATGCTAATTATTTACTCGGGTTCAGCTCAGACAGGCCGTTCCTTCCAATCATGCCCTTCCAGGTCATTTCCCACATGAGTGTTGAAGTCTCCCAGGACGACACAGTCTCCAGCTGGAACACCTTCGAGCACCCCACCCAGCGACTCTAGGAAGGCGGGGTATTCTAAACTGTCATTTGGCGCATAAATACGAGCAACAGTCAGCATCCGTTCCCCGTTCTAACCCTCTCGTCCACCAACATACAGACAGCAAGCCAAAGTGATATCAGGATACCCACCCAAACCCCCGCCTCTCACCGAGGGCACCTCCAGACTGGAAGGGAGTTCAGCCCCTCTCCAGGAGACTGGTTCTAGAGCTAGAGCATAAACTGAGGTGAGCCTGACTATATGTAGCCAGTATCTCTCAACCTCACGCAGTAGCTCAGGCTCAAAAAGGGGTGACGTTCCATGTCCTAATCACCAGCTTTAATTGACCAGACACCACAATAAGCTACCGATTCTCTATCAACATACTCAACTTTATAAACTTGGTGATGCATCCTATAGGTGTCCTAAGACTGAATATTTGTTGAGGACAAGGTTAATTTGCTATTTTTCTTCTGATTTCAATTTGTCAAACTACGTGACACGCTAGGAGTTCTGCAATGTCTTGGACAATTAATGTAGAAAAACTGGTGCCAAGCTATCCATATCCAACAGTTAAGAACATCTGCTGATTATGAGATGAACTAATTTAATGTGTCTCTCAGTCAGAAATTTAGAATTTATGTAGTAACTTTTGGGATTAATCAGACAATGCTATGTGACAAACATAGCATAAAATGAGTAGGCACCTATCTTGGCACAAGGGAAATGACATGAAGTTTAGGTTAAAAAAAAGAGGTAGAATTCACCCATACCAAACTTACACAGTGATACGGTTAATATCATTTTAACTATTTTAAACATCAAAAACTCACTAATGAACATTCTCATTCAACTGTTAGTTTGTCTATGTATTTATCTATTTTTGTTTCGAAATCTAACTTTAAAATGGTTTTAGGGGAGTGACATGCTGTCACGTTTTTCTGGCAAAGCTAGGCACAGTGACTTCCTGAAGTCTTGTCATCACAGTATGTTTGCCAGGAACCCAGCACTAATTGCCAGAGCCACTCTGCTGCTGGTCAGATAACAGTACATGAAAATAATTCTTTTTTCAGATTCAAACTAGAAATGTTCTGTCATAGTGGTATTTACTGCAACAAATATCATATGTGCCAATTTATTCTATAAATGAAAACAATTTTCTTTTCCCATTGGCCATTTTTCCAAATTGTATTTCAGTGCCTATCACACCATAATGATTGTTTAATTTTTGACTCACAAAAATGTGTATTGCAAGGAGAAATAATGTCAGGCTTTGTTTGGAAGGTGGAGAGAGACTGGAGATGGCCTCTTGTGATAATAGATGTACCTGATCCTGTTGACCCTCCAAAATTTGTTGCTCATGTTCTCTAGAGAGGTTCAAGGGCTGAAGAGATAATAATAGCAGACACTGTGAAAAAAAGATTTCTCACAATAAATACTATCCCCACCTGTGAACTCAAAAGTGCTCAGTTGAAATTGAATAAATTCTTCTTTGGTTCAACTTCAACTATTAATGGACGTGACAAATATTAATTGTGTAACAAAAATTTCCAAAAGTTAAGAACAAACAGTTACTAAATACTTTAAAGACTTGCAAATCTTTATGTATTATATTCTCTTACCATACTAAGAGAAGTTCCACTGCACAGCATTATGAGTATACAGTATGAAGTTCCAAGAACAATTTCAGATATTGAGCCATATGTATAGCTGTTAATTATGAGTCACACAAAAGGTAACAATGTTCTTTTCTGAAGCTTTACTCTTTCAGGCATGAACAACAAGTTGAAATATTTCATTAAAATATAAATGGCCAATGTCATGCTCAAATAGTCTGGGACATTCATTGTTCTCCCTCATGGCCGTTGATGTTGCTTGTTGCATCCTGCATGAAAGCTCTTTGCCTTTATGTTTCTTAACATGTAGTATTTAGCAGGGTTAAATTTACTCAACCCAGTCTCCTCCAATTGAATGTCTTCTTAGCATAACATAATACTCGATAAATACTGGATGAAATATGAAGAATCAAACACAACATTTTAGATGATCGTGACAGTTGTGAGGTTTTTATTTTGTCAGCCTGTGAGGCCTAAAAAGTCTTTTTAGACCTTCTCAAATACCACAGGTGTTGACAGATGTTCTAAAGCTGGATGTGTGTTTCGACCACCTGAATAGTGCAACTGCATCGATGATAGATTAAAGTCCCTGTGGTAATAAGGATATTTTTATGCTGTAAGTGTTTCTGGAGATTTGAGCAAAGATATATCCAGTGCCCATACAAGTCCCGGAAGATTAGAGGGCAGAACACATTAAAAACAACTTGAGTATATTCTTGGTTAACTGTTACATCTTCTTTTGAAATTAGCCCTGCCTAATGCTTGTGTATTGTATAGCCTTCTCCAATTCCATTAAATGTTTTGATTACTATTAGTATGTGTTGTTTGGACAGAGCTGAATGATCTATAAAAAGCAGAGTGGAAAAAAATAGATATAGAATGCAGAGCCAAAGTGAACATCAAACGAAGATTCTCAGAGTGATTTGTACAACTTTATTTTAATTAATTTCTTATTTAATGGGTTATTTCAGATCCACTACCCTCTGCTCACTGGGTAGAGTTTAACAAAATGACTGATTTTTCTAAAATTATTCTGACCAAGTGATTATTTTACCTGCAATCCAGAGAACTGCTATTGGGGGTAAATAATCATCATATACAGTTTCATTTTGTTCTTCCAGGTGGACATAGCCGCCATGATTTCATCCCTATGATGTGGGCTGCTTTTTGAAGCCTCGATTTTGCAATCACAGATTTGTTTCTGGAGCCATACCTGATTACATGTGAACAAAATGTTAGAAGCTAAAATGATTTACAGTAAGTTGTTTTGGTTAGCAAGAGGCATCCATAGACTGTATGAGTGCATCCAACCAGAACATTGGCACCTCTATGGGGATATTACCATAAAACTAAACCAGAATTCCCATAATTTAAAAAAAAGGAAAATACAAGAGTTCTCAACCGTTGTTATGGCGGGGTAAACACACTAAAAAGAGACCAAAAGAGGTGGTTTTTTTTGTTTGTTTGTTTGTTTTTTAATTTAGTTATAGTCCAGGCAGGCTCACGTTTTAGCTGGTTTATGGAATTTGATTTGATTTTTAACTCTCTGTTTTCAGGGGTTTTCAAGAAGTATGACTTCATGAGGGGAGGTGGGAAAAACAGAAGGAAGACTGGGCAACAATTGTCGACTGTATACTATTGTTACAGAATAGGATTTTAAGACTTGTAGACTAATAGAAATTATGGCAATTCATAGAACATTAATATCAGATACAAGTGCACTCGGAACAGGTTGACAGAATCTGGTTTATTTCGTAGTATCAAGTTTCTGTTTTTTGATTTACTGAAATGATCTGTCTGACTGTTCTTTGTACCCTACTACACCAAGGTACCAGCTTGTCAAATATATACACCTCATCACCTTAACAAGGAAAAACATTTTGTTTTTCTGCATATCATCGTGGTATGGATCAACTTGTGGAAAGGAGAGAACAGTGACTGTGTAAGATTTCAGGCTGTGGACAGCAATGTTATGTCCTATCTATTATTTGAGCAGTGCAACATTTATGTCCTCCGGTAATTTGAATGCGACACAATTTTTAAAAAGTTGTCAAAGGTATTGCACAGTTGCTGTCAATGTTACCATTCAAGATGTAGCCCCAGAGAGAGAGAGTGACCAGATGCAGTCAGGTAGGCTGGAGTATTGTCAGATTGCACATATAATTGGTATTTCAGGAGAAACTCACTTGACAGCCTTTGCAAAGCAAAAGAAAACAGTCTCAGTGTATCATACAGTGGCTGTCAATAGTCTCAGATGGAGGAGCAAAAAGTGGACTAGACTTTATGACAACAATCAAACTTTATATGTTATAACATCAATACAAGTAATATTGATGTAAAAGCAAGTGAGATGCAAGGTTAGCACATATTAATCTCCTTTTTTTTTTTTAAACATAGTCATTGGGGAGCTGCCGATGGAGTCCAAACCCTCTTCTTTATTAAAAAATTGCAGGAGATGTATGAAAATAAATTCCAGTTTGGAGAATTTTTATGTTATATGTAGTTAATACAAACAAATACAAACAAATGTACTATTTGTTCAAGTTTTACCTTTGGGTCAGATTTACCTTTGGTCAGTATAACACTAAATAAGACTAAAAATAAATAAATAAACAAACAAACAAAAACCTGCATCTTATCATTATGCATTATGTGGATTCTTTTCATGTCAGGACCCAAATGCTGACCACAAAATTTATTTAGGCAGACACACCCAACGGGGAGAAAGGTAAATAACAAACTAAACAGAGGAACGCCTGAACTGGACGAAACTAAGACAACAAGACAAAACCCAGAACACGGGAGGGACACAAGTGAACCACAGGGGAAGGGCAGGCGCGACGAAAAAGGTTGGGGGAAAACTCACACAATATATATAGACAGGAGTTGGTCGGCGGAAGTGGAAATACATAGGGAACACAGCTGATACAAAAGAACATGGCACCACAGGGGAAGCCAAACTAAACACACTGAACATAGACCACAAGACTGTCAAAATAAAATAGGACAAAGGAAGACTAAAACAATGACTGAACAAGGGAACAGGGTAGTGAAACTGGCAGACACAACTATGGAGCACATATAGAGGGCAGGAAGGGCTGGGGAGAACACATATGACAGACAGGGAGGCACAGAATAAACAAAGGAGGGGAACATGGGAACTAAATGGGGAAAACCAAGACATGAGGATCAGACACAGGCACATAACAGAGACACACAGAGAGGGGCACAGAGGACAAAGACACAAGGGATCCTAATAAAAAAGTAACTAAACTGATCATAAGTAAACTCAGAGGCGTAATAAGAATTAACTCAGAACTAACCAGTTAAATGAAAATAATAATAATACATAAAATATACCAAAACACAAGAAAACTCAAAACACCGGGTCAAATGACTCAGAGCCATGACAACTATGGAAAAGTTGACCTTTCAATATTGGCCACAAAATAGACAGACACAGAAGTTTATTCCCTCAGGTTATATATATATATATATATATATATATATATATATATATATATATATATATATATATATATATATATATATATATATATACACATATACAATGTTTATCTCATCTTTGTAAAGTACAAAGTGCGTAAAACAATCATGTATTTTCTGACAAGAGTAGTTCTGAATATGATAATTGTCTTTAAAAAGTTGTAACAGATCATTTAGGGACTTTTCATGTTTTAAATTCAGTCACACATAATTGTGTATGACTGCAGGAAATATGATTGCACAGAATGTTTTTTTACCTCCTCACTGCCTTCCAAATCACTCCAGCACCCTTGAGGTAAGTGTTTTCTTCCTCAAGGGAAATAGACAAACATTCACTTCTGTCTCATTTGTCTTTTGTTGCTTGGAAGTAATCGTTCCTTTTTACAAGTTTTCAAAGTTAAAGCTGCTTCTAGGGTTTGTGGGAGAAGGTCTTGCACGAATCGCAGTTTTTAAAAAAATCAACTTGAAGTCATCAGAATTTTGCTTTTGATAAGAAAATGGGAACGAAAAGCATTCAAATTCTTTGAACAACAGACGCACACAATCATTCTGACGTTACTGGACTCTGGTAATTATTTTGCCCAGACTACATCACTGGGACAAAATTTTGTACTTGAAATATAAAGAACAGATTGCAGCATTCATTTAATTTTGCAGTCACTACAAAATAATCACCCGACCTGTCAACACTGATGAATGTCAAAAAGAAATAAAATCATGCTTTCATGAGTGCCTTCATGTTTCCTCTAAGGATTCGCCTTCACTCTGTACTTGCTGTCAAACCCTGGTCTAATTTCATACAACCAGGGGGTCCTAAATGTAGACGCCTACATGATTGACATTAATAGTAAAATTGGTAATTTCATCATCTGACTGGGAAAAAAACGTCTTTACATAATGAAAGTAAAGTTTTCATTATGTAAAGAGGAGCAATAGCAAATATTTGAGGTGTTCAGATGTTGATTGTTGTTTTGTTGTTGTTTTTTACCATGAATGCAAAACCTAAATATATTTTTGAAACAGAAAATGAGGGCTATTTTTAATGCTTAAAATAATAATAAAAGTAATAATACCAAGTAGAATCTTTTGTTCTATGAATTGCCAGTCATAGCAATTTCCTAACTCATATTTTCTGTTGTTATTGCATTTTCCACCGTGTCCTTGAAGCTATCATAGACGCAAAGATGAGGCAATCAACTACATTGGGACCAGCTGGACCAAGGAAAAATGAAAATAAGAGCCCAGTCACGCTTGCAACTCATCCCCAGCAGTGTTTGCACCCGTTCCGGTTCTGTAAGTGCCGTGAATATACACCCACCTGTTAAATCACAGCTATGTGGTTTCAAGTATGTGCTATCACAGGTTTTTGAGATAGATTACTGTTCACCACTGATGTAGAATAAAAATCTACACTTATGTAACCTAAATGAACAGATGTGAATATCACATTTTAGCTATTTTAGCTTAAATACAGTAATAGACACAGTCATTAGAAAGATTGTCCTTTTACATCATAAACTCAGCATTATGTCAAACAGTCCAGAAGAGCAGAGCAGAGCAGTACAACAGCTGCTGAAGAACTGTGGTCTCAGGTAAGGCCTTACAGTGACTTAGTAATAAGATGTATTACTGCTCTTGATAATTTGCAGAACACACAATACACATCAGAATCAGTATATTGTAGTATTTTACATGTTCAAAACTCATAATACAAAAATAATAGAAATTCATAAAGTGTTATCGAATATATAACATAAAAAATGATGTACACAATATGTGTTTATATGGTGGAGGATGTTATGTACTGTAAACTTTTTACCCATTTGAAAACAAGAGTATTAGACAATTGTACTTCTTCACTACTAACTCTTTCATACTGCATGCTGTCCACACGGCTGACTTTTGACAACTGTATAGCAATGTCAGAGTGGAAAGTTGCCTGCAGGGTAAAAAGTTCAAGAGTATGATATACATTTATCACAAATTTTGCAGGGCAGAGGACAATATCACTGTCTTTTCAGTGGAAATAATGTGTTTCTGTTAGCGCCAATGACAACAATAGGACCAGTATCAACAGATAGTGTAATAAAAGTGAGCATGCATTTGACAACCTCAAAGAGATGGTTTAGTATTACGTTACCCTTTAGGATGTTAGAAAGAGAATGATCTTCTTACTGCATAATGACCTGCAAATTTTTCTACTTCCTTTGCATTTTTATTAACTCTAGGGATAGTGGGATACAGGTAATAAAGGGGATCACCTCTTTAATCCTTTTTAATGATCCTGTTCCTACCCCTGAGTGGGATGCACACATTGCATTAATGTGAATTTTAATGTGTATTAATTAATGTTTGATAATGGAAGGTCTCACATGATTAGAAAAAACAGGATAGCAATCCAACTATTTCACACTTTTGAATATGCACTCTTGAAGTTATCATTCACATTTTCACTCAAAGTTTTCAGTGCACTTAAAGTCTTTCTATTGGCATGCACGAAAAGGTTCCAGAAACCTAAAGTCCGCATGATTTGAGGAAGACAGTTCATGTTGTGGTGTTCAAAATCTCAGCTGGATTTTGTTATTTTATTTTATATAACCAAAATAAATCAGCTGCTCTGCAACACTTCATGAAATCATTCCTAAGAGGATTATGTGATGTTTTGTTTCAGTTGTAAGGACCTTTTCTATGTACAGAGCCCTTTGATTGGAAACTGGTCATTTGTTCTCCTTTAAAACGAAGACAGTTTATAACGTCAGCAGTTCCCTGACACAAAGGTAATACATTTCTATTTTATCATAAAAACAAAAAAAAACATAACTAGTACAGAGTCATGCCAGAAATATTAGGCAAAGAAGTCACAAAAGCACAATCATTTTAGATGTTTTTGTTTTGTTTTTTAAATTTAAATAAAATTGCCATCCTCAAAAATTCACCACAGACTGCAAAGTAACTGTAGCACAGCCAAAAATGTCCTCACCAGGTGATTTGGATTAATGAACAACTCAGTCAATCAAGCACAGATATATTATGCTCATTTTGTGCTGCTGGACAGTAAAATCATTTTGTGTATGTATGATAGGCATTCACAATCAATGCTGTGTTGTCTAGATGCAGATAAAGTCTTCATCTATAGACATGTTTTTTAAGAAGAAGTGCAAATAATGATTACCTTGTAAACAATGATGACAAATTATGTTTTGATTACTGGAGAGTGATAGTATTTGGCTCTTTTGAAACGCTAAGATCAGATAACAAGCATGAAATATCATTGTGATGCACTAGGATGTTTCAATTTGCAAGACTTTCTATGATTAGTCGATTGCTATCTGTACACTCCCAGCATAATGCTGCTGTATAGGATGGCACGTTTTTCCGGTACAGTGAGCCATCTGCTATCTTATGACATATTTCCATAAATGTGGAGAGACTGACAAGTAGTTCCATCTTTATAACAACAATGTTTGTGTTAGTAGAAAAACATTATTTAATTTTGTATCCTGACTTTGGTTTTAGTGACCTAAAAATTCCCTCTTGTATGAGTCTTTAGGTTTTTAATCATAATAGCAGCTAAATGTAACTCCAACACCTTTATTATCCTCACTATGAGATAATAAAAAGAAGCAAAATGATAATACTCAACGGACGCGTCCATAATGAAGATGCATATCAGAGTCAATGATCCTGTTTTCTCTAATTATGTAATCAACCTTTTGTCAGCTAACGCTACATGCTGAAACACTCAATTAGAATCAGAGAGGAATGGACTGATTGTACAATTTATATAGAAACTTAGGCACTGACCTTTAACAAAAAGCTAGATTAAATCTATTAAATCTATTTCATTAGCATTCATCAACTCAACAGTAGACTGAGAATTAAAATTAGTTGAAAATCATGTGCAAATACTAATAAGTATTTGCATATTTTTAAATAAAAAAACATTTCTCAACTGAGTTTGTGATGTTTCGTATACTAATTTGTGATAATTTATTGGCTTTGTCTGATGATCAACAATTCATTTTAACAAGAAAAAAAAAATATTTTGAACTCAGGTTTCTACCTTCACAGAAAAAACAGTAAACACAAAATATAAAAATCAGTAAAACTTTTATTACCCAAACTTTTTATGGATTATCCTCAAACTTCACAACAGTATACTCAGACTTGGGGGACATGAGTACCTAGATTGGCTGAGTATTTAACCTTGACCTTCGTTTGTAACACCCAATGTCAATATAGTTGACCTTGGGGAAAAAACATATTGATTAATATATCATATAAATGGGCATAGAGAGATCTGTACAACACACTTTTTATTTTTTTCAGTCCAACACACTACAATGTCATAATGACGCCACAATAGGCTGACGTCAACATATTATAATAAAACCATCATAAATCAGCAAAGTTTTAGTGCAGCTTTTGGCCTTCGGGGAGAGATGTGCTCTTTGAGTGCTCCTGTTTCCTTTGTTTTTCTAAGAGAGTCTAAGAGGAAGGACGGCAGTTAATGTGAAGAATGTCTATATATAGGAACTAAACACAGCATAATTTAAGACACCGTTCTTTAGTGAAACTTTGCATTTGTATATCTACATTTTTTTTAATCACAGATCCTGCTTGGATGATAGGAGTCTCGCACAAACCTTTTGAGAGATGGCTTGCTGTTCTTTATAGATCTATTCATTTTTTTAAGCTGCTTTTCCCAGAAGGGTTTTGTTTCTAAGCTTTACACTTCAAAATACTCCAACGATGTTCAGCTGAATTCAACTGCATGGTCAGGTCATTGCTGGAAGATTTCACCATGGCAAACTTTTTTGAGGCTGAATGAGATTTGTTCAGTATTTTGAGTATACAAATTAGTATTCATAATGTGATCTATGAATTGTAACTCACAGTTTGAACAGCCCCATATCTGGACACAACAAATTTATGTTTCACACTCAGCATATGTTCCAGTTCAAACATATTAGACCCCATCTGATTAAAAAAAATGTACTTGTGATATTTTTTAAAACTTGATGATTAATGATGAGATTAACAGGTTATTTCAGCCATGCATTCTTAAAGCACTTAATACACAGTAAGGTGCTTAATTAAATGCACTGAACAGTCCATTACAGGTTACACTGCTATGCTGAGCTTGCCATGTTATTTTCATTTAGTAAACCATTTTAAATTCAGTTTTTCCTTGTTAGATTTTTAAACAGGAAATGGAAAATAGTTATTTAAAAAAATAAGTAAAAAATGGTCTAACATGCAGACAGGCATACATGGAAATAGATTACACAAGAAATAGAGTCTATACAATTTTAATGCTACACAACCTGAATTCGCATAGGCAAGTTTTATTGTAGTTTTTCTTGTAATTTCTTTAAATAATCTTGAGGGATAGTTCTGCAGGCTTCTTGAAGGACAGTCAAAGCTCTTCTTTGGGTGTTTTCTGACTTTTGTTTCATTCTCTGTCAAGACGATCCCACACTGCTTCAGTAATTTGCTCTGGGGAGGCCAATCCATGACTTATAGCACTGCGTTGTTTTTTTCCCTACTCCTGTATGCTTTTACTGCTTTGGCAGTGTGTTTGGGATCATTTCCATGTTGAAAAATGAAACCACTGCCAATATGACACTTTCCAGATGGTATTGCATGGTGGAAGACCAACATAGTTTTTCTTCATTTGCTTTATAATTGTAGCTTACCTGATCAACTGCAGCCATTTCCTGCTCTCTTTCTCATCACGAGGTAAAATGACAGGTGAGGTTTTTTGTGGTTGTTTTGTGTTGTTTTCTTAAATAAATCAGGAAGACAACATTGCATCATGTTGAATAGGCGAGAGCCAAAGCCGACTCAGACCTGGAAATAGTATCTTTTGTCATCACGAGCAGATACAACTTTACAACAAAGCAGCACTTTGGACCCATTCGCAACCATTTTCATCTTGGACATCATCTCTATAAGATGATTTCATGCCTTTGTGTCCTTTGTACCTACCGAGCAGTCACTGGAACACTAGCTTCCTTATAGAATTCCAAGTCAGATACACCTACTTGTCTGCTTCAGTGCAAGACGGCATCCACTGTATTGTGCCTGGTGTCACTAACTATACCTCATTATTGCAGCATACTATATTTTATATTGGCAGCTACATGTTAAAGAGAGATGTAATTCAAGTGGGTAACATATTTAAGATAACCAAGAAATTGAGCAGTAAAGCTTATCATCAAAGATGGTGTTTAAAAGTGGGGTTATGATCCTAATCAAGGTCTGGATGGGTGGAACTTCGTGGCCTATTAGCACTATGAAATCGTATTTTCTACCGATACAAGATTGGTTGATGGACTTCTAATCATTTCAGTTCTACTGTGCTGACAAGCATATAGTGTAGCTGCCCACACATCATCGCTGCTGTCTCACTGCTTGTAGTTTGAATAAACTGCACCTTTATGATTCCTTTTCTGACAGTTAATTATATTTTTCTTTTATGTGACATAAATGCTCAAGAGTATGTGTGGGCTGATAATTAGCTCATTGACATCTGACAGATATATAAAGTTAGATTATGCACATATGTATTGAAGCTCCGCACACATGGTTCACCTACACAGGCACTGTCACTTATTTGGCAGGACTGGACTTACTTTTACTACTATGCCAAATGCAAAGTAGATATGATTGTTTTGCCCCTCCCCATTGCGTCGGGTCAACCTAGGTTAGTCACACCTCTAGCAGTTTGTCAATACAATGTCTGGTGTCCTTCTGTAATGGTGACATCACTGGTCATTGCATTTTCTTCCAGCAACAGTCATTTAGTCTTCTGTTTCCTTTCCACTTTTTTTTTTTTTTTGGCCACAATAGATCCAAACTATATGTTGCCGACTTTAGCTAAATAAACAGTAAATACAGAAAGTAATAAGTGAAGGGGAAAATTTTTTACATGTTTATTAAGAAAAAATAAGCTAGTAAATAAAGTTGCTCAGGCCAATTAAAATATCCCTTAATAGGGTGGAAACCTCTCCAAGATGGGGATTTTTGTCCTGACATAGTTAGCTGTAATAAAGCAGACTTCAGTTAATTTAAACTCTGCTGAACAACCAACCTCACCAAGCATCATGACGTAAGTCAGAACTGTCACAACTAAAAGTGTCATATAAGCCACTCGAAGTTATGTCACATCAAGGTGCTTTATATTGTAATCCCCAACAATCAAAACTACTTTTTAAGAGGAAGAAACCTCTGGCAGACCCAGGCTCAGACAGGGGAAACCATCTGCTACAAACAGCTGACGATGAGGGTTCGGAGACGGGATAAAAAACATACAATGACACTGCTTGTTGTCAAACACTCCTGGTATCAATGATTGGTCTGCCTCAAGTCACCTTCATTCAAAACCATTTGCCATCTCCCACTTTGTTTTTTGTTTGTTTGTTTGCTTGCTTTGTCATCATGCAAAAAAATCTTTTGAATAGGAAATACTCTGTAGAGCAAAACAGAAACTAAGTTTCACCTTGGACACATATTGTCACGCCCATGAGAAGTTTTCTGTGTTTGGGTTAGTCCTTTTTCTTTTCTATCTTCTTTTTGCATTTTTATCAAAACCCCAACAACCAGTCTTGCATCCACATAAGAGCAAAGCAGATGACTCCAGAAAGCTTAGATGAGGTGGGTTATGTATTAATGTAAACAAAGCTCAGTGCACAAACTCTTTCATCACTTAAAAATATTGTTCTTCTAACCTGGAATTCATTGTGATTAACTGCAGAACTTTACTGCTGCATACACCTCTCCATAATCTAATGCTAAACTAGCAGTAACAAAGCTACATTATGAAGCTATTGGAAAATAACAGACAGTACATCCAGAGGTGATGTGGCTGGTTTTAAGCACTCTACCTTGAAAACAGGAACTGGTGTTTGCTTTTCAGACTACCTGCAGCTCCCACATGGACATTGATAAATACATCTCTTCTGTATCGGGTTACATAAATACCATCAACAGTTTTACCACCCAGAAACAGATTACCTTACATCCTAATTGGAAGCCATGGATGAAGAGGGAGATTTTATTGACAAATGCTTCCTTCAGACCGGGTGACGCACAAGCCTACAGCTTATCCAGGCCTAACTTGAAAAGGGCGTCAAAAAGGCCAACCACGTGAAGGAACATTTTACCAAGTCCAACATATGTGGCAGTGATTGCAAGCCTAATACCACTTCCTCTTCCACAGCAGTCTCCTTCCTCAATGACATAATAGTTTCTATGCTCGCTTTGACAGACGGTCCCAGCAGACAGCCAACAAAGCTAAACCACCATCCCCTCAAACTCTCCACCTCTGAGGTCTGAACTGTACTATCCTGGATTAAAGCAGGCAAGGCTGCAGGTCCCAATGGCATTCCCAGACATGTGCTTAGGGTATCTGCTGGACAGCTGAATGGAGTTTTTACCAATATTTTGAACCTGCGCAAGCAGCTGTGCCGATAAGTTTTAAAACCACATTCATCGTGTCATTACCTAAACATTTCAAACTAGCACTCCTGAATGGCTTCCACTTATGGGTATACAGTAGCACTGTATAATTATTAAGTGCTTTGATGTGGTAGTCCTGGTAAATTCCAAACCCTGTCTTCCACCTACACTGGACCCCAACTAATGTGCTTACTGCAAAAATACAGGGAGTATGGAGGATGCCGTCTCTATAGCGTTGCCCTCCATCCTTGACAATGAGAATACTGTTTGTTGATTTCAGTTCAGCATTTAATAAGCTGATCACTATCTTTCGTATCAACATCCCACTCTACAACTGGACACTGGACTTTCTGACAAGCCCCAGCAGGACAGACTGGACAACAACCACTCCTCAACCATCGTTCTATACACAGGTGTGTCCAAAGCCTGTGTGCTTCCCACCTTTTTCCCCCAGGGATCAATAAAGTATTCTGATTCTGATTTTTATTTCGTCTTCACACATGATTGCAGGCCTTTACATGCTACTAATAGTATAATCAAATTTCCTGCGTGTTTTGTCTATACGCCTGCACTCCTGGTTAGAGGCTAACTGCATTTTGTTGCCTTATACATATTGTAGTGACAGTAAAGTGAATCTAATCTAGAGTAATCAAATCTATTCTGAGCTATATTTGAGCTATATCTTAACTGTTATGTGTAACTTACTTATGTTCCCATGTTAGTTGAAACTAATGTAAATAGTTTTAAAATGATCTTGTGCTTTCTAACAAAAGAAATAACTTTGTTTTTAAAAAAAAAGAGCAATAATCTTAAAGAGAGCCAAAATGGTGATAAAATAAAACGTGATCTGTTTACGACAACCCTCCTCACTGTGATCAGCTTGTTGTTTGGCCAGCATGTCTGGCCTTCACGCCAACAATTTTCACTTTGATATAATATCAAAAGATATCCTTCGGCACCTACAGCTTATCCAGAATATAGCTCAACCCAGCCTTCATTAATTGTCCTTTGTCACACCCTGCCTACACTCTCTGCAGGAGCTGCTCATATCAAAACCCCCACAATCTTGCAGAGCTTTCTATTCTGCCTTCAGAGGCCACTTAGCTCCTTTCCTGTGTGGTTATCTATCCATACAGTCTTAACTCTTCTCTCTCCTGGCACTGGATGGTGAACAAATGACCTTCCCTTTGACCTTCCTTTTGACAACTCAGGAATAACTCACATCATTATTTCCATTCTGAATGAGTTGTGCCCCAGCAAAAAAATTATTTTTCTCATACAATCCTTCATCTTTATGTGCACCATAACATTACAGTGTTCAAGTATATAGACTGATGTGGCATTTCCTAGAGAGAATAAATAAATGCTGGCTGTTAACACAAGAGTGTTTATACAGTTTAAATCAGCATGTAGATCTGCACAGAAGAAATTACAGTAATTTAGTTGAAAAGAAGTCACACTGATGAGTGAACTTAAAAAAACAAAACAAATTGGTATTAAAGACACCTCTTAGCATAGAAAAATAGTGGAAGTTGTGCATGCTTAAATGTCTACAGGTTCATTTAGCATTATTTTCTGCTAATTCCTTCTCTACACTATTTTTCTTCTGCTGTTTGCCAGTGTGAATTCATAGGGAGCAAGGCAATTATGTGGGAAGGCATCATGCCTAATAAATAAGGCATAGGGAAACGTGGTTAATAACAAACAGAAGTAAGTGGCCACCCATAAACAAATGGACAAATAAGAAATTTATATAATAATTATATTGATTACATAGGATAATTATAAAAAGAACTGAATACTATTTAAGCAATGAGCTGAAAAATTGGGTTTCATGATAGATTGTGTGTAGTGTTACCAACAACAAAACAAAAACTGTCCAATCTAAACACTCCACTGATGTGAGTGGTTTGCCATTTACAGTAATAGGAAAGATATTCATGCCACAGTGTATTTACAGATAAAGATAGTATGAAGTCTAAAAAAGCTGAAGTTATAATGAAATTTAGTGTTTGTTCACTTTAGATGATGGCTCCTCTGCTGACCTCATATGCATCCAAGAGAGAAATTTCTGTTATGGCAAACTATTTGTTGAGTTGCTAGCCTAACTTTCTTGCTGATACTGCAAGCCATTGTGCAACCCCAGCTCCTCTGTTTCATTCTCTGTTTCATGGTAAACACAGGTACAGTTAGTTCATGCCAATATGACATTCAATCTGCCAAGAATTACACAATTTAGTGCAAGGTCTAATTGGACAAGCACTGCTTGTTAATTGCAGTCAGAACATGTGTACATTAAATATAGGCCCACTGGAAAAAATGTGTCACGGTGAAAATCACATGTGCTGTCTATGGTCCTGAAATTATATCCATTTGAGTGTAATGCAAAACTTTATGAAGGTAAAATGCATTTTTAAAGTTTATTAATGTAAATGCATTGATCAGACCAAAACCAGACAGCACCTTCAAACTATCAAACCATTTAAAACATGAAAAACAAAAAGAGGTTGCTATTAAGAATTCCTGTGCCTGCCATTTATCCATCCATCCTCTTCCATTTATCCGAGGGTGGGATGAAGCCTGTCCCAGCAACCGCAGGCTCAAAGGCAGGGTACACACTGGAGAGGTGGCCCTGATGCAGGGCTAACACACAGAGACAGACAGGGTCTTAACTGCACCTCACCTTGCTTTTAGTCATCCACATATGTGTGTAGGCACATCCAAAACTGAGACACATCACCATTAGTACAAAGACTACAAATGCATAGTGTTTAGAAAAATGTTTGAACCGACCATCAGGTCTTTATAGTTAGATTCCAAGGAGCCACAGTAAACCACTTAAAACTGACCTATGATTCACTGAAGCATAAAAAAGCACCTATAATTTAAGGAATGAGCCACTGTTGTTTCTATTCACAACAAGCAACTTAGCAAAGAACTAGTTTTAAATTCATGTTTAGGAACTTTGTTACTAGCAGCCTATTCGGGGTTGTCCTTAAAAACAGTTGCTGGGTTATAGCGTTAAGAAATAGAAAAAAAATCCAGCATGGACCTAACCTGAGAGATTCATCTGGCCCTTCAGTTGATCCGTCTACTGTTCAGCGAAGCCTCATCAGAAATGGTCTCAGTAGAAGGTTGGCTGTTGAGAAAACATCCTTAAAGAAGGAAAATTCTACAAAAACATAAATGAAAATCAGTGACAGCTGGATTTATGGAGTATTTCATCCAAATGTGAAAAGTTTGGCTCAAATCATCAATATGAGGGGAAAAGTACAATAATTAGTGTCAACAGCTACACATGGTGAAGGCTGTCTTGATTTGCACCTGCATTTGAAACAATGTTTTTTCTGGGTTTTCTCTTTTTCTTTTTCACCATGCAATCCCACCTGAAAAGTGGCTTTTTTCTTTTTCATTGTATCCTATATTGTTTTTCCAAGGACATTTGTAAATGTTCCAATAATTTGTTGTAAAATATTTCCTATTTTTTTAATTAAATCACAGAGAAACAAGAGATGGCTAACGACAGAAAATAATCATTGGACATCCTGACTGAAAAACTGAAGTAATAACAACTGCAGAGAATGTGTTGCATTGGTATGCAGTTAAGTTGCTGCAGGGGCATGGACCTGAAACCCAAATTCAACCCAGTTTTTTAGTTATTTCTTCCAGTGTTGGATGAGATGATTATGATTGCAGTAAATATTAAAAATGCTTTGATGCAATCAATCAAATGTGGAAATTGTTTCATATCATAAATCGTGTCTTCAGAGAGCAGTATACAGCAGGAATGGCACAAAGCACAAATATCTTTGATTAGCAATAACCCTCTTTGGTCACGTATTTAGTGAAAATTCCAGAAATGACAGCCAACAACCAGCATGTGTCACAATAGCTTCTCATAATAATAATAATAATTACAAACCATCTGCTTCACCTGTTAGTTCACAGCAAGCTCATCACTCCATTTTTTCAGTATTGGCCAGATGTTCTCAAAATTGCAAAACCTTCATTAAATAATTTGGGACTTTTTAAGCATCTGTTTAGTTTTCTAATTTGTTTGTTTACTAGCCAACGCAACACATGCTACAAGCTATGCCCTCTGTCTTGTTCTCTTTTTTCCGCTGGCCAATGTGTTTTCTACCAGCAACACATTACACACATGGGGGCAAATTATTGCTGCATCCTCCCTTAAAAATAAATAAATAAGCAAAAAATACAAACCAAAACCGCATATTTGGACACCTGGCAAGTTTTTCAGACTTTTCTGACTGAACTCAGGTAGTACCACTCTAGCTTATATAATATATCTCTGTGTATGTGTATGTTAGAGAGAAATGGCAGCCAAGAGTAAAAAGATGAGGAAGAGGGAGCCTGTGAATTATTCATCCAGTCCTCTCTTCTGCCCTCTGATTACACACCACTAAACACCTTATTACATCCATATATAGCAGTCTACAGTTGAAAGGATGACCACAGGTATTGGTGGGCTCCTCGCTGGCTTATTACCTATTACCTGCACCAGATATCAAATTTCCTGCTGTCTGTGTAATTTTAGAATTGTGATCTTGATGTTTTTTGCTTTGTTTTGTTTTTCTGCCACCTGCTTCTCACGCAGCCACTCACTCAAAAAGTCCTTTTGGCATACCTGTGGAATTAGTAAGGATAATAACGTGGGACACTGTTGCACCGTAACACTTGGCAAAATAATGTGGGACTGAAGTATTCATTTTCAACAACCTCCATTACTCTGAAGTGTAGGCATGAAAATGTAATCTGGTACAATTTAATTAGTGCATCAAAATCAGTCTTCTGTAGCAAAGTTTTCTCGAGTGATATCTGAAACAAGGGGAGTGGGAGTGATGTGCCACTTGTGGATGAACGCAGTCGCATTTTTCTTATAATGACTGACTGGACTGAGCCGAGTTTAAGTCATTTAGCACAGTAAAAGTAGTGGCTTTAGTGGGTTTTTTGTCTGTATGGCATTTGTTGGGAAACATCTGAAAAAAAAAACTATGAGAATATAGATAAATGTAAATAGTGAATGAAGAAAGCAAGAAGCAAAGAAATAGCAAGAGAATAGCATATAAATACTATTGTTTTAGTGAGTATGCTGAAGCTTATGCTTGTTAAAGGGGGGCATCAATATGACACACAGGCTATATATTGGGCAGAGCAAGTCATTAATAATTCATTGACCCTTCACCCCCTTATTTTCCATTTTCTTGCTCTGTGGCTGAGCTAACTTGATGTCAATATTATATTTCAAAACACTAATGTGCAAAGTGCAGCTGTTATCTGGTGAAGAGAATTGGAAACATAAAATGCTCAATAATTTCGCAGGAATATATTTCTCGTATGTGACTTTATAACACTTAAATGATTTAAACATTGGTGCAATTACTAATCAACCCTTATTGTAACAAATATGCAGATTTTTGCATTACTTGTTCCATAATTAATGGCATTTTTATACACAGCCCCTCATTTTAAAAGGCTCAAAATTAATAACATAATTAAGATTGTTTTAAATGAATGAAAATCCTTTGCAGCCAGTGCCTGCCTAAATTCTAGAGCCCATTGAAATCACCAAATTCTGTGTTTCCTCCCTTGAGATTACTGCAGCCACCTTCGGCTGCTGCTTGTTTTTGTCTCTTTGTGCATTCAGTTTTGTATTGAGTAACTGAAAAGCATGCTCTGCTGGGCTGAGATTGACTGCCTGACTCGCGCATTGAAGATTATCCCATTTCTTTGCCTTGAGAAACTCTTGGATTGCTTTTGCAGGATGCTTTGGGTCATTATCCATTTTCACTGTGACGTGATGTCTGATCAGTTTTGCTGCACAATCTGAGTGGAGCATACACTTTGCAATTCATCCTGCTGTTCCTATCAGCAAACGCATCATCAATACACACTAGTAGCCCGGTTCCACTGGCAGCCATACACATCTATGCTATAACATTGCCTCCACCATGTTAAATAGATAATGTGGTATGCTTTGAATCATGAGCTGTTTCCTTCATTTTCCACTTTTTTTCTCCAAGCTCCAACACTCCACTTTGGTCCTCGCTTTGATTGTTGCCATTTTGAACAAAAAATACTTGTTCTTTTAGACAGGATTCAACAACACACAAGCAACTTACAAACTAGTTGGCCATAGGGCTGCATTGTCCTATGGTGGTTAGCACAATCACGTCACAGCAAGAAGGTTCTGAGTTTGATTCCAATCCAGAGCCTTTTCGTGTGAAATTTCTATGCTCTCATATCTGAGTGGGTTCTCTCTGGGTGCTCTGGCTTCCTACCAAAGTTCAAAAACATCCATGGGGTTAGGTTAATTTCTTGTTTGAAATTGGCTATAGGTGCTAATGTGAATCTAGGTGTTGACCCTGTGATAGTTTGGTTACCTGTCCACCGTGTACCACACCTCTCACCCTATGACAGCTGGAATAAGCTCCAGTCCACCGTGACCCTGAATTGGATGAGTGGATGAAAACGGCTGGGAGAGTTGGTCGTACTGCTCCATCAAAGTCTCAAATTGTCATGAATCGCTGTGCGGCAGGCAGGAGTTGGACCCAAAGTGCAGGACTCACAGACTCAGGGAGGTGAACTCAAAACTCAGCTTTATTTGCTGGCAGGGAAAAAACATACAAACTAATCTAAACTGGGAACTTGGAAAACTCACAGAGAGACACACAGGGAGATCCACACAGCATGAGGGACGACGCGACACTGACTCAGAGAAACACAGGGTTTAAATACACTGGGAAGTAACGAGGGGAATGAGACACAGAAGGAGGGCACAGCTGGGAGAAATCAGGACTGACGAGACAAGCAAAGCAGGACGCATTCACATGAGACACGGACCATCAAAGTAAAACAGGAAGTATCACACAGAGACGCGAACTTGACACAGTGGAGACAGCAACTAAGAAATACAGAGACATAAACCATAAGGCAGAGGTCTAAGAACCAAAATACACAGGGAAATACTCAGCTGGGAACACAAGAGACTAGACTAGAGAGAGTAACAAAAAACCAACCATGAGAACATAATGCACAATGCAGAGTGACAGAAAACAAGAAACTCAAACATGCAAAGACACACAATTACACAGAACAGAGGGGACACAGAGAGACATGAAGGGCAAGGGATCAAAACTAGAAGCCATAGAATAAATCACACACAAGTACAATAATACAAAAATCACAAAGAACTAAAAACGCTGGGTCAGGAGACCCAGGACCGTGACAGTACCCCCCCCCACAAGGGCTGGCTCCAGACAGCCCAAACACAGAAAAACAAAACCAAACAGAAAACAACCCAGGGCGGGCGGCGGGGGCTGAGGACGGAGGGCTCGGAACAGAAAACAAAAGAAGAGCACAGCAAACACCGGAGCCCAAGAAAACAACCCAAACACAGAGCAGTTCAGGGGGCCGACCGTGCGGAAGGCAACGGCGGAGACGTGGAACCAGTTCAGGGGGCCGACCGTGCGCAAGGCAACGGCGGCGACGCGGAAACAGTGCAGGAGGCCGGCCGTGCGCAAGGCAACGGCGGCGACGCGGAAACAGTGCAGGAGGCCGACCGTGCGCAAGGCAACGGCGGCGACGCGGAAACAGTGCAGGAGGCCGGCTGTGCGCAAGGCAACGGTGGCGACGCGGAAACAGTTCAGGAGGCCGGCCGTGCGCAAGGCAACGGCGGCGACGCGGAAACAGTTCAGGAGGCCGGCCGTGCGCAAGGCAACGGCGGCGACGCGGAAACAGTTCAGGAGGCCGGCCGTGCGCAAGGCAGCGGCGGCGGCGACGTGGAAACAGTTCAGGAGGCCGGCCGTGCGCAAGGCAGCGGCGACGTGGAAACAGTTCAGGAGGCCGGCCGTGCGCAAGGCAGCGGCGGCGGCGAAGGAGACAACGGAGCAGTTCAGGGGGCCGACCGCGCGGAAGGCAGCGGCGGCCCTCCAGTCTCAGGCGTGCTGGCCATGGCCTGGTGGGCACAGGACCAGACGAGGCAGGACCAGGCGAGGCAGGACCAGGCGAGGCAGGACCAGGCGAGGCAGGACCAGGCGAAGCACAGGCTGAGGCAGGACCAGACGAGGCAGGACCAGGCGAAGCACAGGCTGAGGCAGGACCAGACGAGGCCGGACCAGACGAGGACGAAGACTCGGAGGCCGGACCAGACGAGGACGAAGACTCGGAGGCCGGACCAGACGAGGACGAAGACTCGGAGGCCGGACCAGACGAGGACGAAGACTCGGAGGCCGGACCAGACGAGGTTGCAGAGGCTGAGGCTGGACCAGGCGGAGCTGCAGAGGCTGAGGCTGGACCAGGCGGAGCTGCAGAGGCTGAGGCTGGACCAGGCGGAGCTGCAGAGGCTGAGGCTGGACCAGGCGGAGCTGCAGAGGCTGAGGCTGGGCCAGGCGGAGCTGCAGAGGCTGAGGCTGGGCCAGGAGGAGCAGAAGCAGAAGCCAAAGCTGGACCAGAAGCAGAGGCTGAGACCGGACCAGGCATAGCAGAAGCAGAGGCAGAGGCTGGCCCAGGCGTAGCAGAAGCACAGGCAGATGCAGCCGGACCAGGCGACGACGAGGCGGTCGCAGGTGGCGGCTGGACAGGCTCCTCGGGCCCTCCAGCGGATGCGGCGCGAGGCTGAACGGGCCCCTCGGGCCCTCCAGCGGAGACAGGAGGCTGAACGGGCCCCTCGGGCCCTCCAGCGGAGACAGGTGGCTGAACGGGCCCCTCGGGCCCTCCAGCGGAGACAGGTGGCTGAACGGGCCCCTCGGACCCTCCAGCGGAGACAGGTGGCTGAACGGGCCCCTCGGACCCTCCAGCGGAGACAGGTGGCTGAACGGGCCCCTCGGACCCTCCAGCGGAGACAGGAGGCTGAACGGGCCCCTCGGACCCTCCAGCGGAGACAGGTGGCTGAACGGGCCCCTCGGACCCTCCAGCGGAGACAGGAGGCTGAACGGGCCCCTCGGGCCCTTCAGCGGAGACGAGGAGGTGCTGGCCGGGCTCACTGGAACCCCCAGCGGACGAGGTAGATGGCGGCGTGGGAGCCGCGGAGTCCTGGATGAGCTCATCCGAGCTTCCAGCAGGAGCTGATGTAGAGCCAGAGAGGTTTGGGACCCCTGGCTGAATGTTAAGCCGAACAGAAGACCGTATTGCTATCGGGGACTGGGCCAATGGTTCAGGTGCGAGCTGAGCTACTGGAGATGCGGATGAGAGTGGGAGCTGAGCTACTGATGGTGGTGAAGTAGATAACTGCACGGGAGACTGAACTGAGGGCGTCTGCACTGGCACAGGGGACTGAACTGATGTCTGTTGTAACGGAGGTGGTGAGAGTGGAGTAGGCAGTGGAGTTGATGACTTCACAGGAGAATGAACCAGAGGTGAGTGCACAGGAGACTGAGCTAGAGGTGGTAGTGATAGTTGAGGGGAAAGTGGAGCTGGTGATTGAGTGGATGACTGTGCTAAGGGATGCTGCACTGGGGACACTGGAGACTGTGCTGGGGACACTGGAGACTGCACTAGAGACTGCAGTGACGGTTGTAGTGGAGGTGTAACGGGTGGAGGAGTGGCTGAAGTGGCTGCGGGTCGGGCAGCTAGTGGCTCAGCTACAGAGTGTATTAACGGCAGGGCTATGGGTTGAATGTCTGACTGAGTAGCAGCCTGAATGGCTGGGTGTAGTGATGGTGGTGGTGGAGGCGGCGACTGGGCTTTAGGCCGGGCGGCTAACTGAGCTGAGGGCTGGGGAACACACAGTTCATTTTTAACCGAACCCTCAGGACCCTTCATTTCAGTTTGTAGCTCACAACCATCTGAGTCTAAAACAGTCTTTGGATCCTTGGAGTTATTGAGCACAGAGACACCAATCTTCCTAGTTTCATGGATAGGCTCGAAAGGAACAGGAGTGACATAGTTTGAATGGCTCAATGGGCCAGAATAATTGTCCTTAAAATAAGCAGTTCTTTCATTTCCGGTGCCGCTTACACAACAAGCCGGCCCGGAATTAACAGTTTTTATTTCTGCAGGAGCCAAAAGAGTAGCTCCACCACTCACCCTAGCCGACTGTACAGGAAGAAATCCAGGCCCTCGCTGGGGCTGTGAATGCTGGCGGGGTGTCTGCCGCTTCCCTGTTGAAGAGGGAGAAGGGCTGGCTGAAGGTGATGTGGGAAAACTCGGCTGCAGTTGCTCCTGCTGCGGTGTGGAAATGTTGGGTGCACTGGGGGGAACAATGATAATCCCCAGCATTTTATAAAATGCCTGTGCTGGCGTGAGCTGGTTGCTCGCAGGCTCATAGTATTCCTCGCGGTGCCGCCTCGGGTGCTTTCCTCGGGTCCGGGTCGCAGGCGTCAACAGTGGAGAGGAAACAGAAAAGTGAGTAGACGGGTTAGTGGCAAACGAAGACGACCGGCTACACGGAGGACCCCCAAGAACCAACCGGGTCCCATCAAAAGCCAAGCGGCGCCTCCTCATTGAGTCCGCTGGATCCTTTTTGTGGTCGCGTCGTTCTGTCATGAATCGCTGTGCGGCAGGCAGGAGTTGGACCCAAAGTGCAGGACTCACAGACTCAGGGAGGTGAACTCAAAACTCAGCTTTATTTGCTGGCAGGGAAAAAACATACAAACTAATCTAAACTGGGAACTTGGAAAACTCACAGAGAGACACACAGGGAGATCCACACAGCATGAGGGACGACGCGACACTGACTCAGAGAAACACAGGGTTTAAATACACTGGGAAGTAACGAGGGGAATGAGACACAGAAGGAGGGCACAGCTGGGAGAAATCAGGACTGACGAGACAAGCAAAGCAGGACGCATTCACATGAGACACGGACCATCAAAGTAAAACAGGAAGTATCACACAGAGACGCGAACTTGACACAGTGGAGACAGCAACTAAGAAATACAGAGACATAAACCATAAGGCAGAGGTCTAAGAACCAAAATACACAGGGAAATACTCAGCTGGGAACACAAGAGACTAGACTAGAGAGAGTAACAAAAAACCAACCATGAGAACATAATGCACAATGCAGAGTGACAGAAAACAAGAAACTCAAACATGCAAAGACACACAATTACACAGAACAGAGGGGACACAGAGAGACATGAAGGGCAAGGGATCAAAACTAGAAGCCATAGAATAAATCACACACAAGTACAATAATACAAAAATCACAAAGAACTAAAAACGCTGGGTCAGGAGACCCAGGACCGTGACACAAATACTCTAAAGTTAAATATCAGATCTTTGTATACCAAGTATAAGTTAACATATCACAGCAACATTTTAGTACAAATAAGAAAATCAAAAGTGAGAGAAATAATCTAAGATGATTAGTAAACAAGGTCTTTGAAAGACATGTTACCAAAGAGTGGAAGACACAACCATTTTAGGTGGTTATTTCTGTTATCATTAGGTTTGTGTATGTGAATCTGGTACTCAGACAGACAGAGAAAGTTAGTAACAAGACATTTGGGAGATTTTACCACAGAATTAAATGCTTAAAAGCTGTCAATGAACTGAGCTGAACTGATTTCAAATGAACTGAGCTTAAAGGGGTGTTTGACTGTGACCTTTTTGTGCAAATATAAGATATTTAATTCAATTAAATTTTATTAGTACCAGTGCCAGTTCCCAGCAACAGGTGTCTCCTATGGAATTAGAGAGAACCCAAACAACCCGGTGGTTTAAGGAGTAAGAAGTTGGTGATGGTGGGAGGAAGAACTCCCTTATAACAGGAAGAGACCTCAGACAGAATCAGTGTCAGGGATGGATTAACTATTTGGCAAGGGGAAAAGAGCAGCATTCAGAGGCTACAAAACAACAAGATAAACCTTCTATTGGCAAAAAAATGTCCACATATGTGGACATCATATTTTGGGTTATTTAGACCAAAATACTCAATTTTGTTCTACAGGGGCCTGAGATCCACTTACAAGGACATTATACTGCCACTGTCCATCCATCCATCCGCTTCTCCTTTTCAGGGTCGCGGGGGGCGCTGGAGCCTATCCCAGCTGTCATAGGGCGAGAGGCAGGGCACACCCTGGACAGGTCGCCAGGCCAACACACAGGAACAGACAACCATTCGCACTCACATTCACACCTAGTGACAATTTGGATTATCCAATTAACCTATCCCCACAAGCTGCATGGAGCTGCACAAGCCGGAGTACCCGGAAGGAACCCACGCAAACACAGGGAGAACATGCAAACTCCACACAGAAAGACCCCGGCCTAATGGTGGAATTGAACTCAGGACCTTCTTGCTGTGTGGCAACAGTGCTAACCACCGTGCCACCGTGCTGCCTTATACTGCTACTGTTCTATTGAAATTTTAAACGAATGTCCTCATATGTGGCTCTCATTTTTCTTAGAAACAAAAAATAGGTAAAAATAAATAAATAAATAAATAAAAATCTGGATCTGGAAATCTGGAATTCTTTGTTTTTACATTCATCAGGTCCCAATCAGCCCAAATATCAAAGAGAACTTAAAAATGCATGCCGTGGAAGAGTTCAGGTCTTAGGAGGATAAAGGAGTTTGCAACATGTATCTTCAATGCAGAGTTGGCAAAAGTTCAGAAATTCAGTACTTAAGTACAAGTACAGATACTACTCTTAAAAAATACTCAAGTAAAAGTTGAAGTACTGATTCAATTTCTTTACTCTTTACTCAAAGGTAAAAAAAAAAAAAAAAAAAAGTACAGGCTCTGAAATGTACTCAAAGCAAAAGTTAGCTCTTTGAAGGATGTTTCTGTTTTTGTGCAAAACTAATTGAACCTTGTGCTGTATTAACATGATGATAAAATAATTTCAGTAGATGGGAATACAAACTTTAGTCTATTTTTAATTGTAATTGTACTCAGTTTTAATCTGAAGAAAAAGAAGGAAAATAAACAATATATATCTATTTTCTGTTACCTACATAGTAGAGGGCGACTTCTCCTCTGAACATGACAATGTGTACAGTCAGGGATTAAAGTGGGATTCAGCAGGTGGGAGAACTGACTGTAATGGCTCACTGTGGGGAAAAGAATCACAACTCACAATAATTTTTATTGAGCGCTCCAGTAGGTTTTCTTAATGAATAGGTTGTGATCAGGTGATCTGGGCTACTGCTGCACTGAGGTTTTAACTGCCCTTTGTATGTACACAACTTAATTCAACAAGATGTCAGCAAATGTTTCATTTGTCCAGCCTGATTTCCATCCTCTACACTGACAGACTGACTGAGGTGGAATTTAGTCAATGAATTCCAGCATCATCAGCTAAAAATCATATGAATCTCTGCTAAACTTCAGTTTATTTTTAATCCTGTATAAATTGTGTTGGAATAAATAAGAAAAGGTGTTATTCCATGGGAGGAGCAGCTTTGGTCAGAGATGGTAGTATTTTGGATGTCTGTTATGGCAAGCCAATAACATTCTTATAATATAATATCATATACTCCAGACTGGCTGAAGGTCTCTGCTGACAGACAGGTCACCTGCTGCATCCTGTTTCATCTCTGCCAGGAGAGGGGGGCAACTGAGACAAAAACCATAAAATTAGAATTGTAACTAAATCATGCTATTTTGATCTTTTGAGATATAAATCCCACATGCATACAAAAGTAGTAATAAACCTGAGAAAGATAACAGCTTTCTTGGAATTCACTTTATCACTTCAGTTCCAAGAGCTCATCCTGTCTTATTTTTCACATAAATAGCAATTACAAAGCTATTCTAAATGTAATGAGGATGGCTATGGACACATATTGACAAGTTGCATGGTTCATCTAATTTAAGCAGTGTTGAACGAATTCACTGCCACCTGCAAAACAAAGCAATACAATGAAGCCACCTTGCTTCCGTTAAAGCTCAGATTCTCATATCCGACTGTTTTGTTGGGTGTGTCTGAGCCGCAACACAATAAATGCGACGACTTTAAGGATTTCAGATTGAATATTATTTTTTCATTGACATTTGCGCATAATAGAAAATGTCTCTATCTCTTAGAAAAACGGAAAGATGCACCAGCCAAGAAATTCCATTTATTTGTTTATGTAAAATGACATCTTCCTCTCCACACATCTGCTCACAGTCTCACAACAGAGAGCAACTGATTGTAGTTTTGTTTCATGAATTTAAAGTGGCCTGTCTTTTATCACCTCACTATTAAATTCTTCAAATGCAGCACATACTTGACCTGACAGTGAATTTTAAAAGTCTCAGCAGAAGAGAAATTACCTTTGCAGATTAATTGTATCCATCTAACTGCCTGTAGATATCTTCGTGTAAGTGTGGGTATTAAATTGTCAGTCTGATGGGAGAATAGTACGGCATGCTTCAGTCAGACTTTTTTATAAATACACAAAAGGAGGCACGCCTCTCTGATTCCCCAGAAAGATGACTGCAAACTGAAAATGTCACACCATTAATGATTTTCAACAAAAAATGAATGCATGTATGCTAATTTTGACCTCCATGCTTGCCCAACTATGAATAACATCGTCAGCAGGGTAAAACAAACCTGTCCCACGACAGTCTGATCCCAGCTCACGTACCTCCTTATTAAGTGAACAATCCAACGCTTGATGAATTCTGCTTCACAACAATAAAGCTTAAATGATCACGTGGAGTAAGCAGTGGGAGTCCTGCAACTCAGTTCAAGATAACGTTAGTTAAAATTAGCTTATTTAAGAACCACAGCTCCATCAAATGCCTGCCATGTTTGTGGTTTCAAAACTGTACTCTTCACATTTGTTTGCAAATGAATCTCTGAAGTTCTCTGTCAGTGTATCTCATGCAATCAGAACAGAAAATAGAGGCTTGCATGACAGTTGCATGATATGCTAGGACAGGTCTGACTTGGATAATGCTATGTCTGGGTGAAATGGTGCGTTAAGCTCTTAGGTTATTTTAATGATCAGCACAGATGAGGTCCCAAATAAAGGCAAAACTGTATAGTTGCTCGGTGCAGTTTGGGAAGTCAGCATGCTCTACTACTACATGTACTACTGAGTAGTACATGTACTGCTGTACATGTACTGCTGTAAACAAGAATATTCATGTAACTTATAGAAACCAAAGGTTTAAATACTCAATTAGCTCTGCTAACAAAGTCTGTACCACATGTATGACGTGTTTGGTCATAATGTAGAGTGTGCTACAGTCACACAAGGGAAAATTGACTGCGGCACAATGAAATGTATTGCAACAGTGTGCAATGAACTTGCAATCTTGTTGCTTTTTGAAGTGATTGCTTTGGAGACAATGACAACATCTGCAGCCATTAAAGCTGAAAAATTACAGTCATTCTGCTACAGTCATTGGTTTTAACTTGAATGAGGTCAAACTAGTAGCCACATGCAATTTGTGGTTAACTATCATAAATCAATCAATCAATCTGTTGCTGTCTGTTACAAATTTGCTGTTGTCCTAATACACAGAAATTCACATTAACCACTTACATTCGGAGTCCAGCAAGAAGCTCATAGATTTGAAATTCCTCCACAAGCAGTGATGCAGTTGTTTCAGGACAACAATTTGATTGCGAAATGACAAAATGCTCAGCAACCAGAATACAACCACTTCGCAACCAGCTAAATCAAATCCCCAGTGCAAATAGATAAGTTGCACTCCTTAGCACAGACTAACTCAGACTGATTGCAGAAGTGTTGGCAGCCTTTCTAGGTTTAGAAATGACGTGTCAGTTATGTTACAAACCTTCGCCAATCTGTCAAAGAGTGGTGGCAGTCAGACAGGAGATCTGTGCAGTTGCCATGTGATTAAAAGTTACCCAGAAGTAGACAGTGTTGCATGCTATTGGTCGCCAAAACCTATCAGTGCAATCACCAGGAAACCACCTAGTTGCAAGGAGGTTGCAATCCTATAGTTACACTAGCGTGACTGAGCCATTGTAGTAGAGAAGCAGTGTCAAGGGTAAAGAACAAATATGGAAATAACCAGTCAACAACAAACAACCCCATACACTAAACATACACACATATACACAAGGCACACATACATTGATAAATACTATGCAACAATCAAACAGGTTTTAAGTTATCCAAAATGGCACAAATGAATGATGGATACATGAAGGAAGCTTCATATTTATATAGCTCAGTTTCTTGGTTGAGGCATGCTGACATTCACACCGTGTCTGCGACTGAATGTGTGGGCTGATTGTGTGACTTTGTGGATTTCTATTTACCTTTCTCCAACAGTATGCTTTTCTTTGTAACTTTCCACTGTGAGATCTAAATTTTTCCTTCATTCTGTCTCCAGCTTCCTTTTTTTAATTCTTTCTACCATACATATTTCTACCATATTCTGAAATAATCTCTTTTTCTAATATATCATCATCCTTTCCTATCTTCTGTAAATCTATAGCAGTCCCTTGAACCTTCTGCGTAAAAAGTTAAATTAGGTACCCACAGCACTAAAAACAGACACTGCTAGAATATGGGAAAAAATAATGTGCCTAATAACTATTAATGAATGACTTTAAACAAATAATCACTGTATGTGTTTGAAAATACAACTTTCCATTGGTATTGTTAACGTTAATGTGGCCACTTCAGTATATCACAGCACATCAATTATTTTACAGGCCGCATTGTGTGGACTGATAGCTCATACAATAATCTACACTGAGGAAAATATACTCACTTCATATTAGCACACTATTCAACTGGCATTGCGTTTCCCTGTGTTTAAATTATCGCTCACACATTGTCTTGATAATTCCACTCATCGCCCAGAGCGTCTGACCTGTGACATCACAGCTCTCATGGCTTAATCATAGGAAGCATTAAGCACTTCCGTCTGTTCAGAAGGTTAACATTGCCATTAAAAAGCCATTTTTCACCAGGAAGACCCTGAGTTCATGCCAGTCCATGCAGAAACACATCAAATCTGTCTCCCCTTCTCTGGGAAGATAATTAGCGTTGGAAAGGTTGAGAATGGGATGTCATTGGCTGATATTCATCACCGAGCCACATACAAACTCCATTAAGCACGTCGCTCTTAGTCAATCAAGACCATGTGTAGAGAGAGGAAAGACAGACATGTGGCCTGAGGAAGCTCTGATACCACCCTGCCTTTTCTTTGTGATTTTCAGTAAAGTACTTTCTTTAACTTTTTAGAAATATTCAGAGAAAATGCACACAGTCAGGTAGAAAAAATTAAGGTAGAAAGAAATGTTTCGAAGAGTATAAACTAATAAGGTATAATGATGAGAATGAAACATACGAGCAGAGCCGCAAACATGAGCTGAAAGTCAGCACCCAGAGGAGTCTGTTGTTACGAACTGGGGCTATATAAATAGAATTGAAATGAAGTGAACTGGAAGACACTAAAATGATTCCAACAGACAACTAATAACTGTTGTATCTCTCACACCATGTATGTAACTGTAAATGTTCATAATCAGTGCAACTTCATTCAAAGTTAGGCTAAAATTAAGATTTGCAGAAAATCAGTTTGAATCAGAAACAGTTAAACTATTTAATGTCATATTAAGGCTACGTCTACACGTACACAGGTATTTTTGAAAACGGAGATTTTCCGTTTTCGTTTTAAAAAATAATCCTGTCCACACGTAAACGCAGAAATGAAGGAAAACGCTGCTAGGAACATGCCAAAGCAGCAGGTGGCGCTATATTCCTAACCATGTAGAAATGTTGGCCAATCAGAAGTCTAGAAGCCTCTGTGGGAAATAGTAAACAAAGATGGGGCATAGAAGCAGAACCGAGTCGTATGTGTGGAGGGACAGTAACTGTGTGTGTATATGTAAGCATTTAAACACTGCAGAGAGTAACAGTAACAGTAACAGTATTGTAGAAATTCATTTCACCGAAACAATAACGTGGCGCACAGTGTGACGTCAAAAAATGCGCACACCTTTGACGCTGCGTTTTCTCCGTTTTTCTCGTCCACACGTAAATGTAAAAACTGAGTTTTAGAAAATATCCACCCTGGCCGGAGTTTTTAGAGATCTCCGTTTTCAGTGACCGAAAACGCCGTTTACGTGTGGACGAAAGGTGCAAACGCATAGAAAAATCTGCGTTTTCAAAAATACCCGTGTACGTGTGGACGTAGCCTAAATGTTAAGGAATGTAAAAGTACTCTGTTCACACTCAAGTTAATATGCATGTACAGTCCACTGATTAAGAGAATGTACACTAATTAGCTGTTATTTCATATTTGCTTATAGATAATTTTCTATATTTGCAAATTCCATCCTGCTGTCTAAAAGATGATCTCTACCCCTCAAACACTACCTTTTTGTCAGGAGGTATAGAATAAGCACAAGGTGCTCTCTGGCATGTTGGCATATACTGGGAGAAGGCAGAAGACAGCAGTTTGTGTCCCATATACAGTATGTATTTCATTATATAACAAAGAGGTATAATTC
Source organism: Astatotilapia calliptera (assembly GCF_964374335.1). Taxonomy (NCBI): domain Eukaryota; kingdom Metazoa; phylum Chordata; class Actinopteri; order Cichliformes; family Cichlidae; genus Astatotilapia; species Astatotilapia calliptera. Next base: position 28,148,899 of record NC_137427.1, on the reverse strand, counting down.
ACAGGAGTTAATATACGTTTTTTGTTAAATTGTGACTTAACTCTCTCTTTATCAGTGAGCAAAGTTATTTTCAGTTATGCTTCTATAAGGTTTCCAATCATCATTGAGATGCATGAACCTTTCTTTATTAGTCATTATATTACAACCAGCTTTAATATTGGTTTCCCAGAATAATAGCAGAGCTTTACTGCCTTGAATATCTTAACGTGCTAAATTCTTTTGACTTGGTCAGAAACTGCTCTGTTCTTCTTGCAGCAACTTCACAAATTTTAGATTTTTTGATGTCTGGGCAACCTGTAAATGGAGTAGAAACGCACCTGTCTTTGAATGTTTACGATGATCGTCTAACCCATGTAAATTTCGGAGGAGCAGATGTCCTTTGTTAGCACTTATCTCAGCACACTGTTCTAAAAACAACAACAAATCCCACTGGGACAAGGTTTGAATGTGCTCAGCTGGTGCTTGTGACCAGTTTGTGTGTTGCTACAGTATTGGTGTCATTGTCAGTATTACACTCCATCATCACCAAACAGCTCTGCAGCAGGTGATGTCACGCACCCTGCGTGAGATTATAGATACAACATCGTGACAGCCAAGAGAGGCAAGTGAAGGGGAATAAGACAGCTGGTTTGAAACTGGCATCACTCACTTGCTAATTAAACAAATCACAGCATTTTATTTTGAGTTGCGTTGGGACTGAACAACTTTATATGTGTAAACAGCAGAAAAATGTCATTTCAGCCTCGCGCTTTCATTGTTCGTTATTTTTTAACAATTTGTACAAAAAAACAAAAAAACTGACGTAGAAATGTTACATTTCATTTCTTACATTTCATCAATAAAACATTATCCATATTTACATGCTTACTGTAGAATTAGTATCAGCTTCCTTATGCCTAAATATCATGAAAGCATTACTTATTTTAGTTTTCACTCTAAAGCTTAATTTCCATTTACAGAGTCAACACATGAGCCAGAAAGCGGTTCTAAGACGATCCCGAAATATTTTTGAAAATACGCAAATGTGCAAAAAAAAAAAGCCGCTCCAGCAGAAGTCACCCCTCAAAAATGATATAGAGCAGTTAAGGTGGAGTTAGCCCTCCTACAGGTTTGCTGTTGTTTTTATAAAATCCGAATCACTTTAAAAGTCATCTAATGAATGTCATCCTTTCAACTCTGATGGTTATCTTGTGCATCTCTGGAGTGACTTACAGCATCACATCAGCACTGCAGGCTCCACGGCTCGATGAAAACTACACCATTCACGTAAAGCTAATGGATTATGCCTATCATTTAACAAGGTTTGTTGGCCATGGGGCAAAAATATGATATTTAACAATGGGAAGTGACTACGGGAGCTTAATTACAACCAGTGGAATCATTTTCTGAAATGAACCAACATCCAGTCTAATGACTTTTTGCAATATTGTAAATGAAAACATCAAAAGCTGTTAAGTATTCCTTAAAATCTGACTTATAGCACTGTGACACATGGAAGGAAAATCTACAAAAATCTGAAACATCATCTTAACTAAATTTGTTTTGGGAGACTTAATTAAATGATTGTTTTCTTGCCATAAACAAGAAAACAAACATCATCATAAACACCTTTTAATCCAGAAGCCAGAATTAGCACAACAGCACGACCAGTCATACCAGGAGGGGAGCAGCAGCAGGAGCACTGGGAATCAACAGCCATCTGAAACAGGCTCTGCTGTTCTCAGGGATGAGAACCTTTTCAACCATAAATTTCACGCAAGACAATTTGGCATGAAAATTTTAAAAGACTGGGCAGAGATGGTTGGAATAAAGGTCATGTTTGCATTATTTTTAAAAAGAGTGTTATTTTTAGTGTGAATGGATTGGTGCATTGGTGGGGGAAAAGTGTGAAGCGCAAGCTGCCAATGCATTCTGACTTATACACTCAGACCCAATATGCTCACAGGAACTATGTGTGTTAAATATAAATTTAGAAAGGATTAACAAAAAAAAAGCACATAAACACTTGGTGCTCACAAACTATATGCTTGAAATGTTCTTATATAACAATAATAACAATCAGCAGCAGCAGCATAATCATCATAATGATGATGTTCAAAGTCAGTTGAATTTTTGAGGTTGTGTGGTACAGTGCAAGAGAAGCATTTGTTAAGGAAAAGGAAAATCCCGTGGAACTGCTTATTCTAGCAGTATTGGAAAATTCTCAGTTTCTACACAGAATCAACTATCAGACATAAAAAAGATTGACCGTGTTCAGTTTTCTACATTGATGATTCAACAGCTTCCATGGATAGATTTGATTTGTAGTTTATATCACTGAAGAGGAGTCAGTGGATCTATTTTACTAATAAGCTCATTGCAGCAGTAGCATCATTAATACTTTGTGCAGCATTAAAAACCCATTTCAGCTAATGCTAAATCATCTTGCAAGTCATTCTCCACTTTCGGCTCACATGAAACAATGAAGGTTTTTATTATTATTGACTTCATTATTGGCGAGAGTATTAATTAGACCCATGAGTGTAAACCCCAGTGGTGAGCGGAAACAATAATTCATGGCAGAAATTTGACTTTATGCAAACCAACAGACTTCTAATTTTGTTGGCTGATCCTGTGTTTTGATCGGCAATGTCACAATATCAGATAATCAGAATATGATTCTACTGGGAATTAACCTAAATCCCAATGTTTCGGTATTTTCATATGATGATATCCAGCGGTTCATTGGATTAATTTGTATATCAATCTATTATCTATTTCATGATGTGGGTGGATAAGTGTGTCCAAGGAATCTTTTAAAAAGATCCGAACATGCTCAAATGATAACCAAGGAAAATTATGCCGTATTGAAAGTGTGTTTGAGTTTTTTAACTTCATCACTCTCTCTGCCTCCCTGAGAAGTCAGAAGGTAAACAAAAAAGTAAACATTATAGGGAGCAAAACAAAGTTTGTTTGTAAGGGAATGTTGTTGAGCCAGATAAGGAGACAGAGGTGCTAAATTAGGCTGACACTGAACACGAGTTAAAATAGTGTGATTAGCATATCTAATAGGAGGGATGGTCGGAGGGGGAGTTGGGCCTGTGATTTATAATTACTCGTATATTGGCTGTTAGTCAAATAAACTCACCACCGCTTCTTTTTTGGACTCAGAGCAGATGGTGCTACGCAGACATTAGTGCTGAGTCAATTTTCATGTTGTGGTCAAATCAAACTTGACAGCTCAGAGCTTGTTTCTTGGATTCTACAATGCGTGCAACCCACCAGCAGAAACATATCAAGAATCAAGGCACGTATCTCACCATCTAAAATTATCAGGGTAATGTCTGCAAATATATTCTTTTTAAATATCCAACCTGGCTGGGTCCAGTATCCCCGTCCAGTGCAGCTGCTACGCATTAGACCTTGTTCGGCTAGAGGCAACGAGGGATGTGAGATTTATTGTAGACACACCAAATGTTGTAGTCATCAGTGTCCGCTGGAAGGATTTTTTTTTTCTCTTGGCAGCTTCTTTCATTTCATCTTTGTTAAATCTTTCATTAAGAACTGTTTTGACTAAGTGCAGGGCTTTAAGTGTAGTGAAACCTCTACTGTGCGTTCTCTAAGTCCGACACCAGAGATTCTAGTTTTCTGGTTCTATGGATGTGCAGAGAGAATTTGCTCTTCCACAAGAGAAGGGGCACCTTTAGGCTGTTGTGGCTTGCAAGGGTTTAAAACACCCAATCTGCTTTGCTTAACTGTTCTCCCAAAGCGCCCGCATACACTGTCAAAGACCTCAGACAATCTCCAGGGCTGCACGCAGACGCCATGCCATGAAAGGCCCAAGAAGAGCCTTCCTTCCTGGACAGACCAGATTATGCCCTCACCTGTCCAAGCTTTGCCCAATAAAAATCACTACATAACATCACATTACTCCTAAGTGAAAAAAAACTTAATACTGGTCTATTATAATATATTATTAGAATTATCTATTATCATATGTAATTATTATATAATTTTCTAAGTATTTTATCTGAATTCAACATGAAATGTGTCATTAGTGTAAGGATATTGTCTTGTTATTCTACAAGATGTTTTGTATGAAGTTTTCTATATTTTTGTGTTATTTATTCTATATATACAGCCTATAGGAGGAAAGGAAACTCTGCTGTTTAAGTAAATATTGTTTTTTACATATAGATAGATAGATAGATAGATAGATAGATAGATAGATAGATAGATAGATAGATAGATAGATAGATAGATAGATAGATAGATAGATAGATAGATAGATAGATAGATAGATATACAAACACATACAATGGATATTGCGGGTTTACTGATTGAATAATTTAATAACTTTTTTGTTAAATATTAGCATGGTGAGTTAAAGAACCTGGATTGGGTGAGTAAAATACGTATTCTTTATTCTCAGTCTTTTGCAATCTGTTTATTGTACATCTATATTTTGATGACAGTGTAAATAATATTTATCCATCAGCATATTATCATATTTACATTAATGTAAATGAACAAAAAGGGACCCACAAAAGAAAGAGCAGGCTAATCTGGCAAGCCGATTTGGCCTTAGCTCTGCATGTTATATTAAATATATTTTCACAGTAATGCCATACAGTATCTCTGCATAGTTAAAGCCGTTCAGCCTTTTGAGAATATTAGTGGTTCGTGTATGATGTAATAGGATGCAATCTATGTATCTGTATGAAATGACCAGAAATTAAAAACAGTCTGCTATTTTGCCAGTGTGACTCAGCACAGTTTCAGAAAACAGATTCAATTTTCTGTGCAGATAAAGAGAACCTGGCTCAATTTGACGAGATTGCCCCTCATGCATCTTAAGCAGATGATTCAGGTCATATGCAATCCATAGGCTATGTTATGAAACTCCCGCATTCATTATGGTGGATGTGTCTGATAGAGCAGCAGCTACACTGAGTGGCGGCTACTTCAAAAGTCCTCCAGCAACCACTGGAAAGACCAAGCTGGCCTCTCTTGGGAGAGCTAGTGCCGTTGTGGCAGATGAGAAAAGCTCTCCCACTTCAAGGGTAATCATACTCTGTGCCTACAGTCACTGCATCATCCACCAACACAGCAGGACAATGCTATTTGATGGTGCTTACTGATAATAGTCTCTCATCATACTTTTCATAACAAAGAAAAGGGTTAAATCAAACTACTTTGGCTCACTGAAAATGGAAAGTAATCCAATACTTTTGCAAATCATTAAATATGATGTGTGCACGCTCACCAGCTCCAGCCTCAAACTTTGAATTGCTGTTTTGTTTTAGAGAAAAGACTCCCCATCACCTTTGATAAATAAATATCAATATATAAAACAAACAAGTGCATGCACAGCACAAAAATGAGGCTTCGGAGCTGGCTCCGGGGAGAGTCCTACACACTGGTCATGTATGCTCTTGTCAGCCTTGGAGTGAGAGCTGGTTCCATTACCACCCGGGCGCCTACATTCTCACTCCTTCTGACAGCCAGGAATGAATGTCCTGGCACACTGCAGGGCCAGGGAAGGAAAGCGAGTGCTGCTCTATGGTGGTGGGGGTTTTGGGGGGGCTGTGACAGCGGGCCGCTCGAAGCGCTGCAGGGGTTCAGGAGCTGGGATGAAGGTGTATGTGTAAGTGAGAGAAAAGGGAGACAGTGAGGTGGTGGGAAGGAGTGAGGCAGTGCCTGTAGCCACTGATGTGAAAGTAATTTAAAGTAGCATGTAAATGTCACAGTGTCAGGTTCTTAAATGTGCTTGTAGAGTTTTGGTTCCTATTTTAACCTTATTGATGTTCTCTTTTGTTTTTCTAATGCTTTTTATTTTGCTCATTTCCCCAGTGTCTCCTTGTTTATCTCCCTCTGGTTTCTATATACATTAGTTCCTTTGTCTTCAGTCAGTTTAGTGGTAATTGGCTCAAATCACAGCTGAAAGCTGTGAGCGTAGTGCCAAAGGTTTGGCTGTGTGCTACAGCACTTCACTGAGTCCTCACTGTGAACGTTTAGAGCCGTGTTTCCACTTCCTCTTTTACTTTTGCAATTTCTTTTTCTTGTTTCTCCCCAGAGCCTTGACCTGCGTGCTTCAATTTGTCTGATTTCCCTGCTTTGTGTCTGCCCACTCTGCCTGTTTTCACCTGTATATGTGAGTTTAGTCCTTTGTGTAGTCTTTCTCTCCTCCTCTCAGTTGTCCCATTATCTGTTTGTGCACTTTGCATTTTCCAAATCACTTGATGTCACTTTTTTCATATTAAAAAAGGCTCATTTTTATCAGACTGGCAAACTGTCCAGGGTGTAGCGCGCCTCTTGCCCTGTGACAACATAGGACAGGCTCCAGCACCCCCCACCAGCCTGAAATGGATAAGTGTTTTCTTTTTTTTTTTTTAAGTAATTGGACAGATAGAATTTAGCGTGCCTTTGCATCCTGCTCTTGGCTCCTTTCCCCAATGTATTCCCTGACACACCAGAGCACAGAGAACAGTGCATTAAAATGACAATCTGTGCAAGTATTCAGAAATAAAAAGCCTGAAATATTTTTTTTACATTGCATTATGAATTATGTCATTCATGCAGTTGGCTGTTTTGTTAAATTGCAGTTAAATACTGTTAACTCTGTGATTACTACTCTTTTCGACTGTCTCACTACAAAGGCTTTAAAGGATACATAAACATAAACCTTGTTCTGTTCAATAGGAAAACATTAGGCTAATTTCTGAGACTCTGTTCAAAGTTTAATATTTTCATTGTGTCCCATCTGTTAGTTAGGCAGAGAAGTTCAATCATTAGCATAACTGACACCCCTAAAATTACAGCTTGTTCTTGTTCTTAGCTCATACTGGCTTTTTTTGATCCAGACCCCTTGGCTTCACATTTTAAGGCACTGGCTGCCCCTAACCTCATTTTGTTGGCATGTGGTGTTGTTTATAGACCACAGTAGCTCCTCAGTGTCTGAAATAAATGCTTTGCTGTCATTGTTATGGTTTATTTAACCCAGATTTTTTTCCTAAATCAAAGCAATTCGTTTTGTTGCATAATTTAGCAAACAGCAACAGAAAAACATTATTATTTTAGTCATTTGTGATTACAAAATGTTACCAAAGACTAAGAAAAAGAGCAGTTTTCCTTCTGTGACACATGATACATGTATATAATAAGTTTATCAGCAATCATACCATTGAGCCAAAATACTGTAACATTTCTATATTTCTCCCAGAGTAATAGGAACTCAGCATGTGTGCTTTCAAAGCATTAATCCAACACTGTAAATGTCTTTTAGAAGCTATTAGGTTGTTTTGCATAGTAAATACTGAGCAATAAGATACAATACCTGCAAGTCCTCAGGCATAAGGGGAATGGGACAAAAATCGCCTGCAGAGAGTATTTCTGAGATGAGACCACCAACGACAAACAGATATCGATAAATATGTTGTTGCATAAGCCAAGTTGGCAGCAAAACACTGATGAAAGGGGAAGCATCAAATAGCCTTTAGGTTTTCACAATAAAGGTTAATTTACTGCATGAAAACCAACAGAAAAAAAAATCTAACAATGCACAAACAAAGTACAGATCAGGTGATGCTGAGTTATCTAAAGTACCAGCCACTGAGGGTAGCGGGCAAGTAGCTACAACACGTGTTTTCAGCTCACATCAACCTCATCTGTTAGTGAAAGGTTATCTGTCCCCCTGTTGTGCAAAGAGAGTGACGTGTAAAACTCGGTGAGCCTCTGCTACGGCCCAAAGATGCTGGCGTACGGTCAAGTCAGTCAACCTGTTTCCATCAACACGATAATCAATAGTGTCAGAGCCTCTCTGGTATCCTCTGCGCCGTCACGCTGACAGCCATATTGTTACGTGACCGAGAGCAGTGTCGATAGAAAAGGTCATGAAATTACACTTGTAAGTCATGTAACTAGTTATTGCCAGGGTGTCAAGAACACATTATCTCATGTGTAGGCTGATTTGAAGCAGCAGTAATGATTTAAGATAATAGCTTTCCATAATCACCTTGTTCTCTGTGTGTAATTTTCTCTACCTGAGTTGAGAATGTGTTCGCTGTTTTCTGAGTCCTGACCATGCTGGCAGCTTAAATTTATCCCCACAAGACGTTGATGAATGGTTTTTAACATCAGAAGAGCCATAATATCCCTTGGATACTCCTACACTGATTTATGACGTTCGCTGTATTCTAGGACTGTTTTGTGATAAAGTGCCGTAATTTACCTTTTGTTTTACCAACTTTCACTCAGCCTGTCTCATCTACTTCTACTTCAGCCGGTGATTTCCTGCTCAGAGCCGGAGTGACTTTCAACAAGCCCCAGAGAGTGAGTGTGAGCACCAATTTGTTGCTGGTAGTTGTTTGTGTGACATTGGAGAGTTTATGGATAGGCTTCCTCAGCTATTGGGAACAGGGGTTGTCATCTCTCCTTCCTTTCAGCAGCTACAATACTTCCATGACTTAGGATTTAACTTGGGTTTTTTTTTCTGCCTGCCAGACACGATTAAAACGAGGATCTCAGCTTCTATACTTAATTTCTTCCCCACTGATTTCAATATTTTGCAAACAGCGCAGATTACATGGAATCTGATCTTTCAGTTCTGATTTGGCCCACTTCTCTTTGTGGTTCTAAATCAAATACAGATCTCATTTTTTCCACTTAGGTTGCAAAACAAATAACCCATCTTATTGTCTTTTCCATGCACAGCAGTGCCAAGTCAGACCCTCTTAAAATGATCATCTCCAGGAAACCTGAGTGGCACTGCGGTGTTATTTCCTGGTCAATAATGGTCCCAGTATGACAGCAAACTCACAGGTGCTGATGTTGTTTCCATGCAGAGTAATGAGCCATTCAAACAAAGAAATAAGAACTCATGATATATTTCAGTTAAGAAACTGAATGGGTCTTTATGTCAAATGACATTTGATGACTGATAATTTGGTGATTTAATGGTTGTGAAAAGAACGCCCATGTGACATAGAAAAACTCATATAACTGGATTCCCATTTCAAATAAATAAATAAACATCATGTTTATCATAATTGTGCAAATCCTGTCTCTTAACAATCATTCTCATGGTAAATGGCCTGTATTTGTATAGCACTTTTCTAGTTCCTAAGGACCTCAAAGCGCTTTACACAACCTGTCATCCACCCATTCACGCACACATTCACACACTGGTGATGGCAAGCTACATTGTAGCCACAGCCACCCTGGGGCGCACTGACAGAGGCGAGGCTGCCGGACACTGGCGCCACCGGGCCCTCTGACCACCACCAGTAGGCAACGGGTGAAGTGTCTTGCCCAAGGACACAACGACCGAGACTGTCCGAGCCAGAGCTCGAAACGGCAACCTTCCGATTACAAGGAGAACTCCCAACTCTTGAGCCACAGCAAACACAGCAAATGCACGTGTCTTTGTTTATTTAACATAATCACATTTGACTCACTACTTATTTGGTTATGAAATTCTTGCGGTCAGACAGCCACACACAATTTATGTATTGACATTAAATTATGTTCCTGTCTCATCATCTGTTCCGTGGTGACTTTGCTTGTATCGCACTCTAGATTGTCACAGCGCATAAACAACTGCAGCTGACCCTCTTCCCTTTCTGACGTCAGTAATGTGACCTTGTGGTGTGCAGGCCACTTAACCCAGTAATATGAGTTAAGAGGTCTCAACTTTCATTTTGGAACTTTTGAACCATACAGTTGTAATGGAGACCAGGGGTTCCATTACCTGGTCGGTATGGTTAATAATAAATTGTTGGATTGGGAATTTAAAATAGGGTAATAAAGGAAACACATTAGATCTTTTGGAGTCTTTTATTAGGTTATTTGATATACAATTAAATTGACAGCTTGTAACAGAAAAGAGACAGTGGGACTGGCCATCCTACCTGTGTCGGAGAAGAGCCAAAGTTAGAGCTGTTTGCAGTTAATCATTTATCAATAACCTAAACGTATGTGAAATGAGAACTTGTAAAGGTACTCACCTGTCCTAGTTGCTTCTTGCAGGATGTGGAGCAAAAGAGTGAAAGCGGCTCAATCACCTGTTTAAGAGCACCCTGGAGACAGACCACCGTGCCCTTCAGTGGCTGCACAAGATGAAGGAGAACAACATGCGTGTTGCGAGATGGTATTTGTCATTGCAACCCTATGATTTCACAGTGCGGTATCGTCCAGGCAAATCTAACTGTGTTGCAGACTGTCTTTCACGTATGTATGAAGATTGAAGTACAGTGGTCTAAGGAGAAGGGGGGAGGAAATGTAATGGAGACCAGGGGTTCCATTACCTGGTCGGTATGGTTAATAATAAATTGTTGGATTGGGAATTTAAAATAGGGTAATAAAGGAAACACATTAGATCTTTTGGAGTCTTTTATTAGGTTATTTGATATACAATTAAATTGACAGCTTGTAACAGAAAAGAGACAGTGGGACTGGCCATCCTACCTGTGTCGGAGAAGAGCCAAAGTTAGAGCTGTTTGCAGTTAATCATTTATCAATAACCTAAACGTATGTGAAATGAGAACTTGTAAAGGTACTCACCTGTCCTAGTTGCTTCTTGCAGGATGTGGAGCAAAAGAGTGAAAGCGGCTCAATCACCTGTTTAAGAGCTCTTGGAGCAGACCAGTGTGCCAGGTTAGGGAGTATGGATAAAGAGGGTTTTAATTTAGATAGAAATGGGTGAAGCTTATGTTATTGGTTTGTTTATAGTATGTGTTGGAAATATGTATATGTTTGTGATGTGCTTTAATGTTATTGTATGTTTGTTTGTGTGGAGGGTTATGTGTCCATTTTGATTAGTTAACCCCCATACTTGGGCTATTCCAGATGCTCACCTGAAAAGGTAGAGTATAAAAGGAAGCCATTTTGTTTAGTTGTAGTTAGTGTTTGTGCTGTTATCATGCTCCTTCTTTAATAAAGTACCAATCCATGGATGTCTTTTACTCCAGTCTCGCGTCATATTATTGGACAGAACCTATGACCGCCGGCCAAAACTGACAACAGTCAATATGCAACATCTTAATCTTTTCTATGATGGCTCTCTTACGCCTCATTGTCTCAGTGAAATCTCATTGGTCATCCACTTCAGATCAACCTCGAGTTGATCTGAAGTGGAGATGTCAGAAAGTCTTTGTCATTGTTTTTTTGCACATGACGTTCAGTTCAGCCCCGTAACCACTTCCCACTGGAATCTAATTATGGTTACAGTTAAAAAGATGTCAGTAATAAATCCAAAGTGAGAAAGAGTATTCACAGTGTGAACTTATTCATAGTGGGTCATGAGGCCATAGTTCTCGGTTAAAAAGCAGCTATTAATATTCTTAAAGTTGTGCTTGAGATCAATCCATCTTCTTAACCACTTAACCACCAATTCAGAGTGTCCTGGGGGGCTGCAGAAGTGTTGTGCACCCTGGATGGGTTGCCAGTCCATCACAAGTGCTTTGCTTGACATATTGCAGCATTATCACAGTGATAATGCTAACACTAACCAGGTGTGTTCCTATGTTCACCACCTTAGCTCATCATATGAGTGCACAAACATTACTTACTATAAGACAGTACACCTAAGGGAGATAGCTGTTTATAGAGTTAATATTATTCATAAATCTGTACACTGGATGAATTATAATTCATCTTTTTGTAAATATGAAAATAATGCACACAAATTAGTTGCATCCTAATAGTTTAAGAGAAGAATGTGAAACTCATTATGGTGCCAAAGCAGGCTGCAGGATCTGTGATTCATGATAACAAGTGGAGCATCTCAGTGAAACATCGGTTTTCTGGTAGCTGGTTTTTCTTGTTAACTGTAAATCCACCTCGAGACTGAGACCGGCTAAAAATAGACACATTATTGAGTCGCCCAACAAAATGTGAGCTCTCTCTGTGTGAGAATTTCCATCTGTTACCTGTCAAAACATATGGGCTCATTACAGGAGAGAAACCTGTGTTTGTGTCCACAGAGCAAAGATTAATATGTCATGATATATAGATTAATTACAGTAGAAAGTTGAGTGAAAACACCTGTGTATTCTTGTTTTGCTAGCATTGCACTGATGGATGTGGGTGACGTGTACCTCTGACACACACACAAACACATGCACACGCGTGCGCACACACACACACAGATAAGTGGCAAAATGAAGATTCTCATCAGTTTTCCTCATGTAATCAAAAAAAACTCATAAAAAATACTTTTTTCATAAAATTTGGAGAAACACTAGCCTGTCTTTTCAGATGGATCAGACTGTGTTTTATGTATTCAGAAAAGATTTGATCTTTGTGCTTGCCCTTTTAGGAATCACTAATCATTTAAACAGAAAAAGGTTTTTTTAGATCCTTGAGCAAAGAATATTTCAAAGGAGCAACATTTTAGAGAAGATTATGGTGCCAGCAGATTGTTATTAGCATTTTATTTAATCATATCTATTGCTTTTACTTACTACCTTTTTTTTTTTTTTCTTTTTACAAAAACAAACACACTGCTAGAAGTCCCATTCTAATCACTTGTGTCGGGTTAGCTCATTGTGAAACCTGGCCCCACCCTATCATGTGATTTCCTGAGGTCAGATGGCTCAGGATGCGAGTGGGCGTTAAGGCGTCTAGGAAAGGAACTCAAAACTGGATTATAGATGACAGACAGTTGGTGTTGTAAACCACCGCCTCTGTTCAAAGATAGTTGCTCACAGTGGACGTAAATGGCTTCTTTCACTCCTCTTAAACCACCATTGACCGTTAGAACTGAAGAGGCTTCTTGGATGAGAGGTGAAACGTCTTCAAGCAACTCAAAGAAGTCCAGACGCTTTTCTTTCCAAGCTCCTTAGACTACCACCAATATACAGGACATGGTCCAAATCCAAATGCCGCTCTATGTAAATAGACTAAATTTTGACGGTCCATTTCTATTTTATTACATGCAACTTTTTAAGTGTATACTTAGTGCATGTTTTAAATTGCAGTTTCTAATTAGCTTTTTCCTTTGTCTTTACAGTCACAAAAGTAAAAGAAGGGTTCAAGTTGCTTTGCATGTGAAATGTGATTAAGAACAGAGGAGAAAAAAAAGCTATTTTTTTATTTTTGAAGGAAAAGTGTCATGGTCCGGAGTCTGCGACTCCGTGTTTATGTTTAGTTTATTAGTATTCTGTGGTTTTGGTTACCTTGGGTGTTTGTACTCTTCTGTTTCATGGTTCATGTTCCTATGTTCTGTGTCCCGCAGTCTGTGTTAAGTTGGTGTGTTATGTCATTGCGTGTATGTGTTTCCAGTTTTATTGTGAAGGTCTGCGTCTTATGTGAGTGTTTTCAGTTTGCCTCCCTAGTCTCGTCACGTTAATCACTCCCAGCTGTGTTCCCCACCTGTGTGTAATCTCCCTGTGTTCTCTGAGTGTATTTAAGTCGTGTCTTCTGTCATAGTAGTTGCTGGTTCGTCTGTGTTGTTTCCCCTCGGTCTCCCTGCATCTCTCCATGTGTATTTCCCCGGACCTCCCTGCATCTTCGTTTCTGGTTTGTTTTGTTAGTTTTACCCAGTTTAGGTTCCAGTTTCATGTTCCCAGTGCCTTTGTTGTTTGTTTTTTCCCTTCGTTAATAAATACTCACCTGCACCAGAGCTGCCGCGTCCTGGTCCTAAATATTCCACACCGTGACAAAAAGATTATTTAGTTAAAACAAGAAAATTTTATTCATTCATTCATTCATTCATTCATTCATTCACTTCCGCTTATCCTTTTCAGGGTTGCGGGGGGCACTGGAGCCTATCCCAGCTGTCATAGGGTGAGAGGCGGGGTACACCCTGGACAGGTCGCCAGTCTGTCGCAGGGCCAACACACGAGGGCAGACAACCATTCACACTCACATTCACACCTAGTGGCAATTTGGATTATCCAATTAACCTATCCCCACAAGTTGCATGTCTTTGGACGGTGGGAGGAAGCCGGAGTACCCGGAGGGAACCCATTCGGGTTATTCAAATTTTATTATTATTTATAATTTATTATTATTTTATTATTAGAGTAACCATTCAGGTCCAAATTAATAATTTGTTGAATTGTACTCCAGTTGTTGAATGTATACAGACACTGATACAGTTGTTAGGCTACTTTGAAATGTAGTGCACGGAATTCGTATGCAAGTGGAACTTTGTATTGGTTACATTTGTTTGAGGATATTTTGTCAAACTGGACATCCTTAAATTTTAATTGAATGCCTCTGATGTTGAACATCATCACTGGTTATGATTGCTGGGTTTCCAACTACAACCTGGAGACCAAAAAAAAGATGTTGTTACACTGGAAGAAACGAAGTGTGCATCACAGACGTACATGTGCAGGTGGTCAGAATGGGACTGAAAGCAGTAAACGGGTGGCCTGGGGATTGTGACAATTTGTTTTTAGAGTTTCTTCTGGGCAAAAGTTGCAGAACCTTTTAATCGGACCTTTGATTGGTCGCAGACTTGTTATTACTGAAACTACTAAAACATTGCATTACAGTGAATGCCCAAGTGCTGAATCAAAAGGAAAACTCCAGTATGTGTACCTCCATAAAATAAACCTAGAAACTGTTATTTACTCAAACCAGCCCCTTACATGCACCACCTTCCTGCTGCAAGAAACAAAAGCACAATATCCACAGTCAAGCAAGTTTCAAGTGTGTAACAACAGGCTTATCCTCTGAACTACCGATTTATTAGAACAACAACAAAATACTTTATGCTTTGTTTATACATGCCCTAAAATTTCATTCTTGCACTCTCCTTGACTTTGCATGAAAGACAGTTCAAAACAATCCCTCCTCATACTGTGTCATTGGCAGCCCCTCTGTTTATCTGACTGTCTTAAGCCATTTTGAAGGCCAGCTTCTTTTTAAGCCAGCTTTCTTCTAAACCTGAGATGACCATATTAAAGATATTCCCTCTGTTTACCATTTTACAGAGCCTAGAGAGAGAAGGGGGAAAAAGAACCGCCTGAGTGTTTTGAGCAGTCTAAACTCTCAGCTATTACTTTGGATTCTCGAAAGATATCTGCCAGAAAAACAAGTTTTTGTTTTCTTATACAGTGGGGAGGTGGGAATAATTGCTTGATCAAAACTTCAGCTCCCTCCACGGATCTTCTGTTGGACTGAGGTCTGGAGACTGTCAAGGCCACTCCATGACCTTAATGTGCTTTTTCTTTAACCACTCCTTTGTTTTCTTGGCGATATGTTTTGGATCATTGTCATGCTGGAATACCCATCCAGCTTATCTTCAGTGTTCTTTCAGATGGCTCTGTCTAGTGTCTCCTCAGTGTGTCGTTCTGGACCTTTGCAGAAAAGCAGCCCAAAAGTATAATTTTTCCACCACCATACTGGGGATGGTTCTTTGGGTCGTACTCAACGTTTCTTTCTCCAAACACAATGGGTCAAGTTAATGCCAGAGAACTCGATTTTCAATTTCTCCCAAGCCTTCTCTGAATCATTTAGATGTTCACTGGCAAACTTAAGGCGGGCCTGTAAATGTGCCTTCTTGAGCAGGGGGGCCTTGCAGATGCCAACTGTCTTTTGATCCTGAACAAGCTCCTCCAGTCGAGTTTTGGGCTGATCCACAACCTCTCTGATAATCACTCTCACCCCATGACGGGAGATCTTGCTAAGATCTTCAGACTGATTGATGATCATTTTATATTTCTTCCCTTTACAAATAATTGCACCAACAGTTGTCACCTTCTCACCAAGCTTCTTGCTGATTGTAGACCTGTACGATGCTGGAGTGGGTTACGAGACAATCTTGTCCCTACATCCTTTGCTCTTTGCCTGTCTGTAAGAGCCAGAATTCTGAATCAACTGTAGAGAATTAAATACCTATTTCACTAAATGACTTGTAAGTCGACTTTTATATATTGTATTTTTCCTGGATTTTTGGTTGATTTTCTCTCACCATTCAAATCAAACTATAACAAGAACAGAGACAGTCTCTAATAAAAAATAGAGACTGTTCATGTCTTTGTGATCAAACTTACAAATTGAGCAGTAACTTTTGTCTCTTCCTAGTCTTCAGTCAAATTAAAATTACACATCTTACTTCTGACATTTATAACACAATGTTTATCAGTGTTTGACACACATTGCATAAAAAGATGACGCTTTTCATCATTGCCTAGAATATGCAGCATCGATGTTTTTAACCAACTATGTGTTCTTAAATGAACAATGCTTTTCAAGGTCTGTTACTCCCTCTAGTTAATATGCCTATCAATAAAAACTGCTTTCGTCGACAGTACATTTGTCATCATTACAGTCTTTGTACAACTTTATTAGTAATTGCTAAGAAATATTTTTCTTTATTTTCAGATTAAACCAGTGTCATTCGGGATTCTTCACATGGATGCTGTTATCATGATGACTTCCCTCAAAAAAAGGAGAGATAAGGCTTCAGTATTTCTTCTGTTTGTTAATAAAGCTGAAACAACCTCCTCCTCTCTCTCTTCACCCTCAGAGGACGTTAGAGGGGGAGATGGAGTCAATGGCATCTGTAGGTTGCCTCACTATGATGCTGGTAATTAGCTAATCCTGATGGTTGCCATTAATCTGCTACTGGCGTCATTTACAGTCAGCATGGTGCATTGCTCCATTGCTGAGAAGCGAACGTGGGTTGAACTACACGCCCTACACTCTAAATGCAAATTTCCCAAAGGAAAGATATGCACAGAGCCACTGATCACATTTATTTGGTGCTTGGTTTTTCTGTTAGGCTGTCAGGCTCATAGTGCTTTCTTCTTTTTTTTCTTTTTTCTTGTCTTTATGCTGTAGACCGTGGTCAGAAAGTATTAGGACAGTTACACATTTCTCACTGTTTTGGCTCCACACTCCTGTAGTGTGGCTCCACAATGAAGGTAGGATGCTATCACTCAAAAGTGATTTGGGGCATTTACCTTCACAATGGATAAACAGTATATTTAACAAACTGAAGTCAAACTTTTCTGAGCATGCATACGTTGGTGATTTTCCTGCACTACATAAAACAACTCAAAACCTGCTTAGAATTCACATGCAGCTTAAAATTTGCACCGAGCCGTTATATCTTCCTCTCACCACCACGATCCTTGTTGCTGATCCTACCGCAGGCAAAGGTGTAGGCATGAGTACATCAAAGCCTGAATGGTCCAGGATAATAGCTTTCTATGCCAATTTCAGATGCTGCACATTTTAAGCACAAGAAAGTATATCTGCTCCACTCTATAGTAGATTACTGTCAAGATTAAAGTAGGAGAAGAAAAAAGAAAACGGGAGTATTGAATGCTCTATTAGTTTCTCTTTAAAACCAACCTTACTTAACATCCTGATATACTATAGTACCCCCTACGGTTTATGGCCTTGATTGACTCTTGTACACACCACTAATTTTAGAGGAAGCAAATAAAAAGTGCTTTGAAGAAATGCAGAATACATTTGGGAGCCATCACAAAAACACACAAACAACTGCAAGAATAAAGTATATTACAGGTATTTGTACAATAAAACATTCTTACTGTCCTATGCATCTGTGTGCACCCTGTCATCCCCTCAAGAGATGTTGCTAAAGAAAACTTTGAATCTTTGAATTTAGTGGACCAATGTTCTTTTAGAAGCCATTTACTTTAGCTTTTTAATAATCAAGAAGTCACCTATAGAAAGAAAGTGAGAATGAGTAAGTAGGGTGGTAGTCAACTTTGCTAATATTACAAGGGCGGAGCACTGCCAAACAAAAGGAAGTGGTGTCATTGGAGAATTAAAACAAAAAAACAACACTGCGAGTCAAAAGTTTGGACACACCTTCTCATTTAATGTTTTTTCTTTATCTTCACGACTATTTACATTGTAGATTCTCAATGAAGGCATCAAAACTATGAATGAACATATATGGAATTATGTAGTGAACAAAAAAGTGTAAAAGAAGTCAAAACATGTTTTATATTTTAGATTCTTCAAAATAGCCGCCGTTTGCTTTGATTACTACTTTGCACACTTTTGGCATTCTCTCAATGAGCTTCATGAGGTAGTCACCTGAAATGGTTTTCCAACAGTCTTGAAGGAGGATGCTTAGCACTTGTTGGCCCTTTTGCCTTCACCCCAAGGTCCAGCTCATCCCAAACATCTCAATAGGGTTTAAGTCAGGTGAATGTGGAGGCCAGGCCATCTGCCACAGCACTCCATCACTCTCCTTCTTGGTCAAACAGCCCTTACACAGCCTGGAGGTGTATTTGGGGTTGTTGTCCTGTTGAGAAATAAATGGTGAGCCAACTAAACACAAACTGGATGGGATGGCATGTTGCCATGCTGGTTCAGTGTGTTTTCAATGTTGAATAAATCCCCAACAGTGTCACCAGCAAAGCACCAGTACTATCACACCTCCTCGTCCATGCTTCACAGTGTGAGCCATGCATGTAGAGACCAACCGTTGACCTTTTCTGTGTCGCACAAAGACAAGGCGGGTAGAACCAAAGATCTCAAATTTGGACTCATCAGACCAAAGCACAGATTTCCACTCATCTGATGTCCATTCTTTGTGTTTCTTGGCCCAAACAAATCTCTTATGCTTGCTGCTTTTCTAGCTTCACGGTTCTCGTCTTGGGTCCTTATTGATTAACAATTAGCTAGATAATTGCTCAGCAGTCTTACCATCAGTGGCTCTCAGACCAAATTAATCTTCAAAAGTATAATGTATAAGAAGCTATATGTGAAGTTACAAATACACTGTAAGTTAAAATGACTGTGGGATAAACTGACACAGGGCAATGCTTCCTAAACCCCCACTTCAGGAGCTTACTCAGTACTCACTGCTCAGATCATATCCATCTAGTAACTTTATATTCATCTCACTGTCATTCATTCACAGATGCAATGATATTGCGTTGACAAAATGTATCAACAAAAGGACACACAAACACTTGCCAAAGCATTTGAAACTCTGTTTGTGGTGCGTGTCATCAGGAGCACATTTTGCTATGATGACACTCTCACATGGAAACGTACACATAGCCAAGCTGTCTCCTGTGGTAATAATATAGTAATGACTACTGAGTATTCATGGATCAGAACTGTTGTGCTGTGATCCCATTACAAGATGCTCTCTAGTTATTGTTTTATTTTTCATGCTGTTTGAGTTGAAGCACAGACAAACTCGGTTGCCAAACAAGATGTCCACTGTGTATTTCTCTCTCCTTCATCAAATTACTGCGTGATGATAGGCCTGCAGGAAGCAATTGTACTGAAATATTTGCAGAAATTACAGGCAGACTTTTGGCTTGGCACTGACAATTTGGTAGCAGCTGGTGTAGACACAGTGACTGTTTGGTACGGACCTTGTCAGCACTGATGACAGTTAGGGCTGACAAGTTCCCAGAATCAGCCTAAAAGTTTTAGAGCATCTGTGACTTGCTGTGTGTGTGGAGAATTTGTCATGGGCGATTGCTTTAGTGACGGCATTAACAGACATGACTGCACCTCCCCCCTAATGGCGCTAGAAGCTTCCTCTGATGCAGATATTCTCTGAGCACATGGAAATCCATTTTCTCGCACACAGACCCCATACTGACACATCTCGAGGGAAACTAGAGAGACTTCTTCTTCCCAGGAGAGGTTCGGTTCAGGAGGCAGAGGAGAACAGACAAGCATGACCTTCTTCCTCGGCACCACGTTGCTGTAGCCTGGGGATTCTGTCACCATAAACTGGTACAAAGACATCAATAGCTCCAATCCAGCTTTGTATTTTTGTCACTACAGTAAAAAATATGCGCATCAGTGGGAGGTTACAGAGACTTCTCAAAACAGTTATAATTCCTCGGATTCTTTAGAAGTTTTTTTTAAAGTGTACCTCCCAGGTGGACGAGCTACATGGGAAAAAATATGGCGCACTTTATAAGCTAATATTGTGAAGCGTTTGGGGTTTGACTCAAACACTCGGAAAACAAACACATTTCAAGCTGAATAATAGTCTTGACAGCTGTGTTTGGCAAAAGACGTCTCTCCTTAATCACAGGCATTAGATGTCTGCTGGCAGCTGACTTCCACAATAAATAAACCTGAAATATGAAGCTACACGAACACTGAAAGAATAGTTTCACATTTTGAGTCAGCAGTCATTATCCCATATAAAACAGCTTAATCCATTCTGAGTTATGAAATGATAACTAGGGGGAAAAAACACACCTTCTTTTAATTCAGCGTTCACAGCAGGCATCGCAATGGTGCGCATTTAACAGCAGACTGATTTAAAAGTGAATTAAACTTAAAAGAGACATAATCTGCCCGCGGCAGCAGATTTGAGATGTTCCATTCGTATTTTGAGGCTCATTTGGGGGAAAAATGACTTTTCCTATAAGAAAACCTCTACACAGGATTCCCAAAATGTCAGTGCACAATAACGGGGAGGGAATGAAAGTAAATAAAGAAACTAAGAACTGTATCTGTTCTTGCCAAGGCTTGGAGAAGGAGTGCGATGCCATTTTATGCTGAATAATTGATGCAACTACCTGCATTTGTTTAGCTTGGCAAAACTCAGTGAAGCTAAGATGCCGGGAACGTCTGGCTTTGTGCAATGGTAATATAATGGCACTTCCAAAGCTCATTAGTACACATACTGTATATATCCTTGATGTATTTTCTTTCATCACAATCACAGAACATGAATATTCACAAGCAAATATCTATTCTGCCCTCGCTGAACTGCATAAATGAATTGTAGCTTGGGAGAAAGATAACAGGCTCCTGGGAGACAGCAGAGCAACCCAGGCTCCTCACATCCATCTATATACTAATAACATTACTGGTCAGTTATGTGCATAGTCATTTTAGCTGAAAGTTATTTCAATATAATTTTTTAAAGGCCTCCTGTGCTGTATAGATAACTTGAAAAGACTTGGTAATGAATAAATCTGCTGTACACTTCTCAGACCCTTTTGAGTGGCTAATGTTAGTTTGTGAGTAGAATAATCGGAACATTTAAATGAATTATAATTGTCTTCATTCCTCCTGTGGGTGCTTTCAAAATCCATAACAACATAAACCCTGGCATTATGTAAACTGTTCAATCTGATTGTGTGGGTGAGGATAAGAGTACCCAGCAGAGCTGCATTAATAATTGGCTCCTGAGGACATGAAAGCTGGATGTCCCTCTGGGGCACCACTCAGGCACCTGCTGTGGGTCCTCTGCAGCAACTACGATGGGTCAGGATGTTAAAATTGTTCATAGAGAGTCTGAAACTAGTACATAATCGGTCGGAACATTTCTTAAGTTTAGAGTACTTAGAGTACAACTGTAGTATTAACGTTGTTTCGTGGAGCTCTTGTAATATATTCAGAATCAGAATCAGAAAGGATTTTATTGCCAAATGTTGAGCAGGTTTACAACATTAGGTGCTTCAGTGCAAACATACTGTCATAAATTACGCTAAAATAGACATGAAAATAAGAATAAGAATTAAAAGTGCTAAGTAGATGGATATATACATGAGTGCAGGTGGTGATCAGTGCCAAACATGGAATGATGCAGTGAACACAGCGTAGGGTCATGTGTTAGTGGTGGGAACAGTCATACGGTTATTGTTCATGTGTCCAACAGCAGAGGGGAAGAAACTGTTCTTATGGCGAGAGGTTCTGGTGCGAATGGACCGGAGCCTCCTGCCTGAGGGGAGCAGGTCAAACAGACTGTGTCCAGGGTGAGAAGGGTCAGCTGAGATCCGAGCTGCACGCCCAAGGCTGGACTGGGACAAAAAATCGGCCCAGGCATTTTGACTTGAGACCGGCCCACCAGGATAAAGATTGAAAATGTGACGTCATTCAGGGGTAAAACCGCAAAGGATTCTGGGAACTTGTGGCAAGAGGTACTAGTGCACGCAGGCTTTCAATTGAACTCAGTCACACAGCGATAAAAAGAAACCCAAAAAATGGCAAGAAGCTGTTGTGTTATTAACTGCAATAGCTGGTCGCATGACAGCCACGGGAAGCCGACGGGTAAAGAGATTTTTTTTTTTTTTATCGGATTACGTCGTTGAAGAGAAATTTTTTAAGCCATGTTTCCGAAGTAAGAGCCGACGGATATACCAAATATAACGTCTCAGAACACTCCAGCTCACATGTTAGTCTGCTCCAAGCATTCCCACAAAGGTCAGAGTTTTGTAGTCGTTAATACGTCATTTTTCTTAACATAATTGGTGACATAGGTTACAAGCAAGTCTGGCGCTGAACAGAAATGGTCGCGCTATGCTCCTTTATTTATTGTGCATAAATAGTTAATTGTCCTGACACAATATTGCGTTTCGCTTCTGTTATTATGGTACATTGACAAAAACATATACTTTTATTCACAGGATAAAACAGTTGTTTTGTATCACTAATTGCCCAGTACGATTACAGCATACAATATTATTGTCACTGCTACATTTCTGTGATGCTACCAGAAATTATTTCCACTACTAATTAATTACCGTTGAGCTCAAAGGTTATATTAATAAACGGTTAACGAGTGTGTATTTATGACGACGATTTGTGAAACTGGTAAACTTACCTTTGTTCGTACGATGGTCTTTCGTTCTACACGGTGCATTTCAAGGTCCTGTACCCATCCGTCGCTAAACTCTACCTGGGCTTGTTGCAGTGACCTGAAGTTACTAAACTTCATGAGTGTATGCACTCACTCCAAGAACCGTATAATTATAAATATGAGCGTGGTGAAAGTTGGGCAGCACGCTAACGTCTTTTGTCCACTCTGTGTGCTCGTAAGGGTCTGACTCTTTCACTCCTTTGATTTTTCTTTTTGTCGAGTCTGTCTTTGTACGGACCGGCATTGTTCTCCTTTTGTTTTGTACATTCCTTTTTTGTGCGGCAAAGAAAAAACAAGAAGGTGTTGGAACCGGAGAATGAACGTTTTGCGGTGCTGCAAATGCTTGCATTTGATGCGGTACTTGATTGTTTTGCCACTAGTTCCCGGCATGCAATGCGCGAAAATCACGTGATTGCTAAACAAGGGGGAGGGTGCATCCGGCCTCCTCGGCTGTAATTGGTCCAGCCCAGAGTCGATCATGACCAATTGGCCAATCCAACACCTTGCATTGCATATACCCTCCCTAAAAAAAAAATAAAAAAATTTTTTTTAAAAATCCATCGGCCCATAAAGGGAAAAAATCGCCAGCGGCCCACCGGGCAAATGCCCGGTATGCCCGATGGCCAGTCCAGCTATGTGCACGCCCCAGTGTCCTGGAGGTGTACAGGTCCTGCATAGATGGGAGTCTGCAGCCAATCACCTTCTCAGCAGAGCGCACAACACGCTGCAGTCTCTGTTTGTCCCTGATAGTGGCTCCAGCGTACCACACGGTGATGGAGGAGGTGAGGATGGACTCGATGATTGCGGTGTAGAACTGCATCATCGTCCGTGTTGGCAGGTGGAATTTCTTCAGCTGCCTCAGGAAGTACATCCTCTGCTGGGCTTTCTTAATGACGGAGGTGATGGTGGGCTCCCACTTCAGGTCCTGGGTGATGGTGGTACCCAGGAAGCGGAATGAGTCCACAGAGGTGATGGGGGTGTCAGTCAGGATGATGGGGGGGAGTGGGGCTGTGTGCTTCCTGAAGTCCACAATAATCTCCACTGTCTTCTGGGCATTCAGCACCAGGTTGTTGTGGCTGCACCAGGACACCAGACGTTCAACCTCCCTCCTGTAGACAGACTCATCCCCGTCCGAGATGAGTCCAATAACGGTGGTGTCATCTGCAAACTTGATTAGCTTGACAGACTGGTGGGTGGAGGTGCAGCAGTTGGTATACAGGGAGAAGAGCAGAGGAGAAAGAACACAGCCCTGAGGGGAGCCGGTGCTGATGGTCCGGGAGTCCGAGACATTCTTTCCCAGCCTCACATGCTGCTTCCTGTCCGTCAGGAAGTCAGTGATCCACCGGCAGATGGGATCAGGCACATTCATCTGGGAAAGCTTGCCTCGGAGATGGTCTTGAAGGATGGTGTTGAAGGCAGAGCTGAAGTCCACAAACAGGATCCTGGCGTAGGTTCCTGGGGAGTCCAGATGCTGCAGGATGAAGTGTAGGGCCATGTTGATGGCGTCGTCTACAGACCTGTTGGCTCTATATGCAAACTGCAGGGGGTCCAGGAGGGGGGCCGTGAGGGTCTTGAGATAGGAGAGAACCAGGCGCTCAAATGACTTCATGACCACAGATGTCAGAGCCACAGGTCTGTAGTCATTTAGTCCAGTGATCCTAGGTTTCTTTGGACAGGGATTATGGTAGAGGACTTGAAGCAGGCAGGCACATGACATGCCTGCAGTGAGGAGTTGAAAATGCCAGAAAACACTGGGGCCAGCTCGTTTGCACAGTGTCTGCTTTTCATTTGCTTTTTAATTATATGTATTTCTATAAATCCATCCCAATTGTGTCCTTTTGCTGTGCGTTTAACACTACTATTACTGGTATTTTGGGATTAACCTTTCTGTAACAGAAACAGAGAATAGATTTAAAACAAAGATAAACCTTGATATGTACACTCGCGCCTTGCTAGTGACAGGTTTAACCTGCTTTTGCCTTCAGAACTGCCTTAATTCTTTGTGGCATCGAATCGACAAGCTATCTTCAGAGATATAAGTCCATACTGACATACTGGAGCTTTGTCGTATGCACATCTGTGATATAAATCTCTTGTTCCACCACACGACTGTGACTGTGGAGGCCATTTGAATAGAGTGATATCACTGTCATGGTCAGTTGAGATGATCTGAGCTTTGTGACATTGTCTTCTATTCTGCTGGAAGCAGCCGTGAAAAGATGGGTACACTCTGGTCATGAAGTGATGGAGATGGGCAACCAAATCTATGTTCACTTGTTCTGATGAAAACCAGACAAGAACTAAATAAAAACTAATGCCCGAGGACAAAAACTATGATTAAATATACTTATGCTTTCGCTGACGAATAAAAACAACATTAAAATGTTCTTGAGAGATGAGATCCAATCAGAACTAATTAAGTCGTATAGAGAGGTGGGACAAGTTTGGAAGTGATCCAATCAGAGATAATCGTCTTGTGCGGCGAGGTTAAACATGCACAATTGATATTCCGCCGACAAACAGGGTGGGGAAGCTGCCTGTTTCCCATGAAAATGTTTGGGAGGAAGAGAAGAGCAAACAAATGGACACATTTCACATTTGATGTCTAAACTGTGTGGATCAACTGTCACTGGTAAAAATACGGCAAAATTTTACAATTTATATTTTAGTCAACTTTAATCAACTTTAAAGTTAGTCTGAAATGATCTTATGATACTTAGTTGACTAAAACTAAAATAGTTGAAATGCATGATAAATGTATGAGTAGAAATAAATGACGTTTTTGTCAAAAGACTGACTAAAACTAAATTTGCTGCTCTGTGTCAGTTGATCCTAAGAGGTCAAGAAAATACCCACGATACCATTACATCACCAGCAGCCTGAACCACTGGTAGAAGGCAGGATGGATCCATGCTTTCATGAGGTTTTACATTTTAGTGAGCCCATACCAGTCATAGATTCAGTTTCCTATTCTTAGCTACCAGGACTGTGTTCTTCTTCTGTTGTGCCCCATCTGCTTCATTGCGCTGTGCATTCAGAGATGCTCTTCTGCGTACGTTGGTTGTAACAAGAGGTTCTTTGAGTTATTGTAGTGTTCCTATCAGCTCAAAGCACTCTGGCTGTTCTCCTCTGACCTCTGGCATCAACAAGGCATATTTCACCTGAGAACTGCTGGTCATGAATACTTTCTCTTTTCCAGGCCTTTTTCTGTAAATCCTAGAGATGGTTGTGTGAGAAAATCCCTGCAGATCAGCAGTTTCTGAAATATTCCAACCAATCCAACTTGGCACCAACAACCAAGCCATTTAAAGTCACTTAAATCACCTTTCACATCTTCAGTTCAGTTCAGTTCAGTTCAGTTCGGATCATGAGTACATCCTTATATAAGCCAACAAGCAGTCCAACAGATCTACTTAATAAATTGAGTTAATATAAATATTGCTATACTACCAAATGCTACTTTAATGAAGCTGCCATATCATATATTTATTTACTATGTTGCTCAAATTCTAATTTCCCTAATATTTCTGTTAAACTGGGATATAGTTTAATAATTTTACACCAAAAACTCCACTAGTCTTTTCTCACACATGAAATTGTGCCCACACAAACATCCAACAAATAGACACGTGAACTCATTATTTATTTCAAGGAACCCTACAATCTTATTTGGCAGGTTGTGGTCACAACACACACGATTAAGTTTAAAGAATCTGATTTGGCATTCAGTTTGTTTCAAGGAGTTTATTTACAGCCATTGCACTTTACGATCAGATTTACCAAAACTCTATGTGGATATGACAACAGAAGTATGAACACACGCTCTTTCATACCGATACATAAATATTATTGTGCAGCTGGGCTCAGTACGAGTTCTGTTTCCACTCCTACAGTTCAATATAAATAGATGCAAACACAGAATTGCATTAGTATAATTGACTGAGTCACATCAGCAAGCGTCCTCAAAAATGCCAGAGCAGATGTCATTATGAGTACATGACACACGGCTGAGGTTATTTATATCACACATCTTTATGCACCATTATTGGCGGCGTTGTCTTAGTTATTATTAATAAACATCTGAACGGCAATCAGTGGATTAAATAGAATTAAACTAGGGCTGCATGATTACGGCCAAGGCGATCACCATCATTATTTGTCACAAGTATTCAATTATTGTGGTGAAGAAAAAAATTTCTTGCACTCATATTGTTTGACATTACTGCTAATGTACAAATCGCTGCAGGAAAATAAAACTGGTCTTCCTTATTCAGCTAAATCCAGCAATTCTCTGAACATTTTTCTATACTCCTAAAAACCAAAAAATTTAACGTTTGATTAAAATGTAAACATATGCTTCTAAATAAAGGCCATTCACTGTCTTCTTGTTTTTGGTCTTTTTCTTCTTCTTTTCCTGGTTCAGCTGCTCCCTTTGAGCGTAACCACAGTGGATCATATTCCTCCATCTCAGCCTATCCTAAGCATCTTCCTTTGTCAAATCAGCTCCTACTTCCATACCTCCATGAATGTTCTGAGGCTTCCTTTTTCCCTCCTGCCTGGCAGCTCGACATCCTTAAGCATCCCTGATACAGTACATCCAGTATCCCTCTTCTGCACGTGGCCAAATCATCTCAGCCTTATATCTCCAACTTTGTCTCCAAAGTTAGAGATACAAGGCGTCATCTTGTCTTGCTTAGCGATGTCGACCTGGCTCCCTCAGCCGCTTAGCCTCAGTGAGGTCGGTGTCAACAGTCATGTTACTCTCTATACATCACAGCAGATGCATGAAGCTACCAGCAACCTCCACAGCTGTTAGCTTGAGCATAGGTTTTACTGCAGTGGAACATTGTTGATGAAGCTATCTAACACTTTAATTAATCGTCTGTAAGACTTAATTTCACTCACAGCTGTAAAGGTATGTCAGATAGATTAGATAAGGGAGCAAGGTGACCTGTTTGGACAGGCCTCGACCGAGTCTGTCCATGATGCCTATGCTGGATAAGCCCCTGCTCATGACATCCATCATATGACTTCACCCATGCTGAGGGTTTTTACTCTAGTCCATTGGAGTAATCAGCATGTTTAAAAAATAACAGGGTACCCAGTGGACTAGAACGTGACATGAAGTGGTCGTGACCAAGATTCACTACATGATGAGCATCATCTGTCAAATCAGTAGACAGCATCAGGCTCTGAGGGTGTAAGTGAAACTGGGAGTTTGTTCATGTACAGCTTGTAAGCTATTAATGATATTAGGTGACGTAATTAGTTATGCTAGCTAAATGACTGACGGCAGACGGTTTTGCTGTTGCCTGGTGACAGTCGAAGCAGAGTTTCTGCCCGAACAGGCTCCTCCAAAGAAAGCAGTGATGTGTGCCTCTAATTTTAATACCAATTTAAACATAAAAAGGTTAATATTATTGGTAAATCTTGTTATATTTACAGCTGTCTTTCATTTAGCAGTACTTGCATTTACCACTGGTCATTGTTACAATTCAGTTTGATCTTCAGCACATTTTTAATACCATGCCAGATGCCCTATAATAGAAAAGATAGAGATTTGAAAATCACAAAAGCACATTGTGCTTGTTTTTAATATGTTTTCAGTAGCTGCTTGAGTAGTCTGCACTTTTATGGTGTATTTGCACAAAAATGAATTTAAGGCAAAACAACTGCTTATCTGGGTGTGGTAATAGATTTCCGTTTCTGTGCCAATTACAGAAAATGGGATGTTTTGGTACAGTGCAAAAAGGAAGACGACTGTAATTTAAGACTGCAGTTTTCAAATACCATTGTTTTATTTTTACTGTTTTAATTCAGTGTTTTTTCAATTTCCTAAAGTATGTTTGAAGTGCGCTTTTACCATTAAAACTGTTATGTATTTAGACAACAAAAACGCTCTCTCATTCCAATATAACAGAGTACAGTTCATAAACGAATTGCTGTGTGCCCTTGAGTCTAATCAGCAGTACCGTTTGATTGCTCCACTGGTTTGAGGACATGAGGATCACACAAATTAAATTCATTCATGTGGCAAGACAAAGGCTGACACCATTTCATTTCAGCAGGCCGCTAATACCACCTTTCAGGACCGGTGTTCCGTTTTAGGGCGTGAGCTGAGCTCAGGGGATGTAAAATCACCTCCTCCTCCAGGTTCTGCTGAACCAACCTCTCCCCAGGAAGTAAGCAACACCTTGGAAATGTAATTAACCATCGAGAGTGAATGTAAAATTACTCATGAGATTTCTGCTGTCATAAGCACAAATCCTAGTAGTATTTCATAGTACAGTGGCAAAGGTAGATTTTTTTTTTTTTTTAATTAACATGCATGACTCAGTCGAAGCACATTTCCTAAAAGACTAGTTTATAGACTGCTAAACATTTTTGTAGGAAATCTTACACTCTTGTTATTACAGTGTTATTCTAACACTAAAGTACTGCCTGTAAAACCTAATGTTTGACTAAGACATCATTCATGACTGTTTCAAAATTACACAATAAAACATTTTAAACTTGTTGATGTGTTGATGTGCAATTTATAAATGAGTACATAAATAAAAAAGATGCCTTAATGGACTATAAATGAAATGCACTGTCCCCAGTTTGCACCCAGCCAGAACGCCATTCCAGTCATTTCCTGTCATCTATTGTCTATTGTCCATCTAATGAACACATACACTGTTTCTGGTTTCTTTTACACTTTATTATTCCAGTTTACATTTATCAGTGTTACACAATATGGAGATTACTTTAAGTATATGAAGTGCATGTTGTTTCAAATTTAAAGGACTTTAAAGATGGTTTTCATCCATCTTTCTTAATTTAAATGTATTTGTTTACTTTTATTTAACAGAAGCGAGTACTTGGACAGGGCCTTGCACTCTGACACCATTAGACTCAAAGTGGAAGGATTGTTTTAATAAAGAAAAATTGAGACAGCACAACCATTCTTTTAGAAAAAGCTGGCTCTTACAGTATATTACCTCAAGTTAAACCTTACAGGCAGCTTTTGCTTTTAGCTGCCATTGCAGCCTCGGGCCCCTAGAATGAAACAGAGATTGAGGTGGAAGCAATAGTAATCTTCACAACCGCATATTTGGAATTTTTATTTTCAAATTTATTTCGAAATGTTGTCATCACCTGCAACATCACTGACACAAATTGTAATTAATGTCATAAGACTTTATGCTGCTGTAGCCGAGACCACAAAAAAAGGCTTTACACAACTTTCGGCACACACTGCATGCTGTTGTAAAGCTGAAGTGCTGCAAACATATTGGTTTATATAAACCGGTTGCACTTTAGGTGACATTTTGAGAGAAAATTGCAATTGATTTGAGTCGTTTTAGCAGTTCTACTTAAACTTTCACTTTAAAAAAAAAAAAGCAGCGAGTCACTGAAAGCGCCATGTTCCAGATACTGTGTGTCTGAGCCACCGCGATTATTCCAGGAAATGTAGGTTTGCTTTATGTTATTGCCTTTCTGTTTGACACATACATACTTCATTATGACTCATTATAATGCATTGTGACCATTCAGCTCCGCCTTTGGGTTTAGGGTCCAGAGCTTCCTGTCCTGCATCATTTGTAACTGTGGCTCTGTGCTGCAGTATTTTTTTCTGCTCCTGCACAAACTATTGCTCTCTCATGAGCTTTTACTCCTCTCCCCGCCGCCTCCCACCCTCTGCCTTATCAATGGAACGCAGCTGAAGTAAACATTGCGTCTTCATATAATTCTACAGCAATCCCCACCAGCAGTGATAAAGCTCAGAGAGCAGATGTAGCTCGTGAGCTAACTTTTTGATTCACCTCACTGGAGAATGCCTAGCAGGATGTGTCTTAGGAACGCTTATGTCCAGTCCAAAGCATTTGAATTTCATGAAACACTTTTTGCACTTACTTATGCTCCACTGTGCGAATGTGCTGGAGCCAAGCGCCGCAGTTTGCATTGCAAATGATCAGAATGTAACTATCGCGCAGACACATTTTGAACAGGTGGAACCTGTTCGAGCTCCATCATGTTGGCTACAACAGTTAACCTTAATGTAGTGTGAAAGAAACACACAGCTGAGAGTAAGGCTAAATAAAAGATTTTCATTATGATTTAATAGCCCCTATTCTAGTGAGACTATCACAGCAGATGTGAGGACATTATGAGAATTTTAGATGCAAGCTTCTTCCTGGCTTTGTCTGGGTTAAAGTGATGTATGAAATCAGAAAATAAGTTAATCAGAATGAACCCTGTTTTTTTTTCTCTCTCTCTTTTTTCCCCCCTTTCAATACACACTTGAGAGAACACGCCGTTAGAGAGCACTCACCTCAAGAGACGAGACCGTAATGGCATTCTGGGGCATTTGTGCCACAGTGATACATCGAATGAGGCATTAGGCGGTAATTTATTTTTGTTTATTTGGCTTTTGCAATTTTTTATTCATTACTCTAAGAGGAGGCCATTTGGTGTCCATTTTCTCTGCAGACTCGTGTAACCATGGTCAGATGCACCCGAGTAATTTAGTGGACAATACAAAAAATCTAATTTGATACAGAACATTGCTGTGCTCATGATTATGTCCAGTGTCAGAGCGTCTCACATTTTCAGAAAAATAGAAACACTAATCACAGGCTGGTACACTGCCAGCAGATACCTCCGTCTGTTCCTGCAAGCTTTAGTATGAGTTCAGAATAATGTTAGAAAAAAAAAAATACAGCAAAAGCCAAGATTTTCAAACAACACTCAATCTTGCAAGCAAGAATATTAAAATGTGGGCTGTGAACTTGATTATTTCTTCTATAAAATCATGCTGAAGCTCAAGAGTGAACTTTTTGGCAGGCGAGATCAGTGACTGAAAGCTGTAATGCTGACAAACAGCAAAAGTGGCAAAGGCTGTTTTTTTTTTTTTGCAAAAGGAGGAGAGAAGGGTTAAGGCAAATAATGAGAAACATTTGAGCAACTGCAGGATGCTACGCATGACTCTGCACTGAGTTTATCTGAACTGCACTGGCCTTACTTCCTCAGATATCCAACACCATCCATAAATGAAAGATAATGAAAATTGCTCCTTTTTCAAAGTCAATGGTCCTGATTAATGAATTAATTAACGCACAGACTGTAGTTTCTGCTTGGCACGAATAATACTTTTATATTTAGTTGTAATAAAGATTGGACTGTTTGTATCGCGCTTAGTTTATCCTTTTTTTCCAGTACAAGCTTTGTGAATTCTGTTGTCCACAGCACTACAAATCTGATTATTAAATGCAATCTTGCTATTCCTGCATTTAACAGAAACTGATTACTCTGATCCTGCCTAAAACATCTCAGCTATTGGATTGACTATAATGGGATTTTTAATGAGATTCTGTTGTTATTATTCAGAGGTTGAAGTGTGCTGACTTTAAAGGTCCCTTAAGTTTTCCACAGGAGCGCTGCCACTAGCTTGGTTTGTTTTAGTGAAATGGATTGCCATTAAATGAGGTTCTCAGAGCCATGCCCCCCTCAGAGGGAATCCTAAACACTAGAGCTGTTAACTTTTCATACGGCGGTGAAGTTTCTCACAGTGAGTCTGTCAGTCCTAGTTATTGTGTTTGATTTATTATCCTTTTCAGAAATTGCCTTTGTTTTTCTGCCAACTGTCAACAAGACAAAAGCCCTAACAATTATGGAAATACAGTACTGTGCAAAAGCCACCCGCATTTCTTTATATTTTGCTTCCAAGGAGCCAGACTTTCAAGTAACTCTTTGACTAGTCTAGAGCAACAGTTTCCAGCCTTTCTGGAGTTTTTCTTCAAACGTTCTTTTTCACTGATTTTTTGGTCCAGTTCACGTAGATGACCATTTTCAGAAGACTGGGGGGGTTTTTTGTTGTTGTTTTGATTTCTTATTATTAGGTCACGTAACACTCACTTATTTATCATTAAAGCATAAAAGATGTATGAACCACTGTTGTGTCTGTACATAACACACAATTTGGCAAAGAACCAATTTTAGATTGTATCTTTAGGCACTTTTGTTACTAACAGTCTGTCACAAAATGCAATTTGCTCCCATTTCTTTGGCTGAAACTGTGAAAAATGATAAAGATAACATAGTTTCACAAGAATAAAATAGTATTTTTCACCAATGAGATGATCCCCAAAGAGCTATTATTGTAAGGATCCAAGGCAGGCTGGGTGGTTTTGCACATTCTTCTTTTCCAGGTGGTTTTAAGGTGGTTTCTTCCCTGCCTCCACCTCCAGGCGGAGCTGCTTTCCCAGGCTCACTCTCCCACACCTGCAAAACATTATTCATCAGGATGCTGTGTACTTAAGGACCAGCTGCGGCTGTGCTTCTCTGCCAGGTTGTACATCCACTATGGTGGTAAAATGGCTCTGTCCTGTGTCTTTGTAGTCCTTATCACAGTGTGATAATTCTTTTTACCTCTCCTCTGCAGAATCTTGGACCATCTTGGATCTTCAGCCAGTTCCACTCCCTGCGTCCACCTCAGCTCGGCTCACCTTAGTGAAAGTCTCAGGTCTCACACATGCCTGCCTGCTCTCCACCGTACCAGCGTCCTCATCTCTGGAACCCATCCTGCCCTCTGACATATCCCCTCACTACCTCCATTCTCTGGATCTCAATTAAGATAAGCCAACTCAGTTACAACAAACAACGTTCCCCCATTACTCTCCATCAGCCAGTGCTAACTCAGTTTCTCCCCGTCCACAGACCCTTCCAGATCCTCAGCATTCTTACCATCGTTGCCCTGCTCTGTTCTCCCTGGGTACTTCTGCACTTTATAAATAAACATCTTAATCTGTTGCCTTGCTTTCTGAGTCTGCTCTTCGAAAGCTTGGCATATCACACTTGAGAAACTCATCACACTCATCAGAAATGGTTTGTGGAAGGGTGGCTGTCAAGAAGCCATTCTTAAGGAAACGAAAAGGCTGAGGTACATCCAAATACACAAGAACAGCACTGAAAATTAGTGGTAACAGATCATATTTTTATATCTTTAAAATGTATATATGAATGGTAAAATGGTAAATGGTAAATGGTAAATGGCCTGTATTTATATAGCGCTTTACTAGTCCCTAAGGACCCCAAAGCGCTTTACATATCCAGTCATCCACCCATTCACACACACATTCACACACTGGTGATGGCAAGCTACATTGTAGCCACAGCCACCCTGGGGCGCACTGACAGAGGCGAGGCTGCCGGACACTGGCGCCACCGGGCCCTCTGACCACCACCAGTAGGCAACGGGTGAAGTGTCTTGCCCAAGGACACAACGACCAAGGCTGTCCAAGCCGGGGCTCGAACCGGCAACCTTCCGATTACAAGGCGAACTCCCAACTCTTGAGCCACAATCGCCCCCCTGAATGAGGTCATGAGAATAAAACACAGTGGAGGCTCTGTCATGGTTTGGGCCTAATTTCAGCCTGTGGTGCTTGAGATGTTGTGAAAACTGATGGAATTAAGAACAGAGAAAAGTATCACCAGATTTTGATCCAAAATGTAATACCATCTGGAAAGCATTTGAGTGGCAACAGCGTCGTTGTTCAGCATGACAATGATCTCAAACACACTGCAAATTCAGAAAAACCTTACCTGAGTAGAAAAACAGAATAAAACACCACCAGTCATGGATTGGCTTCCCCAAAGAGAACATTAATTCAACCTCAAAGTGCTCCACATGAAAAAAGTACAAGACATTGCAAGTGACACATGCTGAATATCAGATTTGCCTAACAAAGCTATCCCGTGCAGTCTAATATGATTCCTATTAGTCATTTGTACAAATTAATACATGCTGATCCCTTTGTATGTAGCATACCATCATGGATTAGTGCTTGTAATGAAAAAATCAGCAGTTGCATTTGATGTTGACCTTTACTGTCTCAGTGTGTGACTGATTTCATAATTGGTAAGTGGACATATAGAGAAAAAATAATTGGAAGTTAAAAAAATGTAGCATTCAGAGGATACAAAATTTATGCTGCTCATAGTTAGACTATGTGTGGCTGCAAGCAGAGCGCCTGTAATGAAAATAACCCACACTCACAAAACCACACTCTAATGCAAATGGAGAAGCATGTGGAGTTAAAGACTGAGGCAGCCTCAGAGTCTGTACTGAGGTCAAGCCTATTTAAGGAGCAGACAGCCAGACTCCTGCAGAAACCAAGCAGAGGTAATGACAGACTAACACACAGAAGAAGAAAGAAGGACACACACACACTGTAAGGAAAAGAAGAAAGAAGTTGATTTGAGCTCAACTCTTTCCCCGCACACAGCCAGACACAAGGAACTGACTATTTGTAGTTTTATGTGAACACTGCTAATGTCTTCCTCTGTTCACACACATGTGGAGAATACTACAGATGTGGTGCATTTGCATGTGTGAGTGGCGTGTGCTTGTAAGTGTTGTAAGTGAACATCCGTCTGCGTGTGTGTGTCTGCGTGTGTGTGTGAGAGTGATAGAGAGGGAGAGACCGTGTGGAAAAACCATATTGAAAGCAAAGAAGTCTGAGCCAGAGTTTACACAGAGTTCAAACCAAAGTAAGTAATAATTCCCACTTAGACAGTGGAGTCCTGATAATTTACATCCTTCAGCTTTCAGTATGCTTTTTATGCTTTAAATTTGGATTTTTTTTTTTTTTTTTTTTTAAACATCTGAGCCTATTTCACTTTTGGTAAAATAGGGAATAGGGAAAATAATCTGGCTCTGTCCAAAGTGAGCACTTCATTTCATCTCTCCATCCCGTAGTGTCATTGTTTACCCATTTCCTTGGCACGTTAAAGGTTTAAAGGTTTGCGGTTGCATCAGGAAGGGCATCTGACGTTAAGCAATAACTTGTGAGAAGTTAGCTGAAAGTAGCTTTTTACCATCCATTTTCTTCTGCTTATCCAAATCAGGGTTGCAGGGAGGCTGGAGATGTCACAGGGCGAGAGACGGGGTCCACCCTGGACAGATCACCAATCTGTCACCAGGGTAACACTCGTGCATCAATGAGGAACACAGCTAGCTGCAAGCACTAATGTAATTAGCACTTAGTTTGATTAAACTGCACTGTGGTTATTTCTCTTTTAGAAATCTGCTTTTGATAAAGATTAAAGAACACACACGCAAGTCTTTGGATATTTAGAGTTTCTGCAGTACATATAAGAAAGGACCATATGTGTTAGGTTTTTTGTGCATTTAACTTGAGATATCACGCCTGCGTTTAATGCTGTTTGAAGGTGGGAAAACAGTTTGTATGATGAAAATTTTGTCAAAATTAGAATTCCTCTCACACTCTAGTTACCCCTGAGTGTCACTGCTAACTTGACACCTCGGCTTAAAAGAGAGGAGCTGTAAAGGCAGAGATTAAACTCTTGACTTGATGAGTATAAACATTTTATGCATTTTATGAATCTTGTTGTGCTGCAATCCATTTATTTTATTTGTCATTTAAAGAAGCATGGTTACAAAATATAACTTTCTCATTTTGTCCTCTATTAAAACACCAGCATCTCAATATTTTATCACTTTGTTGTTATTTAGGAAATATGTTTTTCTGTGCATCAAAAGCCACTTTTATCAAACTTTGTGTGTATGAAGGTCTCATAATTATTCAGTTTCCATTTGTGTGTGGGGAGCCAAATAGCACACTTGACCAGCAGGGTCTCAGTCGTGCATGCTTTCTTTGGATATTAAGATGCTAATTCACATGCTCTGTGGGTGCAAAGTTGCAGAAGCATGGAAGAAGTTGGTAAATAAATTTTCAGGTATGCACCAATGAGCAGCTTCCATTTAAATGAACGAGGGCCCAGCTTGTAATCTGGTTTCACCAGTAAGTTTGCTTTCTGTGGTCCATTTGATCACTCATAGTGTTGCAAAAAAAAAAAAAGATTACAGATTACAAACAGAATATATCAGATATCTGAAAAATTGTTGGCAATCGATGTCATTTTTTCTTCTTTTTTCTTCTATTATTCTTCCTTTGATTGGTTTGTGTTATTGTTGCTATTTTAACAGGTCATAAGAGCAAACACAGATATAGTAGACAAAATGAATTATGCTTCGTTCTATTTAGTGTGTCACAGGCCTTCCAATGAGCCAGGTTGCACAATATCTGCTACGGCCATCTAAATGAAAAGAAACATAATTCATGTTTCTTAATTTCATAATTAATTCTAACTATTACCCAGCAAAGATGTGAGAAATTGGTACTGCCAGAAGAGCCTGTACTATATCTGCAGGTAAACATTCCCTAGAACTACAACTACCAAATATTTAAAAGTCTGTGAATGATCAGAAATGATCAGGTGCTGTCCCCTAATGGGGGGAGAGTTTAAAAAATCCTAATAAAAACAAAACAAAACAAAACAGAAAACACCAAAATCTCTTGTTTTTCTTCTTCCTCTGTACTTTGCACTTTTTAGATGAAAAATAACTTCCACTCTTACTAAATTACCACGATTTTATGGTAATCTGTACAACTAAATACTGTGAAAAGTCTGGATAATAGAGAGTTGAGAGACCTGAGCTTTTAAAAAGTTTGTTTATCTTATCGCCCAGAACTGCCTACACAGCAGACCCACTTCTACTAATATTACTTCAAAGCTTTTAGTGCTCATCATGTGGATACTTCATTTATGCTGAAAATAAAGAACCCACAACATTTAGGCTTCACTCAATAATAACAGTCCATCTTTATGGGCTTCCAGTAGCAGGATTTATAACACTGATTGGATCCTAAACATCCAAAAAACTAAAGTTGTATCCTCCTTTTCAATATAACTCTAAAAAGTGTCATTAAAAATCTTGATATATTTAGATATGTTTTATACCAGAATCCCACTGGGCAGTAAATACCTCACATTAAACAGGCACAATGAGGGGTCATTCACATCAATAAACAAACGGAAATATCAGGAGCTTTTAGGGGGTGTTTACTTTGGCTTGGATCGTCTGAACTCTGGAGCATTTTGATCATTACATTTGGTTTATTGAGGCAGATGAAAATGATGAAATTCAGGTGCACACCCAATGACCAGACTCACGCTGCAAGCCTTTTTCCAACAGGAAGCACACACGTACACACAGCCATAAAAAGTAAACAGAGAGACAGTCTGTTTGTGACGGAGGAAAAAAGCTCCATAAATTCACCTGATTTATCTTTTAATTATGCCGCCCTCATACTGTTTACCTTTTTTTCTGATCTGTGCGCCAGTAAAACCACTATGAAAGATATAAGCACAAGGAGATTACACAGTTTGATTCACCCTCAGAATAAACATTTCACAAACAACTGTTTGGATTTTTTTCCTCCATCATAGCATCAGTGGGGATTATCGGGAATTTTAGAGAAGTCGTGTTGTCAGACTATCCACTGATGTGTGTGACATCCAAAACGCTCATGTCATAATTGAATGACATGAGCAACAAATCTATTTTAGTCCTATGTAACTCAAACCCAGCTGGGTTGATGTTCCCAACTGGATGGATTATGGTCCAGCCTTCCTCAGATAAAGCCCTCATTTTTCCAGTTGCAGTTTCCCTCAATTCCCACAATTCAAAATGTAAAAAAATGTAAATATAAGCAAAATGCAATGTTATGAAAATATCACAAACCTGTATTTTATTTGTAATGTAACATAGAAAACTTAAATAAATGTTTAAACGGAAAAAATAGAATAGAATAGAATAGAATTCAACTTTATTGTCATTGCACATGTCACAAGTACAAGGCAACGAAGTGCAGTTTGCATCCATCCAGAAGTGTTTTAGCAATAATACAGATATATTACAGAATGTAGATCTATTATAGATGTGTTACAATGTACACGGTATGAAGGTATGAATATACTATAAGTATGTACAGGCTATAACTGTAGTGAGTATACAAGCTATGTACAGGCCAAGAACAGTTATACATATGGTTATCAATATGAAAAGTTATAGCAGATTATAGATATACAATTACGAGTATTAATAAACAGTTGTAGAACTATAATTATTGTCTTGTACAGTATGATTGTCGAATAGATATTAAAAAAAACGGTAAATAGCAGATTCTGGAGAGACACTGAGCCTTGTGTTGTTCATGCGCTGCCATCTTGCTACCAAATTGTATGATTTTCAGAAAAAATAAAGTCTGTGTAATCTAAATAAGCTAGACATTAGCTTGTAATAATCCAGCTTTAGTGTTCTTACATTTATCTGCCTGCATTTGCAACTTATTATGCACATTATAGCAGGTCTCTTTTGTTGCTAAATTGGTAGATCTTTTATAAAATTAGGTTGGGTTAAAACGTTAATTCATTTACTCGGGATATAAATCCATTTTTCTGCCATTTGAGTTCATTTTAAACAACAGCATAAGAGGCACGTTAATTTTTTCCCCTCTCACTGACACATTGACCTTTTAGTGTCTAATCTTTATCTATTAAATGCTCTGTGGTTTTAACTCCAGCTACTCTATGGATTACTGCACATGACAGTGAATTATGCAGGAGCATGAAGCCATTGTGTTTGGCTACCAGGAGAGCTTGCCCCCTCTCTGTGACGCATTATAGATAGCTATGGAAATGAATGCAAGGACATGGAGCTACACCGAGAAGTCTTTCCGTCAGAGAAGTCTTACTCACAAACACAGTTTGAGGCCTGGATGAGAAAAGCTCTCTAATCTCAGCATCCGTTGCTCTCCACCATAATAACACTGTTTCCTCTCTCTTAGCCTCTACATTAATTTGAATTCCTCTCTTTGAAGACTTTTGTCGAGGAGCTCTGTAATTAAGGCAGAGGAATCAGTGCCATTACTGACATGCTCTTATCTTTGTTGTTCAGATAAGTGGCCAATAGAAGTGAAATAAAACCTTGTTTGTGCTGTTCCATTCCCAAAATATTGCAAAATCATGGTTCAGACAAATATATATGAGAGAGTTCATTCTCACAGCTAATTTTGATTTTTAGTTTTGACTAAAACGTCATTTAGTTTTAGTCGTAATTTAGGCATTAAAATTCTTATTTAGTCGACTAAATACCAGTTGGGTAAAATATAAAGTATAAAAGTTTGTTGTGTTTTTATCGGTTAGAGTTGATCCACGCGGTTTACAAAGCAGCTTATTTTTCTACACATCAAACGCTAAATGTGTCCATATGTCTGCTCTCCTCTGCCCCCCAGGTGCTGACGTTTTGTTGAGTTTTCATGAGAAACCGGGAGCTCCCACCGTGTTTGTCGGTGGTAGATCCGATTGTGCGCTCTAACATTACAGCACAAGGAAATAACCTCTGATGCCTTTCCACAACTTAATTAGTTCTGATGGATTTTTATCTCATTTCAATTCGTTGGCGAAAGTGTCAGTACATTTCATCATAGTTTTTGTCCTCGTGTGTTAGTTTCTATTTAGCGATTTTCATCAGAAAAAAATGGTCGTTGTTGAAAACAATGACAAAAATTATTACTCAGTGAAATTAAAACTGCTATAAAAGCTGCACACTAAGTAAAGTTACATGTTGCGTGTCTTTATTTTCAACTCCAAAAATAAGCAAATATAGAATTGAGGTCTACCGCAACTTGGCTTGGTTGCTGTTGTTCCCAATTGCTTCCACTTTTTTATAATATCACTAACAGTTGACTGTGGAATTATTGAGTAGCGAGGAAATTTCACGACTGGACTTGTTGCACAGGTGGCATCCTATCACAGTGCCACGCTGGAATTCACTGAGCTCCTTTCTTTTACAAATAATTGTAGAAGCAGTCTGCACGTCTCGGCAAAGTGACTGGAACACCTGAATTCAATGACTGGAATGGGTGACTGAATACTTCTGGCAGCGTATGTTCGCATAGAGCTGGAGAATTGTGAAACTGCAAAAATCACCCTGAATCTTCAATTTAAGAAACTCTCATATATTTTTATTTGTGAAATTTGTGACTTATTTCATTCCTGTTGCAAAGATATAAATACTAAATAAGAAGATGAGGACAAATTAAAGCAAAGCAATAAAGAAGACAAAGAATAATGTTTTTAGCCTCAAGTAGTTCCACTTTGCTCTGCCCTCTGCTTCTCTTCAGAGTCTCCAGCTGTGATGTGCTCTGTAAAAAATGATGTTAGTGGACTAAGTGTTCCCCAACACCTCCCCCCCACCCCCGCTGCAGGCAGAGAAGCACAGATCTGTAGCCGTGCTAGTCCAGAGGAGCTCGCCCCTGATGCCTACTTAATATTTGACCCTGAGGAATGGCACCTTGGGGATTCTGAACTAGGGGAAAAGAGCTGCTTTTTAGTTGAGCGGTTTGTGAGAAGGAGATCAGAGGACACCTGAGCGAGTTGACACCTTTATTTCTTTCTAGGAGGAGATGGAAAAAGCGCATTAAAATTCAGCCCACGCCTTTCCAGGTCAGCTGTAAGCAGAAAAGCTATAGAATGTGCTGCTTTGCTTTTGTGCAGCATTCACTGCCCATGCATGTTGGTGAATGGACAGCAGCAGGAAACAGCTTTCCTGAAATGACTGCAGGCTACAGAAAGCAACCTGCTACACGTTGGTAACAGGATCAAACGGTAGCTTGTTAAGGTTTATTTTAACAGTGATTTACTGACTTTATGCAGAACAAGAACAAATAAATCAATTTAACTCAAATAAGGAAACTGGTGCACAAGATACCCAGATGGTAAATGTAATGTTTATATATCAGATAGCAGATAAAGATTGTTTGGACACTGTTTCCTCATTCCTGAATAACCACACGTCTTTGTTTTGGCTTTTTTTGTTTCGTTGTTTTTTTTTTACCCAGTTAAAATCTAAGGTCAAAGCTTCTTAAGCTGATCCATTTTCCAACTAGAACATAATACAATCAAGATGGGACAATATCAAATTCTGGATTAATTTGGTGTCAAAGTCTTGTAAATCTTTTAACTACAGAAATTTCATTTCTCATTTCAACAAATATCTTATCAATTTTCTTCATTTGCTGTGAGATTACATCATGGATCTTGTTCACATTGCCTTAATCGACATGATAATAATTAT
Source organism: Astatotilapia calliptera (assembly GCF_964374335.1). Classification (NCBI taxonomy): domain Eukaryota; kingdom Metazoa; phylum Chordata; class Actinopteri; order Cichliformes; family Cichlidae; genus Astatotilapia; species Astatotilapia calliptera. Next base: position 28,107,368 of record NC_137427.1, on the reverse strand, counting down.
AAACTCCCCACTGGTGTGAGTGTGAATTATTTTCTGTCTCTCTGTGTTAGCTTTGCATTATATTGGCGACCTATCCAGGGTGCACCCTTCCTCTCGCCCTATGGTAGCTCAGATATGCTGCAGTCCAACCACAACCCTGACAAGGGGAAATGGAAGAGGATGTGTGGATGTGTGGATCTTTATCCATTTAACTACAGATTGCACCTGAGAATCCAAAATTACTGAACTGTTGTTCTTTCCATGATTTTACTTAGGACAAGTAGGTAACCTATTGGATGACCATTAGATCCACAAATTTAATTTTTCCACAGAGGAACTACTTTGGTAGCTTCCCATGATAGTGCATATATACCTTCAACAAAGCTCTGATCAATGATAATAATAGGAGGAGAAATTAAATTCAAGCAAAAATTGTAATTTATCCGTTGTACACGGTTTGATAATTTCATGTGTCAGAACGTGGTTCTTTAGCCCCAGAAATGGTCAAGATTAACATACCTTTAATTTACTATATTGTAAATTTGCTCACTTAAGACTTTCATATAAAAAATAATAATTTCTAGTTACATCAAAGTGTTTTTTTCTTTCATCCAAGAATGGCATGAAGTAATTCCATTTGTTTTATCCTACTGTATGTTTTATTCTACTGTATATAGTATTTTATTTTATTCTATTCTGTACAGTTGCATACTGTATTTATTCTTATTGTATTCTAATTTTTGCTACATAACTTTTGCACTGTCCACTTCCTGCTGTGACAAAACAAATTTCCCACGTGTGGAACTAATAAAAGTTATCTTACCTTATTAGACCAAAATGTAAGACTGCCATCTGATGTGCGTTTTCTGATGAGCCCACCACATTTTAACTAACAAACAAAGATGACTGATGTCACATATTACACAAAACTATAAAGCCAGGAAAAAGTACATGTTTACCTTAACCAGAATGATATCATGGCTAGACATACAGTACTGCTCTTCCTTTGTAAAGCAGTGCATTACATTTTGACAGAAGGGTTTAAAATCGCAGTCTGTGCTCTTCATAAATACAACCAATCACTGGCATTTCTGCCGCCTGAGCAAACATGCATAAGCAGCAGATAACACAAAGAATTTGGTTAAAATTAACAGAGAAACTTTGCCAGGGAAAAATCCCAACAGAGTGCAGCAGAAACAGAAATGCTGCTGCCAAACATTTGTGTCTGTGATCACTTGGACTAGAACCTCATTGAACGCAGTTCCTCTTTTTTATTTTTTTTCCAAAACAGCTGCCGTAAAACCACCAGTCCAAGGGAAGACAAATAAGGGCTTTGCCATCTTCCCAGAGTTTAGTCCAGTGGGTGGTGCAGTACACGGTACAAAGCAACTGAAGGCTAATGATGTGAAAAGCTGTATTATTAACCTGCGATTATGGTGCTAATCTTGAGCAGGCTAAGCAGGCTAAGCATGCCAAGTTGTTTACAGGTGTATAGAAGCAGCATGTATGAATGTATTGCTTTAAATGTTTAGGAAGCCATTCTACTATTTTTAGAGGTTTAAAATAATTTGGGCAAATTACGATATTCTTAAATACTTTTGATAATTAGGGGGAAAAATCCTTTGCAGTCATTGAGTGACTGAAGTGTAAAACCTGGAGATGCACTGCTATGCCTTTACTGCAGCCACCTATACGCACTGCTTGTTTGTGGGTAATTTTTGTAAATTAGAAAAGCATGCTCTATTGGGTTGAGATCAGGTGACTGGCTTATGTATTGAAGAATATCTCTCTCTTTTTCTTTTTTTTTTTGCTTTGAGAAACTCTTGGGTTGTTTTTCCAGTATGTTTTGAGCTGTTATCCATTTACACTGTGAAGCGCCGTCTGATCTGATCAGCTTAGCAGCATTTAGCTGAAGAGCAGAGAATGTAGCCCTGAACACTTCAGAATTCATCCTTCTATTTCTTCTGCTTCAGCAGTCACATCATCAATAAAGATCAGTGACCCAGTTCCACAGGTATCCATACATGACTGTGTCATAACATTGCCTCCACCATGTTTGACAGATGAGTTGGTATGATTTTGATCCTGAACTGTTCCTTTTCTTCTCCATAGTTTTCTCTGCTTATTCTTGTACAAGATTATTTTGGTTTTATTTGCCCAAAGACTCTGGACTAGTTTTAAACCCTCAGTATTTCTATTCATGAAAATGTCTTCCAGTACATTCATTTTTTTTAAGAATGATGTCAATTATTGATGTCGCCATTCCTAACGTTTTGCTCTCTCTCAGATATATATATATATATATATATATATATATATATATATATATATATATATATATATATACATACATACATATATATATATTTTTTTTTTTATTTAATCTTGGTAATATGTTATCTAAACAGAGAGAGGACAGATCACACTTGGCCATGACACACTTGTTATCAGTGGCTATAATTTGTAAACCATTAATTTAATGCTTTTGTTCAACCTTTTGGTTGAATTAAATTATGCACTTCAAATGCATCTTCATAGTTTTATTTAAATCCATTGCAGTGGTGCACAGAGGCAAGGTTCCAAAATTGTGTTGCTGTCCAAATATTTGACCTCATTGTATATACTGTTAGTAGATACTAAAGTTATAAATTTCAAGGTCAGCCGTGTGTGTCAAATCGCTATAAGACAAAAAAATTCAGGCTTCAGACAGACCACACGAGCTAAAATTTTTAAAACATTCTTTCACATATTTGCAAGTGTTTGCTTTTACTTTTTAAAAAAATGTAGAAGCATGTGGCTCGTAGCACTTCTGCTACTGAACTATCAGGATGTCCATTCTTCTTATTTTAGAGAACAAAACCCAATAAAACTTTCTTCATATAAAGAAAAAAACTCAGCAAGCTGTTTAGCAATCATGGACTGCCACACAAAGCCGAGGGCAGAGAGTGGGCACAGATTAATGTCCTGCCAGGGCACAACCTTTGTCTTTGTTGATTTGTCTTAGAGCGCTGACACAGCACACTCCAGTGAGTTTGGCAAACAATGACATTGTGACCTTACTTACACACTGACTTCTAAGTTAGATAGAGAAAATGAAATGCCTGTTAAGCATTGCGCTTTACATTGTCAAACTCTCAATGGAAACTCTCGGGAGTATCAGCTACTTAACATGTGCCACCCCCTTTTTAAAGAGACAGAAAGTAATTAGACAACTGACTCAAAGGCTATTTAATATCTAAGCTGTGGGCAATTCCTTCATTATATCATTATCAATTAAGCAGAAAAAAAGTCCTGGAGTTGATTTGAGGTGTAGCGCTTGCATTTGAAAGATTTTACTGTCTTTGACCACATGTCAGACAACATGCGGTCAAAGGAGCTCTCCATGTAGGTGAAACAAGCCATCCTTAAGGTGTAAAAACAGAAGAAAAAAAAAAACATCCAAGAAATTGCTTCACTGGTAGAAGTGGCAAAATTTACAGTTTGGTACATCCTGAGAAAGAAAGGAAGAAAGCACTGGTGAACTCAGCAACAGAAAAAGACCAGGACGTCCACAGAAGACAACAGTGGTTGATGATCACAGAATCATTTCCATCGTGCAGGGAACCCCCTTCACAACAGCCAACCAAGTGAACAACACTCAGGCGTATTGATATCCAAGTCTACATGAAGAGAAGACTGCATGAAAGTAAAACACAGGGTTCACTGCAAGGAGCAAACCACTTAAGCTACGTTCACACTGCAGGTCTTAATGCTCAATTCCGATTTTTTGATCAAATCCGATTTTTTTGTCTGCTTGTTCACGCTACAAATCAAAAGCAAACGCGCTCTAGTGTGAACCCTCAAAGCAGCCCGCATGTGCAAAAGAAGACGTCACACACGACGCGCTCTGTTTAGACCCAGAGCAAACAATATTGTTTGACTGATGGCCCTTAATATAAAGACTTCGGACTTTACGTTTCCCAATTTTTGCTTGAAGTTATTTTGTTATTTACATAATAATGTAAATAACCTAATAATGATCCTTATTGCTGTTTTAGAAAGGAGCGGTGCTTCAAAGGATATATCCTTTGAAGCACCGCTCCTCTCTAAAACCGCTCCTCTCCTCTCTAGTTGCAGATTTCTGTCAGAATCTGCAGATTATACAGTACAAATAACATGCTCACGTTTCTCCAACGTTGTCTTCCCAACAGTTTCACTAACATCTACACTGATGGCCAGGAAGTGTTCGCGATGTCTTCTCTGGCGCTGATAATTGGCGTCTGTCTTGTGTCAGTGACGCAAAAGACAGATTTAATGCGACATGACCGTTCAAACAGCAGTCGCTTTCTAAAACATCGGATATGTATCGGATTCAGTACCACATACGAAAGTGACCCAGATCGGATTTGAAAATATCGGATTTGTGCCGTTCACACTGTCATACCATGATCGGATATGGGTCGCATAGGGTCAAAAAAATCGGATTTGATGCGCTTTCGCCTGCAGTGTGAACGTAGCCTTATAAGCTCACTCGTTTTCAGTCCAGTCCATGTTCCTGACCATTTTTCAGAAAAATGCTTTTTTTTACCTGTGAATCACTAGAGCATTGAAAAGTAGGGGAGACCGGGGATAGTTGTAACATTTTTGACATTTCTGTCTGTAAATTGGAGCTCTTTTAAGGTAGTGGGTTCAAAATGTAATGCAAAGTATTTACATGTCTCGGCTATTAAATAGTGCAGCTATTTTCTCTGCAGCACAATTACCCATTGCATGATATGGTCTCAAACACAAAGAGTGAAATGTTACAATTAACCCCATAGTCTGGGTTAGTTGTAACATATCCTGGGGTAAAATGTAACACAATGAAATAAGGGTACTAACAAAATATTAACATGTAATCTTTGTTTATTCAACACATGAACGCACTTACATCCATTTATGTAGCTGTGTGTGTGTGTGACAGAATGCAGAAATCTAACTTTTGAACATATTCCAACCCCCCAAAAAAGACAAATTATGGAATTTTCTGCAACTGAATATTTCATTAATTTTGGTTGGTCTTCCTTGAGTTTGGCCTCATTGGCTCAGTGGGCATTATAACCTACAGCTCTTGCACCAATTTTGAACATAACAATGAAGCTGAAAAATGTAGTTGTTCACCAGCATCGCAATTCCATTACTTTTTATCATGGCTTACCTTGGTGTGGTTTGCAAAGTGCTTCAGAAAGATGAGGAAATCTGTTTCTTGCACCCATCCTGATTTATTTCCACTACCAAAACTTCCTACTGGTCCATCTCTGACACAGTGGTCTGCATAATGTATGCGTGGGAACACAAACAGTGGAGGAATTGTGTTGCCAATGGCCTTAACCGCATATACAAATGCGACCAGTGAACCTCTCTCTGCTGATGTCGTTGCCCCAACTTGTTTAATATAAGTTAAAGTAATAGTGTGGTAAGTTGTAACATCTGCATTATTGTTACAACTAACCCAGACTGTTGCTGTTACAACTGACCCAGACTCCTATAGCCATGAACTAGCTAACATTACAGCCAACGGCTAAAACATTAGCACTAAAGACCTACACAGAATATATCCCCATAGACATACAAATAACATAATTCAAGTTTGATGAGTTTAACTGCAAAGCAGATAATGCTATTAGAAATTGAAATAAAGTAGAAAAACTTACTTTTTGGCATACAAATTACTTTTTTTCGTGTTAAATTGTCTGTGTTTGACAAAATATGCTGATTTTTCACATGTGATAGCAGAACTGAGTTGGGCATGCACAGGATGAGTCACATCATTTGAAACTTAGCCCTGATTGGAGAAATTGGAAGTGTTACAACTGACCCACGTTACAACTATCCCCGGTCTCCCCTACATAACTCAATTGTACAAATGCCTTATATGCTGTATTTCCATTTATGTTTGCTCATTTCAATAAACCTCTACGCCTATTGTCCATTTTTCTCGGAAAATATAAAGGAAGGAGGGTTGGCTCAAGACTTTTGCATAGCATAACATGTCTGTCTGTATGGGTTTCTGTCTGTCAGTTATAATTATGGTTCAGGTTGTAGTGCAGGTCTTCCATGACATGGAAGGTCAGTGGCTCAAACCACTTTCTTGTATCCTCATTGAAGTGTCTGTGCACAAGATGCCAGACTGTCTTTGGTGCATCCACTGGTATGTTTTCTCTTTTTAAAGATTTTACATCCCTGCTGGCTGAATGTTGGGGGAGCTAGACTGTGTTTAAAATGCTGTTTTGCAGTAGCAAAAGCACAAAAACACTCACTATAGCTGATAGTAATACCTAAGGTGTGATGTATAAGTTATTTTTCTTGATTTCCTACAGTTGCTGTAATATCTCGCTCGACTACAGGTTTGGCCAAGGACATCTCCTAATCTTTTTTTCCTCGCACTCTCTCTTTGTGGAACAACTGTGCTAAATTCAACCAATTTTCCCTCAATAAACAGCATAAGACAGATGGAGTGCTTTCATCCAGTCAGCAAATCATGTTGGGTAAGATTGATGTTCTCTCGCCTTCTTTCTCTCACACGAGCACGCACTCCCACTCCCTTAGATCACTGTATGTGTGTCTCTGTGTTTATGTGGTCAGCGGCAGATGCTTTAAATTGGCAATCCTGTGAGAGCTGTGCCACTCCAGTCCACTGCTTTCCTCTAATCATCACACTGTTGAGACCCAAAAACAAATATTGACACGGTGCAAAATAGTCTGTCATTTCTTTGTATTTTGTAGCCATAAATTATGCAGCTTTTACTGAGGATCATGTAATGACTGGTAAGAAAATTGATCAGGGCTTTAGGCTTTAAAAATTTGAGTAAAACTAATGTTTGGCATAAAATATCACAGCACTGAAGTTACAATTAAATTAAGGACTCTTCCGCTTGACGAAAGAGGCAGTCAAGCTTAGCATACAAAGCAAACGCTTCTTTCAATATTTCGAAATTAGGCATATGTCTGGGGGATTTCATACGTGATTCCCAAAGATGCTTGACTGTATACTCTAAGTAATTGGTTTGAAATCCTTCTTGTTCCATTGTATTTTTTGTGACAGCTTGTCAATGATCCCCGAAGCTTCCTTCTTTAACCGCAGACATTTATAAGCCACAGAGCAGGTTTGGTCGCAAATTCAGCTGAGGTCGAAAATCATCCACTGTCATTCGTGTTCTGGCAGTATTTTTCTGCTGGATATAAGACTTAATGGTCCGCTGAGCGTTTTAGACACAAACACTGGAAGATCTAGCAGAAAAGGGAGCCCGAGAGAAAAAGAGCAGCCGTCTCACAGTGAGACAAGTGTCTACATAAAACATGGCTGCCATTTCTTCCTTTGATCTAAACATGGCTCAGAGTGTGGATTATTAAAGAGGAGGATCTGTTGTCAAAATCAACTCGTTTCTCTGTTAGAACACACACACACACAAAATGTAGTGATAAATTGTCTGCCACTACGCTGAAAAAGGCCAGCTCAGTCAAAAAAAAAAAAATCAAATCAGCAATTTTCAGAGCAAAACTCTGATGCAGTAAAGATTACTCACAGGTCAACAGATGGTAGGAAACTGATGATAAGAGGTTAAATAGGACACAAGGGCACGGCTTAAAAGAAATGTATATAAATATTTGCAGTAGTATTATTAATGCGGATTTAAACGTGCATGTCAAAAGTTAAATACGAGCAACAAGCAGCCATCACATATAAATTGCTTCAGCTGTATGTGAGAGGTACAGCTCGAGTGAATCCTGCAGGTCCCAAATACTACAGTGTGTGAAGCAAAATCTTGCTATGTATTATTTAGCAGGATACCATTAGGAAATCACTCACTTGCAAATATAAATACACTGAAGCAGCCATAAGAATCCTACGATTTAAAACAGAATAAAAGCTGTCTCTTTCCCTGAGGGAGACAATTAGCAGAAGCACAATCCTCTGTTTCATCTCAGAAGAATCTCCACTTAATCTCTCTGTATTTTCAGCCAGTTCCTGTGCAGTGGCTTAATTCACATTCTGAGCACAGCAGATCCATTGCTGGCTGGCTTTCTTGTGAAAACTTCAATATGGATCTGGGTTCTTTTGACTGACTTTGTACTCTGGAAGGTCACCTGCAGGTTGAAACCAACAGTGTTCGGAAAAGAAAACCCCAGTTAACTTACATCCATTAGTACATGGCTTTATTCAAAAGTAAGATCCCAGTGGGAGATCCAGCATGGGGCCACTTATAAGTTGACAGTTGAAAAAAAACAGTCTGCTTCTCAATTTTTGGGTCTCGCAGTGCTGTTTTGTTTTAAGTAGCTATTTTGTTGTTTCAATGAACAAAATGAAAGTGCATTCCCTCCATGTCACCTCGTGGAGAATAGTCTGGGTCTAAAAAACAAAAGTCCCAACTAACCCCCCCCAAAGCCCCAGATTTGTTTGTGTGTGTGTGTGTGTGTGTGGGGGGGGGGGGGGGGGGTGTTTTTGTTTTTTGAACTGTGATCTTAAGCAGACATTTATAAACCATTGGATTTTGAGGTAAGCCTTCAAAACCTCCCATAATCCAATACAACATCACCACTTACTTGTATCTGACAGGCCTCTGCAAATTTAGATGACCCCTGCAGGCTTTGCATAGAATTGGGCCCTGATTTGGGGTAATATTTGAGCAGAAGAGCCAATACTTCTTTGATCTAAAAATCTTAAGGGAATGATTGCCAATAGTGAGTGGAGATGCTTGCCAACACAGCACAAATGGTAAAGTTAAAAAAAAAAAGAGAGAGAGTACTGTGAAACAGTGCAGATGATGCTGGTGTCACGCTGGGGGAAAAGAACCAGTGCTCAATTCCCCCAAGCTTAGAAGAAACAGATAAAGCCAGTGAAAAGGCTTTATGTCAGACTCTATTAATCCATGGCTGCGCTTAAGAGTTGGCTGTTAAATCATCTGTGAGTGTGCAGTAAGGTAGCTTAGTGCTGATGTTGCACCTCATTCCACAGATGGGAAAACACTGAACCACCATAAGTGAGGCTTCACTTCCCAATTTAAGCCTCAGAAACTACTGAATCCTCCAACTTCAGAAACTACTGTACTGGCAGTCTCAGCCACAGTGCTACTTTTTCCCAAAAGAGTATGTGTATGTGACATAGTGGAGCAGGTAACACGACGGGTGTTTAAATGTTATGATTAGTGTGTCGTCAGCAGAGATGGGCAGTAACGCGTTACTTGTAACCACTTGTAAAGTAAGGGATTACTATTGCAAAAACGGTAATTAGATTACCGTTACTTTCCCGTAGGAACGCTGCGTTACTGCGTTACTAAAACCGTGATTTTTTTGCAAGAATATCTCATGACAGTGACGTAAGTGCCAAGTTCGTGACAACAGCTGTGTGCAGATCAACAATGGATAATATATTGAGTACGGAGAGATTATGAGCATGCAGTGTTTAAAGCATGGAAGTACTGACCTTACTTTAAGTTTGATTCCATAAAAAGTGACAAAAACATTAGTGTCCGTTGTGCGTGGGAAGAAAACTTCTTTTTACAGCGAAAAAAAAAACCCCTAAACTTCCGAGCAAGCACCGAGCGCACTACGACATAATGGGAAATTCACAGAGAAACTCGCAGATTCTTCAACTGACCGCTGCGGCACACCTGCACCGGCTTTACAGGTGAAAACAGAGCAAATAGACCGCTAGTCTTTGACTTTATTTATTTTCTGCTGTGTTTGACTTGCATCTATTTGAAAGAGTGAGTGGGTTAAATATTAAACAAATTTCTTCCAGTCAGTGAATGTTGCATATAATTTAATTTTTGCCTGATGCATAAAGTTAAAAGATTAAAATTAATAAAACAAGTTTTAAAAAGGAACTTTTCCATTTGATTACATTTTGTATGATGGATTATGCAGAAAAAGTAGAACTGGGCTGAAAGATCTATCGCTTTATCACCTATTCAGGTTGTAAATCGTATTTTTAAAAAGTAACTAAGTAATTAATTACTTTTGAAAATAAGTAATCAGTAAAGTAACTGGATTACTTTTTTGGGAAAGTAATCCGTAATTAGTTACTGATTACTTTTTTCAAGTAACTGTAGCCTGCATACTTTGTCTTGCTATGCAAGATGCTTACAAACATACATGCAGGTTTAAAAAATAAAGCTCAGATTAGAAGTCTGTTGCTGGTCTTCATTTCATTAGCATTGTGCCTGTGGATGCAAGTGCTTTCAGTTTGTCTACGCTTAAACATCTCATCTATCTTATTTTACTGTTTTGCAGAAGCAGTAAAAGTACTTTGTGTGTCATAATTGGCAGTAGGGTTGTCAAATTACCAGAATTTCAGACGTGATACAGACTTCAACTGATAAAACACACACAAACCCACACACACGTGCAATAAGACTAAGTGCAACACTCTTTTCTGACAAAGCTGTGTTTTTACTCAGTTGTATATAGAATTTGTCTTCTATTTTTATCCTATTGTATATTTTATTCTATTTTATTCTACTGTATATAGTATTTTATGTTATTCTATTCTATTCTGTACAGTTGTGTAGAGTATTTTAATTTTATTGTATTCTAATTTTTGCTATATAACTTTTGCACTGTCCACCTCCTGCTGTGACAAAACAAATTTCCCACGTGTAGGACTAATAAAGGTTATCTTATCTTATCTTATGTTATACCACGAAAATACTCCACACCATTTTCAATACCACAAAGAAGCTTCTTACCCCATCCTGCAACAACGTAAGTAATAGCTCTAAAAAGTCATTAATTTTTTAACTAATTTTCCCAAATATAAGTTAGATTTATCTAAATAAGTATTAAAGTTTATTCGTTTTACAAATAACTTCAATAATTTCAATACTGTCATGATCCTGGGTCGTTGACCCAGCGTTTTGTGTTTCTTTTTGGGTTCATCTTGTGTTTGGTGTTTATTCTGATTCTGTATTAATTCTTTGGGTTGGTTGTCGTGTTTATTATCCCTACCTGTGTCTCCCCTCTGTGCTCCGTTCAGGTCCCTGTGTTTTTGTTGCAAAACAGTCTGGGTGTTTCCGGTTTTACTTTGTAGGTCTGCCTCTCATCATGTCCATTAGTATCAGCTGTGTCCACCCCTGCATGTCATCTCCTCATTACCTAGTGTGTATTTATAGTGTGTGTTGGCTTCTGTTCATCGTCGGATCGTCTGTGTTTCTCGGTGTAACTACGTCTCTCTGCATTCTCTGCTCCCCGTTTCATGCTTAGGTTTGTTATTTAGTTTTCCCAGTCTAGGTTTTTTCAGTCATTCGTCTTGTCTCACTACCTGTTCAGTCGCTCCACTTCTGCAAATAAAACTTCATTCTCATCACCAGTCAACTGCCTGCATTTTGGGTCCTTTTCCTCCTACACCACACGGCTCACGCCGCCAGCCGTGACAGCACAATCCGACCATACTATGGACCCCGCAGGCTCCGCCCGTGAGGAAGATATTCTCCACGTACAGTGTCTGATGAGCCGAATAACCCGCGCCACGGACAATTTCTGTTGGACTAAACGCTATTAAGGCGATCGTCGAAGGAAATCCTTTCCTTCGTGAGCTTTCCTGCTATGGAGATTTCATGGGAGAATTAAGCCGAGGCCAGGAGGCGTGGCGGGCTCGGGAGCGGTCAGAGCGCGTCGATTCCCGGAAGGCCTCGCTGCAGTCGCAGCCGATGGAGATCTCTGCAACGCAGCAGCAGACTTTACCGCGGAGAGCTGTTTCCGTGCCGGTGCCAAGGAATTCTTCAGCCTCCGCGTCCCGCTCTGATCACTACACACCTGCCTCTTTCCTCGCGGCTATGTGGTCAGACGATGAGGAGCCAGCTTCCTTTTCCCCTTCATCACTAGCCTCCTCTGTCGTCTTCTCCGCATCCTCCTCCCGCAAGAAACGGCATATGCGCCGCCAGCGCTCCTCTCCTCAGCTGGACTCTGAGATTATGACACAGCCAGCTGTGGTGAGTGGTAAAGACTGTCTTTCTGCTTTCTCCGAACTGCAAAGTGTTACCCCAGAGACTGAATCCAAAGTTTCTATGGGCTCAGGATCAGATATCACTGTCTCAGTTAATGCTGAAGCGGCAAAATTAAAGACTGTGGTTTCGGAGACCATTTTTTCCAGTCCCAGGGATTTAAGGGGCTCTCTTCATGCACCCTCTGAATCCAGGGATGCTTTAAAGGGTACGGTTAATACTGACTCCAGGATTGGAGATGCTAGCCCTGTTTTTCAAGGGACTGCGACCCCCTCCGGGGCCTCCCCAGAAGCTGAGCCACCTTCCTCAGCTGATTCTGGACCCCTGGAGGTTAAGGAGCCAGGGCAGGTCGTTCAGGAGCAGTCGCCTTTCCCACTGTTAGCACAGCAGTTAGCTCAGTCTCCAGCATCAGCTGCTCACTTGCCCTTAGCTCAGTTACCAGCTCAGGTTGCAGGTCAGCTATTAGTTCCACCACCTGTTCAGCCATCACCTTCACCTACTCCTCCTGTACATGCAAGCCAACCCATAACGGACAGTTCAACAACTTCTTACTCTAAGCAGAGAGACAAACCCAATAACAATGGAAACATTCCTCAAGAGCTGGCCAGTTCTGAGACTGAGACACACTCCAGGGCCTCCCCAGAGGCTGGGTTTCAGCCCCCAGCTGACTCTGGACCCCTGGAGGTTAAGAAGCCAGCTGAGGACTGCACCGGACTGTCGCTGCGTGAGCTGAGTCACTGCTCAGTGCAGCTGCAGTCTGCTATATGTTTGCCAGAGGCCCGTGTGCCTGCTGGTTCTGTTGCGTCCCTGCCAGAGGCCCGTGTGCCTGCTGGTTCTGTTGCGTCCCTGCCAGAGGCCCGTGTGCCTGCTGGTTCTGTTGCGTTCCTGCCAGAGGCCCGTGGGCCTGCTGGTTCTGTTCTGTGTGTGCCAGGGGCTCCGGTGCCCACTGGTTCTGAGACTGTTTTTGCTGGGGGGCCCGAGGGGCCTGTCCAGCGTCCTGCCTCGTCAGCTGGAGGGCCCGAGGAGCCCGTCCAGCCCCAAGACTCGTCAGCTGGAGGGCCCGAGGAGCCCGTCCAGCCCCAAGACTCGTCAGCTGGGGGGCCCGAGGAGCCCGTCCAGCCCCAAGACTCGTCAGCTGGGGGGCCCGAGGGGCCCGTCCAGCGTCCTGCCTCGTCAGCTGGAGGGCCCGAGGAGCCCGTCCAGCCACCAGCTGCAGCCTCATCATCCTTGGCAGCTGCAGCCTCATCATCCTCGCCAGCTGCAGCCTCATCATCCTCGCCAGCTGCAGCCTCATCATCCTCGCCTGGTCCAGCCTCCCTGTCTTCACCCACACCGTCGCCTGGTCCAGCTTCAGCTTCATCAGCTCCGCCTGGTCCGGCCTCCTCATCAGTGTCATCAGCTTCGCCTGGTCCGGCATCTGCTTCAGCATCCTCCTCGTCTGGTCCAGCCACTGCTTCATCCTCGTCTGGTCCAGCCACTGCTTCATCCTCATCTGGTCCAGCCACTGCTTCATCCTCGTCTGGTCCAGCCTCCGTGTCTTCAGCATCGCCTGGTCCGGCTCCAGCCTCCGTGTCTTCAGATAGCAAGGAAACATTGAAACAATGTTGAGTCAATATCAGGCTGTGTCATTGAATCAACGTTGAAGTGTGACGTTGACCTAACGTCACTCTTGCACCCTTTTTTAACGTTGAAACAACGTCAGGTTTTGATGTTGAATCAATGTTGAAACCTGACGTTGATTCAACGTTATATTTTCTAATACTGCTGACATTGAAACAATGTCAGATTCTGATATTGAAACACTGTTGAGCTATGGTGTTGATTTTCCACCTCTTTCGCACAGTTGCTTTTTATTAAAACAACAGTTAAATCATGACTGGAAATCTACCTTTCTTTATAGGTATTTTAACCAATACTAAACTACTGCATGTTTCCATCAATACTTCAACCACCTAAAAACATAATTGTACTTATTCCTTAAATTGGACACCCTTGTCAATATTAATATCCTAAAATAAGAAAGCATTGCATGTGATGTAACAGAGAAAAAAATAAACATAAAAAGGTCAATAGGCATGTTTCGTTTGCTAAATACTTTATTAAAAGACAGTTTCCTATTTACGTTTATACGATTCACAGAAGTTTGTAATTTTTTGCATGATGTGCGTCCTGCACCACCCAAATGATCTGGGGCGTATCGGAGCCATTTCTGCACTGCTTGTGCAAAGACAAACTCGGACATAGTTTGCCCCTAACTGCTGCGTCAGGCTCCAATCAAGGCAAAGCGTCTCACCTATAGACACATTTTAAGAGATGGAATTAGCGTGTCTCATGTCTTAAATGTGTATGCAAGTGCTTGTGTGTTTAATCAACAAGCCGTTGTTATGTATTTAAATCACATCTGACAGCTATTACACTTTATAGTTACAAAGTGTACATAACCTTTATATACTTACCATTGCCTTATTTGCCTCTTGTGATTGAAGAGCTGGCTCTGCATTGTTTAGCTCCTCAATGTTGTGCAAGGGCAAATCCAGAGGCAGTACCCCAGCATCTACCGATTCATTGCAGCCGGTATTGCGGATGGCTCTGACCTCCTCACGGAGTTCGTTAACAGCTCTCGTCAGGTCTGACAGAAAAAGATTTAAAAAAAATTTTAAGTATTTAAGAATACAGACAACTTATCAAAAGTTTCCTTGTGTCACACACAGATATGTACAAAGACACTAGACAGTATTTTATTACCTGGTATTTTCACTCGAGGGGCCTGGGGAAACCATTTTTTTGTGGGCTGATCATCCTCTGAGTCACTATATGTGTACAGGGGATTTGGTCTAAAGAAAAAAAGTTTAAAACGGTCATAAGTAATTACAAATGTGCTTTTGGAATATTTTTTCCTAAAGTTACAGTTTGATTTATAACAACACACACAGGAAACGGAGCTGTGCAAGAAGGTACAGTATACAAGGAATTTTTGAAGTGCACAAGTGTACACGGCTTTGCATTTATAAAAAGTTTACAAGCTTCCACTTTTTGGACTATATTATGTGGTGATATTGCAGTATGCAAGCACCACAGATATGTATAAAAGACAAGATCATAAATTCTTAGCAATCAAAGATATGTTTGTGAAATAAAAAAAGTTTTACTTGTGCTTTCTTTTATGACTGGTCTGAGTTTCAGCTTCGGACTGAAGGTCAGACGTATCACAGTGTTCACTTAGATATTTCTGAAGACTGCGTTCTGCTTCGTGAAACGTGTCTGGAAGTACAAACACAATGTATGGCCAGACATAAATTAGGACACGAAAAACTTGTTATTGTTACATTTATACAACACCAATCCAGATGATACCCACCATGGCTTATTAGAAGTCGGACTGGTGCATAGGTGAGCCATGTTGCACCAGGATGAACTCTCCTCTTTACTGCGTCGTGGATCCTGAATGTGTCTCACGGAGGATATGGAGGCCATGACAATTTCTCCCCATTTATCCATGATCTAGGGACTATTTCTGTACCACCAGTGCTAAACTGCACAATGCACCAGTCTTTCATTTTTATCTTTTTTTTAATTTGGAGTCCTTTTTTGCCCTGTCTAGGATAAACAGGAAACAGATAATTACAATATATTTCATAGTCACTACAAAACTTGATCTATTGATTGAACTAAATAATAAATAATAGCTTAAAATGTATATAGGCAACAATTACAAGCAAACCCGTATATGTAAGCATTTAAACACTGAAGATAATAAAATTAACAGTATTTTGTCTAAGTCTGCCATTGTAGGAATTCATGGCACCGAGACAAAAACTTGGCGCACAGTGTGGCGTCAAAATAGGCGCACACCTTTGACGCTGCATTTTCTCCGTCTTCCTCGTCCACACGTAAATGCTAAACGCAGTTTACGTGTGGACAAAAGGTGCAAACGCAAGTTAGGTGAGCGTGCAGCGTAAAGTTAGGTGAGCGTGCAACGTAAAGTTTGAATTGAGTGCGAATCGAAGCGGGTGCTCTCCAATCATTAAAAGTAACAAAGTCATTGAACACATTTATACAGTTACCTTTACGTTTATCAATCATATATCACAGATTTACAATTTTTTGTAGTACTATGCTAAAAAGCAACCACAGAGCGAAAGTCTGGGTCAAGCGCCGAGGTGACGGCAAGAACAAAGGAACCCTCGAAGCGTTAAAGCTAGCTTTATAAGGGAATATAATGGAAAAGTATGAAACGAAATGTTTTCTTTGTTGATAGACTTTGTTTGCAGTGCAATTTATTTGTTGCCGGATTGTAAGATGAAAGTAGACACAATTTCGGGCTCCCACATTTTATCCAAAACTTTACATTAACAAGTTTGTTTTGTTTTTTTTACTGTTATTCAAATGCAACCGTGGAAATAACGAATAGAACAAAAGTCATTCATTCTTACCTTATACTAATCGTGGTGCAGGCCAGTGCAGTGCATGAACTGATACCTTCTCCGGTCAATTCCGCTGAGAGTAAATCTAATGTCCCGCTCTACTGTACAAGACAATGGTTACCTGGAGGGATGTACCAATGTGATAGGGGTGCTGCGGAATAGTCCAAGTGGTAGCAGCTTTAATTTCCCGCTCAACCATAAATCGATGGTTTTTCAATGTGATTGTTGTCACCTTGTCAACTATAAATAGATCAACAATCAACGATGACAGAACAACAGTGAATCAATGTTATTTCAATGTCAGTGTCAGGTTTCATCAGTATTTCAATGTTGTTTCAACATTGGTTTTGTGTTGACATTTCAATCCTGACGATTCTGATGGTTCAGATGGAAAATCAACATCTGTTCAATGTCTCCTTGCTATCTGGGTCGCCTGGTCCGGCTCCAGCGTCCTCATCAGCCTCGCCTGGTCCGGCTTCTGCTTCAGCCTCGCCTGGTCCGGCTTCTGCTTCAGCCTCCGCATCCTCATCATCCTCATCAGCGTCGCCTGGTCCGGCTTCTGCTTCAGCCTCCGCTTCCGCTTCGCCTGGGGCTGCAGGGGCCACGCAGCCTTCAGGTCCCCTATTACCGCCTCCACATCGTCGGTCATCTGCCAGGCCGCTTGTTGGGCATCTCCGCCACCGTGGACGCCCTCCTGAGCACCCTCCTGAACGCCGCCACTGCCTTCCGCGTGGCCGGCCCCCGGATCTGCTCTGTCGCCGCCACTGCCTTCCGCGTGGCCGGCCCCCGGATCTGCTCCGTCGCCGCCACTGCCTTCCGCGTGGCCGGCCCCCAGAACTGTTTGCCCTTCGCCGCAGTTGCCGTCCACACAGTCGGCCCCCAGAACTGAACTGTTTTGGCCTCCTGCGCTGTCGGCCTCCGGGTCAGCCCCCTGAACTTGACCTTCTGGGTCTTTCTGGGCTCTGTCCCTCCTTCCTGGTCCCCCGCCGCCAGCCCTGGTTGGGTTGTTTTCTGTTTTTGGCCGTTTTTTGTGCTTCTGTTGGGCAGTCTGGGGCCCGCCCTTGAGGGGGGGGGGGGGGGGGGGGGGGGGGTACTGTCATGATCCTGGGTCGTTGACCCAGCGTTTTGTGTTTCTTTTTGGGTTCATCTTGTGTTTGGTGTTTATTCTGATTCTGTATTAATTCTTTGGGTTGGTTGTCGTGTTTATTATCCCTACCTGTGTCTCCCCTCTGTGCTCCGTTCAGGTCCCTGTGTTTTTGTTGCAAAACAGTCTGGGTGTTTCCGGTTTTACTTTGTAGGTCTGCCTCTCATCATGTCCATTAGTATCAGCTGTGTCCACCCCTGCATGTCATCTCCTCATTACCTAGTGTGTATTTATAGTGTGTGTTGGCTTCTGTTCATCGTCGGATCGTCTGTGTTTCTCGGTGTAACTACGTCTCTCTGCATTCTCCGCTCCCCGTTTCATGCTTAGGTTTGTTATTTAGTTTTCCCAGTCTAGGTTTTTTCAGTCATTCGTCTTGTCTCACTACCTGTTCAGTCGCTCCACTTCTGCAAATAAAACTTCATTCTCATCACCAGTCAACTGCCTGCATTTTGGGTCCTTTTCCTCCTACACCACACGGCTCACGCCGCCAGCCGTGACAAATACAGATCCTGAAGGTATATTTTAAAATCTACTGATAAACAAAGGGTACAACAAACATTACCTGACACATCTAAATAATTTCATTATTGTAGACAAGAGCATAATGGAAAAGTTACAGATCAACTTTGGATAAGAAAATATAAAAAACAACGCTCAGAGTGAAAGATTAAACCAGTCACTGAACACATTTTAAAACGGGCCTCAGTGCTTGCTACAATTTAATAAGAAACACTGTTTAAAAAAAAAACATTGGAAAAGTAGAAAAGTTTATTGTCTTGTCCACATCTGCCTGCAGCCTGTCTCTCATCCAGCATTCACATTGCTCTGCCTCACTCTGTAGCTCTTTACAGGCTTGGCTCTGTTCTTCAGGCCTGATTTAGCTGCTCTGCTCCAGAGTCCGCTCTTTATCTGCTCGGATTAGCTCTTCACACTGGACTCTCTGGTCAGCTCAGCTATGGTTCCTCCACTATTCTGCACAGCCTCCAATCCACCAGGTTCTCCATGGCTCAATAGTCCATCGCGCCCCGGAGTCTCCTAGCCGCTACGCTAACGATAACAGTTTGCTAATGTAAGAGCTAATA
This sequence comes from Astatotilapia calliptera, assembly GCF_964374335.1. NCBI lineage: Eukaryota > Metazoa > Chordata > Actinopteri > Cichliformes > Cichlidae > Astatotilapia > Astatotilapia calliptera. The sequence continues at coordinate 28,088,779 of NC_137427.1, read as the reverse complement.
GCTAAACAGCATATGTTAGGATGTGCGCCAGTTGGGTTAACCTTTACAATAACTGTTTGATACTTCAGTGTTGTTGAAACTTTCCAGAGATTTTGTGACATTTTTAACTTCCTGCTAAAGTGCTGTTAAACATTAAGTACTCAATCTTTAGTGACAACAGGAGCCAACCCAGATAGCAAGGAGACATTGAACAGATGTTGATTTTCTTTCTGAACCATCAGAATCGTCAGGATTGAAATGTCAACATTGAAATACTGATGAAACCTGACACTGACATTGAAATAACATTGATTCACTGTTGTTCTGTCATCGTTGATTGTTGATCTATTTATAGTTGACAAGGTGACAACAATCACATTGAAAAACCATCGATTTTTGGTTGAGCGGGAAATTAAAGTTGCTACCACTTGAACTATTCCATAGCACCCCCTCTCACATTGCTACATCTCTCCAGGTAACCATTGTCTTGTACAGTAGAGCAGGACATTAGATTTACTCTCAGCGGAATTGACCGGAGAAGGCATCAGTTCATGCACTGCACTGGCCTGCCACGATTAGTATAAGGTAAGAATGAATGACTTTTGTTCTATTCGTTATTTCCACGGTTGCATTTGAATAACAGTAAAAAAAACAAACTTGTTAATGTAAAGTTTCGGATAAAATGTGGGAGCCCGACATTGCGTCTACTTTCATCTTACAATCCGGCAACAAATAAATTGCACTGCGAACAAAGTCTATCAACAAAGAAAACATTTTAGTTTCGTACTTTTCCGTTATATTCCCTTATATAACCTAGCCTAACGCTTTGAGGGTTCCTTTGTTTGTTCACCTAACTTTACTCAGCACGCTCACCTAACTTTACGTTGCACGCTCACCTACCTTGCGTTTGCACCTTTTGTCCACACGTAAACTGCGTTTTATTATTTGTTTTTCGCCTCTCACTGCTTAAGCCATTAATCTTTCTAGAATTGTTTTTTTAAACAGATGCGACCTCACAAAAGCTATTAACTATGCTGTCAGACCTGACGAGAGCTATTAACGAACTCCGTGAGGAGGTCAGAGCCATCCGCCATCCCTGCTGCAATGAATCGGTAGATGCTGGGGTACTGCCTCTGGATTTGCCCTTGCACAACATTGAGGAGCTAAACAATGCAGAGGCAGCTCTTCAATCACAAGAGGCAAATAAGGCAATGGTAAGTATATAAAGGTTATGTACACTTTGTAACTATAAAGTGTAATAGCTGTCAGATGTGATTTAAATACATAACAACGGCTTGTTGATTAAACACACAAGCACTTGCATACACATTTAAGACATGAGACACGCTAATTCCATCTCTTAAAATGTGTCTATAGGTGAGACGCTTTGCCTTGATTGGAGGGACCACACTGGAGGTGCGAGTCCGCCGCGGACTCAGTACTAAACTGGGCAGGGAAAAAACCAAGGACCAGACAAAGCAAAAAATGTCATTTAAAGATACAGCGCTCTGCAAATGCATATTTGGTAAGTTTTACCGTTTTTTTGCTATATTACTTTGTCTTTCTTAATAACAAGACTTTCATGTCCGGTTAATCTGGAGATGGAGTCTTTGGTCTTTGGCTTGTTTAGTCCACGGGTTGTAGTTTGTACAGCTTGAGGACCCCATGTTTATTTTGTTTTAAAGGATACACGGCACACCATGCTAAGACTTATCACTTTTTCCGCTCATAGCTCTTTGGGAATCAAATGCGGCAGTTTGCAGATTTACGCCTGGTGACTTTCATGTTTATCAGCCTAGGAGTTTACATACTTTCTCCCCGCTGAAGACAGTTAACAAGAGCTTATTCATGTGCTCTAATTCACTTTTTTTGTTTGTGTGTGTGTGTATTTTTGTCCTAGATGGCCTGACGCAGCAGTTAGGGGAAAACTCTATGTCCGAGTTTGTCTTTGCACAAGCAGTGCAGAAATGGCTCCGATACGCCCCAGATCGTTTGGGTGGTGCAGGACGCACATCATGCATCCTTATCCCGGAGTAAAAAATTACAAACTTCTGTGAAACATGTAAATGTAAATAGGAAACTGTCTTTTAAGAAAGTATTTAGCAAACGAAACATGGCCTACTGACCTATTTTTTTTTTCTCTGTTACATCACATGCAATGCTTTCTTATTTTAGGATATTAATATTGACATGATACATTGTGAGACATTTGTTTTTTTTCGATAAAGGTTGTCCAATTTGAGGAATAAGTACAATTATGTGTTTAGGTGGTTTAAGTATTGATGGAAACATGCAGTAGTTTAGTATTGGTTAAAATACCTATAAAGAAAGGTAGATTTCCAGTCATGATTTAACTGTTGTTTTAATAAAAAGCAACTGTGCGAAAGAGGTGGAAAATCAACACCATAGCTCAACAGTGTTTCAATATCAGAATCTGACATTGTTTCAATGTCAGCAGTATTAGAAAATATAACGTTGAATCAATGTCAGGTTTCAACATTGATTCAACATCAAAACCTGACGTTGTTTCAACATTAAAAAAGGGTGCAAGAGTGACGTTAGGTCAACGTCACACTTCAACGTTGATTCAATGACACAGCCTGATATTGACTCAACATTGTTTCAATGTTTCCTTGCTATCTGGGAAGGCAACAGCAGGACATTGTTTTTAAAGTTTTTGTCTTAATCAAACAAAATCTAAATATTAGATCTAATAGAACCCTGTGACAGACGGGCGACCTGTCCAGGGTGTACCCTGCCTTGTGAAAGGCAGGGTACTAAGACAGCAGAGATAGGCTCCAGCATATCCCCACCCTGAAAAGGATAAGCGGAAGAGAATGGATGTGTGGATGGACAGTTAGTTCTAATAGACTACTTCCAGCTACATAAAATATATATTCTATTTATAAAACAAAACTGTCAGATGGACCAAGAGATGGATGGCAAGCTTTCAGATTGTTTATTGCAAACACAAAAGGATCTTTTCACAGAGCCAAAGCTCAACGACAGGTGTACGGACAGGTAAGTAGGACTGGAGCAGGTAAGAAATTCTGCCAAAGAGGAGAACAGAGGTTAGTAAACGTTAGGGGATTCTCCATCAGTCAATATATTACACTGCAGTGTTAAATTATAGTTCTACAGGCACCAAGGGGGGTAAGAAGGCAAGCCACAGGGGTTCCAGGCGCTAAGCAGGTGAGTGTGTGGTGAACAGTGGGCAGACAGGTAAGTGGAACTATCGTCCTTCACAGGTAATACAAACTTTGGAGTCCAGGTAAGTAGTTGGAGAAGAATTTTCTCTGTTGCAGACAATGACCAGCTTGAAAGTCAGGTGAGTGGTTACGAGTAGATAGATGCAGATGGGCTGGGGCCCGGGCCGGGCCTTGGGGGCTTGGGTCCTGGTTGGTGTGTTGCCGGGGTTGTGGGCGGGTGGGTGCATGGGGCCCAGCCCTGGATAAGATAAGATAAGATAAGATAAGATAACCTTTATTAGTCCCACACGTGGGAAATTCAGCCTGCTCTGCCCTTTCCTGTAGAGGGCGTCTGAGTTATGAGTCCAGTCCAGTCTGTTGTTCAGATGAACACCAAGGTACCTGTAGCTGTCCACAGCCTCAATGTCCATACCCTGGATGTTCAGTGGTTGCAGTGGAGAATGCTTGTGCCTGCGGAAGTCTACCACCAGCTCCTTGGTTTTACTGGCGTTGATCTGGAGGTAGTTCAGCTGGCACCAGTCCACAAAGTCTTGAGTCAGTCCTCTGTACTCCTTGTCGTCCCCATCAGTGATGAGGCCGACTATTGCAGAGTCATCAGAGAACTTCTGCAGGAAGCACTGGGTGGAATTGTGGGAGAAGTCTGCAGTGTAGATGGTGAAGAGGAACGGAGCCAGAACCGTTCCCTGTGGGGCCCCCGTACTGCAGACGACCCTGTCCGACACACAGCCCTGAGTCCTCACATACTGTGGTCGGTCGGTGAGGTAGTCCAAAATCCAGGTAGTGAGGTGATGGTCCACTCCAGAGTTCTCCAGCTTGTCCTTCAGAACCGAGGGAAGAATAGTGTTGAAGGCACTGGAGAAATCAAAGAACATGATTCTCACAGTGCTTCCAGCGGTCTCCAGGTGAGCGAGGGAACGATGTAGGAGGTGAATGACGGCATCAGGTGCCGCCGGTGCATCGAGCCACCTGGGGGGCTCTTCAACTGGTGGGGGAGATTGTCACATCTTGCAGGAACTTTCCTCTCTTCAGGAGCTCCCTCTGCAGGAGGGGGAGATACAGGAGAGGTGGAGGAAGATCTCAGCCTGGGTGTTTATTGTCTTATGTAGTCTGGAAGATGAGTGGATGGTGGGGTGGGTGCAGTTTTCTCTGTGGTGGGGTTGGGTGGACTGTCCCGGGCTCTGTGGGGCCGGGAGGCGCTGCTGCACTGGACCCCGGTCTGGATGGGCCTGGGCCCCCTTTCCCTGGTGGGTCGCGGAGTATGGGGGTGCCTACTGGGGTCAGCGGGGGAGCTGGCCCCAGGGAGGGGTCACTTGCCCCTCCCTTCCTTCCCTCCCCATCTCCAGCTGCCTCCCCCTTCCCGCTCCACCACAACCACCCACACATGCAGGACCTTGGAGTAGGGGTATGTCACCAGGGTGCAGAGGAGGCTACCCCCCCCCCTCTGTCCCCTTCTGGCTGCCTCTGCCTCAATTTTATCCCACAACTTAGACATTCACATTACTCACACTCTCATTACACATACATATAGGATCTTGGGGGTGTGCACGATACACGGAATCCAAATTACCATCAGGGTGTACACCCCACCCCTGGCGTCGTTGCCCACCTCTCAATGTTAAATACACGTAGACAGCAGGAGGGACCATGCGCTTACCTGCTGCTCTCTGGCAGGTAACTCCATGCCCTCCTGGGTTTTAAATGCACCTTAGAACACACATGCATCAACACTACAATGAGCGGGTGGAGGGAGGTTTGGAGTCTTCTCTCACCCCCATTCTCTGCGACCTGCTGGAGCAGGGGGGCTAGGAGGAGGAGTTGGCCGTCCGACTGCGGTCTGGAGTGTGGGGCCTCCCTGCTGCTGTGGAGTCGGGGCGGTCTGCCTCCCCCCACCGCAGGGAAAAGGGTAACACCACCTGGGTCTGGGTGCAGTTCCCCTCTCCAGGGGCAAGGGTACCTAGACCCGGTTTGTAGAGTATGCTTGGGGAGTGTGATCGTGTGTACAGCGTCTCTTTATGTCTGTCTCCACGTTGGTTGAGTGTGGAGTAAGTGCATATGAGAGCATGAGGGTGGGAATGGATGTTTGTATTTGTGTGTGCCTGTATGTCTGTGTCTATATGTCAGGTTGGGTGTCAGACGCCACCTCTCTGGGGACATATCAGGCCCTCCAAGGTTTGGAGGCCTATCTCCCCCTACCACCACTTCCCCTGCCAGTGGCGGACTCCCTCAGACATCGGCGCGTTGGTGGTTCCTTGTGTCCGGGGATGGGCATCCAGGTACACACCGGCTCACTCCTTGGCGGCCGCTTATCGGGGCCTGGAGCCTGGGGCTCGCTCGGGCCACTTCGGAGGTGGGGTGCCCCCGGCCTCTCGGCCTGGGGCTCGGTCACTCAGGCGCAGCTGGCTGCCGGTGGAGCTCACGGGCGCGTCACTGCAACCCCCCCTGGCTTCTGCTCCGCGGCTGCTGAGTGAGCCCTCATCTGGGACTCTCCTCAGCTCTTTCTGGGACAGTGGCGCGGCTGCCCCTCTGTTGGTCTTCCTTGGTCTCTTGTGTTCTGGGGGCCTCTGGATGTCTGGAGTTTTGATCTCCTCCATACCTGCTTCATGCCACCCACCCTCTAGCAGATCATTACATGAAGGAACCTTTTAAAAAAAACAAGCGCGTCCATGCTCACAGGTGTACACACGGGTGATCACACCCACAAACTACACCCTTTCTGGCTCCTACCTCAAAGCACACTGTGTTCTGTTGATCTTATGTGCTGCACAATAATGTTTAATATTTAGTATTTACTGTCATATTCCCATATATCATTGTGATGCTGTTTATTCTATTACTCTTGTTCTCTTCTGTTTGTTTTCTTTTTTCTTTCTCAGCAGGTGATCCAGGTGATCGATATATGCATTTTTTTTTCTGCCCATTCTGTTGGTTTTTGTTTTTTGCCCTTCTCCCCCATCCCTCTTCTCAGCTGTTTCTCTTTCCCTCTTTCTTTCTCCCCTTCTTTCCCTCAGTCAAGTCTGTCCCGTATTCAGTAAGTGAAAATAAAATAAACAATAAAAGGTGAATCAAATGGACCATTACGGCAAGGCTGGGATGGTCAATTTGGTAAAGTAAATCCGTTGGGCATCTTTCTTTGCCTTTAGACAACAATTCTGATGGCAAAAGAGCCAAACGGGACAGGCAAAAAAAAAAAGAAAAAAAAAAGATAGATGCAGATGAACAAGTACAGAGAGTAAAGAATCCAAAAATTAAAACAAAAAAAGGTATAATTACCACCACAAGGACAGCAGCAATCTGGCAGAGAGTAGGTGCTCAAGCCGATGTCCTTAATTACTGTGGCTGATGAGTAAGTGGCAACAGGTGTGACAGCAGGAGCCCAGCAACAGAAGGGAGTGAGCACAGAGCAAGCCCAGCTCTCCATCTGAGAGACAGAATTTTTTTTGGCCTGTATTTGTATAGCGCTTTACTAGTCCCTAAGGACCCCAAAGCGCTTTACACAACCAGTCATCCACCCATTCACACACAAATTCACACACTGGTGATGGCAAGCTACATTGTAGCCACTGCCACCCTGGGGCGCACTGTCATTTCCCAAAAAAATAATTTATTTAACACAGTACAGTTAAGTTGCATACTGAGCTTAAAGGCTTGAAAACAAAGTTTTCCTCCTATCACTGTAGTATCAATACTAAAACCAGCATTGGTATTGTGTATATTTACTGTTCATTTCGTTATATAGTTCAATTAATGGAAACAAAGAGGTAACAAGGTTAAACCACTGGTTACCTTCAAGAACAAGAAGGCCAATTAGACTTTGTTAGAAAACATTTAAAATAATCTGAACAGTCCTGAAAATGATTTTTGGACAGATGAAACCAAGATTAACTTGTACCAGAAGGACGGGACGGGATTGATTTGAACCCTCTGAAAATGTAGGACTGTGTATAAAACTGCACACTGTATGTGTTAGAGAACAGAGGATTTAACCAACTGAAAATTGTGAAAGCTGGTCCCTGCATGTCAGAAGTTAAATTCTTCACTGAAGAGCCTTCAGCACAGTAAAATGACTCAAGTCGGATTTTTACCTCTAAACGGATATTTCACACCGTGGTCAACACAAGAGGAAAGTGTCTCCCAGCGTAACAGAAAGCCTCCGTGCAAGAATGAATCGAGCACAATTAGAATTCATAACTGCAAGTCTTTCAACAGAAACTTCACGTTCCACTCATCTGAATGAAAATTTATATATTTAAGAATCAATACAAATTTCTCTCACAGGTGCATACTCTGCCCCAAGATTCTATGAATACGTAATTGGGAAGAAACCTGCACATAAATTAACAGATAAATGATCTATATTACACTGGCATTTGTGTGCTTTTGAGAAAAGGATCTGTCCCTGTTTGTCTGTCAGTAAAAACACAATTCGTGTCTCTATTTGAAACTTGGTGAGGATGCATGAATAATTCATAGCTTTAACAATAAAACATCAGCCCATGTGACAATGTGCTGATTTCCTCCAGCACTTATCATCTCAAAGGACTGTATGGTAGGCATAGTCAAGTAAGTGAATGTATAATTCTATTAAACTGGGAAGTAATATATGAACTCATTACACATAAACGAGCTTTGTGCCATACCTATCAAAATGCATGCCACTGCAACACTATTACATGCACATACAAATGAAAATATCTGCATGCCAGCTGTGTATTGAGGAATTTCTCCAGTAGGCGAGCATAAGTGTTGGTGATAAATGTGAGTCACTCTGTGCAGATATTTTAAGTTCTGTAAGGGGGACAGGCTAACCTGATACTGTGTATTTGCTGGGAAATACTCCCAGCTCTGCTGCAATCATACAGCTCTCATATGGCTTTCACTTTATTCCAATAGAATAAATTCAACAAGTTAGCTATTATTTGGCAAGGTCATAAACGGCAACAGCGCAATTTAGTAACTTAACCGTTTACTGCTCAAAAGTTTTATTTGGTTTAGGCCAAACTGTTCAGGCAGCTCAGGAGGGCAACTGTGGAGAGAATGAAATAGACACGACGGGGGAAGCCACTGCGGATGTGTCTTGCAAGATGTGTGCTTTACAACTGTACAGAAGTCTCTAGAAAACAATGAGAACGAGGATGTTAGCACTGGGAGAAGGTCATTAGTGTGGATGCTGAAGCTGGTCGTTAAATTCAGGTAGGTGATGAGTCTGATGAGATCAGACGGCTGAAGAATGGGAACAGGAAACTCCACCTGAGCCCAGGCAGGTCCAGCCCATCCTTAAAACAAGCAAACCACTGACCAGTACAAGACCATGTCATTATTTCATCAAGAAGTTCAAAATGGCCATCGCTCAATAGAAATATTGGTTTAACTGGAGATCTGAAAAAGTATTTCTATACAAATATGGATATGACACGTTGCTATAGGATACCAACAAAATATAAATCAGGTCACAGTAAAATACTGCAACCCACCTAGTAATTATGCTCTAATTATATATTATGTGGCACTAATTTAAGTCTATTTTATGTGTAGGACTTTGACTAGTAACTGATCTAATGTCTGACCTCGGCTACATTATAATTAAGGGTGGTTTGTAGCTGGAAAAGCAATCAGATGAGAAGAGGTTATGTGTGTTGCAGCAGCAAGACACCGAATTATAAAGGAACGAACGGAGGGGCTGGAGCTAGATTGCACTTAAAAGTAGCATCACATGAACAAAGGAGAAAGTACAACAGCAGTAAAAGGGCATCCTGAGGCTCTATTATGGCAGATGCAATATATCATTCCTCCAGTTTGTTTTGAGGTTTGCCCCAGGGTTTCCTAAAGCTTGGATGCCTCCCGGATCCCTGAGCTGAGATGAGTCACTATCAAAATCATTTGGCCAGTTACTGTAAAAATAGGATATCTAAATTTCAGTTCTGCCAGCACATGTGCAATGACAATAAAGTTGAATTCTATTCTATTCTATTCTATTCTATTCAATGCATTTATCCATCAAAGTATCTTATTTGGTCCTCCTGCTGGGCAGCTCTATATTCATCATGCTTTGTCCATAGCACCATACTTCTTCTGCACATAAACCATCTCAACCTTGTCTCTCTAAATTTGTCTCCAAACTGCTCAATAGACTGTTCCTCTGATGTACTCATTTCTAACCTGGGTCTGATTACTCTCAATGAAAACCTTAACATCTGCCAGCTGCAGCTCATCCTGCTCGTCATTTGTCTCTAAACCATACATCACAGCAGGTCTCAGTGCCATCTTGTAAACCTTCTCCACTCTCGCTGCTATCCTTCTGTCACAAATCACTCCTGACACTCTTCTCCACTTGCTCCACCCTGCTTGCACACTCTTCTTCACTGTCCATTGTTTAAATTGTTGACCCAAAGTATTGAAGGTCATCTACCTTCAGTATTTCCTGTCCTTGCATGTTCACCTTTCGCTCTCATTCACACACATGTATTCTGACTGTTTTTCCACTGACTTAATTCAATTCAATTTTATTTATATAGCGCCAAATCACAACAAAAGTCACCTCAAGGCGCTTCATAGATACAGAGAAAAACCCAACAATCATATGACCCCCTATGAGCAAGCACTTTGGCGACAGTGGGAAGGAAAAACTCCCTTTTAACAGGAAGAAACCTCCGGCAGAACCAGGCTCAGGGAGGGGCGGGGCCATCTGCTGCGACCGGTTGGGGTGAGAGAAGGAAGACAGGATAAAAGACATGCTGTGGAAGAGAGACAGAGGTTAATAACAGATATGATTCAATGCAGAGAGGTCTGTTAATACATAGTGAGCGAGAAAGGTGACTGGAAAGGAAAAACTCAATGCATCATGGGAATCCCCCGGCAGCCTACGTCTATTGCAGCATAACTAAGGGAGGATTCAGGGTCACCTGGTCCAGCCCTAACTATATGCTTTAGCAAAAAGGAAAGTTTTAAGCCTAATCTTAAAAGTAGAGATAGTGTCTGTCTCCCGAATCCAAACTGGAAGCTGGTTCCACAGAAGAGGGGCCTGAAAACTGAAGGCTCTGCCTCCCATTCTACTTTAAATACTCTAGGAACAACAAGTAGGCCTGCAGAGCGAGAGTGAAGTGCTCTAATAGGGTGATATGGTACTACAAGGTCATTAAGATAAGATGGGGCCTGATTATTTAAGACCTTGTATGTGAGGAGCAGGATTTTGAATTCAATTCTGGATTTAACAGGAAGCCAATGAAAGGAAGCCAAAACAGGAGAAATATGCTCTCTCTTACATTCGTCTTCTCTCTAGAGCATACCTCCACCTCTCCAGGCTCTCTTAGACCTGCTCTCTACTCTCACTAAAGATTACAATGACTTAACCGTAATTCCTCAAATAGCACCACAGCCTCTCTCAGTACTCTATCATATGCTTTCTCTAGAGCCACAAAGACATAATGCAACTCTTTCTGACCTTCTCTATACTTCTCCATCAGCACTCCCAAATCAAACATCAAATCTGTAGTGCCCTCACTTTCCTCCTCCTCTGCATTTCACAATTTCGTAACGTTCCTCCATCCATCCTGCTCTGTCTCTTTCTCTCTCATTTTCTACTTTCATCAACTCCTCAAAGTACTGATGAATGCACTCGTTGGCACATTTTCATCATTAATCACCTACTGCACATACTGCACATGATTTCCAGTTTGATATGTAGTACACACACACACAAACACACACACACACACATATATTATACATATATATATGTCAACCGACACAAGTCCTTTTCTCCTTCTTAGTGTCCAGCCTCCCATACAGCTCACTTTAAGCCGTTTCCTTTGCTCTTTCCACCTCTCTTTGCCATACATCTAGTCTCCAAGTATTCCTGTCTACTTACTTTCATCTTCCTGACTATTCCACTTTTTCTTTGCTAACCTCTTCCTTTGAACACTTTCCTGTATTTTCTTATTCCACCATCAAGTCTTATCACCTTCTTTCCTCTGTCCAGAGGATACACCAAACTGCTTCTTGGCAGCTCCAATCAGTGCTATAACTGTGCTTTCCCAGTCATCTGGTAACTTTTCCTTCCAGCCAAAGCCTGTCTCAACTCCTCCCTGAACTCTCAGCAACATTCTTCCTCCTTCGACTTCCACCATTTAATCCTTGCTGAGCTATCCTAATCCTTCCTTCTTGATGTCCAGAGTCATCCTACAGACGACCATCTGATGCTGCCTAGCTATATTCTCCCCTCACATCACATGGCAGACTCCCATTGCTCTCAAACTGCACCTTGTGCATAACATACAGTACAGTCCACGTGGGTGCACCTTCTTCCACTCCACTCACACATCACACAATGTTCCTCCTGCCTCTTAAAGTGTATGTTTACCACATGGATTTCCATAATTTTCCCTTCCATCTGCATTTCAAATTGAAATGCAACGTGTGGGGCATACACACTGACAACATTCAACATTATCTGATCATATATGACACTCTCTTTCCCTCCACAACCCTATTCACATACTCTTCCTTCAAGATTACTCCTACTGCACTTCATATCTACACCAACAGTCAGAATCCATCTGCAGTATTCCTGCTCTTGCTTCTCTTACACCTGGTGTCCTGCACACACAATATAGTTAGTGTCCTTAATCTTACCTCTACACTTCCACCTGTCCTTCTCTCTCACTGCCTTCAAACATGCCTCCCACCTTTCCTTTTCTCATTTCTTTGAACAACAGAAACACCATTTTCACTGGCATCCTGTTGGCTGCCAGCACCAGAGGCAGTCGTTTTTAACCCGATTCTGGTTAACAATCTGTTATAGATATCTCATTTTTGAAACGCATGTTTGATTTGCTCAAGATTTTACATGGATGTCCTTCCTGGTACAACACTTCCCCTTTATCTGGGCTTGGGACTGACATTAGGAGCACACTGGCAAATTTCTGGGTCCAGCAGTTATCATTTGTTAATAATGTGGCTGGAATATCACAACTCTGACATGAACTGTTTGCATGCAACTATAAGTAGTGTAATTTCCAGTGGGAAATGGGCCTTACATAATTCTGAAGCTGAATTCTGAAGAATACTGTGGATTTAATAAATCATCCGCACAGAGAAAGGTGTTTGAATCCTGATGAAAACACTTCAAATTTACACGGTGCCATTTTTTCTTTCTTTTTTTACATTTGAATTGTACGCTCAAACATATAGCATACAGAGCGCCGAACACAGTAAAGTATCTCAAAAGGGGATTTGATTTGGCACCATCTCTTTAGAATAAACATTTTAATCTATTAACTTTTTCTTGAATAAATTACAATACATTACGTTTTGCACAAAGTGACTGCACTTCCTTCTTAGGCAGAGATGCCCGAGAAACTGACAGAATAATAGAGAATACATTTAGATAAATGCATTAACACTGCCTGTTTTGTTTGTTGCTCGATGAGTCACTCTAGAATAATCATAATGCTTGATCTTTGGTTTTTTGTTTTTTAAAGTATCAGCAGGCTTCTGTTTCTATTTCTGGTTATGACAAAATGCAGTGTGCCCGTGTATTCTGGTTAAAATCCAGCCCCAGGGAGTGTCTGACTTCATCAGCTCAGACATGGACTGCCTGCTGTTAGCATCCTAGTCTCAGTCCTCTGGGAGAATCTCAGCAACTAAGGGCGGACCACCTTTGCACGAACTCAGTACTTATCAAATATTCACAAAAGGTTAGATAGTGATTACACCTAATATAACTAACATGTCTCACATGCTATCAATCAAAGCCTTGGTTGTTTTTCTAACAGAATAGTTGCTATGCGGTCATAGTCTTGAAAACACGTGCTGCTCATTAATATTGAGGGACTAATGTTTATTTTTAGCAGTGTAGAACCCACCTGGCCACCAACATGTCATTCACGTATCATTTAAGGCATGACTGATACGCTAATTACAGTTTCATTTTTCACACATTGATTTCTTGCCTCAGCGCTCATCACAGACATTCACCTATAGACTGTCACGCACTCTGAAGCTGGAGCTTGAAAAGCAAGGCCTGACAGTAAGGCAAGGTCAGATTTCATGTAATATATATGTTTCCTCCCCTGAGAGCACACTTAGGAGAGAAGCACAGCAGAGGAATAAACCGAAAGCTATTTTGTTTGTGAAACAAACACACTCTCTACAAACTTTAACAACTTCTTGATACATTAATGGAAACTGATCCCTCATGTCAAATCTCATAAGCTATTTATACAATATTTTGTCATCCGTGAAATACAGCAGAATGAGGTGCCAGGTGAGGATGTAAAATTATTGCTTCTGATGCTCCAGTCTTAAGTCTCGCTGAGCAGAGGAAAAGATTAACTACAAGACATCTTTAGACAGTGTTTCGGCTAAGCTGTCTGGTTGTCACAGTACCTCAAAACAGAGCTAATGTGTTCACACAGAGAAGTGTAAAGCATTTTTGCCAGACCTCTGAATTATTGGCCATGTCTCCGTTTTTTGTTTTGTTTTGTTTTTTGTGTTTGAACGATTTAAATTGGACTCGTTCTTAGTGACAGCACATCTCTACTCGGAAAGACTACAAAGTCAAGCAGGGAATGTCATCCTTACAACTTGGAAAATAGGGACTGAAAGGTGGACAAAATGGATCAATGCAACCTCAGCGCGGCTCATGAGAATTTGAAATAACAAGAGCAAAAAAGTCTTTGTCCACATCTGTACACTACCTCAGACAGATTTTGAACTTTAGGTGCTGAACATAGGTGGGCCGTTAGCGGCTAAAAGGATACATTTGTAATGAGTTGGTGCAGGGATCACTATTACTTATTACTACTTGTCCCACACTATGCACAAATTTGAATTTTTCTTTGAGGGAATACAGTTTTCTACTTCCATTTAGGGTCGTCAAAAAAAAAAAAAATATATATATATATATATATATATATATATATATATATATATATATATATATATATATATATACGTATACTACGTACTTCCTGAGAACTTCCAGTGTTGTCATCCAACATGCTATGTATTGCTTTATTCTGGTTTAGGCTCACATCTCCACTTCATCTATAATCCTCTAATCCTCACACCTTCGCCTCCCGTGCAGGTTTGTAAGGGTGCACAGCAGCTAAAAGATCTCCGTTGTTATAAAAAAGTCAAAAGTAGATCTCAGGCTGCTGATGCAGGGAACTGCATACAGGGTGACCCCTGGTATGATACCAGTGGGTACTGGATTGTAGAGCAGTCTCTCTTCAGTGGTGGGACCCACATGGTTTTCCTTTCATGAGGGATCCAATCAGTCGCCGGCTCCTCGGTCTCAGAAAATGCTCCTTTGTTCTTTTCCATCAGCTGCTCGGCCTCCACCTCCATGCCCCCCCAACCCCAATCCTCCCCCAAAGAAGAGGATTCAGGCCCTGGCTAGTACTCATCATCAGTGGTGATGCAGTCAGCCTCTTTGGAGATTGTCCCCTCATCTTCTGGAGAGGAAGTTTCTTCATCTTGGGCAGATGTCTTTTCTTCAAGGGCAGAGGACTGCTTGCTGTCTTTGCTCTCTGTCCAGATCATATAGACAGTGCTTGAAGCAGTGATGACCTTCTTGCCATATAGTCAGAATAAATGATCTGGAAGCTGTTAGGCTGACTTACAGCAGTAGCTCTGTCTGCACCTGCATAAACTCCAGGACACGTTTACAAACAGTGTTTGTTGTTGTTTGTGCTGCAGCTGCAGGTTGGAACTCTGCAAAATGTCCTGTGATTGGGGTTTGGTTTTTTTTGTTGTTTCTAGAGTTAATATTTTGGGCATGGTATCTTTTTATGAAAAAGACAAGAGTAAAAGTGCTTTTAACATGTGCTTCAAAGCTACGTTTGACTGGGAACCTCAAAGCTCAATAACCTGCATCCACAGAAATTCACTGCAGCCTATGTAATGTTTGATGCGTCATTATTTATTCCAGTCCATCTTGCAAATACATGTTTGTGCTGCAATGTCATGCACAAACACAAACTATTAGATCCTTAAGATCAAACCTATGTCAAAATTGTTTCATTATTTTGGTCCATTGGAGTGTGGTAAGCCATCAAAGGCCGCTACTAGGAACTCGGAATATTACATGAAATCGCTTGCTTGGCCAAAAATGGCCACGATAGAGTCAAGAGGAACAATTTGGTGTATAGTGAATATTATTGATATTATTAAGGAGCTGGTGTTGAAAATTAAAAAATCTGAAAAAAATACACACCTTAGGGAAGTTTCATTCCATTTGCATTAACAGAACGGAAATGGTTGAAAAAAGAAAAGTGAAGTGGCCACAAATGGCCAGGATAGAGCCCAGAGGGTGTGTATAACCAGTATACACAAGTTTCAGTACATTGAGTTCTGAGGAAGAGTTTAAGCTCAACTCTTCAAACAAAAGCAGGCTAACTAAATATATAGCCCAGTCAGAGGTGGATGCCATTTTAATTATACACTAGAATGGCACTGCTGTCATGGCCTGGAAGGGGTGATCATTTTCTAATCAGGCAGAGTTGAGGAAAAAAAAACCACTGGATGCTACAGCACCACTAATTTACAAAGCTGTAAAGGATATATTTTTAGGAAGTTTTCATAATTACAGTTTCACAGTTCACATCTTTTTCCAAGTTTTGGAAAATTAAAACACTTTTCTGACATTTCAGAAGTTTGGAGTGAAAATGTAGGCAGTGGATGGCAGATGGATTAAGCTCTTGCGAATAGTATCAAGCTTGGTCATTCAGTCTGTATTGTGATAATTCAGATAACTGTGTACAGGTACAAGGGTCAAACGACAACAGAACCAATGAGCTGATCGGCACAATAGCTTACATACCAAGTCTGTATAGAGAGTGATATGTTTCTTAGTTGTATAAAGAAACTAGATTGACTGCTGCAGTTTCTTCTCGACAGAGTAAAACAGCAATAACAACCAAGAGATGAACCCCTATGATTGAGGAGGAGGAAGCAGCAGGCAGTCCCTACACTGATAATTCAAGTTTAATCTGAGCTCTGCAGGCATACACAACACCACAGATTTACCCTTGGCAGTCTAATGTTATCAAACCACACACACACACACATATACAGAACTACAGATATAGCCAGAATTACACTGATTGCCAAAGAAGTTACCCTCGATAAGAAATAAAATTGTGTTTACATGCTGATGGCTGATACAAGGGACTGTTTCCTGCTGCGGAAAGCATGATATGAATCACACCCAGCTACCACATTTGAAAGATGTGCTCTGAATCCCAACAAGCGAAGAACGGCAGCATTCACGCACAAAACAATGAGAGCATTGTTAGCACGGAGACATCGATCAGACTGACAGCATGTGAGTAAGTGCACGAGCTTCAAGTTCATTCGCATGTAGATTGCAAAATATATGACGATGATACTGATAAAATGGACAGTTTTGTGAGCAGTTTTTCAGGCATTTGCAAGTATACTGAATGCAGTGATACATACCTACCTCGAAATGTCCCAGCTATTATTAAGATCATCTGAATAAGAAATCGCATACAACATAGCCCTGTGATGGATTGGCAACCTGTCCAAGATGCATACTGCCTCTCATCCTGTGCCTGCTGGGATAGGCTCCAGTCCCCCTGCACTTTTGAATTGGATAAGCAGAAGAAAATGAATGGCTGCATGAATTGATGGTACAAGTCACAGAAACACCTGAATAGCAGAGCATTCAGATGATGCAATCCATCCATTTATCTCAGATGCAGCAGTCCTCACTCTTCTTATATACTCCCTCAAGCTCTACTGAGGGGACATTGCAGAGTTTCCAAGCTGGGACAGAGTCACCATATCATGAGTCTGCTTCAATATCTCTTCTTTGTTTGAAATGCCCAGAACACCTCATCTCAGAGGAGGATTAAAGCATTAAAAAGTTCCTCCTTTAAAAGTTGAGTAGCAGGAGTTCCAGTTTGAGCCCTCCTAAATTACTGAGCACTTCAACCCTGTTATCAATGATCAACTAAGCCACCCTTCTCAGCATATGTCCTCCACTTGCATAATAGTGGAGGACACATCTTTTTCAGTCACTCTCCACAGTAGTCAATCTGTAAATTCATAGCTTGCCTTAATCCCAAGCTTTCTCTTTATTTATTTATTTATTTATTAACCTTTATTTAACCAGGAAGATCCCATTGAGATTAAAAACCTCTTTTTCAAGGGAGACCTGGCCAAGATAGGCAGCAGCAGGTGTCTCACATACGTTTTTGTATGACAGACCAGTATAGCATCTGTATCATTCACACACACACA
Source organism: Astatotilapia calliptera (assembly GCF_964374335.1). Taxonomy (NCBI): domain Eukaryota; kingdom Metazoa; phylum Chordata; class Actinopteri; order Cichliformes; family Cichlidae; genus Astatotilapia; species Astatotilapia calliptera. The sequence continues at coordinate 28,071,326 of NC_137427.1, read as the reverse complement.
CACACACACTGGAGCTGATTACTCTCATCCCAGCCACTTCACAGCTGCAAACCATCACTGTATGAGTTGAAGGTCATCACTTGAGCAAAGAGATCTCATCATTTGCAAAAAGGAAAAGGTGTGATCCTGGGACCCCCACACCCCAAAGCCCATTACTGCACCCACAAATTCTGTCTGTAAAACTCATGATCACAGTTGATGACAAAGAGCAGCTTTCCTCTACACATACATACTTACCGAAATTAACCAGAATACCATTTACCTCAGCAACATTTAAACATATGTTTGTACTCAAGTCTTCTAGGAGCAGAGGACAAGGTCAGGTTATTGTTTTAGAGCCAAAGAAAATATAAACAGTGATTATTGGGCCACAGGATTTCCAACTCAGACACATTAAAATGAGTTCCAATCCATAAGCAAGTAACTGTTATAAATATTACATCAAATGCTAAATGGGTATGAGGTGTTTGTGCTGATATGCTGCGTTTGGTTTTCACCAAACAAAGGTCTCTATTGTGGTGTCCTATGTGCAAAGGAGATTGTTCCAGAAGTTTTTTAGTTTGCTCAAATGTACAGTCCAAGCTGTGCTGCCATGTTCTGTTTAGAGAGGGGAGACTTTCTCCTGGCATTTCTTCCAGACAAGCCCCACATGTTTAGTGTTTTTCTAATTTTGTTTTTCTCTCAAGAACTTTAACATTTAGCAAGAGTCTGAGATGTAGCTCTTGAGTTTTGGCAGTTTTTCTGAGCACGGGGATGAATCTGCTGGGCCATTCAGTCCTAGGACAGCTGTGGCATTGTGTTAAAACACACCCAAATGCTCCAGACCACCAAAAACTCCCAAAATTTCTACTTTTACAGAGGTGCTCACACTTGCTGGTGATCGCTAAAACAAGCGTATTTGATTAGCATCACCTGACTGCTATACTGACCTTCCTAATTCCTTCTTAAAACGTGTATTTCATTTTTGATAGGAGTGCACAGAGTCATGAGAAATGTGTCTGTTTCACATCAATGTGCATCTCTGTCTGCCCAGAATCATCAGTCCTCTCCTCATTCCTCATTTTAAAGAGTTACAGACAACACATCACTGGACAGTCAGCATGTTAGTTGAATAGCACCAGCAGCCTTGGTGCTAGTTTCAAGTTTCAGTGCTCATAAATATACAGTTAAATTAGATGTTTATTTAAAACACATAAAACTTAAATCCTTGACTTAAATCCTAGAATTGGTAAATCATCTACATTTTTACATACATGATTAAAATGTAAATAGAAGAAACAGTGTTGACTTTGGGCTGGGAGCATAAAGCTCTCAATTTTCCACCAGTAATATCAGTCAACATCCTGCTGAGAATCACTGCTGGCTTGTTTTGGCCATGGGCGGCAATCTCTTCTCAACAAAGGTGTTTTGATTAATATGTATTCCCTGGGATGTGTTACCCATTTAGGATACAGATTTAAACAGTGGGTGAAATTAACAGCAACCTTTAAATGTCAACCCCAGTTTCAAAATGAAGACATTAAATTAGGCTGCGTATGACTGCATTGCTTTAAGCTATTGTGTCTTAATTGGTGGATGTTTGGGCTCTCGGAGCTGATAATAGTCTGTTTGCCCTTGGGTAAAGTCAAGTCTTTTGTCAACAGCAGGTGATGTAACTTGAGTTATACCCTGTTGTGCTGATGTGTCACATTTGGCAAGATGAATGATCACAGCAATATAGTCATCTTTACTGTAGCAATCCATCAAGACTGCAGAGAGAGCACTGCTCGCTGCATGGGCTTACTTTCTTTTTCTTTTCTTTGAAGAAAATGTGAAAAACAAAACAAAACAAGCGGATCAGATATTGAAAGAAGTGGGGGGAGTTTTCCTTTAATAATATGCAAATAAGATATGAGCAACAGATGACAGGTAAATAGAACATTTCAATTCAACATTCAGTGAATTTGATGAAAAAATAAGATTGACGCTCATCCTCTACAATCAGTAATGCCAAATTCAGTGCTGTGGAAGTGAGGAGCTTGTCAAGGTAAAAGATTGTGACACTCACCATCATCTGCTGAAAACATTTTAATTACGTCTCTTTGTGTGTGCACATGAGAAATCTAAGGCCGCAAAAATTCAATCAGCCACATTATGCGGACGCTCCCATCAAAACACTCCAGTCTGGACAAAGGGCCTACTTTGGGGTGTTTCACTTTCATTAGTGAAAACACTAATTCCTGAAAATTGGCCTCAGACATTGTAAAGTGGCGGCAAGATTGCTGACACAAACAACAAAACACATATTTTCGCTATGAAAGGAAACGAGTGGGAAGCAGTGCAATCTTTTACAGGACCTAAGCGCAAGGTTTCAGTGCCAGGAATCATGGCAGGACTGCTCTTCACAGCATTTCATGAGAAGTTGGAGGTGGAGGGGGAACTCGGGTTTTTAAATCAAATCAAATCAAATCACTTTTATTGTCACATCACATGTGCAGGCACACTGGCACAGCACATGCGAGTGAAATTCTTGTGTGCGAGCCCCACAAGCAACAGAGATGTGCAAACACAACAACACAAACGAGCAAAATACAAGAATGGCCAACCTGAAACTAATAAATATATGTACAATATATAATAGTGTATGCATTTTAACAGAAAGACTGGAAAATAATGTAATTTTCTAACAATGGAACAGAATAATATAAGTGAATTAGGGTGAGCTTAATGTCCTTTTGTGTTCGAAGTACTTAATGAGGTGTAATAAATGATGCCTTTTAGCTGCATCCAGCAATATAGCAGAGGACATAGATAATAGCAGATTATTTTCAAGTCATTTAGAGTCACTGAATAATTCAAGTATGATGAGTTGTGCTAATGGATGTTTCACATCGGGGTCTGTAAAAACATCTCTCTGTGTTTTTTTTTATTTCTTTTTAGGCATTCATTTATTTTTTACAGTGTTGCAGATGTTTGAAGGTTTCAGATTTTTCATGACATTAAAATGACAGATTGAAACCAAGCTTTCTGCTTCTGAAGAAAGCTGCGTGCAAAGTGCGTAACATTTCATTTTATCTAACAAACTCAAATCTACAGCAGTTCTGAGCTTCTTATTAGATAGGCATATCACTGTAATGACAAATTACAGGAAATAAAGAACACTGAATGTCTAATGAAAGGTGTTGGCCCACCACAATGAGGCTTTTTGTTTTTTTATATATTTTTTAACCTTTCAGACAACAGTAAGCTGCCCTTTACTCAAACTCTGTACCTTTACTGCACTCTTCCCCAGACAGCCCTCTCAAACTGTTTCCGCTGTTGTTTTCCCTGCAACAACTCATCTCCCACGAGATTGCTCTTTGAGTGAAATTTCTCTGTGGAGATCCTTTCCATAACGTTAGACCCTTTGAATAACAATCTAAACCTGTCAGTGGCAAAAACAAATACTTTGACTTTGACGTGGAAAATTGTCCAATGGGATTAAATTGCAGTTGTTTCGTGGTTGCTAGTTATTGCATTCTCACTCGCTGTGGGACTTCAAACACTTTAGCCTGTCTTGTTGATCTAGATTGCAGTTGCCGAGACACTAATTTCTTTAAAGAGATGTCCATGTATGAATATGCAGGATTGGTAGACGCTGACCTTTGTTTACATGCAGGCAAACAAGAGAACAAGAAAGGGAACACACTTGCCAAAATGCAGTCATGAAATCATCGGCTATTAGTTGACGATTTCACCCTTATTTTCTTGCAATAAAATATTTGCATTTGGAAAATGATCACCGGTGCGTCGATGAGTAATATCTGTCAGCTGCCGAACTGGTACCGTGGCTACCTCTTGCCCTCGGAGGCAAAGGTAGCAAAAAGCTGTTGAACCCCAAGATTGTGGAGACAGCTGCTACTCTTTGTTTAGTGGAAAGCAGGACACGTTGATAGCTTATTTTCTGCCCGAACACACTTACTGTGTTTATCATCTGATTGCTCCTTTGATTGCTTCTCACAATTTCTTTTTTTCTTTTTTGATTCCAGCTGGAAAACTGACAAATGCCCTGCTTCATCCCGCGTGTGACAGTCACTGTGAATAAAAGTTTACGACACTGAAACTGGCCGAGCTTTAATCCAACACTAATAATGTATTTATCATAGATAAGGCTATGCAGTGTACAATACTATAGTTCAGAGATCTAATAACACTATTGCTGTCTACATTACTTATACAGGCAGCGGAGCAAAAATGATTAACAATTACTCAGACTTTAAATGGTGTTTGCAAAATACTCATTTAAAGTCTATAGTTCCAGCTAAAAATGCTGATACTAGTTTTACCTTTTCATGTCTATTCCCAATGTAGTCTTGTACTTAGTACAACATAATAACAGCTTCATGAACGAGTGATATGAATATAACAAGCTACCAGGTTGAACAGGTTTCTTCCTAGTTGTACAGATTTTACAACATTTTTATGTGTAATATATTTAAATGTAGAGACAGCAGAGTGTTTGACAGTTATTATACATATCACAGCAGTGAGGCAACAGCTGCTGCTGGGATAAGGCAAACTAACCGTACAACTCCAGCACAATATAAGAGGATACGAGGCAGTAGCTCTAATAATGCAAATGACTGTGACTGCATTTTCTAATAATTATTTTAGATTGCAGCACATGATTGTACACAGCTCTCTTAAGGTCCCACCTCAGCATTTCAATCAGGTTGAGGTTTAGACTTTGACTGGGTCACTGCAGCACTTTAATTCTTTTCTTTTTCACTCATTCTGTTGTAGATTTCCTGCTGTGTTAGGGATCATTGTCCGGCTGCAAGACCCAAATTCTGCCAAGCTTTAGCTGTTGGACACATGGCTTCACATTTGACTCTAAAATAGTTTGACTGCAATGGCAGCAAGGTGCCCAGGTGCAGGATTGTTGAGCCACATGATATCTCATTTAGGAAGATAAAAATAAGTTATTGGGATCACCGCTCCTAAACCATTAAACAAGTAAGTATTACTGTAAATATGACATTAAATGTGTCCTAATTGTATCCAAAAAAAAGAAATAGGTTAAAGTGACTGCAAAACAAGCCAAAGTCATTGACCGTCCACCACCTTACTCGAGCTTGTTTGTGTTGTGTATTGGTGCCAGATATCTCCAGTTTGGTCTCATCTTGTGCAAACCTAAGCCATGCTGCCAGGTTTTCTTTAGAGAGAAGAGGTTTCCTTCTGAAAACTGTTCCAAAATCAGCCACCCTTGTTTAGTCTTTTTCTAATTGCACTGTCACGAACATCAACATTTAACATACTAACTCAGTCCTGTAGAGTCTGAGATATGATGATTTTGGGGGCAATTTCTCTGGGTATTGCACACTAGTGGCTTTATGGTCTAGTGGTTTACACAAAGTTCAGATAGAGACACATGACTGCACGTGTTTGTGTGTTTTCACCTTGTCGCTCCATCTGTCCATTTGTCCATCTGTTTGTCTGTCTGGCTCATCATGCAAAATCCGGTCTCGTTGGCATCTGCTACGACAGACCCAATACTGTGACATGTTCTCGCTCATGTTCTCTCTCTCTGAACAGATTTTGTCATTTTTTCCCTTTCTAGTCTGTTGCTCATCTGAAACTGTAGGTTGCTAAACAAACAGGTAATACATCTGGCAAAACATTTCTATGGCGCAATCACCACCTACGCTCAAGCCTTGCTAAAATACTTGTTAGCATATAGCAAAATGAAGACTCTTGGACAAACTATAAAGAAACAAAACTAATTCGAGTGCATGCTAAGTGTTATATAAGACATTCTGGAAAAAACTGTGAGACGTGGGAAATATATGACAGAGTATTAGTTTAAAACTTCTTAAATCCCATGGCAGGCAGCTCAGTGCGGAGCACTCTATCAAGAGGCTTATTTCACAAAATGTCAGGCTTACTTTCTTCCAAAGTGTAGCTCATCACTTCACTGCTCAGGTTATGAAACAGCAAATGTAGGGAGTGTTCTAAGGATATATTAGGTACTATGCAAAATACCTCCACACCAAGACATGACGTTATTACAGTACTATTATTGCACCAGTAGTAGTAGTATTTGTGGCAATATACATACCATGCATATTGTGATACTAAAAGACACCAAAGTCTTATTGATTAACCTTCTAAAAACATTCCCAGTCAATAATGGGTGTTATTTCTTACATTTAGTTAAAACTACACTATTTGTCCCAGAGAACTGAGTGTTTCCACAAGGGTTTATCTTGCATAGTTAAAAAAGACAGGCGACGCTGTCTGAAGCTGGATGTGTGTTATGTTGACTGTATGTTATTTAAAACATCAGTCGGTTTAAGAAAAACAGAAAATCAAAACTTCATACATTATGATTAATGCTGCATATTTAAACTAACATTAAACAGAAGAAAAACTTTGTCAGCACTATTCATGAACACTTTTTTTAACCATATTTAATGTAACTGACAACAAAAGGCAAAGGATGATACCAGCAGGACTCTGAACATATTCATCCAGAATCCTATCCATTTTGGCAGCTTATCTTCTTTTTAAGCTTTCAGTACTCCTTATTTCCTTTCCAGGAAAGCCAGCACTTGACAGACTTTAGAGATCAGCACATGGATTGCACAAACTTTGCTTCAGTTAAAAAGATATAAATGAAATACGACTGAAATTCTGGTAAAGGGACTCAAAGGTAGTGTGGGGGAATGGGATTGCACAAACTGCTGATATAGACTTTGATAAGGAGAACTGGATCTCTGACAGAGAAGTTGGGATTTGTCTTGGGCAGCAGCCTAAAAACCCCAAGTTGTCAATCGAAGAAGTTTCAGTTTTGTCTCCTGCCTGTTTTGCAAAGACTGGTACACTTTGTGCATTTTGGGATTTTTGGTGACTCGTTGTGAGCTTTGCTGTACTAACGTCGAAGGAGAGGTGCCATAGTGTGCGCGTCAACAACAAGCAGCACTTTTCAAGAAAAGGATTACCATTAATTGAGGTTATAACACCGGCTGCTGAGACCTTACAAGATGTCGGGATGTTTTCAAAAGCCGACTTCAGCCCAGTTATTCTCATAATACTTTTGAACCATTTTATTTTTATGTAAATCCCTTAAGGAGAGTATACAGACTGGTGTATACAGCTACTAAATGATTGTTTCTGAACTTGTGGCACATTTATTAAAACATTAAAACATAGAGTAAGGTCTTGCTGACTCCACATGGTGACTCATGGTTCTGTTTGGCTCATTGCCTGATATCATTATCGCTCCTAGAGCTGATTTAATATCAAAACCCAGATATTCCCTCGTTGCAGGACATCAAACTTCACTCTGGAGAGCTTTTTATGTGTAGCGAGGTCAAGATATGATATGATCATATGTCACAAGGGGGTAGGTGTCTCCCCAGTGCTGTTTGTGGGCTAACAAACCTATTGTGTCACAAACAAGGATGCAGTGGACTCAAGAGCAGATTCAATTGCTCGAACTATGTACAATTTATTGAAAGGAAAAGGAAGTTAAACAAGACTGGGTCTAACAGAAATCATTCGCAGGAACTGAGGGAGGCCCGAGGGCGGAAAAACGGACGTAGAACACAGGGAGAACACGGGCGGGAACTTCTGCAAACACAGGAGAAGGGTTTTACTGAATGGGAAACAAGTAAAGGGCAGAGGTGAGTGGTACTAGTGGAGAGTCTTTGGGCTTATTTGAAAATACCGGCTATTAGGCGGGGAAGGAGTTGCCGTGGGAGCGTTCTAGGGATGGTTGAGAGTGTGGGGAGGCTGGTCCAGGTTCCAAGGTGTCCAGGGAGGTTGAAGTACGGGCTGGAGGGCAGGCTGAGGAGAAGATGAGTGTGTGGTCCTCGGGTTCTGGGCAGACGGGAGAACGGGACGGAAACAGCACCAGCACTGCTGGTGAGTACGACGGGTGATGAATCTGGAGAATACAGGAGACGGAGGACACATTAACCCACGATCGAGGCACACAGAGTCTGAGCACAGAGGAGGTCAAGTTTACCACGGGTGGTAGCAGGACGAACTGGCGAGGAGTAGCAGGCAGTGCTGGCTTAAAAACCCTCTAGATGGAGCCCCGGAAATTGTAAGCAGGTGATGAGCTGGCCAACTCCACCCCAGGGAACGGACAACAGGAACCTGGACCACACCCGACCAGACACTCCCACAGCATATGACATATTGGCATTGTGGGTTTAATGTATTGTCTCTTATCTCAACAATGTTGTGGCAATGACAGCATTGTGTTATATTATCCAAATGTGGACCTCCTATGTCATACTTTAAGTGTGGCCTGGGCACTTTCATTCACAAAATTTGACCTACAGTATGAGTAAGATTTACTTCCAAATTCAGTCTCCAAAGAGAAATCATTGCTTATGTCAGCAGGAGACAGGATGAGAAAATATACAGAATTAATAATAAACATGTATTTGCTTCAAAAGATAGAATTCACTCCCGGGTTTTAATTATTTAGTCACATGTTTTGATTCGAGTGGAAGCCCTTTTTTCCCCTTGTAACTGAGATTTTAACTCTGTAGTTCATTTTATTTGTTATCTTCGTTCTTCTGACTTTACCTGTCTACCTGTCTGGAGCCTACAAAGCAACACCCCTCCCCCACGTTGGACAATCGGACCATCTCTCACACCTCGGTATTCACCACTCATCCAACATGTGAAACCTGCTGTGAGGACAATTAAAGCGTGGCCAGAGGGGACAGACGCAGTGCTCCAGGACAGATTTAAAAACATAGACTGGAATATGTTCACCCACACAGACCTGGACAGGTACGCCTCATCTGTACTGGATTACATCTCCAAAACCACAAACGGATCACCATGTACCCCAACCAGAAGCCTTGGATGAACCGGGATGTTTGTCTCCTCCTGAAGGCCCGCAACACTGCCTTTAGGTCAGGAGATGCACACGCCTACAGTACAGCCAGGGCTAATCTAAAGAAGGGTATCAAAAAAGCCAAAAAGAAGGTAGAAGAACACTTCTCCAACTCCTATTATCTGGAATCACTTATCCTAACATCTGCCTTCAGGATAAAGGGTCATATGAAGCTGATTACCAGCTTAGTTAAACTAAGGTTTCCCTTGCACTGTACATATGAAAGGGATCCATCGCCAGTATCTGACCAATCACAAACATGGATACAGTGACTTTACAAAGGTAAAACTGTAATATTAGAAAAATGTGAAGAGGTTAAACACATAATACATAAGCTACACAGCTGCTGCAAACAAGTAACAGCGGGAGTGTGTGTGAGAGGAAAAGTGCTGTACAGTATTTAGCATTAAGTGTGCTCTACATACGTGTGAGGATCAGTAAGTCCAGGCAAAATGTACTTTATGAATAAAGTTTGACCTATTTGAAGCCAGGAGAGAAAGCCAGCAAAAACACAGACTCAGTATCACAACTTTCTTATTAATACACAGTGGAATCTGATGGGTTATAATGAAGAATTTCATTAAATGATTGTCTAAAAGAACTTTTTTTTCTAGCTACAGCCTGGGTGGTTCTTATTGGTCACAGAGCAAGTAACTGTATGGGCAGAAATCTGTGCCATCAGAAACTGAATTTGAATAAGTTAAATTTGAATTTGAATTGCTCAGATTGAATCTGAATTGTAACTTGAATAAATGCTTTTGAAAACTGAATTTGAATTAGTCTAATTTGAAATTAAATTTATGGTTTGAAAATGATCATCACTAAATTGAAATTGTATTTTATATTTTGAAAATGAATTGATTTGCTTTGAAACTGCATTTTATCCTTTAAAAATTCAGCTCTCGAATAATTTCAGTTTCACTTCTCACCATTCAGTTTCAGTTCTACAATTCAATTTCAGTTCCAAAATTCAGTTTTTTGGAACTTACATCCGGTTCCGGTTCAAGCGCAGATTAATAGAACTAAGTTTTACTAGCGGACCGAAAGTGTTACTGACGGGAATCTACAGCGTCTTGAGCTGAATTAAGACTTCAGAAGTCATTCGTCATGTCGAATGACCAGCGGATAAACTCTCAGGTTGGTAATAAATGTATTACATGTATAAGAACATGTGTCATGTTAACAAATGATAGCCGTATAGTAACTTTTATGCTTATTGTAGCTGTTAGCTAAAAACGCTAATTTAGCGTAGTTTGCCCTGAATTCAGCTTTGACAAACAAACATGATCGACTGTTTCTAGTAGAATTCCAAAGTTGTCATCTTGGACCCTGTCAGAGTACCCCCTCTGTATGCTTGCAGAGACCCCTACAGTAGGGAAACATGCAAAACGGTGCCCAAACCTTTGTATTTTAGCTTTATTTATGTCTTACACAGCATCCCAACTCTTTAGCTAACTTAATAACTTTAGCTAACGTGAATAGTTAGTCTAATTCATTAGTGCAGCATTACTGGATCACCTCTGTTTGAAGTGATATAATGTGATATTCAACTATCACTGAAACAGCAAACTTTGTAAATAAGCAAACAACACTTCTCATTCTCTAAACGTTTGGCCACAGCTGTAGATTACATTATCAGTGCTTGTTCACTCTTGACAATAATTACATTTCAAAATTTACTTTGTGCATTTACAGGTAAACAATATCTAATATTTTATCTAAATGACTGCTTTGTCTTTGAAAAGGGTGAAGAGCCTGAGGCCGGTGACAGTCCATTTCCACTCTAAGTACATCCTTACAGTGGCTCACAGGACAAGGCCACATTCCTGTCCTGCCAGAAGAGAAGAGAAACTTCAGAGTCTTCATGCAGTTCAACCACACCTGTCAAATTCCATATGACAGGGGTCTCAAACTCCAGTCCTCAAGGGCCAGTGTCATGCAACTTTTCCATGCCCTCGAGGACTGGAGTTTGAGACCCCTGCCGTATAGTGTTCATGCAGTTTTCTACCCCACAGTTACAGCATGTCTGACTGCCTGTTCAGCATATGCAAAAATATATGATGAGTTTAAGCATGTGATGACTAAGGCCTTCCATTATGGTGTTTGTCATCACATGTCACAGACATCTGGATGATCATTTGGAATAAACAAAACTAAAAACTTGTTACTTCATCTTTTATCTTTATTATTATTATTGTTCTTATTTTATATTTTTCATTGTTAGGCATTGGGTTTATTTGTAGTAGTCCTTTCCAACTTCTTTCCCTCTTCCATGTTACTGTGTCAGCTTGTCGCATCTATTTGGGTTTGGAAGTGGAACAGAAAGTAAGGAAATCCAAAGTGCCATTAAAACCAGGAGAGGTTCTTATATTTCAGAAGAAGGGATTAATTCAAAAGAAATGACCTCAATGCCATATTTTATTTAGGAACCCTAGAGAGCACTTTGCAAAATAACACATTCTTATAATTTCACCCTCAGATGAGCCAAGCTACGACTGTCAGGGAAGGTGATGTAGGTACAGATCATATGAGAGTGGTTAAGTTAATGTCTCTTGTCTAGATGAAGGCACAAGAGGGATCAATGGCAAGGCGTAGAGATTCAGTATCTTCAGTCTTCAGTGGACACTCCATTTCTGGCACAAAACACCTGTAAAAGATGGTCGATTTAGGAGGTGACCCGACAACTTCAGCCTGTCAAACATAGTAATGGAGCAGTATGCTTTAAAAAAAAAAAATCTAATTAAGCATGCACTCAGTACCCTAAGAATTATTATGGTAGTTAAACACTGATAGTTGTATATCATATTATACCTCAAACAGAGGTGACCCAGTAATGCTGCACTAATGAATTAGACTAACTATTCACTTTAGCTAAAGTTATTAAGTTAGCTAAAGAGTTGGGATGCTGTGTAAGACATAAATAAAGCTAAAATACAAAGGTTTGGGCACCGTTTTGCATGTTTCCCTACTGTAGGGGTCTCTGCAAGCATACAGAGGGGGTACTCTGACAGGGTCCAAGATGACAACTTTGGAATTCTACTAGAAACAGTCGATCATATTTGTTTGTCAAAGCTGAATCCAGGGCAAACTACGCTAAATTAGCGTTTTTAGCTAGCAGCTGCAATAAGCATAAAAGTTACTATACGGCTATCATTTGTTAACTTGAGGCTTGTTCTTATACATGTAATACATTTATTACCAACCTGAGAGTCTATCCGCTGGTCATTCGACATGACGAATGACTTCTGGAGTCTTAATTCAGCTCAAGACGCCGTAGATTCCCATCAGTAATCAGTAACACTTTCGGTCCGCTAGTAAAACGTAGTTCTATTAATCTGAGCTTGAACCGGAACCGGATGTAAGTTCCAAAAAACTGAATTTTGGAACTGAAATTGAATTGTAGAACTGAAACTGAATGGTGAGAAGTGAATCTGAAATTATTCGAGAGCTGAATTTTTAAAGGATAAAATGCAGTTTCAAAGCAAATCAATTCATTTTCAAAATATAAAATTCAATTTCAATTTAGTGATGATCATTTTCAAACCATAAATTCAATTTCAAATTAGACTAATTCAAATTCAGTTTTCAAAAGCATTTATTCAAGTTACAATTCAGATTCAATCTGAGCAATTCAAATTCAAATTGAACTCATTCAAATTCAGTTTCTGATGGCACAGATTTCTGCCCATATAACTGCTCTAATTGCTCTAAGCAAGAATTCATATTAAAAAAAATAATAGGCTGTCAACATGCAAATTTGATATGAGGCCAGCAAGTACAAATAGCTGCTTTGTTTTAAATTCATAATGCTCATAGAACAACAAAATTGTATTAAAATAGTTTCAAATCAAGATAGAAAAAAGGGAATAAAAGCTTTAAAAGAAACTGTACACCTCCTGCTATCCGCACACAGAGGTGTAGGGATCTTCCAAGAATGGGGATGGGGTTTTTTCCAGAGAATATATTGGTCTGTATGAATCGAATCTAGAATGGGTTACAGCATAAGTTCCCATGGCAACGTAACCCAGTACATTTCTAAAGTGTACATATTACACACACACATAAACACACACATGTACGTGTACTAACACTTTCGGGGGAACAAAAATTAGAAGTTTGGTATACTTTTGGGGACCAATAACCCTTGTGGGGACCAAATTCCTGGTACCCAAGAATTTGAAAGCATTTTTGAGATTCAAAATGTGGTTTTATTGTCAGGGTTACACTTAGGTTATGGTTAGGTTTAGGGTAAGGGTCAGGGTCAGGGTTAGGCATTCATTTTTGATGGTTAGGGTAAGCGGCTAGGGAAAGCATTATGTCAATGACATGTCCCCACAAGGATATAAATACACACACACACAGACACATCTTTTGGTTAGGTTAGTCAAATGAGTCAATTACAGATCACTAAAATGTTATTGGTCTAAATCTGAGGCCAAATGATGACTTACTCCACGAAAAATAGATCCTAGCTCACTGTCGACCTTTTCATGGTTGGAAAGAAACATTCAAATGTGTAACAGATGCTGCTGTTTGTTAACCATGCTGCCTTAATATTTATCCTCCAACTCCCGCACCCCCCCAAAGCACACACTCATACACACGGTTGGTAAGTCAAAAATGCTGTGATTGAATAGTGCTATAAAACACCTATGATGACAACAAAAGAACCTTATTTGCAAATGTGGCCCACAGACAGCATTACAGTTGCTGCTGGTGCAGCTAAAGAGTGTGTGTGCATGTGTGTGGCCACCAGGTCCCAGCATGCTTCTGCATAAGAAAGGAGAAGCTGATTAACCAGTGCACACCAGCTGTGCCAATCAACTCCACCTGGCACTGCTCCCTGAGCCAGTGTGCATCACCTTTTTTTTTCCTGCAGCTGAACTAAAACCACACCGACTACCACAGTGTTTTAAAAATGTCTCCCTCGTGAGACGAGTTAGAATCTGTGACCATCTCTCGAGGTGAGTGACAGATACAGCGCGCGTCATGCTTCATAGAAGAGAAACAGTAATGTGTTGCGTTGGTTCTCTGGGTATGCTACTGCTTTGTGTGCACAAATCAGCCAAAAAACACTAAATTCATCATAAATGTGCATACAATACCCTTATTATTTTTATTAGGCTTTAGGATGATTTCCTTTGCACTTTTACATGTACTGACTAGCTTAATAATCACCGAATCTGTTCATGAAGGAGGAATAAAAACAGGAAAAAGGACTATTTTTATAAGCAGCATTATGAAAATTCCTTAAACAAAACACCACAATTCCTGGTATCGTGTAGTTTACGATAATACATTTCCCATGATCCAGTATTGTAACGCACATACCCTAGATGTGCCATTTGCCCAGCTGATAAATTTATCAGCACTTTAAAACGTGTTGTCTCTTTTTATTAACAAGTCAGGGACAAACTGCTGAAGACCTGAATGGTAAATTAATTGGTTTCAGCATTGCCATCAACATTTCTCTGGGTTTTACAATCCTGCCAAACATTTCTGGAGTAGCTAAGCAGTAAGTGGGATTTGAGAATCTCAGTCAAACAAATTGTTTTTGCAAGAGCTGACACAGGCACCATATCTCCAGTGATATCCTCACAGTTGACAGATAATATTCTCTGCAGCCCCACTTACTGTTCCAAGCCACTTGAAAATTAGATAGCCAAATATTGCATAAAGCCTGAAAAAAGAGACGTGCTCAAATATGGTGTAAAGACCAAAGACTTCAGATGTTTTCAATGTTGTCTCTTGAAGTAATTGCACTTCCAGTCTCCAGTTAATAAGGAAATATGGAACACTTAACCGCCTATAAAATAAATCTCCCTTAAGAGAAGCCCATTCTTCCCATCCCATGGTGACTGGTATTGGACATCAAAGAAAAATCCAATTAAGAAGTGCCGGGTGAATTAAATACCACCGCTCTCGTCCTCTGTCCCTCTCCTTTAATTCATACCTCTTCAGGCCGTTTTTGAAGCAGATTGTATGCTCCACTTAACTTCCAGCTCAGCTCAAGTTGAACACCATGCTAAAGTTTTGCTGCTTCTTCCTTGGAGTGCATGACTTTGAAGGGACTTTGGAATTACAGCAGCTCACTTGAAACTCTTCAAAGAAGAGCTGGTTGCAGCTGCAGGTTAAAAAAGAAAGAAAGAAAGAAAGAAAAGAAAAAGAAATGATAAAAAAAATAGTTAGTCATATTCATCTAACATGAAAGGGCATTATCAGAACCATATACACTGAAATCATGAGGCCAGATCTGTCCGACACTTGTCATAAATGCTTCAGAACTGTTTGATTGTTTTAACGTCTTTTCTGTGGTTTTTGAAATCCATGATGAATGCCAGCTACTGTATTGCTATTAAAAATAGCAGCTTAAAGCCTCTGCCTCTTAATCTAGTGATATCACCGGGTCAAACTCTGATTAATAATCCGATTTGTGACCAAATCTCTGGACATTTTTTTTAAAAAACAGCAACATTTTCATAAGCCCCAGCTTTATATTCATGCTTAGCATTTACTATCAAATTTTAACATACTAAACTTAAATGTGGAAATGAACATGGTGAAATTATACCTGTGTCAACATGATGGAATTAAAGACTTGGAGTCAATTATTTCAGCAAGTGACTCAAAAATAATGAAACTTCAAAGTAATCATGATATGGGCAGAGGAGCAGAGCTACTGTAACTATCTTTAACTATCTTAACATCTGTGATATAGTTCGTCTCACTGGTGTCAGATCAGGAAATGTCTCCTTTAGTCTTTTAACCATACTAATGGGCTAAGTTAGCATGGTTATCTTAGCATTCTGCTCAAAGCACCATAGTTCACTAATTGAAATTCCCCCCAAAACGTGAACCAGCTCATTGTCTTCAAGCTTATGTCTCGCAAAAAAGATGTTTCCAGGAGGAAAACATAAATACAGGCACAAAATAAGGAACCACATGAAGTATGTAGGTCAGAGAAATCATTTAGGGAATCATTTAGGTTACATAAAGGACATTGTTAACATATGATAAGGTACACCGGCCACGTCAGTGCTCTCTATTGTCCGACCTTGGCATCTGGTTAGTGTTCTGTTATTCCTCTCTGAAAGCTTTACAGCCTACCTAATGGAAGACAATGGTATGATCAAAGCTTTATGTCATTATAAGCAGGCCCCAGGTCCAGCTCATCTCTTCTTGTTTAATGATGAAACAAATTAATATAGACTGGATTGAAGACGTAACAGCTTCTCTGGAATCTATATAACAACTGAGGGACATGCTGATCTTTCAGTATTTTACACTATAAATATATGCTATACTAGAAAGTGGGTTAACATATTTGTGGTCTGGTCAACATACACTAAAATTGGGTATGAATGTTATGGTAATTCAGTGTGTTTTTTAACTATCCTTTTTCCATGGTGGAATGATTGTACAGCATACATCTTTAATAATTGTACACAAGTTCAAACGGTTGTACACAAATACAAATTATTTGGATATCACCACTTTGCCAAGGTCTGGAAGAAGACTGTCACCCTTAGATGAAACGAAATTGGTTAAGATATTCAGGAACAAACCAGGAACCACTAAGGCTCAAGCCTGCTATGGAGTGGAAACTGCTGGAACACCAGTGTCGCTGTCCACAGATCAGCCAGTTTTAAATTGCTACTGCTCCCAAATTGAGTCCTTGAAGTTTAACTGAAATTTGCAGCTGCCCAGTGTTACGGTCAGATGACACCAAGATCGAGCTATTGGGCACAGTGATAAGAGGTATGTTTGAAGGAGTAAAGATGAGGCTTTCAAACCGGAGAACACTGTACCGACTGTCAAGCATGGTGGTGGTAGCATCATGCTTGGGGCTGTTTTGCTGCCAGTTGCACAAAGTGGATGGAACAATGAAAGAGGAGGACCATCTCCAAATCTTAAACTTCCCCTCAAATCAACAGCTAGATTGTTGACACGATAGGATATTCTTACATGACAATGATTGTAAATTAATATCAGAACTAGTTATGGAATGGATACAGCAGGCTAACATTAAGCTTCTATAACTGCTGAGCTCTATTGAAAATCTGCGGACTTTGCTTAAAAGTCAACTTAATGAAAGGAAAACCAACCATTTTAAATCAACTTTGCTAATTCGGCCAAGAAGAGCAGTAAAATATCCCAAAATTATACCAGACATTTGTTGATGGCTACTGAAAAGAATCAAGGTGCAACTTCCTAAAGAACACTATATGTATGCTTTAAGCCCCACATGAATTAGAGAAAACCCAAAATAAATTCAAACTTGTGCACCCTATTCTTGTTTTTAAATTCATTAAAAAAACTATACGGGCAGCACGGTGGCACAGTGGTTAGCCCCGTTGCCTCACTGCAAGAAGGTCCTGAGTCCAGTTCCACCATCAGGGTCTTTCTGTGTGGAGTTTGCATGTTATCCCTGTGTTTGCTTAAGTTCTCTCCGGGTACACCGGCTTCCTCCCACAGTCCAAAGACATGCAGTTAGTGGGGATAGATTAAGTGGAAAGTCTAAATTGCCCATACGTATGAATGTGAGTGTGAATGGTTGTCTATGTCTATGTGTTAGCCCTGCGATAGACTGGCAACCTGTCCAGGGTATACCCTGCCTTTCGCCCTATGACAGATGGGATAGGCTCCAGCACCCTGCAACCCTGAATTGGTTGAAACTATGCACTTAAATATTCGACCAGAACTGTGCCATAGTATTTTGTAGTTAGTAGTATTTCTTCCATTTGCGCAACATCTCTAAAATTAGAAATATCCTGTCTCAGAGTGACGCTGAAAAACTAGTTCATGCATTTATTACTTCCAGGCTGGACTACTGTAATTCATTATTATCAGGATGTCCAAAAAACTCACTGAAAAGCCTTCAGCTAATCCAAAATGCTGCAGCAAGAGTCCTGACAGGGACTAGAAAGAGAGAGCATATTTCTCCTGTTTTGGCTTCCCTTCATTGGCTTCCTGTTAAATCCAGAATTGAATTCAAAATCCTGCTCCTCACATACAAGGTCTTAAATAATCAGGCCCCATCTTATCTTAAGGACCTTGTAGTACCATATCACCCTATTAGAGCACTTCGCTCTCGCTCTGCAGGCCTACTTGTTGTTCCTAGAGTATTTAAAGTAGAATGGGAGGGAGAGCCTTCAGTTTTCAGGCTCCTCTTCTGTGGAACCAGCTTCCAGTTTGGATTCGGGAGACAGACACTATCTCTACTTTTAAGATTAGGCTTAAAACTTTCCTTTTTGCTAAAGCATATAGTTAGGGCTGGACCAGGTGACCCTGAATCCTCCCTTAGTTATGCTGCAATAGACGTAGGCTGCTGGGGGATTCCCATGATGCATTGAGTTTTTCCTTTCCAGTCACCTTTCTCGCTCACTATGTATTAACAGACCTCTCTGCATTGAATCATATCTGTTATTAACCTCTGTCTCTCTTCCACAGCATGTCTTTTATCCTGTCTTCCTTCTCTCACCCCAACCGGTCGCAGCAGATGGCCGCCCCTCCCTGAGCCTGGTTCTGCCGGAGGTTTCTTCCTGTTAAAAGGGAGTTTTTCCTTCCCACTGTTGCCAAAGTGCTTGCTCATAGGGGGTCATATGATTGTTGGGTTTTTCTCTGTATCTATGAAGCGCCTTGAGGCGACTTATGTTGTGATTTGGCGCTATATAAATAAAATTGAATTGAATTGAATTGAATAGTTTCATGTAAACTTGGCCGTATGAATAAACGTACAAGTACAGCACTCAGCACAGAAACCTCTGTGGGGTTTTTTGTATCTGATATGAGTGTGGACATACTGAAACTGCACAGCTCTGTGTTATAGTATCATTATAACATTGACTGAATGGTGTATTCTTTAGGTTTACACTGTGGGAAGGTTTTTGCAGTCATTTTATTGGTGCTACCAATGGCTTTCCACTCTGACAGGTCTGCACAACTCTCCCGGGAATCTCATGAATATATTTAGAACTATTAAACCATTTTTAAAAAGCTATTTTGCATGCACACAGTCTAATCATTATAATGCAAATGAGACCGATGGGATGGTAAATAATGTGTGAATGAGAAAATGGATAAGAAAACCACTTGGATGCACATTTGTGGGGCCAACCGCATTAGTTTGGATGCCCGTTATAGTCAACCTTTATTGTAGTTTTTGTACACTATCATGAAGAATTGTGATTTTTTTTGTAACACAGACTTACCTGTGCATGTTTGTTTCACACACTGCGCAATATTGCTTCTTGTCCTTGGCAAGATGTTTTGTATTTACTATTAGCTCTGTTTGATTCTGTCACTGAGATGTATTCCAATAGTTTCATTTACAAAATCAATGACTGTGGAAATGGGTAACATCCTATGAGACAACTGAGGTGACATTTTTCACTGCGGCAGGCTGTGATAGCAATCTGCTCAGAGGTAAGACGGGTCTTTGAAGCAACGACTGAACTCATCAACCATCAGGGGTCCTGCTGCACAACCTACACACTCAGACAAAGGCAGGGAGTTGTGAGCAAATCTGTCACCCAGCATATTTTACAAACAGGACTCATGTTAGAGAGAGCTGTGGGAATATACAGAGCAGTTAAAACACCTAGTTGGTATTTTCTGGATATCTATGATAAAGAATTTGAATGATGAAATATAAACATCAAGTGGCTAAGATGAAACATGAAAGCTGTAGCTCCCACTGAGCCCACTGAGGGCATCCTCCAGTTTTAGCCTGTTCCAATTAGGTCTGTATTAATACCACCAAAGCACATTACTTTGGAAAATCTTTTTGAGACCAGGTTTTCACTTTCATTTCAGGAGAGTCAGATGTCTAAGCAGTAACATTTATTACATCTTGGTACCAAGGTAGAAAAGCCTGAATAGACATATTGGCAGGACTAATAATCATCCAGTTCTGAAAGCTGCCCTTCAACAGAGAGTATTTGTGGTCATCATCATTTCTTCAGCCCGCCTGCCCCTTCCAGATGAAGTGAGCACAACTCTTTCACCTTTAGTCTAAAAAGGAACAACCAGAATTCAGTCTTATCTTGCTAAATTAGATAAAAGAGCCCCAATAGGCCTTTGGGGCTTTCATGGACACAAATGAGATACGCATGAGCAGAGACCCAGAGGTCAGCCAAGGGATCAGCTCAGGACGCTCCAAAAAAGGCTCCATTTAGCATAACCCTTTAGAGAGATCTCTAAACAGGAAGAGAAAACTTCTAACAGGGAATATAACCTTTGTTAACAAAGTATTTCAAACGAGATGTATCACTACTAAATATTTTAGGGTGATACAACATACCATTTATAGCTTAATTTCCCAGCATCTACTCACAGTATTTTCCTTGAACCTACATTGTAATTTTATTTTATTTTTTTTTTGAATGAATGAATGAATCAGTACATGCGATTTACTTGGTGTTCCTACTAGTTCTTAAACTTATATGAAGTGGAGCATGGGACGAATGGTGAAAGAAGTTATACTGTTTAATAAGTACAGGGTTCCTACAGGGCACAGTGGCTAACTGTGCCCTATAGGAATACAAACTGGTGTATTTTGGTGTAAAGTGACATGATAGCATTGCACAGTTGCTGCAGATGACTATCTTTGTTCCACCAAATCCCAAGGGTGCTCTACTGGACTGAGATCTTTTGACTGTGAAGGCAATCTGAGTACACTGAACTCACTGTCATGTCCAAGAAACCAGTTTTAGATGATCTATGCTTTGTGACATGCCCTGTTATAATGCTGGAAGCAGCCATCAGAAGATGGTACCTTGTGCTCATAAAGGGACCATTAAAAGGGACCATTACCACTACTGCCTAAGAAGTGTCCGGTGAGTGTCTATTTCAATTGTGCAATAAATCAGCTCAATAAAAATAAACAAATCACACTTAATTCAAAAAATTTGACAAACTAATTAATAAACCATAATTATTACTTTGCAAAGCACAAAACAAAATAACTTAAAATAACAAATTAGCCAATAATTTGTGTTTGTTTATTTGGTGATTTGAAGGCGCATGTACCGGTGGATTTATTTCTGCAGCCTTTAATCTTGTCTGGGAGAACACACTACCAGTAAAACAATGTTACAATGCAATATTTCTGTCTTTCTTAAAAGTCTGTTGTCAAACATAAAAGCAATCAATGAGATCCTTCTGAAATTAATTAAATGCAAAATACTAGAATAAACTTGGATGCGCGTGGAATAAGGATCAAATTGTTTTACATCCACAACAGGACGCTGTTAAACCTGTCATACATACAGATGTCAAAGGGTGAACAGATTCTGGTGATAAATCAGAGTGGCATGTGCTGTGTGCCACTAATTATCGCTCTTTTGCCTATCATTAAGCTACTGAATGTGCTCTTCTTCTTTTTTTTTTATGAACACCTATTTCAATTAAGAGAAATACTGCTGTGTGTGGAGATTAGTCACTTCACTTCTCTAAACTACTCCATTAATCTTACTCTGTGCACTGGAAGTCATTACATTCTGTTTTGGTCCATTTGTTTAGATCATATTGTAACTGCCATAATCTCTTTCCACTTGGACTGTGTTTGACTTTCTGTCATGAGCTGCAGAGTTAGAGTGTGTGTGTGTGTGTGTGTGTGTGTGTGTGTGTGTGTGTGTGTGTGTGTGTGTGTGTGTGTGTGTGTGTGTGTTTTTCATGCTTCATATTTTTTTATTTTCATGTAAGAAAGGGCTGTGGTCATGTTCATGATAAACAAACAATTTTTCTATTCCGCAAAATGTTTTTATTTTTATTATTTAAATAAGGTTAACAGTTGCTATGGGGGGGAGGCATCAAACGAGGCCTGAAGAATCAGGATCAGAAAAGGTCAGAAGTTGTTCTTTCTAGCTTGTAGTAAGAGATAGTTCATATTAGCCATATTTTCACTTCAGGAAAGGCTTTGTTTCCTTTAGATGAGGGTGCTGCATGAGTAAAACAGGCAGCAGACAGGAAATAGGACAACCACTTGCTAGCTGTGAACTGACAGGACTATTACCTGCGCTTTTGTCACATTAGTGCAAATTTGGTGGAAATTCCCACAATCAGACATCACACAGTCTTTGTACTAGAGAGATGGCAGGTTAAAGGCTGTGTCATACATTTGCAAACGTGTCACCTACTGAGTGTGTTTTCTTTTATGCCAAAATACCTGCCCGGTGCTTTAGGTTTGATTTATTTGGCAGTTTGTTAATATGGTGCAGTTAGTGACTCCATAGTGTAGTGATTTACATAATAGTGTAACAAGCAAAAGATCTCATTCAAATCTGAGAAGAGACACAAAATGCTTTGAGGTTGTATGAGGAAGGGCATCCAGTAAAAATAAATAAATAAATAAAATCTGCTAAAGTCCAATTGCCTTAGTATTGATCGAATACTGATCCAATATTAGCATTGGTATTGATACTATCAATATTTGGATCAATCCGCCCACCTCTACTATCCTACTGTCCCTTTGTGAACAGGGGATTAGCCCGAAGTAGCTTTGTTCCAGTTGGGTGTGATGAGGGATGAGAATCTGTACCCATTGCTTCCACACCTGCAGCTTGTTTATCTCACCTGGTTTTGCCAGGTGGAGTAATAAAGTCAAGACTTTCCTAAACCTGTAATGTTGCTCATTCTCACCTCCATTAGGTAATGTAATGTGGGTTGTCTTTTGTTCATGTCATATGACAGCAAAATTAAAAGAAAACACAGAATTTTCTATGAAATTAAGTATAAAACTGAGAGCTTACATAATACTTTATGTACTATCGCTTCAGGTTGTAAGCTGACAGATTTTTACAATAGACAGTCTGTATATAGATTGATAGATAGATCGAGTAAGCATCACAGTGGCAGACATCCAAGAAAGGGTCTCCAGTATGAAGAATTGGACAGCACCAGGCCCTGAAATGTGTTACAAAATCAGTTTCACCCTTTTTTATTCCTCGGGCATCCAGAGACGGCACCGGACTCAGTAGTCATTTTCACAAAAACCTTTATTCATCTTGTTAAGCATGCATCTTCTAGAAGGGGAGATGTGCAAGGCCGGTGTCCCTCTCCAGATCTTCCACTCCTTTGTTTGTTTCAGTCATCTTTATAGAAGCGACCCCATCCTAAAACCCCGATGGTGTACTGCAAACTCTGTGTCTGTGTGTGTATGCACGAGCACGTGAGTGCCTGTGTGCGCGCACACGTGTGTATAGAATAGAATGACTTTATTGTCACTATACAGTCGTACAATGAGATACAGAGCATCTCCTACTCAGTGTAAACATGCTGGGGGGGGGGGGTACAGTTCTGCAGCGCTATGTACATATGGACAGTGTCTGTGTGAGTGCACGTGAGTGAGTGTGCATGTAGGTGTGGGTGCGTCGTAAAGCACTGTGTGTGTGTGTCTCTGTGTACGTGACTTCCTGCCGGTCATAAAAGTAATCTCCTCACTCAATCTACACCAAATTCCTTTAGACAACATACAAAACAGAGTTAACATATTACAAACACTGAGACCCCCACTCTGCATCCACTGGACCATTGGCCTCTTGTTGTCTTACATTTACATTTAGGGTGGAGAGTCTCCTGTAAACCTACTTCTAAGTTTATAACAATTATGAGCGTTTATTAAATTCAGGTTAAAGCATCAGCATCGCATTCCCTACTGTAGCTTCCTGTCTCATTTCATGACAGCAGACCCCCAGTGTCAATAAATTCCTTTCCCTCTAAACAATTACACACACTATCAGGCCTACAGCTAAGCCAAACTAAAACACAGACAAATCCTTCCCTATTCCTCTGATCTACTGCTGGACCGTCTCATCTAAGCAAATTTAACACATTGTATTCTAATAATTGTTTTCTTGTACTCACACATGGTTCACGCTTGCTGGCTGAAGAAGCTGACTGCACTCCACAAGCGCCTGGCAGCACAAAAGAACCAGCTGCTAGTTGACGAGAGACACCCAGAATGGCTAACCAAAGCCAAAGGCTGGACAGTCCTGATCCTCAGGGACCCCCAGAAGGGACCGGTCCTGTCCAACTACCGACCAATAACCTGCCTCAGCACCACGTGGAAGCTCCTATCAGGCATCATCAGAGATGGGCAGTAACGCGTTACTGTAATCTCATTACTTTTTTCAAGTAACGAGTAAAGTAAGGGATTACTGTTGCAAAAACGGTAATTAGATTACCATTACTTTTCCGTAGGAAGGCTGCGTTACTGCGTTACTAAAACCGTGATTTTTTTTTGCGAGAATGTCTCATGACAGTGACGTAAGCGAGTGCGACGTTAGTGACAACAGCTGTGTGCAGATCAACAATGGATCATATATCAAGTGCGGGAGAGAGTATGAGCATGCAGCGTTTAAAGCGTGGAAGTAATGACCTTATTTTAAGTTTGAGTCCATAAAAAGTGACAAAAACATTAACATCCGTTGTGCGTGGGAAGAAAATTTCTTTTTACACCGAAAAAAACCCTAAACAAGCTCGTGCGCAATGACGGAATGGGAAACTCACAGAGAAACTCGCAGATTCTTCCACTGACCGCTGCGGCACACCTGCATCAGGGTAAACCTCCGCCTAACCCCGCTCCTGTCATGATCCTGGGTCTTTTGACCCAGCGTTTTAAGTTTGAGTTTATTTTGTTTGGTCCTACTCTTGCCTGCACACAGCCGTATTGTGACAACTCCTGCTTTACAGGTGAAAATAGAGCAACAGGACCGCTAGTCTTTGACTTTATTTATTTTCTGCTGTGTTTTACTTGCATCTATTTGAAAGAGTGAGTGTAAACACAAAAAAAATTATTTTATTTTATGTGCTGGAATGTGCAGAAAATAGGTTTAAATGTTAAACTAATTTCTTCAAGTCAGAGAATGGTGCATATAATTAAATTTTTGCTTGATGCATAAAGTTAAAAGATTAAAACTGATAAAACAAGTTTTAAAAAGAGACTTTTCCATTTGATTACATTTTGTATGATGGATTATGCAGAAAAAGTAGAATTGGGCTGAAAGATCTATCGCTTTATCACCTCTTCAGGTTGTAAATAGTGTTTTTAAAAAGTAACTAAGTAACTAAGTAATTAATTACTTTTGAAAATAAGTAATCAGTAAAGTAACGGGATTACTTTTTGGGGGAAGTAATCAGTAATTAGTTACTGATTACTTTTTTCAAGTAACTTGACCAACACTGGGCATCATAGGGGCTAAGATGAACAGGCACATGGGTCAATACACGAGCGGGGCACAGAAAGGGATGGGCAAGAGTACCAGAGGCACAAAACACCAGCTACTGGTAGGCCGAGCAGTCAGCCGAGACTGCAAGACTAGGCTGACCAACCTGTGCACTGCCTGGATTGATTACAAGAAGGAATATACATGTATTTTTTTTATCTATATCTATATCTATTTATATATATAGATTTTTTTTATTTTTACGTTTTATTTTTTTTACCTTTGGTCTCTGTTTCAAATAACGTTACACAAGCCTCTCAAAAAAAAGAAGTTGGATGGGATAGCTACACATTGACCGAGAAAAACAAAACTCTCCAAGGGACTCTTTGAAAAAAAATACAAAATTACAAAAATATTCCTTTATTCCCACAGCATGGCCTCTGCGGATTTGGAGCTTTTTAGCACTTGCCCAAAGTTGTTCAGTTAGTGATCTGGCATTGGTGATGCTAGTTGCGAATGCTTCCCTCAAGGTAAAAACCCAAGAGGGATAACTTCTTTTTTTCCCTGCAGAGAGACCTCTGCCAAGAATAAATGGTTTAAGCAAATAACATTTACAGGGGCGGGTACACTTATCTGCTTTGTACTAGAATAAACTCGGCATTTCTTTGTGCCTCATCCTCTCAGTCATTTTCTGTGGATGGACTTAATGACTATTAATTATATCAGTCAGCTGTCTACAGGGCATGAGCAGATGGACTGAGTGATCAAATAATGAGCCATGATGGATGCTTTTTTATGTGTCATCCAGTTATTTTCACACTTTCTGAAAAGCTCTGAGAGACTGGCTAATTCTTTGGGTGCACGGGGCCTGTTAGCCTATGGTAACATATCAAATTATGAAGAAGTACAAAAGACGGACGTAAACTCAATCCCACTACAGGCAGCGCTCGTCTTCATCACCTCCTTGCCCTTGCTTCTCCCACACTCAGCGGTTATGCGTTGTCTCACTCCTTTAGGTCTGGCCCTCTTTAGCATCTCTGCAAAACCCGCAGAGCAAATGTTTTGAGATGATTTGGCCCCATCAAAGACTTAGATTTATTCACTCTGTTTCTGTATGATTGTTCTGCATACCAGATTCACAGCATGATTAAATCTACCTCCTACACACTCGCCTCCTCTCTACTGTCACTCACACCTCGCTAAGGCAGCACTGTCATAGTCTGTTATCAGGCTCGATATTCCCCCATTGGCATTTTCTATTCTGTCTAGAGAATAGGTATCAGAGAAAAAAGAAAACACAGACAAGGGAATGTTTTCTTTGGTAAATTCAGCCAGCAGGGAAGGAAAATAACAAAGCGAGGTTTTGTTTTGTTGAGAGAAATACTGAGTGGCCTTTCTCTACAGGGAGTCGACTGTCATAGCATTTTGATACAGGTACAGTCACATCACAGAACACCACAACAAACTCTTAGCAGTCATCAATTATGCTGCATCTCTTAACAATGCCAGTCTTATTCGGTCCCCTAGGAACACTCAAAATGAAGTGCTTGTTCAGTTAGTGTTGCTCCCTAATAGGTACACCTGCAACACATAGTTTTCTCTCTGACTGTGGAGTGTGTTCAAGTGTGTATCTGTAGGAGGAGGTAATTTAACACAACTTCAGCGTTTGCCTAAAGGAATGATACATTCAAACATTCTCGCTTTGTGTTGTTTACTAGTTCATACTCTCCATCCTGGCCTTACACTCAACCAAGTGCCTCAAATACTTATATGGGGGTTTTTTTCCCCTTGTGCTTTAGATGAAAAGCTAAATATATTTTCAGCTGAAAGTTTTCACATTTTAATGTTTACACACAACTTTAAATATTTCATGGTTTCCTATCCTGACAAAGTTACACTTGTCATTACTTTTTATTAAAATGTCAACAGCGTTCATGTGAAAGCAATCACTGAGGTGATACCGAAATAGAGATTTTGTCATTTTTAAGTCCCGATTTGGTGTTTTGGTTCTGTGAGGAAAGTTACACTTTTTTGTAATTTTGCCTCTACCCAAGTTCTTTGGATTTTAAAATCAAGCAATCAAGATCTGATTAAAGTGCAGACTTCTAGCTTTAATTCAAGGGGTTTAACAAAAGTATCCCAATTTTCAAAAATAATCAACCGATCATTTCTTTTGTAGGTGAGGCCATGTCCTTAATTATTCCATAACAAATTAAGCAGACAAAAGTGTGGAATGGGGCCTTAAGAGATGTCAGTGGAAGTGAAGGCTGAGAAACCAAAATAAATCAATGAAAGAGATAGAGAAAAAAAAAAGCAGCATGAATTGAGACATGCACAGGGTTGCACTCTCTGCTTAGACAGCGCTTCACAGTTCAGAACTTCAACGGCATTGCAAGGGGTGCCAACCATGGAAAAAGACTTGGACTGCCTTGAAGTGATTCTGGCAAACCATCGGGCTACTAAGGAGGAGAAAGTAGTGCCCTATTCACACAGTGCATTGTGTGTGGGGGGCACTGCTGACTTCAACTGTGGACATAGTGGGACCGTAGGTGTAGCCAAATGGTTGAAGGCTTCCACCTTGGTGAAATCAGAATCGTATCTCTACTTTTTGCAGATGAGGTGGTGCTGTTATCTTCATCAGGTGGTGGCCTCCAGCTCACATTGGAGCAGGTTGCAGTTTGAAGAAGCAGGTATGAGAATTACCACCTCCAAGTCTGAGGTTGTGGTCCTCAGACAGAAAACGGTCCAGGTCAGGGACAAGTTGCTGCCCCAAAAGGAGGAGACCAAGTATCTAGGAAAGCTGTCAATCTTTCCTAGATACTTGGTCTTTTGGTCACTACCCAAGTTTTGACAGTGACCAAAGGAACAAGACGGTGGATACAAGCAACAGAAATGAGCTTTCTCTAAAGGGTAGCTGGGCTCTCCCTTAGAGACAGGGTGAGGAGTTCAGCTATTCGAAAGAGGCTCACAATAGACCCACTACTCCTCCGCAATGAATCAGAATCAGAATCAGAATACTTTATTGATCCCTGGGGGAAATTACTTTTTGTTACAGTGCTCCATTTTAAACCAACATTAAGACAAGACAGACAATACGCTAACTAAGAATAGTACAATATATACATATATATACATACATACATACATAAGTCACTTATAAATAAATAGTTGGAAAAGAAACATGTGTAGCTGTAGCAGCAAACAGTGTGTTAAGTGGATGCGTTGTACAGGGAGATGGCCACAGGCAGGAATGATTTCCTGTGTCGTTCAGTGGTGCTTTTCGGTAATCTCAGTCTCTCACTGAACGAGCTCCTGTGACTGACCAACATGTCATGGAGTGGGTGGGAGGTGTTATCCAACATTGTCTTTATCTTGGACAGCATCCGCCTCTCCGACACCACCTTGAGGGAGTCCAGCTCCATCCCCACAACATTGCTGGCCTTACGGATCAGTTTATTAAGTCTGTTGGCATCTGCGACCCTCAGCCTGCTCCCCCAGCATGCAACAGCATAGAGGATCGCACTGGCCACCACAGACTCATAGAAAATCCTCAGCATTTTCTGGCAGATGTTGAAGGACCTCAGTCGCCTCAAAAAATAGAGACGACTCTGGCCCTTCCTGTAAAGTGCTGTGGTGTTTTTAGCCCAGTCCAGTTTATTGTCAATGTGTACTCCAAGGTATTTATAGTCCTCCACAATGTCAACACTGACCCCCTGGATTGAAACAGGGGTCAAGTGTTTCCTGGTCTTCCTGAAGTCCACGATCAGTTCCTTGGTCTTTGCCACGTTGAGCTGCAGATGATTCTGCTCACACCACGTGACAAAGGAGTCGACCACAGCCCGGTACTCTGTCTCATCATCCCTGCTGATGCATCCAACCACCACAGAGTCATCAGAAAACTTCTGAAGATGGCAGGTCTCTGTGCAGTGGCTGAAGTCTGTGGTGTAGAGGGTGAAGAGGAAGGGGGAGAGGACAGTCCCCTGTGGTGCCCCTGTGTTGCTAATCACCTTGTCAGACACACACTGTGGGAGACGTACATATTGTGGTCTTCCTGTCAGGTAATCAACAATCCAGGACACCAGAGAAGCATCCACCTGCATCGCTGCTAACTTATCACCCAGGAGGGTCGGCCTGATGGTGTTGAAAGCACTGGAAAAGTCAAAAAACATGACCCTCACAGTGCTCGCCGGCTGGTCCAGATGGGTGTAGACACGATTGAGCAGGTAGATGATGGCGTCCTCTGTTCCGAGACGAGGCTGATAAGCAAACTGAAGGGGATCCAGATGTGGTCTTACTATGGGTCGCAGCTGGTCCAGGATGAGCCTTTCCAGGGTCTTCATGATGTGGGAGGTCAGTGCCACGGGCCTGTAATCCTGGGGGCCACTGGGACGAGGCGTCTTTGGTACAGGGACGAGGCATGATGTCTTCCACATCACCGGGACCCTCTGCAGACTCAGACTCAGCATAAACAGTTTATGAAAGACTCCACACAGCTGGGGGGCACAGGCCTTGAGGACAAGGGGACTCACTCCGTCTGGTCCAGCAGACTTGCCTGAGTGAAGTCTCCTCATTTGCATCTCAACCTGGTATTGAGTGAAGGTGATGGGTGGGGGAGGGGTGTCAGGAATCTCACAGGAGGCAACATGTGAAGAGAGAGGCTGGCACAGTGGTGTGGCTCTGGATTCCAGGCTGACTGCAGGTGAGGTTGTGGGGGTGGGAGCAGACACTGTGGTGTCGAATCTATTGAAAAACAGATTCAACTCATTGGCTCTATTCTCACCTCCCTCAGCTCCCCTGCTGTTGGTTGGCCTGAATCCAGTGATGGTCTTCATGCCCCTCCACACCTCTCTCATGCTGTTCTGCTGGAGTTTCCACTCCAGCTTCCTCCTGTAATTGTCCTTAGCCTCTCTGATCTTGTCCTTTAGTAACACCTGGATCTTCCTCACCTCCTCTTTGTTGCCCCCTCTGAAAGCCCTCTTCTTGTTGTTGAGGAGGGCTTTGATGTCCTTAGTCACCCACGGCTTGTTATTTGGGTAACAATGAACAGTCTGAGCTGGAACAATGGAGACGGTGCAGAAAGTTATGTAGCCTGTGATACACTCAGTAAGCCCATTGATGTCCTCGGCGTGAGGCTCACAGAGTGTTTCCCAGTCGGTCACCTCGAAACAGCCCTGTAGTTCCGCTATTGCCTCCTCTGACCACCTCCTAACAGTCCTGGTGGTCACAGGTTCCCTCCTCACAATTGGCACATAGCGGGGGGTGAGGTGAATCAGGTTATGATCTGGCCTACCAAGTGGGGGGAGGGAGGAGGAGCTGTATGCATCCTTGACGTTAGCATACAGTAAGTCTAAAGTTTTCTCTCCTTTGGTGGGACAGTCCACATATTGTTTGAATGTTGGTAGTGTATTGTCCAGTGATACATGGTTGAAGTCACCCGAGATCACAATAAAGGCACTCGGGTGCTGAGTCTGTAGCCGAGCTATGGCAGAGTGGATAGTGTCACATGCAGCTGTGGGGTTAGCAGAGGGGGGAACATAGACAGCCACCAAGATGACGTGAGAGAATTCCCTGGGTAAATAATACGGCCTGAGTCCAACAGCACACAGTTCAGTGTCCGGGCAACAAATCCTTTCTTTGATTGTTATGTTGGCAGGGAAAGGAGACAGTTGAGGTGGTTTGCCTGTCTGACTAACACTTCTCCTCGATGTCTCCTCAAGCAAGGTGTTCGAGTTAAGTCCTGCCAGGCAAAGACCTAGGAGTAGGTCCAGGACACTCTGGGGAGATTATATCTCTTGGCTAGCCTGGGAATGTTATCCAAGGTGTTCCCTTGGATAAACTGGAAGAGGTGGCTAGGGAGAGGGAGGTCTGGGTTTCTCTGCTTGGGCTGCTATCCCTGCAACCTGGTCCCAGATAAGTAGAAGATGGATGGATGGATATTAAAAGCTATTCTTGCAGTATTCTGGTATACCTTTTTTAAACCCCTTGAATTAAATCTAAGGGTTTAGACTTGCTGTTTGTTTTAAAATCCACTGTGTATAGAGGCAGTTAGAAAGATTGCATTGTTGTCCAAAAACTTCTGAACCTACATGTATAACAGTTAGCCTCCTGAGTACCTTCATCTTACCCAGAAAGATGGATAGCTTTGTCGTGGCCAGAAATATATCAATACTGAAACAAATCCTTAAAAAAGAAAAAAAGAATTTAAAGTTAAATAATGAAGATAAATGTATATTTATTTGTAAGGATTATTTTCAGTAGGTTACGGCTCAGATTTATTACATTGTACTGGTTTGATTTTTAGCTTCTTGAGTGGACGCGGTCGCAGTTACTTTTGACCTAACTTTGGTTCTTCAAGTGAAAGGTGCAGTCCAGCCTCGTGTTGATAAAAGACTGGCTGGAAGTCTAACTGGCTCTTTGAAGGATAATACCAAACAATGGAGAGAACAGGGGAGATACTTCATGCACACTTGAGTGCACATGCTCTTATTCATTCACTTACTTATGTAAAACTTTCTTTTCTTCTCCTCCTCCCTCAGACTCGATGTCTCTCAGCTCCGTCTGTCCTCAGCCATCTCTCTCGAGTGCTTTACTCCAAACACTTTTATACTTAATCTCTGTCTTCTCTCCTTACTTACACAGTCACCGTCTTGTTGTCTTCTTTCTTCCTTCTCCCATCCTTCATCTGTGTACATCTAATGCCTTGCCAGTCAGTGCAGCACCGCTAGCATACTGAGAAGGTTCAAGAGAGACAGGTGGGAGTCAAGACAAGACATGAAGAGGCAGAGGACATCTGGAGCCTGGTTGCTAATTCATTCACAAATGATAAATGAGCTATTTTGCGCTTGGTAATGGATGAGAGAGGTGCCGACAAACGATAAATGTTCTGACTAAAATATATGTGTCTCCTCTCTGAGACAAAGTCCGAGATAGAGTTTAAAAATCAGGATGCGATTTAAGTAAAGGCAGTAAAATATGAAACATCCCTGTTGCTTGTAGTTGTTCATGTTTGCAAATAGTAACTACTACTTGACACTTGCAGAAGTTTGAGTAAACTGGAGGTGAAGAAGGTTCACCTTCCAAATTAAAGCTATGCCTCAGCAGGCAACAGTTTCTATTTCTGCTTTGTTTCATGCTTTTCACAGTTTCACTAAAGCTCAGAGAGCACCTGGCACTTTATGAGAGTACCTTGCAGACAAGTCAGTGACCTCCATGTAAGCTATGAATGACTGATGCATGCTAGCAACCCAAACAATCACAAGGAGGTTTTATCCAACCGCTTGGGAAATGTAAATTTCTTTTCCTAGCAATACCAGGGGGTCACACACCAATCTCTGTGGCAATTTTATTCATACAGCACAATTCATTATACTCAAACTCAATGTGCCTAACACAGAAATAAATAAATTATTTTACAATGACTTTATAATGAATACAGCAAAAAAAAAAAAAAGATTACAAAGAGGTAGAACACACAGACACACAAGTTGACATACACATGTCTGTGTATTTCTGTGAGAATGAAACAGTTTTGAGTTTTTTTAGATTTCATATGTAATTGATCTCAGGTCAGCAGGCAGCTTGTACCAAAAAACAGGACAGCAGTAACTGAAAGCACCCTCAGCACACTTTAGACCTAATTCTGGAGACAGTTAAAAGAGCTGCATCTGATGAGAGTTCTAGTTGGATTATAGATACTGAGCCTATCAGTAATGCACTGAAGGGCCAAACCACTGAGAGCTTTATGAACTAATAAAAAGTAATTATGGGCTCCCAGGTCAATACAGAGAGTGATGTAGCCTTTTCAGAAAATACTACATTCAGGTGAAACTTTCAGGGATTTCCTTACTTGTAGATTTAAAACTTTCCTTTTTAATAAAGCTTATAGTTATAGGGCAGGTGATATTGAACCTACTCTTTATATGATGAATAAAGTCTTTAGAATTCACAGCTGAGAAGGCTGACACTGAGGTCATGGCAGTCATTTGATAAGATTGTGATTAGCTAGATAAATTACAAAAATATATATTTTCTCCAATACTAGAAACTCTTTTCCGGAAGAGGAATGCAATTTCATTACATTTTTTTTCTTTAAAGAAATTCATTTGGTACAGTTTTGGAGGGATTAAGTATAGGTAAAAATAGAAAACCATTATTAGACTGATTAATGTTAATCAGTTAGAGAGATGTAGGATTGTATGGCTATTTTATTATTATAAAAATTAAGTGTCTTTTTATAGATTTCAAAGCTATTTTCTCTTTTCTCAAGTGTGTGACTAACAGTGTTGGTCAAGTTACTTGAAAAAAGTAATCAGTAACTAATTACTGATTACTTCCCCAAAAAAGTAATCTGTTACTTTACTGATTGCTTATTTTCAAAAGTAATTAATTACTTAGTTACTTTTAAAAACATGATTTACAACCTGAATAGGTGATAAAGCGATAGATCTTTCAGCCCAATTCTACTTTTTCTGCATAATCCATCATACAAAATGTAATCAAATGGAAAAGTCTCTTTTTTTAACTTGTTTTATTAATTTTAATCTTTTAACTTTATGCATCAAGCAAAAATTTAATTATCTGCAACATTCTCTGACTTGAATAAATTAGTTTAACATTTAAACTTATTTTGTGCACATTCCAGCACATAAAATAAAATAATTTTTTTTGTGTTTACACTCACTCTTTCAAATAGATGCAAGTAAAACACAGCAGAAAATAAATAAAGTCAAAGACTCAGCGGTCCTGTTGCTCTATTTTCACCCGTAAAGCAGGAGTGGGGTAGGCGGAGGTTTACCCTGGTGCAGGTGTGCCGCGGTCAGTGGAAGAATCCGCGAGTTTCTCTGTGAATTTCCCATTACGTCGTAGCTACTCGGTGCTTGCTTAGAAGTTTTGGGGGTTTTTTCGCTGTAAAAAGAAGTTTTCTTCCCACGCACAACGGACAATAATGTTTTTGTCACTTTTTATGGAATCAAACTCAAAGTAAGGTCAGTACTTCCACGCTTTAAACGCTGCACGCTCATACTCTCTCCCACAATCGATATATGATCCATTGTTGATCTGCACACAGCTGTTGTCACTAACGGCGCACTCGCGTCCGTCACTGTCGTGAGAGATTCTCGCAAAAAATCACGGTTTTAGTAACGCAGTAATTACCGTTTTTGCAACAGTAATCCCTTACTTTACTCGTTACTTGAAAAAAGTAATCAGATTACAGTAACGCGTTACAAGTAACATGTTACTGCCCATCTCTGGTGACTAATTATTTGTACATCGTTACCTTGTCGCTGTTTTTCTCCAGGAAGCTTTACGTGGAACGTGCATTTATAGTTCTAACAGGAGCAATATGATCAGTAATGTGAGAAATTTTCCAGCTTTTTATCACATGATGACAGAACTGATGATATGTACTTTGAAAATTCGCTGATAAATGTATTGGCTGTGCTGGCATTGATCTAATGCTTGTTAATGGTTTAGTTGGTGTTTATTTTGACACTTGAACAGAATATTTTGTTGTGATAAATGTCAAAAATTATTCAGTTATTTAGACATACAAAAAAAAGAAGGTAGAAGCAAAGTAAAACAGGTAGACAGCAAATGTTCAGCAGTTGAAGAGATTGCATCGCTCAGCAATGATGACAGTCAATGAGCAAAAGAAGTATCAGTCTCTAGGTCTGCATGATTGGGGCTTTAGCATGATGGTCTAAAACCAGTCTCTATGTGACTGGGATTTTATTAATTCTACATTGTTGCCATGATTGTCACACGTCTAAAATGCAGACGATAATACCACTTTTGTTTTGAAGGTTACAGCAAGGAATAACTTGGCTTAGGATGAAAATTTGAAAAAAAAAATCACTGATTGTGTGTAAGAGACAAATGTAGCTAAAGCCTGTCTAGCAGCAAGTCTTGTAACAAAATAAGCAGCTATCTTGAAACAAGACCAGATTATCTAAATAATGGAGATGGAGGCATAATTGTAATTTTCATGGTCACTAACAGATGAAAACTTCACCGTAACATAAATCATGCTGAATAAAAACTCTTCAAAAAAGTCTGGACAAAAAGACAAACTCTTTTTTTTTTTCCTCATCAAGATATAGTTGTACAATACATGTGCACTGTTTCCCAACTGTTCAGCTGCATTACGAGCTCGATGCAAGGTGGACACCATCCTGCTCAGACCACACGAACACTGGAACAAATCCAGTGTCGAATGTGAATCTCCACTGTTTGCATGTGTAATTGCAACATCATGATGGACAATATCCTAAAAAGTAGCCAAACTGGGTTGGCAGGTTCGAATCTTCAGCCAGTGCTAGTGACTTTGGTTAGCCGGCTGGATCCATCAACTGTATGGATGCATTAGACAGGCACAGATATCTGCTAAGCAATGCTTAGGAACATTCAAATACAGCATCTTCCTGAGTAGGTTGTCAGCATTAATGACACAGTGAACCATGTTTAAAAAAAAAAAAACTTTCAAAAAGCACCAATGCCACAAACACAGTTGAAAAGATGCAGTTTAGAGACTCGAATGAGCAGAAATATTACTCAGCCAGCTCTATCAGCCAGCTCTCTGTAAAACCACCCATACATAATAATTGGTGCATTTAAGCATTAATACAATAGGAATTGGTACTTATAAAAATACATTTCTCCCTCTACAGCAGTCCCAGCAGGGAAAGTGCCATTTATTATTATGTGTCATTTATTTTTTCTGTATAGGTGGGCATTTTAACACTGGGTCTTTGGGGATTCACTCACTTTTGGAGCCAGCCTCAGGTAGACATTTGAGGAACTGCAGTTTTTTGCCATTTAAGCTTCATTCTTCTTCTTCCCAGGAGTTTGCTGCTTGCTGGAGAAACTGGGGCGAAAAATAACCTGACTCTGTCCAAATCACCACTTTTTAATTTGTATTTTATCTTTCTTTTTTTATTTGCCATAATATGCATAAAATCGTAAAAATGTTTATTTGTGTTTACTCAGTTAAAAAAAAGAGACTGTAAACAGCTCCTAACTTCTTGAATCACTATCTATACTTAAAAAATGTTTACAAAAATGGATTGATAGATTCATTTGTGACTCCTCACTGTTGTTTAGTTCTGATAGAGTTAAAGGGAGTGCTTTGAAATCACTTATGCAAGAAAAAAAAGAAAGGAAATCATTCCCAGGCGTGACCCATTTCATTTTAACGCCTGCTTGGCTACACTTTCCTACATTGTGATATTTTTTTCTTTTTAAACCAGGTTTCAAGGCATAAAGAGCAGGAAACTGTAAGGAATGAGTAACCAAGCTGTGGCCCATGTCATGCTGTCTCGCCTTAGCGGATTGTAATGAGAACTATGCCCCTGCATCATAATCACCGGTGACCCTCACGCTAAGACTTGATTGGCTCCTCTGTGACCTCCTGGGCGTCCTCTGAGCAAGGTCCTGACTGTCCACTGGTTCGGACCTGACCAGAATATTCATGAATGTGTATGTATGGAGGCTTATATTGGTTTGTCTAAATAACCCATGCTGCTGCTGCCAGGGGAGAAGACCAGGTCGAAGTGTTGGGTTTCTGATGGATGTGTTCAGCTTCTGCGTGTATGTGTGTGTGGTTTGGTTTCTCGCCTAAACCATCAATGAGTTGATAAACTAATTTGGCTTGGATTTGTCTTACCTGCCAATACTGCGAACGCGCTTCAAGAATCGATGAATAGAGGTTCAGGCACGACTCTTTCAGAGTGAACCTGCTTCCTCCGTGATGCTGCTGTATAATGACATCACGCTGCTGAGGGGATTCGTGTAAACGGAACCATATGGCTGTGAGCACCTCTGCTTTCTGTCAACCTGTTATTGCTCCCCACTACTCATCTAATGTGCACATGCTTAGATGTTCTGCCATTGTTGTGAATGTTAGCAAAGCGACTATAGCTCATACGGTAATATCACACCACCTGTCGGGAAGGTTAATTGTTCCGTGGGAAACTCTCAGAGCTCATTTTATTCACTCTGTTGGCTTTTTAATATGTATCTGTTTATTGGCTGAATGAAGAAACTCGTGGTATTTAGATTTTGTAATAGCATGAAATAGCAGGGGATTCATGATGAAATAATTGTGTATGTATGTGTTCCCGTATATCAGTGTGTACTTTTAATGCTCATTAAAATATTCATTATTATTTCTATTTGAATATCGTTTACGATCATAAAGCTTCTGGTTGTTTCGTCTCTTCTCCTAAAAGCGGTAGACGCATTATTCATGTTTTCCGAGGTTACACACAGCACCAAAATTCCCACAGCCATCACTGCATTTGTTTTGCTGAGAGGAATACAAATGTGCTGTGTCTGGCACCCACAGAGATGCTCTGAACCACAGTAGGAATCACACATCCAAACTACATTTGAATTTGCAAGTCTCTCTTCAGGCTGGAAACAACACCTCTGGGTCATTTCTCTATGAAACTTTTTTTGATGGGCACGGAGGATTGGAGTTATGTTTTTGACAACTACAAACGCTACACCAACCTATCCTGTCATCTTTGACATATAATTTATTATTTACATTTATTAAAATGAAGACATCAATATGTGGTGTCTTAAAGTGGTTACTGTAGTGTCTTGACCAGCATCAGAGGGACTTTAGCACAGTTGCCTCATGGAGAACATCTTATCTATCTCACACTTTTACCCCGGTGTGGGATATATCCTATAAGTTAAAGCTGCAATTTAGATTGTCTTTTTTTAACAATAAATCAATATTAAAAATTAGACTGCAGGAAGCTGTGACCAGACAGTAAAGTTCAGCTTAACTCCATGTGTCGCTTTAGATGCTTTTTGTTCAGTTTTGTGGATATTCAGGTTTTCATAGGCCTCTATGCAAACCTATGAGTAGCTAGGTATACCTCATCATTCCACTGAATGAGTGCCTTATAAAAACACTAATACATTTCTTGTTGTGGAGCAATTTTGACTCACTCGTTTTTACAGCGCTGCTTCCATTCACTGAGGTTTGCATCCATTTATTTACACACAGCTCTCTTAAAGTCCCACCGCTGGTGTGCTTGGGATCATTGTCCTCTTGCATGAATCAGTTTTGACCGTTTGGCTGTCAGACACACGGCCTCACATTTGACTCGAAAATACTTTAATATTCAGAGGTTTCATGGTCAACTCAATGACTGCAAGGTGCCCAGGTCTGGTAACTGCCATCACCCGTCCACCACCGTGCCTAATAGTTGGTATGCGTATAACATTGTTTATTATGACCACACATCCCCACTTTAGTCCTGTCTGTCTAAAAGACATTGTTCCAGAAGTCTTTTCCAGTGTTGTGTTCTTGTTTTTTGCAAACCTAACCCAGGCTGTCATGTTCTTCTTAGAGAGAAGAACATGGCCTGGATACGGCAACAAACAAGCCATATGTACAGTCTTTATCTAACTGTACTGTCATGAACTTACTGACTGGCAACATTTCTGCTTTGACAAAGGTGCTCACACTGCTCAATTAATCAGTTCCATTTGATTTGCAGCACCTGGTTGGTTCTTGCCCTCTTAATTCTTATGGAGGCTTTTTCTGTATGTTTAAATTAATCTTCAACAGGTGGCATGAGTGGAAAAACCACACAGACAAGGCTAGCAAACAGCTAATGAGGGAAGTGTGGCATTGCGGAGTTGTCCTGTCCTTCAGTAAGTGGAGACAAAAACAAAAAAGAGTGAGAGAGAGCTAAGAAGCGGAAGAAATGTGAAAGATTTCTGAAGTGGACAGTGAGCTGTGGACAAATGAATGTTAATATTACTCACTGCATGCCGGAAGTGTGAATAGTATACACACCATAACCATAACAACAGTATCATGAGTATGTGCACATTGTGTCCAAAAAGAGTCAGTTGGTGTATCTGCCAACAGAACGCAAAACTTTCCAGATGTAACCTCTCATTTTTTAGTGAGCGGCCACTCTTCATACCTGCTACCACTGTTTCAGGTTCACAGTTCAGCACCTGCAGCTTATGTTACCTGCAGTTGCATCAGATGTCAGCCTTGGTCATTTGAATCATGATACATGGATATAAAAATGTGTAGTATATGTTATAAAAATCTCTGCTAAGCTAATGGTCGCCTTGTTTTATTTTTAATTCTTTTCTGACAGATAACAGGCACATTAGGGCTTTGTCAGCAGGCAATATGCACTGATGTCAAAAGCAGAAATGCTTCTTTCACTAACTGCAATAAACACAAGCCTGGCTGATATTCTCATACGTCATTAACTTTTGGTTATATCTATTGTACATATAATTTGTGCCTTAGCGGCTGGATTCAGGCATGAGTTATGGTTAAAGGCACATCACATTATCTCGGCTAAATCTAAGTGAGATGGATTGAGGGAAAGAAGGTGCAGCGATGAGAAATCCTGGAACTTTCCATTTGGTGTCGCTGGGATCTGTGACTTTGACAGCTGTGCCTTCCAGTGGCTGAAAAAAAAAACTGTTTAAATGCAAAACTTAATCCTAACAGGAAGCCTGTCTTTCCTCTGTCAAGTCTGTGGCAAGCTGATTTTAACACACGAGATAATCAACGCGATTTGTATTTTCTTCCATATATTTGTGTAAATTTTGTGTTTGCAGTATATTGAAATCTGGTTGGGTGTCACTAAAGGGTGCATACATACAGAATATCATGCATCGCTCGCTCAATTTTCTCAACGCCTCAAATGCAAATGAGCCCATTTGATGTAGTGGTTGTTCAAAAGATATTGTAGAGGCAAGGAGATTGGTTACCGAGGTTGATAATTAAAAATGGGAGACTCTTCCCTCGCCTTCCTGTGTTTATAAGCAAGTGAACAAAATTCTCCTCAGAAATTATCTGAGTTGGCAGACGGACAGATGAATACGTCTGGTAGTTAAAAGGAAAAGCAGCCTCGCACTGTTTCAATATGTGTCAGAACAAGATGGTAGCTTTCTGCAAGCCTCCATTACAAGGCTTTACTAATCCAAACATGCAAATCTGTGTCTAAAAAGCGCTTTATGCATAATCCTAACACAATTTCTATGGTATTAAGATGGGGCAACAAGAAAAAGACTGGTTGCCAATACAGTATCAGTATGTCAGCTCTTTATTGAGCCGTACTGTAGCACAGAGCTAAGCAAACTGCAGCAGAAAGCACACAGGAAAGCATGCATCACGATTTTCAAAATACTGCTGTACTGGAGAAGCACACAAAACAAAAAGTAATATTTCATTCTTGCAGTGATTTGAGTCTTTATCACGGTGAGCACTCATCGGCTGGCACACAGAGTCGTGGTTAATAAGTTCAAGAAATCAGCAAGGAATTTCACATTGATTTTCCACTTGAACTGTGTCCGTGTAGCTGATTATTTTCTAACAGCAGTGGGTTTGATTGCAGGGATCAACATCACATTGCCCAATACTTCAGTCCTCTTTAACAAACACGCAGGAGCCTTGATTTAACCAAAGAACGCTTCGAGCTTAATTCATGATTAAAGACCGAGTCTCTAAAGTAAGGAGAGGCTTGCCAAGTTCATTTATATGGCACAAATTCCTTCTATAAAAGGCACTTATGTGACTGATATAATGCATTAAAAGGAAACTGCGGGGAATGAGTAAGATGCAAACCACCGCCAGCTTCACCTGTTCTGACATTTCTGAATGTGCACAGTTCGGAAATAGGTGTCTCTGAATGAATGCTCTCGAATTCCCTTTTAATGGCGGCTTGAATCCCTTACATGACAATGTGTTATTATGCAGCTAATTTGCATCAGCAACTCACTTTCACTGGTAATATTCAGCGACAATGCAGGATGCAGTGTGGCATTCACACACTCTAAGGGAAAACTAAAGGCATCGTGAAATAATGGGTGGTAAAAGAAGGTGCTTACATTACAGGCTGAGATTTACATCCTGTCTCCTAACCATGAGCTTCCCTCAGCTATAGTTGTTTTGCCTGGCATTAGATCACACTGGTTTCTCTAACAATAATTAAATAAATAATCATAGCAATAAATACACAGTTGTTCTCACAGCTGCATTTAAAATGATAAATATGACATTCACTTTTTGTTTTGGTTTCAAGTGTTATTTTCAGCTTCTTTAAATATGTGAATGTCATTCAACTCCAGTGATGGCCATAAATCCCTCATCCTTGCTCCAGGGGA
This sequence comes from Astatotilapia calliptera, assembly GCF_964374335.1. Taxonomy (NCBI): domain Eukaryota; kingdom Metazoa; phylum Chordata; class Actinopteri; order Cichliformes; family Cichlidae; genus Astatotilapia; species Astatotilapia calliptera. Next base: position 28,030,130 of record NC_137427.1, on the reverse strand, counting down.
CACTGTGTCGGGAAACGGTTACTATATTAACGTCTCTAAATCAAAACTGTATTCACACTGCTTATGATTTTCCCTCAGACACGCCGCGAGTGTTTAAATAAATCACGTGAGTTTAAAATATTACTGTGAGGCTACGAGACTTACAAGAAGTTCTGCGGTGACTCTGAGACAGATTTACTCACGAATGGTGACATTTCCAAAGAGTGATGCAAGCTGACACAGCCACCCTGCCCTTTCCTGCGCGATTCAGCTCGATTTGTTACAATTATAATTCACTGTCCAGAGAGCGGGGCAGAGTGGGACGTGCGTGTGCACGTGTGTCGTGAAGTACAAATGCCACCACGGTACGAACAGACCGGTTACAATATGTTAGGATGAATACCTCGCAGCGCACACCGCAGACAACAGTTCATTACTGCCTGATTACCATATGCTTGTGAGACCGCGGGTTCAAACCTGGTTCAGATCTAGCCGGTGATTCATGTCCGACCTGATTTCACTCCGCTGTGCGCTGTTTACAGCAACAATGGAAGGTGTTTTCAATCAGTGACACAAAACGTCTTTAAATCTCGCTAATTGCGCGGGATGATGAAAATCACATTTCCTCTGCACTGGCCTGTTTGGGGGGTGGTGGACCAGATTCAAAGCTGGTGAAAGGATACGTGCCAGCTGGTAGCAGGTGATGTCAAATCGAGTAAGTCCTTTCGGTTAGAAAGACAAGAGAGGGAGCAAGGCCATCTGTGCCTGTGGAGATTTAGAAGGAAACGAACAGAGGTTTATAAATCTGACTTTGTATTGTATTATGGGACATATTACTGTAGACCAATCTGGGTATTAGGAAAGTAGTAGTCATGGTTAGGGTTGGAGTAAGTCTCCATGAATGTAAGCCAGTGTTCTTTTCGTTAGAAGTGTGTGTGTGTGTGTGTGTGTGTGTGTGTGTGTGTGTGTGTGTGTGTGTGTGTGTGTGTGTGTCCCATGTATTCGTTAACTAGCAGTGATTCAAAGCCTACACAGACACGATACGGAGGCTAAAAGATTAACAGCGTGTCACTGTCACATGATTCAAATTTCTCTGCATTATGAATGTAAGGATGAGTTTAAAAATACACAAGGCTGTGAATTATGCAGCCATGCTCTGTGGTTGTGCAGCTTCGAGTCAAAAAGCCTCTCAGTGAGTAATGTGGCAAATGTGACTGAGGAGAGCACCAGGCTGGAGGTGAAACATGTGACATGAAACAACATTCACGTTCTGTTCAAGTGCTCCAAAAATCTTTGGCACAGTTTATTTCATAGCAAGGGGGGGGCAATTAGTTTAAGAGCAGTGGAATAATTAGGCGGAGAGAATATACCACCCGTGGAGAGTGTAAATAAGGCAATTTATTTGCTATCATGCAGCTGGATTCTTGTGCGCTAAACTCCCCAAAACTCCAGCATGCGATAGCATACTTTAATGAGCACTATCCTTTTGCTTTTTTTTCTTTACACCCTCTGCAAATGGATTGTTCTTAGACTAATTCTTGATAACTGATTTTTAGCTAAAAGCTCAACATACTTTGTGGGGTGTGTCTTAAACAATGCCTTTTCTATTCACCACAATCATACATATATATATTACTCAAAAATATCTCATTTTGATTCATTATGGGATGCTGCCTGAAATTCTCATTGTCAAATGAGGCAAACAGTATTGTGTGTGTGGAAGAGAGAGAGAGGCGCTGGGTGCATGTGTGTATGCTGCCACCTAGTGACAGCACTCAGAACAACGAGAGCAGATGAGTCATTCTTGCAGCCCGGACCGACTGCCTTTCCTCGGTGCTGATGCAGAGGGACCCGGGTTAGGTCATAAATTAGTCTCTTTTAACATTCACAGCTGATGGAAGGCAATCTCAAGGTGTGTGAAGATGAGGTTGAAAGGATGTGTAGACGGTGAGCACAGAGCGGGGAAAGCTGGGGAGGGGAGGTGGCAGCGGTGATGGTGACAGAAGGAGTGAAACATGGATATGTGGCTCTGTGAAGCAAGAATAAGAAGGCGTGAGCCAGTAGAGCAGGGCCGTGGACAGCTAACCATTCAGAGCAACAAAAAAAGGAGCTGTCACTGACAGTTCTGCAGTGTTATTTCTGGAAGGAAAGAAAGAAAAACATTTAACCAAGAAGTTTATTTTCAGTGGCTTTTTCTGGAAGTTTATAATTAGACGTCAGAGCTTTTTTTTTTTTTTTTTTTTTTTAAAGGAACACTGAAAGCATTTCTCAAGACCAAGAGGCTGTAAAAAGCACCTATCTCTTTCCCCCCTCTATAACCTTGAAGAGCAGCATATGTTTTTAAGAGGTCACTGATAACAGGATTGTTTATGTCTTACAGACTTTTGTCTTCCCAAAGATCAAACTCTGCATAATTTAATATTCACCATCGTGTTTAGAGTACATTTATGTTGACAAAATTGACATTCAAAGCCGCTTTTGGCGCTGTTTAAGCGTACTGTGATTTAATCATGTCCCGAAGCCCCTACGTGCTAAATTAAGTCCCGGCAAAAGCAAATGTGTGTATTGAGGATTAAAGAAACGAAACGGCATAACATAGACGGATTTCCACTCAGAGGAGGCGTTAAAAATCTAGCAATAGAGGAGCAAAAAAGAAAAAAATACCCAGTGTGGAAACAGTTACCTTGAACATTCCGCTGAAAGGAAATGTCACAGGTGTTTATCCATTCGCTGAACTCCTCTCTTCCATAACCTCCAGCGAAATTGCCATAAGACCTCTAAATGACTGTAGACTGTAGTCAATTTCCAGACCCAAAGCCCCATGAAGTCAAGTAATACCACAGGCCAGTCCAGCATGAAAAGTATTAAGGCAGGCGCTGAATTCATGTGAGGATAAATAGCCTTCCCTCCACTGTGTGAGTTAATCTTTTTAATTGTGTGTCTTTTGTTGATAAATGGGCTTTTTTTGCATCCTTCATTTGGTAATACGAGAATAAATATGCATGTTAGGCTAATTTCCTTCTCACTCTGTGTTCAATCACAACTTGAGACATGGCATTCCATCCCATAATTACCACGTGACAGGTAATTTTAGTCAAGTAAAGCCTGGCTGTATTGATATTTTATTAAAAAAACTGCTGTAAAGGGATGATGTATGCGGTTTAAAAACTGTCATTAATTACAGTCTGACATCGACCTTTATGTCCTTTTTCGCATCCTACCAAAATGCTGTCATCAATTTCAGTGAAATATAGAGTCACAATAAGTATGCATTAAATGGCTTAAAGAGGCCATACGTTTAAATTCTCCCCCTGTCTAGCACATCGCTCTCCTCCCTGGAGTCACTCTCAGAAAATTACACCATTACAACATTTTTAACTAAGCAGCCTCGGGCCACCGAGCCACTTGACACATCCTCATCCGTCTCTCTCCCTCAGATGTCGTCCACATCATAAACTCTGGCAGTCTGCACAAACACGCGCCGAGGAAACGCGTCGTGAAGGAGCGGTGACATTGACGGAGTGAGAGTGCGGCCACAGTGCGATGTAACAGCACGCTGCCACTTATGAAAACACCTACTACACACTGTCAGCAACTTAACCTTCTATCACCTGAATCCCCCGCTGGAGGATTAAATGTGGCAGATGTAGGACGAGAGGAGGGGGATCAGGGGAAGGGAGTGACAGAGGTGAGGTGGAAGGTAGGAGTGACTTCATAAGTTTTGGGAGAAAAACAGCTGAAAGGGGGAAAAGAAGGGAAACCGAGCAAAGGTTATACATGAGAAGAATGAGAAAAGGTGGAAGAAGAATTGAAATAAGGCACTTGTTTATATGTGATGCCAAGCAATGGTGCCTGATGTCCACATTATATATATATATATGCCTTTGTAGCTGAGAAAATGTGGGGGACACCAACAATATCTAAAGCACATTTTGTGCCAGTTCTTCCCATATTAAGATTATTTTTATATATAAGTATACTGGTAATAAATGTGAGTAATTAATGAATGCATTTCTGATGAAAATCACCATAAATAGCAAATTAATTCATCATCTGTACTGCTTGGTAAACATCTGGACTGCAATCCTTAAAAAAAGCAAATGTAAAAATTTGTTCAGTACATCTGTTTGTTATGTGATAAAATCATCATATCATTATTCACCAGAGTCTCAGTGCATATTTAAGGCTTTAAATTTCATTATTATCCTTCGCTTATATAAATTGGATCTGTGATGCTGTAATTGGGATTCATCATCTGGAGATGATTAATATATGTTGTCAGGCCACGAAGAATGAATGCAGTTCTGAAGGCAATGGGCTCCAACCTAGTATTAGGTATACACCTTGCTGAGACTAGGTTGGTATGGAACTCCAAAGTGTTCAAAATTAAATAAATAAATAGGTCAAGATGAAATAAATAACTATGTGAATAAATAAGACACAGATATGTAATGTGAGAATGATATTGTGAAATAATGGAACACATTTTGAAAAAAATGCTCATTATTGTGAAATATATTGCATTCTGCTATATAAATTTACTTATTATTGTGAAATATTATTTCATGGTCATTATTTTTCACAATAACAGAGATTATTCCTGAGGCATTTTATTTATTTCCAGCCGTTTTTAGTCCAAAATGACCTTTTTTCAAAGTCAGTCTTTATTTCAAAATCCCGTTTTCCCCGATGGTCTATTTATTTCATAATGCGACTTTTCAGCAGAATGACTTTGTCTGTCAATCAATGTAAGTGGGCTGGACCTTTGCACCTATTGGCTTATCGTTTACCATCGACTAGTTTTCCTGGATACCGGCTCCGCGGACGGCTACTGCAGCTAGCAACAGCGTGCTAGGTCAAAAGTCACGGAGGATGGCGGACTGGTGTGAACTTCAGCCAGTTCTGCTCATTTAAGCAAATCAGATAGAGAGGGATCATTTACCTGTAGATACTGTTTTGAGTCGTTTAGATGTTTCTGAAATGCTTGGGATGATAATTGCTCTTCAAGATGTTCGCATCGATGACAGCATTGTCAAAGGTTTAAGATCAATTCAGCACCGTGTTCGTTTGGAATACGCCGAGGAAGAACAGTCTTCAAATGTTGGCCGTCCACGTCTAGAAATCCCGGTGCAGCACTCAGGACTTTAGTGCTGTCCGGGATAACCATCGGGGTAATTGCCGATACATTTTCTGTGTCTCCGAGCACAATTAGGAGGAAAATGACGGAGGATGGTCTAAGGTAAGTTTATGCTGTAATTGAGCACCTGTGTGATTCTGTACACAGCATTGTTTAGGTGTTGACCTTAATTATGACGTTTGACAATGAATTATTATCGCTTACTTTTTTTTGTTACTGTCTAAACTAAGTGGGGCAGCTACGGCTAAAGCTATCGGCGCCATCTCGGCGTTGAGACACGTTTAGCAGTGTTAGCTGTTAGTGTGTTAACTCGGAGACTGGGGTCAGTGGAGCCTGTAGGAACCTTTTACACAGAGAGTAGACCCACCAGCTTTCCACAGTCTACTTACTTATCACATCTTGTTAGACAACAGGGTCATTAGTGCTTTAAATAGTACATAGTTGAATGTTTCATTGCTGTTTGCAGTTGATTGTTCTCTGATAACGCATAACAAGGTTGATGTTAAATAGCGAGTTTATTGAAATGGTTTTGTCTATTTCAGCAGCATTATAGATATCATACTTTCTCTGGTGTCTTCGGTAAAGCTAAAACAAGAATACATTTACATCCTTGGTTCTTTCAGCATTAATTGGAAAACTTTGAGATTTGCTGTGCGCCTCCCAAGCCATTCTCTTTTATCCCACCTGTCAGGTATAGATGGCAATACTTTAAACAAAGTTAAATTTGTTATACCTGAAGAGAACCAATCCTGACCTAGAATGGGTGAATGAATAATTAGTTGGTAGCCAATGCCTAAGCAACTCACATAGGCCCTGGCAGACTCAATAAGTCCATCTAGGAACAGCTGCAGGAAACACCTCTTCAGTTTAGATTTAAAACATGTGCATGCTCTTTCAGGTTGATGAGGATTATGGTGTGGACTGGACAGGACAACATAATCGCTGCCCATCAAATGAGATCACCATTCCTGAGATTCAGCTCCCAGATGCACTGAATGAACAAGACCCTGCTGTGCTACCAATACTTCAAAATCACTTGTAGAAAGACATTATTACATTTAATCAGTTTATGTCAGGAGGATTTTTTTTTTTTTAAATTTCTACAGCTTTGTAGCTAATACTGACTCAAAACAGCATAACCAATTTCATTTTCAATAAAACAGGATTTGTTTTATACAGCTGTCACTTTAATGATATTCATTTCTTGGTTGGATATACAGTACATGTCAACTCTGAGCAGATTTAATACAATGAACACAGTAGAGTAGTGTAACATCTTAATTCAAATAATTTTTTCTAGAAATTTTTTTTGTATCAGTAGCGAGTATAAACAAAACATATTGTGTAATTTATAATGTACAGTGAACAACTGATTTTGATATCTGAACTCTTCATCAGTTTATATTAAAAAAGCCATAAATGCACACCTGTACTCTGTATTTTTCACTGTCAAGTGTATTAAAAAGAACTAGAACTCACTAGATTGTCCGTTTCTTTGAACACCGAGTACAGTAATGTGATGCAAGAAAGAAGAAATGGTCTAATTTTACCATGTGGTTATGGAATCAATCGTAAACCAGACCAAAACCTGAGTCAGTAGAGTTGAGACACACCTGAATGTCCATTAGAAATGACTCATAGGTACAGTAGTGTGCAGGAAGACGTAGTACTTCAAAACCGGTGGAAGACTTTGGAAGATTGCTGTTGACCACTTCCACAGTCATTTCTCGGCAAGACTTCCCATCCTGTCCAAAACTTGATGAGGGCTTTTTGTTGTGCACAAGATGCTGCAACAGAAGATTGTTTTAAACTATAATGACATCCTATATTCATTATTTTGAATCTTTTATGGAGAAATACCATAAAAGATGACCACTTACATACAGGGCACCAGACATTTTTGCCCCACTCAAATTGCTGTTGTAGCTTTTATAGATATTTTTATGTTAACAAAGCTAAAAGTAGTCTACATACAATTCTAGTGCAACTGATAATGCCACCACTCTTATGTATTGCATGGAGCAAATAACAAAACAAAATTATACTATAGCGTAGAGCTGGGCGATAGAACGATAACGATATGTATTGCGAAATAACTTTTTCTCAATAGAAAAATTAAACTATTGCGATAGACCTCACCGCTCTTGTCCTTTTTATAAAAAAATAAATAAAAATAAATATCGTGATATGAAAAAATCTCATATCGCCCAGCTCTACTATAGTGTACTTTGTTAATGACCCAAGATCACTGGACTGTATGTAATTTACCAAAGTATAATCAGAGAAAACCAATGGCAAAATACCTATCGCAGCAGACTTACCATTTTCAATGAAGGACCGAAGGTAACCTGCCACTCTGCATTTATCCTCGAGAGCATTCCTCTTCTTCCTCATCTTCATCTTCTGTGGCAGGCCACAGTCATTTTATAGCTTTACTTATCTTGTAGTCTTAAGAGCATCACCAACATTAGGTGTATTTTTATTAAATGTAACCCAGCTGTTCAACTAACCCACGCATACAAAACAGTATATTGGTGTTTTGTGTCAACAATTAATGTTCATCCTTCATAAATTAACCAAATAGCTTTACTATTCAGATGTTAAAAGATGTGACCTGACCTTACCTCACAACAGGGAGCAGTCTCTGATTCCCTTGGTAAGAAAGGAGGAATGATGTCTGATCTTTCTGTCAGAAGCGGCCATACCATGGTTTCCTTAAGCCCTTTCCTCAGCTGCTTGACTTGACGACTTGTTTGTGTTATGACCTATAACGGTGAGACCAAACCAAAACTGAAGTTGGAGTCTGTAAAGTGACACACACTTTAAATGTTAAATATTTAAAGAACATCCACTGTACTAGTAAAAGCATTTTCAAATTATACCCACTTACAAAATCACTACGTTGAACTAAAATTGCTTTCTTTTCTTTCACATAGATTACTTGTCTTCCATATTAGCACAGAAGATAAGCCACTTTAAAACAGTCATGAATAACTATTACCTACAACAATGTAAATAGTAATACAGACATTAACCCAGAAGACAATTATTTTCTCTTACCTAATTTATAGAATTCTTTGCTATGATAAAAAACAGTATTAAAAAAAAATCTGTGACTAAACTGATTAAAAAGCTCATTTTTGCCAGACAGACAGACTAACCAAGCAATAATAACATATCGTTACTTACCCTGAACAGCGTTTCGTGGAGTGGAGCTAGCTGTGATAGCGTTAGCATTTGCTAACGTTAACACTGTGCGGTTGTGATGAGAACTTGGACCAGGGACCACTTCATCTCCAGTACACTGCTGCAATACGCAGACTGAGGTGAAGACGTTCAATCTAAGCGGTTAGCAAGTGCTCTGAGTAACTCAGAAACGGACTTGTTTCCTGCAGCCATGCCCTTCACAAGAATTGATACACCTGTAACGTTATTCGCGCCCAGTGTTTTGCGTTTGTCGGTGCCTTAAGTTTATTTTGAGCTGCATACTGCCGCCAGCTGCATAGGAGATGCATTGCACCATTAAACCTAAATCGACAATTCATGTGCTATTACTTATGTCTGAGTAAAGGAGCAACCAATCACACAACTGGCTCCGCCCTGTCTTTCTTGATTGACAGACAAAGTCATTCTGCTGAAAAGTCGCATTATGAAATAAATAGACCATCGGGAAAAACGGGATTTTGAAATAAAGACTGACTTTGAAAAAAGGTCATTTTGGAATATAAACGGCTGGAAATAAATAAAATGCCTCAGGAATAATCTCTGTTATTGTGAAAAATAATGACCATGAAATAATATTTCACAATAATAAGAAAATATATATAGCAGAATGTAATATGTTTCACAATAATGAGCATTGTTTTCAAAATGTGTTCCATTATTTCACAATATCATTCTCACATTACATATCTGTGTCTTATTTATTCACATAGTTATTTATTTCATCTTGACCTATTTATTTATTTAATTTTGAACACTTTGGAGTTCCATAGGTTGGAGCCCCTTGCCTTCAGAACTGCATTCATTCTTCGTGGCCTCCAACAAGGTGCTGAAAACATTCCTCAGAGATTTTAGTCCATATTGACATGATAGCATCACATAGTTGCTGCAGATTTGTCTGCTACACGTACACGATGCAAATGTCTGCACATGTGTGACTGTGGAGGCCATGCCTGGATTATCGGTTTACAGACCTCTGGGCACAAATGTTTGGTTTGGTTGTTTTTATGGTCAGGCTTTTCTTTTCTCAGTAGTCATACATCTCATACAAGTATGTGTAAACAGAATGGTTTTATAGAGACTTTTTATGGCGCACTTTAACTTACTGAAAAAAAGTGGTCAAGGCAGTGCACTGTTCCACTAAAATCTTTAAATTGTCAAATATGAAATGGAAAAAGTCTTTGTAAAGGAATAATAATATATCTCATTTAAGTTCACACACACACACACACACACGTTCTTGTCTCATCCCTGTCTCTACGTCCTCCTTTCCTTCCTTTCAGTGGTGCTTGCCAGTACCACTCCACTCCATCTGTTGTGCTTTTTCACAGTCCCACAACTGAATGAGTGCTTAAAAAATAATTGATGTGAGAGTAAATAGATTTGCCTTTTTTCATTTGTCAAAAATGTTTAAATTAAATTAAATAGACTAATGGATGGGACCCCAACTGTGGTAAGCCCCTGCAGATGTGTCCAGAATGATTAATCCAGCCCTGAGTACAGTGTTCAAGACACCAGTTTGAGATCCTCTGAGCCTTGCAACTTGGTGTGTTGTCCTCGGAGGATGGGTTCACTGTCGTTATTAAAGGATGAACATTACTCAGGTAGCCAGTGGTGTTTTAAATGATGCTCAGTTGGGCCCAAAGCATGCCCAGAAAATATCCCTTACACCATTACACCACAAGCAGCCTGGACCATTCATACAAGGCAGGATGGATCCATGTTTGCATGCTGGTTATGCCAAATTATGACCATACCATCTAAATGTCACAGGAGACATGAAGACTCATCAGACCAGGCAACATTTTTCCTGTCTTCTATTGTCCAGTGTTGTTTAGCCCATGTGAACTATAGCCTAATTGCCTGTTCTTAGCTGACAGGAGTGGCACAGGGTGTGGTCTTCTGCTGCTCTGTTGCATGATCAGAGATGCTTCTGCATACTTTGGTGTTAGCAAGTAGTTACTTAAGTTACTTTTGCCTTCCTACCAGCAGGGTAGGGAACAGTAACTCAGAGAACTGCTGCTCACAGGATATTTTTTCCTTTCTTTTTTTAGATGACTCTGTATAAAGTCTAGAGATGGTAGTGTGAGAAATTATCAGCAGATCAGCAGTTTCTGAAGTACTCGAACCATCTGACACCAACAACTATGGCACGTTTATTTAAATCGCCTTTCTTCCCCCATTGTGCTGCTCGGTTTGAACTTCAGCAGGTCATCCTGACCATGTCTACATGCCTAAATACACCGATTTGCTGCCATGTGATTGACTGATTAGGTATTCACATTAACTGCATCACTGGGGTGAAAATCTATTCATGCAATCAGGTTCTCATAGTGAACATATTCGTGCAAATTTTCACAAGACTACTTCCACTTTCTGTTTAGATCAAAGTGCTAAACCATTAACTAATTAACTAAACAGAATAAAATAGGTAGCCTTAAATAAAAAGTAAATGTCCATGTCAGCAGTGTTAGTTTTGTACAGTGCATAAAGGATGATGAATGTGTCTTTTCACAGTTGAAAGGCAGCTAATGGAGCAAGCAGACTTGTTAGACAAAAGGCCCTTTAACAAGGACACGAAAGACACATAAGGACACAGAAATGTGTCTGAATTAAGTCATCCTTCACCAGATGAACATCAAAGATTTAGACTGATGTTTGTTGTAAAGTTTATCTTTAAATTAGTTGCATCATCTTACTGTACATATTCAGGAGTTTGAGGATTTTCAATCTTGTCTTGTTGATAGCAAAGCATGCCATCAACTTCCAAGCCATGATATTGTCATGTATGTCTGAAGCAATAAATATACAGACAACAGATGGGTGACCAATGAGCCTTTTGATAATATTGATTAAGATTTTTTGGGGGGACAAAGTTTGGTTGCAAACAAGTGTGGTCTGCAGCAAAAAATCTTTAATCAGCTACTCTGTGACCGCAATCCTACATTTTCTGTGACTGTTTTGTGGTATAAGCCAATTTATGTTTAGTCAATTAAATGTTTTGAATGAAAACCAAGTGCACTTAGACTTCCACTTGTTCAGAGTTAAAATGCCAGTCTTCTCTACTAACAGCTAAAAGCCATACTTGAGAGGCAATTACAGAATTGGAACATGGATTTTGCTTTAAACAACCTTTAAAGCAGGGAAGTGTCTATGGCTGGGCAAGGGTGGACACTGCGCACTAGATGAAGTCTTGCCAACTAAGAAGCAAAATAATCTTTTTTATATGACCACTGGCCTGCAACCTGCATGATTTGGAAACGAGCAGTCATTTTCCCAGCAACTGCCATCAACCTCCAGTGGCCACCCACAACTAGTTGGGGAATGCTCATGATCGGAGGTTTCCAGATGGTTGCGGACCAGTCTTAGATTGTATGACTGTGACTGATTCGTTTGATCCTATATTATAACGACGATTTTCACATGTTCATGTGAGTGCTGAAGTCTCCAAGGAGCTATGGAGTCCTCAGGCAGAGCCCCTTCTAGGAAATTCACCAAAACACTCCAAGAAGGCCAGAAAAGGTCTGAAAAGCTGTTTGGCGTTTATGCACAGGCAAGAGTCTAAACCTTACCCTCCATGACTCAAAGTCTTACAGAAGTGGCTCTCTCGCTGCTTCCGGGTCAGGAAACGGGGGACTCTTCTTTCATAACCACATTTTTGTTCTTGCCCTCCAAGACAATCCAAATACTCACCAAAAAATAAGATCTCAGTAAAATCTCTGCCCTAAATATTAAAAAACAATCCTAACTAAAAGCTTGATGGTCTGTTGATATGGAAAACATGATAATTCATGTATCTTTAAAAAATGACCACCAGAATGTTCTTCAATCTGGTAACCAAAATGATTTTCTTAATATTAAACTCTTATCAAGCTTTACAGTGATTTCTTTTTTTATCCAAAAAACAAAAAAAAAACAAAAAACCCACCCACATATCTTCTTATGTATTAATATGTGGGACATTTGTGTTGCAGCAACATGCTGCAACTGGATGTTATTGTTACTTTCATGCTCGGGTCCTAAAGTATCAGTTAGTGTGTTACCATTTCATTTGACATCGTCCTTATTTACTTCATTTTAAGGACTCTAAGCTTAATCACTCAGCTCTCTCAGTACAACTTATGACTGTTTAATCCCATCAGCAGCAGGGATTGATGTCAGAGTATTACTGAATTTGACAAATGACAGAAGCAGTACAACTGGGATTCAGTTCTTGGTAAAATGTTGATTCATGATTTCTGAAAACCCTACTTTCCAACTTCCCTCAAGCTTACAGGACTTTGCTAAACAGATTAATCTTCCACACTCAAAATCAACTTTTCCTCAAGCACAGCAACACAAGGAGTTTCACTGAGGCATTACAGCCATCTCACTATTGCATCAGTCAACAAGTTTTGTGCGAGTTAAGATGGTTGCAGAAGTTGCGTGTAGTTATTTCCTCTTTTTTTTTTTTTTTTACCGAGTTCTTACTAGCAGAGTTTTATTGCATTAATTCTTGACAGTATCCACAAATGATTTATTACTTCCTGTCATGGTCATTCCTGCTAATGAGGCATCATTAGCATACACGGTTACATAAGGACATCTGCCAGAGGTCAGCAGCACTAACCCAGTCAACCACGCCTCCTTCACCTACCCTGATTGGTGTCTTTTTAGGAATTTGTGAGAAGGGTCTTATGGGTTTGACTCAGAGACCATTTTACATTTTGTGTGTGTGTGTGTGTGTGTGTGTGTGTGTGTGTGTGTGTGTGTGTGTGTGTGTGTGTTTGTTTGTTTGTTTGTTTGTTTGTTTGTTTGTTTGTTTGTTTTAAAAAAAAGAGATAAATGCCACTTTTTCAGATCCTGACTGTATATAAAATTATATGGCATATAAAAAATATTTATGACCTAATAAAGGACAAAGAGCAAAGTTTATTTAGTGTGGTTTGAGTCTGGGAGAGATTTGATTATGTTATTTTATGATGTTTCTAAAGTAGTTTACTCTGACTGATTACTGAACTGTGATTATCTGTCAAAATGCTTCTGTACTAATTTGTATATTTGCAAATGTAGCACAGAATAAAAAAAATATTTCATGTGAAATAATGTAATTTTATATACTAACATTCAAAAATTTTGAATGTCATACCATTACAACAGTATGCTATTTGCTGTACTAATTGCACATTATATTCTGACGACACTCTACCTTGTTCTATAGAGTACTTAACTTTATTTGTTTTTCTATGATTAGTATTCGTGTACTTTTGATTAGTTGTATTTATTTACTACAGTAGCAGGTAGCAATGTTTCATTCATTTGGATTTACAAATGAATGAAATGTGAGCTGAACGGTCAGGTTCAGAATGTTACTTCGCAGCCACCGTACTTTTCTGAACGGGAAACGGCGTTTGTTTGTTGTGTTACCTGTTAACATTAGCTAAAGACATGGCGGAATACGCACACGTAAAATCTACCAAACTGGTTTTAAAAGGTCATAATAAAGGGTAAGGGCTATTTTTGCTTTGTGGCATTACCCGATGCCACCTCAACTACTTTTCGGGGCTTATTATGTGCTCTTTTCTCTGCTAGCTTTAATTAATACGCTAGGCTAGGCTAACAGTAATGCTACAAAGAAGAAACTTACCTCTTAGCCCGTAGTTAACCAACATATCTACAGTCTTTAAGGTTGGACAGGAACGTTTTTGAAAAAAGGGCTTTGCAAGTGAAATAATTACCAGTCAAAATAAACAGAAAGATTTAAAGATAAAGCGTGATGTTAAACCACCAACCTGAAGGCTTTACCTAAAGCATAAGTTAACTGGAGTAACATAAACTAATCTGTTAGCAATGTTAAAGAAAGTGTAAGTGAGAGAGAAAGAACTACAAAGAAAAAAAAAACCCACATTATGCAGCATGTGGTTTGCAAAAAAATCATATTTATTATAAGGAACATAAATAACTTCATAAAATGAAAGCTCCAAGCTATAGTTTGGGTTAAAATTCACTGGAGCTGAATACTTTTATGGAGAAACAGAAGTCCTGAAACCCTTTATCCATATTAAGTAATAAATGATAATATTCATTTGGTGTTGCTTAGTATTTAGTATATATTATTTGGTATTATTCCAAGAGAGTGGAAGTTGCATTTCAAGGAAAATGCTTGGATATTGCAAGGTCTATTTTATAATTAAATTTAGCTACTGTACAATTTAAGACATTTTTGATTTTTTTTGTGTGAAAAAAGTAATAAAATACTAAATTAAAGCAGTCTGCCTATTTACTTGACACAAACATTTTCTTTACATAGGAATATATATATATATATATATATATATATATATATAACTTTGTAGCTAGCAAGCAGGGTAAAATATACCCACATTAATTTGTCTATTAACTAGTGCTCATTAAGAAGCTGATCTTTTCCATCTTGATATTAATGTCACAGGAAAAAGAAGAAAAACAAAGATAAGAAAAGAAAAGCCACAGATGAAGAGGAAAGGCTTGATATTGTTGGTATGTATATCTTCTGTATTTTACATTAGTATTTTGTCCATTAAGCAGTAAGTGTTCTTTGAGCATACAAACAGCTAAGATCTTTCAGATATAAAAACGAATAAATTAGAGGGGTCTGTTCAAACTCATTCAAACATCAACATTCTTGATACATTCATGACTGAAGGAATATATTCTTCCCTACTGTTAATGTCTCTTAAATTCACAGTAGTGCCGTGCATTATTTAAGCTCTGACATGGACCTTTTTTTCTCACTAGGTGGCTGGTGGTCTGTAAGCAGCTTTGGAGAAATTACAGGAACAGTTGCCATAGAGATGCAGAACAAGTCATACATCCATGCCCTGGATACCGGTCTCTTCACACTTGGTTCACCACACAGAGGTAAGAGGAGAGACTGGGGTTACATCAAAATTTAACTCTGTTTTTTTCAAAGGTTCAGCTATTTCTGCAGCTCATGGCTTATTCTAGAGACAGTCGAAGTTATTAGCTGATAAATAGTGTAAAACTATTTGAAGTCTGTGTCCTGTGCTGTATCTATACAGCATAGAGCTAAATTTCATTCAAGATTTTTTTTTTTATTATTTGTTTGTTTTAAGCGACATCAGACATTATCATGAAATCTGAACTCAGATTGTGCAAAGAAACTTGGAAGTCCTTAGTGGATAGCGCTAGGCTAGCAGTAGGCTGCCTGTACTAAGCAATTATGGATGAGGGTTTGGAATTTAATGTGGTTTAAAATAAGCAGCAAGCTGGAATTATTTCTTCTCAGTCAGTAAGCAACAACATCTACCTACTGTTATCCAGCTTTGTGTTTTCATATGACCATAGCATGCTATTGAAATGTTATTATCATTGTTTAAAAGCATATTCTTAGGCTTTTGTAATCCTGTACAGCAGCTTATTATTACAGTTAGCCATGTTGCTAATGATTGGCAGTCCAAACGCATGCCAACTAATACAACCGAAAGGTTAGCAAGTAGATCAAGTATGATCCACTAAGGTAATGCTAATATAAACAAAAGAATATGTACATGGATACTCCTTTCCATTCTCCTCTTTTTATAAAAAGGAGTGTGTGAATCTAGGATTTAATTTTTAATGACATGATTCTTCTAGTTTGTGCTCATAGTTATTTATTTTGTGTTCATCACTCTGCCTGCTGTGTTCAGTGTTGTTTTTATATTAGGAGTAAAACAGGAAAGTTATGTGATGTGGCACAACAGTTCCTGTTGAGTCACTAAAGGAAAAAAAGTGATCTATTGTAGATTTAACTGTAAGATCAGCTCCTAGGAACTGTGATTTAGGTTTCACTGGTGTCTATTTTTTTATTTTGTTTTGGGTCTTGTTTTGTTTTTTATGGGACTGTACGAAGTCCGAACCAGAAGTTTCACCCTATTCAAGTTTTGTCCATTCCCTTTGCCTTCCTTACTTTGGGGAAAGGGACAAACAAAGCGGAATGTGGTGAGTTGAGTTTGAGGTGATTACATGTGATGGCAGGCCCCTCAGCTCAGGTCATTTGCACCTCAGATGTGGTCATTAAAGTAGAACTTTGCACTGGGAGCCTGAGCCTGTCGCTGAATTTATGGTATATGACCTCCTGACTTTGCATGTTCGTGGTGGAGTTGAGCTGTCATCACCCCTAACTAGGGCTGTGCGATATGACGAAATATAACTGATGACGTAATTAAAACATAATATGAAACACGTTTCATATTATATCTATCATTTGTTTCGTGGTGTGGCAAAATACACTGTATACAGCGATATTTTTTTCATCGTTTGGATGGTCACTACATGGATGCAGGCACAGAGAATACCAGCATGGCTACTGGGGATGAAGCAGAACCAGGTAGCTCCAAACAGAAGGACCAGTCAAAACAAATCGAGGACCTTATTTCTAAACAAGGGGCTACCTCTGTTCATGGACATGGTTTGGTTATGAAGTGTCTCACATGGACCAGAAAACAGAACTATGCAAATTATGCCACAAATCCATCCCCACCACAGACAGAATGCAGTCATTAACAAAGCATGCCATAAAACTATTGCTGCAAAAGGTAGCAGTACCATGAATTTATTCCACCAGCTGAAAAGTCTTCCACTGCAAAATGAGACTGTTTAATCTTGGCATGTCCACGTCTCCCCACACATCAAAGAAAATGTTAAATAAATCAGCTGTGATACCTGTGACTATTCCTCGTCAGTTGTTTTTATAGTCACTGTTTACGCTTTTGTTTCTGTAATTTGAGGTTTATTGTAAAATTTTATATGTTAGAAGCATGAAGGAGCACATTCTTAATTTCATTTGTTTTCAGAATCAGAAATGGAATGAATACTACAGAATGTACATAAGGTGCAGTTGCAGTCTGGCAGTGGGAGCAGTGTGACAGGTCAACTGTTTAGGAGGGAGATGGCAAGGGGAAAGAAACTGTTCCTGTGTCGGGTGGTCCTGGTCTGCAGGCTTCTGTACCGTCTGCCAGAGGGCAGCAGATCAAAAAGTCTGTGACCAGGGTGTGAGGGGTCTGCGATGATTTTCCCTGCCCGTTTCCTGGTTCTTGAGAGGTACAGATCCTGGATGGAGGACAAGGGGGCGCCGATGATCCTTTCTGCTGCCCGTACAGTCTGCTGCAGTCTGTTCCTGTCCTGTTTAGTGGCTGCACCATACCAGACTGTGATGGAGGAGCACAGGACAGACTCAATGACCTCAGTGTAGAACTGGATCAGCAGCTCCTGTGGAAGACTGTACTTCCCCAGTTGTCTCAGGAAGTACATCCTCTGCTGGGTCTTTTTGAGGATGGAGTTGATGTTGGTCTCCCACTTCAGGTCCTGGGAGATGGTGGTACCCAGGAACTTGAAGGTCTTCACAGTCGACACAGGGCTGTCTGATATGGTGAGGGGGAGCAGAGTTGAGGGATGTCTCCTGAAGTCCACTGTCATCTCTACAGTTTTAAGAGTGTTCAGCTCCAGATTGTGCTGACTGCACCAGAGTGCCAGCTGCTCAACTTCCTGCCAGTATGCAGACTCATCACCATCCTGAATGAGGCCAATGACAGTGGTGTCATCTGCAAACTTTAGGAGTTTAACAGCCGAGTTCTTGGAGGTGCAGTCGTTAGTGTAGAGGGAGAACAGCAGTGGTGAGAGGACACATCCTTGATGGGCACCAATACTGAGGGACTGAGTTTCAGAGGTGATCTCCCCCAGCCTCACTTGTTGCTTTCTATCTGTCAGGAAGCTGGTGATCCACTGACAGGTAGCTGGTGACACGCTGAGCTGGGAGAGTTTGGAGGGGAGAAGTTCAGGCACAATGGTGTTAAAAGCCGAACTAAAGTCCACAAACAGGACCCTGGCATAAGTTCCCGGGCGGTTGAGGTGTTCCAGGATGTAATGCAGCCCCATGTTTACTGCATCATCCACCGACCCGTTTGCCCGGTAGGCAAACTGCAGAGGGTCCAGCTGGTGGCCTGTAATGTTTTTCAGATGGGCTAACACCAGTCGTTCGAAGGAGTTCATGACCACAGACGTCAAGGCGACAGGTCTGTAGTCATTCAGTCTCAGTTTATTTTGTCTTCTAAATTCTATGGCACTATATGGTTGAAAATAACATTTGTATACCGTGTATTGTGATATGGATGATCTGATATCCTCATGTTGGTGTTGTTCCAGGTTCAACATTGCAAGTGACCAATCACATTGTTGTGACGTTATTCTTTTGCGCGCCAAGCCATTCGTGCATTTATGAAATTCCAATGTTGCAAGGACAATATCAATTCTGCTTACTGTTTATTAAAGGGTTAGGGTTAGGGTTAGGGTCATGGTCCGTTGATCGGCGGACAGAGGCGGTTTCACGCAGCTTTAGAACAGTTTTTTGTTTTACGCCGCTTTTTCCCGAAGTTGCAAAAGTATGACGTCACAATATTCTGATTGGTCACTTGCAACGTTGATCCTGGAACAACATTTAGTATGATGATCTGGGAACAACACCAACACGAGGATATCAGATCAACCATTGTGATATAGCCAAAAAATGTCGTGATATTAGATTTTCCTCATATCGTCCAGCCCTACTCCTAACACAAAAATTTGCATCGCCCTCTCTCTGAGGTCTTATATGATCGGATGATAATTGTACATCTACTAACACAGTGGTTCCCAACCTTTTTTTTGCTAGGCCCCCTTTGTTTTACAAGAAAAATGTCTCAATTCTCAAACATTTAGTAAACAATTAAGCAAATACAAGTAAACTGCAATAAACTACAGGTAGTAATAAAATAAACTACTAACTCTTTTACGCTACGTGCACACCTACACGGGTATTTTTGAAAACGCAGCTGTTTCTGTGCGTTCTGACCTTTCGTCCACACGGAAACGGCGTTTTGAATCACCGAAAACTGAGATTTTTTTAAAACTCCTGTTTTGCGTTTACGTGTGGACGAGGAATACGGAGTTCCTCTCGCAACGTCAAAGGTATGTTCCTTTTTTCACATCACGCTGTGCTCCACATTATTGTTTACATGACATGAATTGCAGAATGGCAGATAGAGACAAAATACTCGCAGTTACTGTCCCTCTATTTACAAAGGCAGAGGCATCACGGTGTAATTATTTTACGTGTAGTTGTTTTTTTCCTGTGTAATAATATTCAACATTGCTATCAATAAATTTTTTCAAAAAATGCCTCTCTGTGCAAAATGGGTTTAAAAAAATAACTGTGGGATACTGTTTGTCCGTGATTTGAACCGAGGGAACAAATCGTGGCAGGATCAGCCTGATATTATTTGTATCCCACTGTAACTTTACTGTATAAAGAGCTAACATCCCCAAAATGTCAGGAGTAGTTAGTCATTACAACAAGTGCTTGTGAACTAAAAATCAAGAATGATACTGTTTGTCTGTGATTTGAACAGCCCAGCGCTGCTTTCGATGCAGGGAAAACCACTTCTGTCGCGGAGATCTACCTCGGCACTTGTGCAGGTGAAGCCAAAGGGAAGATATGCTTCACCATATTTTCTGGTCTTTGGTTTGGAAGGAAGTTGGTTTGGAAACATATTTGGCGATGCTTCATCTCCTGCTTTGCGTTTGTGTGGAAGGAAGCCCCGTCAAAAAAACTGTCCATTATGCTAGCAGTGTCCAAGCGTTCTTTTTTTTTTTTTTTTTTTTCTTCATACTGCACCCCCCCTGCAATGGCTCTGCGGCCCCCCTAGGGGGCGGGCCCCACACTTTGGGAACTTCTGTACTAACAGATTAAACAGTGATCATATTGTTCTGTGTCAGAAAGAAAGCGCATACAGGGAGTGCAGAATTATTAGGTAAATGAGTATTTTGTCCACTTCATCCTCTTCATGCATGTTGTCTTACTCCAAGCTGTATAGGCTCGAAAGCCTACTACCAATTAAGCATATTAGGTGATGTGCATCGCTGTAATGAGAAGGGGTGTGGTCTAATGACATCAACACCCTATATCAGGTGTGCATAATTATTAGGCAACGTCCTTTCCTTTGGCAAAATGGGTCAAAAGAAGGACTTTACAGGCTCAGAAAAGTCAAAAATAGTGAGATATCTTGCAGAGGGATGCAGCAGTCTCAAAATTGCAAAGCTTTGAAGCGTGATCATCGAACAATCAAGCGTTTCATTCAAAATAGTCAACAGGGTCGCAAGAAGCGTGTGGAAAAACCAAGGCGCCAAATAACTGCCCATGAACTGAGAAAAGTCAAGCGTGCAGCTGCCAAGATGCCACTTTCCACCAGTTTGGCCATATTTCAGAGCTGCAACATCACTGGAGTGCCCAAAAGCACAAGGTGTGCAATACTCAGAGACATGGCCAAGGTAAGAAAGGCTGAAAGACGACCGCCACTGAACAAGACACACAAGCTGAAACGTCAAGACTGGGCCAAGAAATATCTCAAGACTGGTTTTTCTAAGGTTTTATGGACTGATGAAATGAGAGTGAGTCTTGATGGGCCAGATGGATGGGCCCGTGGCTGGATTGGTAAAGGGCAGAGAGCTCCAGTCCGACTCAGACGCCAGCAAGGTGGAGGTGGAGTACTGGTTTGGGCTGGTATCATCAAAGATGAGCTTGTGGGGCCTTTTCGGGTTGAGGATGGAGTCAAGCTCAACTCCCAGTCCTACTGCCAGTTTCTGGAAGACACCTTCTTCAAGCAGTGGTACAGGAAGAAGTCTGCATCCTTCAAGAAAAACATGATTTTCATGCAGGACAATGCTCCATCACACGCGTCCAAGTACTCCACGGCGTGGCTGGCAAGAAAGGGTATAAAAGAAGAAAAACTAATGACATGGCCTCCTTGTTCACCTGATCTGAACCCCATTGAGAACCTGTGGTCCATCATCAAATGTGAGATTTACAAGGAGGGAAAACAGTACACCTCTCTGAACAGTGTCTGGGAGGCTGTGGTTGCTGCTGCACGCAATGTTGATGGTGAACAGATCAAAACACTGACAGAATCCATGGATGGCAGGCTTTTGAGTGTCCTTGCAAAGAAAGGTGGCTATATTGGTCGCTGATTTGTTTTTGTTTTGTTTTTGAATGTCAGAAATGTATATTTGTGAATGTAGAGATGTTATATTGGTTTCACTGGTGAAAATAAATAATTGAAATGGGTATTTATTTGTTTTTTGTTAAGTTGCCTAATAATTATGCACAGTAATAGTCACCTGCACACACAGATATCCCCCTAAAATAGCTAAAACTAAAAACAAACTACTTCCAAAAACATTCAGCTTTGATATTAATGAGTTTTTTGGGTTCATTGAGAACATGGATGTTGTTCAATAATACAATTATTCCTCAAAAATACAACTTGCCTAATAATTCTGCACTCCCTGTAGTTATTTTTAGGCTTGTTGTTTCATAATATATCAGTAGTGCTGCAGTAGTCCAAAAGAGCTCCGTATCAGCTCAGGATGCTTTTCTTTGACAGTCATAATAGTAATCACAATAATTAACTCGAGGATTTTTTTTTTCTCAATTGTCTGTAATTTTATAAACAGAACATTTTCTTGTTTGCAACACTTTCAGACTATTTTATGTGTATACTTATCTACATGATGTTGATTATGGGCAAGGATAATTGAAGAGCAGGATTATACGGAGGGGGGGTCACTGTGTACAGTAGGATATAAGTGGTTCTGCTTTTCATTTTGTCGTTTTAAATGAAGATGTAAAGTCTGCAGCTTTTTACTTATTCCATGCTCGTGCAAACTTGAGAAGCAAAAACCTAATCTGGGGTGAGGTTTACCGTAGGCTCCTGGATTCGCCTTCAGTCCACAAAGCAGTAATTACTTACGCAGTAAATCCAGACACCAGACTGAAAAGGCTGAACAGGGGTTGACTTGAGGAGGAGGGTAGAGCCAACTCTGAGTTTTCACCCATTTCTGCCTTCAGGCACTTCTGAGGAAGCGCTTTTCATTGACACAGTCCTCCCAGAACAGAGACCCTACTAACAATTAATTCAGACCACATTTATTGAGAACCTGTGAAAATGGCTGGAAGATTGAAACATCCCAATTCCCTTAGTGGGTCCTCATCCTCTGCATGCGCAAACACCAATTTCCAGTAGATAAAAGAGGGCACAAGCTAGAGCACCGAGAGGGAGATGAAAGATTTCATCGTCTTTACTGAGATTTCTACACTGATGCCACACTGTGGATGTTACAGCCTTTTAGAAATGTTCAGTCACCTACAGGTCAGCGGAAACATGCGGATGTTCTTTTAGCCACCCCACTGGGTCACAGTCAGACATATTCCAAACATAATCAGTGTCTGTTATTCATTAATGCATTCTTTAACATCTCAGAGTCTGCTCGGCGTTGACCTGAATGATGGACTGTGAATTCCTCAAAGCTCTGACTGATTGTAAATGTCAGAAAGTAGCCTCATCTCAGGCACCCAGATCAGCACAGCACTACATAACCAGAGGGTCTGCATCATTTATGAAAAACATACATAAGTAAAATACGAAGCGGGTTCAAAGATTCAAAGGTTCAAACTCTAAATATTGAATTAGGACAAACTATGTATAGGGTTCAAAAAATGGAAAAAAGCCAAGATTATAATGAGAGCAATAATATAACACTTAAACAATCTGAAGAGGGCCACTGACACCTGTAAAATCTTTAAAAGGCAAATGTTGCTTTGTGTTTCAGATGATGAAGGACCAGATCCTCCCGAACAGTTTACTGCCATCAAGCTCTCAGACACACGGTGAGTATACAAAGATAAACTGCACATTGTTTTTTCATCTTCTCACCAGCAGATTTATTACCCCATTTCTGCATTTTATATTAAGGATCTGTTTCTATTGTCAAGATGTACACAAGTAATTTACCAGCCCATGGGCGATCAATCCTTGAAGATACGCTGCCTGTTACAGAGCTATTTCTTATGCATTAGTTTCAGTGATAGATCTCAGATTCATACACTAATGTTATTGAACTATTCTTTTCACAGAGAAACACATATTCTGTGGCGAACGTGTTTTGAATATTAGATTAGCCTTTTTTACAAATCTGTTTAGGGTTTTTTTCTTTTTTGCTGTCGCAGGATAGCCTTGAAGTCTGGATATGGAAAGTACCTCGGCATCAGCTCTGAGGGTGTGGTGATGGGGCGCTCTGATGCCATTGGCTCCAGGGAACAATGGGAACCAGTCTTCCAGGATGTGAGTAAATCTTCTAATCGATGTATGCCACCAGTTCAATAATGACATGCAGAGCTGCTGTTTGAGTTTCTTTCTAGTCCAGTGAGTTTTTTTGCAGAAAACAAACGCATCTTTTCAAGATTCCAGATTGGTAGCTTGAGTAGTTTCTGGTGGTGACAGAAAATGTGGCTTAATCCCACAGGTCACAAAACTATTGATTTTATTATTAATGTCAATTTCAGTTATTCTGGCAGACTCATGCTGCGCATATTTGAGTCTGCCAGCAGCAGGGCTGTGAAAGAAGTTTGTTACCTCATGAAGAGGTGTGCAGCGTGCTGAATGCAGCTCGCTGTGGCTTCTGCTCATTGTTTTTTTATCTTGTACTTATATAAAACATGCTGAATACTACAGCCATACAGTGATAAATCCTGAAACCTACTGAATTTTCTGTGATTATGTCAAAATATAACTCAACCCACCAATTAAATGCTGCAGCTGCCAGGAACGTTCACATTGCATTAGCAGTAAGTTGATACGGCCTTTGTTTGTTTTTGTTTAGTTTTCTTTTTGTTTTTGCTGTTGGCACAGTTACCCAGTTTGTATTATTGCAAGTCGCGACTGAACATCTGACATTTATTTTGAAAATTAGAGTTGCTTGATCTCACACTACAGCATCAGCATAATAGGCCAAAACAAGCAGGTGCAGCACCCACACTACCCCTCCTCTTCCTTTGTGTATCATTTACATCCACCTGGAAGCTTGTGATGATCCAACCGAAAACCAACCCGTCGCTATATAATACAATAAATGTCCCTAGCAAGTTGTCGTCAAGCAATTTCACTTGTACAATTGTTTGCCTTTTGTGGCTGAATGCTCTCCGACTTCCTATTTTTTCATTGCCGTGTTAGAAGAGACTCTTTTTAATAAAAGGGACAGTGTTTTCAGAGGAACGAGGTTCACATAGATATGGATGGCCAGGCTGCCGAAACATAGAATAGAAAACCTTAGATACTTTATTCTCTGCTAATGAAGCTATCACTCCACTAAATCTAGTAAATGGTTGCACTGGGTTTATCGAACCCTTCTCGATAGAGTACACCAGCCAGATTTAACTGCTAAAGGCACTGGATTAAAATAAGAAAAATAATGATTATGTCATAGTTTCTAATTGCCTTCATTATCAAAGTGGCTGCCAACAAACACTGGAGGGACCCTGGCGTCTTACTTTTAATTGGTGTGCAGCCTTTTAGTCCCTTTACTGTCTGACTTTATACTCTGAAGAGATGATTTGGCAGTCGCACAAATTTAATCAGTGCATTTACTAGCCCGCTAGCAGCAGCACCACTGTGCAGTGAAGTGCAGAGAACATGTGCATGTGAAGATAGAAATCTAAACAAAGATAACAGGCTAAATAAAGATAAAAATTAAAGCATCAGATAATGCTGTGAACACTAAGTTGCTCTACTGATCGCACCGACACAAGTAAGATAATTGACTAAACAATTAGTGGTCTGATAAGACATTTGAATATATTTACTTGGGTTTTCTCTTTTTTTCATATGTTTTGGATACCTTCAAACTTGCAGAAGAATGATAAATGTTTTAATAAGAACTTTATATTCTTGAAATTTGTAAATATTTGTATTTGAAACACAACATGCATATTTTGTGGTTGTGTCACATCGTGTAAAAGGATCGCTTATGTTTTAGTTTCTTTGTTTTGTTTTGGTTTAACCAGCCCCAAAGAGCCCTGATTCATACAACACGCCTCTCGACTGACATTAAGCCCATGGGAGATGGCATTTACCTGAAGTTATGAGCAACTAGCTCATTATGCAGAAAGCATCTACCTTATCACTGCAGCGTGCTGCTTGCCTTCATGCTTTGTTGAAACTATAAACAAGCTGCCCAGCACAACCTTGAAACTCTTTTACATCAAATATTGGGCAACCTTTCATGCCTGTCACAACAACCAATCCCACTGCAATTCTATCTAATCTACCCGACCCCACCCCTCTCCCCATCTCCTGTGTTTTCTTTTTGTTCTGCTTCAGGGTAAAATCGCTTTCCTGGCAGCAAATAGCTGTTTCATTTCCTACAGTGACAACGGGGACATTGTGGCCAAGAGCAAGACAGCAGGGGATGGCGAGATGGTGAAGGTGATGTGTAAATAGTGTTCTTCCACAAGGTTGCACGTTAATCCTTTGATTTTAAGCATGCAATCTCTGTAGGGGTCTGACTGTTAAGTGGGAAGGGGGAAATGTTGTGACCTCACTTCATGGAGTTCAAGGTATTGATATGTAACGCACCACTTCCCTCCTGCTCCTCTCTTTCTCTCTCCCTCTTTCTTTCTTCTTTCTCTTTGTTTTTTGTTTTTTTCCCACTGGACAAAGAACAGATCCGAACTTGTGCAGAACGAGAGGTCAAGCGTAAAGATGACATTGCAGATGAGGACAGGGGCAACGTGAAGTCCTGCGAGATCAATTATGTGTACGTAACCTCTGCTGTTTATAAGCGGTGCTTATGAAATGTGTAAGCAGCCCAAACAAAGACTAATGAAGGAAAAATGTTAAGTTCTCTTATATTTTCTTTGGAATCTTCTCCGTTAGAAAGGTTATCGTAAGTTAGAATAAGTAAATGTTATAATTACCTGTTATTCTTTGCTAAGTTCAGTAGATGCTTTTGTTCTCCTTTAATGTGAAGTTTAACTAGACGTTTCTGTTCTCTTTCAAAATAGGCCTGTGAAAAAGAGGACGTTGTAATTTATTGACGTCCATAACCAGAAAAAGCGGCTGCATGTACCACGGCCCACTACTTAAAAAAAAAAAAAAAAGGCTTGTAGCAAGCAGTGAAACACAGATAAGCTGATGTGCTTATGTGAGGCGTTGCAAGATGGTTAAAATGATAGGAAAAGAGGGATATCTGACAGGGAAATACTGTGTCTATAGCAAAGCTATAGGTATCAGTCAGTATGAGGTCTCATCGATAAGCTGCTCAAAAAACAACGTTTAACCTCCAGTGTTTACAACATCATAAAAACATTACATTTAAAGGCATTCATTAAGAGGTACCAGGTACTTTTTTAGTACCTACTTTACTGGGTTTCCAAGTGAGTGGAGTCGCATGCCACTGATTGGCCAGCCAGTGGCATCACTGTTGTGAAAGCAACTTTTTGAAACCCAACAACAAGGGAAACAGCAGCATGAAAACCAACACCGTGTCTTTGAGTCTGACTAAAAGCTGTAGACGGAGCAGCAGATGTACCATCGCCTCAACGTTCTTCATTGTTTTGTTGTGTTTGTGTCGCATACAAATGACATCAAAAGACTTTTGGCCATGTTGCTACGGCGACCTGACACACATTGAGGTGGCTCTCAGTTGTAATGGAAAACAACCAAAACCAGATTGAGCCGAGTAGGTACTAGTGGAAAAGAGGGATAACACTTCTTTTATATGACATATCATTTGTAATATTTCAGCGTAAGTAAATCATCTGAACCCCGACCACACTGCTGGTCACAACTTCTCGATGTTCCAAACAGTGAGCTGCATCTACACATGATGCTTCGGTTTCAGAGGTTAGAAGACTGAAAAATGCCCAATTTAAAATCGTTATGTTAGAAAAGGCCAAAGCTTAATGCCCGTTGGGTTAATCTCTGCATCCACACAGGAAACGATTCGTGTCGAGGTCACGATCAGAGATCATAGAAAACCACTGCCTTCGGCTTGGTGATGATGTCACTACTGTGGAAACACACTAGCAACCAGACGTTAGGAGCTCTCAAGATAAACTTTAGCACAGGATACTGGTGATTGCCATATGGCAGAGTAGTAAATACATTCAGAGGGTTGCCTAGACAACCCGATCCTGGACCAACCATCAGCTTCAAAATGATCATCACCTTTTTCCGTCCCATTTTCTGTAAATCATAAACTCTGCTTTGATACACTTTCTTTGTAAAAAATTCATACTGCTAATAGAATTTGTCTTACAAGCACTTGATGCTTCCTATCAGTAATTAAATTTAATATTTTGCAATAATTTGACATTTTACAGTTTCAACCGAGCACCATCTGCCTCCCCAAAACCAGGGAGGAAAATAAAAGAAAACAAACAGTAATTTCTTTATCCTCACAATTATCTTAAAGTGTCAGTCTCTACTGACAAGATTTGAACAGCAAAAACACTTGCCTGGGTGTGAAGAAGATCACGCCTAAAGGATCTGCCTCATCAATCCAATGCCTTTAAAGGCACAATTGATGGTCTGCTGTAAAAGCGTGATGAGAAGGCAGGCAGCGGCGCATTTTCGCTTCCAATGCTTCAAGTGTTTTATATACAGCCTGTCTGTGGCCTATTAAGTTCCGGGCAATATGTCTGAAGCTGTGTTTTTGTTAGTTTTTTTACTTGGCATGCTTTGGCTTTCGTTGGCCACTATTATTTGTTTTAGATGAATGCGGGGGAAATGGACTCATCTTGCTGACATGTTGATAATGGCTGCCCTTGAGCCTGTGTCTTGATGTAGTGTTTAGCATCTGAAATGCTTCTCAGGATGGAGTGTGCCTTGGGAACGGCAAAATGCAGGCAGAATGGGAGAGAAAGTAAATATCGGAGAGTTTTCCGACACACTGCCGCGCTTGTTTATGAAGGTTTTGTCTGAGATATTTAAGTATGTTGTTAAGGTGGCTTATATTAAAATGAGGGATTATTTTAAGCTTTTTTCCAGGGACTTTATGATATTCAGGTGAAGCTTATTCAGATGCACAGCAACATGTATTAATTAAAGGCGAAATCCAACTACCCACTTCAACGCTTCCGGCAGCTGAGTATTTAAATAAGAGCACTGTATGTGTGGTCGCTGGTGGCAGCTGGTAGGCTTAACCACTCAGCCTTTTGCTGTTTAGGTGCCACTGTCAACATTTAGATAATACTTGAGAGCATTATTTGGAATTATTTTTTAAGGTTTTAGCTGCTTATGAAGCCTTGATGTCATTGAACATTTCTGTGTGTGTGTGTGTGTGTGTGTGTGTGTGTGTGTGTGTGTGTGTGTGTGTGTGTGTGTGTGTGTGTCTTACAGGAAGAAGTTTCAGAGTTTTCAAGATCGAAGGCTCAGGGTTAATGAGGGCGACGCCACTGTCCTAAAGAAAGCCAGGACGGATGGAAAATTTCACGAAGCTTTGCTCGACAGGTGTGAAAATAAGTGTATTATATCCTTACTGTCAGCCACTTACGCTTCTTTTAATGAGCGCTCTCTGTTAAGGGATCTTCTTTCCCAAATGAGTGTTTCTACCTGAAGTTATTAAATTCAAAGTGCCAGAGGAGTGTTTTGTGTAAAAAGAAAGCACTCAGGTACTGCAGAGGCCTGTGTGTTCACACACTATGTAATACAAAGCAATGAAAAGGTGGCATTCAAGATCAGCATGTGTGCATTCAAAATCCACTTTATTCCTGCACTTCACTTCTGTTTGTGATTCCCTTTCAAAGATAAAGCTGATAGCAGTTTTACATCTCTAAATGAAGATTTGCTTTGGAAAAAATCTCAGTTGAAAAATTCAAGTGGGATTCAAGGGTTTAGAAAAAAACTGAAGGGTATATATATTTTTGTTTCTTTTCTGATTTAGTTTTTTTACACAGTGAAATTTTCGGAGGTTTTATCCTGTTGTGTTGGCATAATCTTTATCTACTCTTATAGTATATAAAGTCTTACACAAATCAGTTCTCTGTAGTTACCATTTAGAGCAGTTTTTAAATTCAAGTTATTCTAATCATGGAATTAATACACGTATTATTTGCACTGATTAACCCTGAATATAAGATGTCCTTTTTTTTTATTTTATTGCAGGCGAAGCAAAATGAAAGCAGACAGGTACTGCAAGTGAAGAATGTGGATTGCTGTCATGCCTTTGTAAATGAATGCATTTTATAGATTTGATCATATGACATCGGATTATGACTGTGAGTGTTTTATGTATTTTGAATAAACTTTTAAACTTTATTTTGTTTTGTGTCCTTTTTTACAGCCATGTTCATCTTTGTGAGATTCTTTGCTTTGCTTTGCTCTGGAGAAAAATTGTGTCTAATGTTTGTGGAATGCTTTTGCAACCTTTGATAGGAATCAAATGGCCTGTATAGTGGTATTTGATATGTGAACTATGAAGATTATTTAGTGGGAAATTAACTACAGGCTGATGTTTAACTAAGCTTTAATGAAAGGCAGCAATACCTAATTCGTTAATCTATAACTTAGTTTGACAGTACTCTGTGTGCTTCAGTATTTGCAATGATTTTATGCAATAAGGGTACATGAATGCAACTCAAAAGAGGTAGTGAATTCACTTACACAACTCAGCATGTGTTTTACCCTCCACTGCAGGCATTTATCCTTTTGGCCTATTGATGCATTACTAAATGGGCACACTGGGCACAGGATTATGGGGGCATAGATATTACACGTTTTCACCTGCAAAATATCTGTGTGAATGAAACCTAGTCTAGAATGAGTTATAAAATGAATACAATCAGTTACAAAATACTTCTTTTGTATCAGGGCAGTGCTGGTGATCTCACTGTTTTAGGATGTGTATTCATTTCACAGTCAGAATTATAAAGAACCTTTAGAAAAAAAACTGTCAGCATTACAAAAATGAAAAGAAAGTGAAATAACAGACATAAAAAAACAAACCATAGAAGGATAAAATCAATGGAGACAAAAGTGATTATCAATCAAACATCTTTTAAACTGTGTTTAAAAGCTGTAGATGGTCTGCTGTCTAATATTAGTTTGTATAGAGCTCCACTGTTGCACAACCTTTACAGAAAATGCACACTGACCACAAGAGCTCTGCCTCAAAGGAAAAATACAGGCTTGTCAAACGTCTTTGATTCCTGTTTACACTGGCAATGAAGTAACTAAATGTTGAAGAAGCCACATAAGGTAATTTTCTTATAAATAGGACATGACCATATATATATGTATAGCTAGATATATATATATATACACATATGTATACATACATATACGTGGTCAAGGGTTGTTTTTATACGGAAGTGAAAAAGGACACGTGATGATTTGCATTTATTTTTCTCATGTGACAGCCACTTATGACCAGTTACTGTAATCTGATTACTTTTTCCAAGTAATTTGTAAAAGTAAGGGATTACTATTGCAGGTGAAAATAGACTTAAGAGCAACAGTACTTAGTGGTCCTGAATCTTTGACTTTATGTTTTGCTATGTAAAAATATTTTATTTTGTATGCTGGAATATGGAGAAAATAGGTTTAAATGTTAAAAACATTTCTTCAAGTCAGAGAATGTTTCATATAATTTCATTTTTACTTGATGCAAAAAAGTTAAAAGATTCAAACTAATAAAACAAGTTTTAAAAAAACTTTTTCATTTGATTTAATTGTATATAATGGATTATGCAGGAAAAAATAGAATTGGGCTGAAAGGTCTATTGCTATATAACGTTTTCAGGTTGTGCATCATGTTTTTAGAAAGTAACAAAGTAATAAAGTAACTAAATACTTTTGAAAATAAGTAATCAGGAAAGTAATGGGATTTTTTTAATATATACATATATATTAGTGTATAACTGGCTGTCACATGAGAAAGATAAATGCAAATCATCACGGGTGTCCTTTTTCGCTTCCGTATGGAAACAACCATTGTCCTGTCATCTGGGGGGTGTTTTATAACACTTTAATTATTCTGTAATTGCTTTGTTCACGTCTCTCGCTTGGCAACCAAAAGCCATTTTAATTGTGCTGTTTTATCCACTCAGAAGACGTGTGGGATGCGTGTTTCCCTGCATTTATTAATGGAAAGGGCGTTTAATACATTCTCGAGCTCTTCCTGTTTCCCCTCGGCTGTGCAAAAGTCAGTTCGCCGTCATGGGATAAACAGCAGGAACTTCCGCAGTAAACTTAACGAAACAACAAACCGAGCTGGACATTAGAAAGCGGTTTGAGGGAGATCTTCTGAAATGGGTCCCGGTGTGCTTCTCGTTTTAGCGGCTTCGTTCTGTGTCGTATGGACACAGTTTGTGCCTCCGGTAAGCAAGATTTCTCTAACCACACTAACACGCCGTGTTATCAAAGCTCGACTGTTGTCTGACTGCATTGTTTTCAGTGATGTTTGAACCATAAGAGACAGTGACCTTCTCTCCCGCTTATTTACTGCTGTTACTTTCGTGTGTTTGCAGTACACAGAAGACTGTCGGACGGACATGTATCCACCGAAAGGCCCCACGTATGTCACATTATTGTGTAGCTGTCATGTTAATGTTTTAGAGTTGTTACAGAAACTCCGTGATTCGCCTGGTAGCTGAGTCACTGCTGTGTTTGATAACAGCCCTGCTTCGTAATGAGCTCTGCTGCTTTCACTTACTCCTCGTAAATTTGTTAGCCGCACATGTATCCGTTGACAATACTTTGTATTATTTCTTTATGCAATTTTATTACTGCCATTGGCCCTAAGTGAGCTCTGGGCGAGCTTTCTTCCCTTTTTGTGTGTGTGTCTTAACTGTACACTAAAGCTAAAACTGCCAATAATGAATATAGATAGCAGGGATCAGGACAACACATATGCATCGGATACTTCACCTTTTAAACTTTATCCACAGAGTTTTAAAGATCTCTCGGCTATAAGGGAAGTGTAAGATTTATTCTTTGCCACCATTCTTCAGCAATCAGGCTTAACAAGTTTTGATGAGGACCCCCTTAGATGTCTGCACTCCCCCACCCAGGAATTTAAAAAGACAATTCAATTCACTAATATTTATGCAGCGCCAAGTCACAACTGCAGTCACCTAAAGGTGCTTTAATTCTAACAATCAACCTTTAGGCAAGCACTTAATGAAAGTGGGAAGGAAAAACTCCATTTTAACAGGAAGAAACCTTTGGCAGAACCAGGCTCAGGGAGGGGAGGCCATCTTCCATTAGTGAGGGAGGGAGTGAGGGGAGGGAGACGGGGCAAAAAAACTACTTCTTTCTAACCGAAAGAAGTAGTTTTATCCAGCCATTTATCATTTATGTCATCATATCTTCGACTAGTTTTGCACTCACTTTATTATTTCTTAACCAAGTCAGTAATGTATTAGAACTCACTTAGCTGCAATGAACAATAATGCTGTGAATGGAGGCTTACCACTAAAAGCAGGGGAGTAGTGTCGTTTTTAAATCTTTTGCTTTCTAATCAGGTTCAAAGGAGCCGTGAGCTGGTACACAGTGGACCTCGACTTACCGCCCAGCAAGAGATGGTCGGCTGTGATTACTGACAAAAAAACAGATGTAAGAGTCATTGGAAAACACTTCGCAATAATGCTCCAAGTCCCAGAAAAAAAAGCGCATTAAAATCGTGATCTTATTCTCTTCAGCTGGTCAACATGAT
This sequence comes from Astatotilapia calliptera, assembly GCF_964374335.1. Classification (NCBI taxonomy): domain Eukaryota; kingdom Metazoa; phylum Chordata; class Actinopteri; order Cichliformes; family Cichlidae; genus Astatotilapia; species Astatotilapia calliptera. The sequence goes on along the minus strand of NC_137427.1, from coordinate 27,997,252 downwards.
AGAAGCCATCAAAGAGCTGGCTGACGCTTTAGTGCCGAGCGGAAAGCTGATAGAGATGGTCGACATTGCACTGGTGAGTGCTGTCTTCTCTTCTCCCACTTCCTTGATATATACTTTTTTTTTTTTTTTTAAACTTCATCTCAAGTGTTTCTGATTGAATCCTTTGCAATGTTTCACAGCCTTTAATGGTGGACACACTTCCAAGCCCGTTCAATGAAGAAATCAGAGGAATCGCAGCTGCTTCAGGGGCTCCTCTTGGTAAATAAATGAATTGAAGTAAAGTAGTCAACTCTCTAGTAAGCGAAAAAGGAAATCCAAATAATCTCTGTTTTCGTCATTCTTAGGTGAAGTCGTCTTGTTTAACATCTTCTACGAGGTGTTCACCGTGTGCACGTCGATTGTTGCAGAAGACGAAAAGGGTAAGTGGGCTGATTTTTGGAGTCAGTGAAGTGATTTTTATTTTTTTTAATAATTAACTGATACACTGTTGGGCTTTGGCTTTTTTCAGGTAACCTCATTCATGGCAGAAACTTAGACTTTGGTCTATTTATGGGGTAAGTTTATCAGTTTCACAGGTTTCAAATTTTAAGCCAAGTCTTGCCTCAGACAGGTTAAAAGTGTGTTCTTCTTCAAAGCTGGGACGTGAAGAACAAGTCGTGGATCATTAGCGAGAAGCTGAAGCCTCTCGTGGTCAACCTCGACTTCAAGAGAAACAACCAGACAGTCTTCAAGTCGACAAACTTTGCCGGTTATGTTGGCATGCTCACCGGCATCAAGCCTGTGAGTCATTTAGTAGCACATCTGAGGACTCAATCGGCATAAAACATTATTTAAGGCAGCAGAGTTGCCTATGCTCTTTGTAGTTGTGGAAGTACAGAAGATTAAAAGGAAAGTTTCTCTTGCAGAACATCTTCACCCTGACTATGAACGAGCGCTTCAGCCTCGACGGAGGATACATTGGTGAGCTTTTGGGGTTCTACACGTGCTCAAGATCAGATGTTTTGTCATTGTTTGTCAACGTGTTGATCTGCTCTCATGCAGGAATCCTGGAGTGGATCTTGGGACAAAGAGATGGGATGTGGATGAGCTTTCTCACTCGATCAGTCCTAGAAAATGCAACCAGGTATTCTTTGATACTTAAAGCAGTTTTTTGGCCACTAATGAGCACCAAGACAGTGTGACAGTGTGCCTTTTCGTGTTAATGTGTAGAAGTGGGAGGCAGTGAAACGCTGCAGTGCCCGACTATAACAAGACAAAAGTAGATTTAAGTAGAAGATTAAGTTTTGCTGTTATTTGGTACGCAGTGCATCCACTGTTTGATACATCTTAGGGATTTCGATGGCATTGTTAGTAATAAATTAGTTTGTTTGTTTTTTGTTTTTTAGCGATGATCTCTCCTTTTGAGTTTTTGAAAAATAAAGCATAAGAATATCAGATTATAAATCATTGAAAGAAATCATATTAAAATGATTAGAAAATAAAATTCTTTCATTGGAAAGAAAGTTTCACTACAACATAAGAACTGAGTTAAAGCGCATTGTAGTTTCTTTGGTGAATCGGTTTCTGCGAACAATATTTTTATTTTTATTTTTTCCCTCTCCAGCTACGAGGAAGCTAAAAGTCGTCTGGCTCAGACCAAGCTGCTCGCTCCAGCCTATTTCATCCTTGGAGGAAACAGCACAGGACAGGGCTGCATCATCACCAGGTCTAGGCTGCTCAGCATTGATATCTTGGAGTAAGTACTGCTGCCTAGATCAAGGCCACTTAATATTAAATGTGTGTTGAACAACACAGAACCTTGTATTCTTGGATAAAGGGATGATAGATCACCCTCATGAGGTCCTGCAAAAATCTCAGTGTAGATCTGTGGCGATTTGGTAGCTAGAGACCATAGAAAGTGATTATTTTGGTTACTTGTAAACCTTCAGGCAAGCGACTAAAGAGACTACCAGTAAGAATTGATAATACCATTGATCGATATAACTGATAAATACATTAGAGGGTCACTGAGGTACCCAGATCCTGATCTGCAAGCAATGGGCTGGCAGCTTTAAAGCAATGCGTGACAAGCGTATCGCTTCCTGTTTGTACACGGCTTAAGGCGCTAAAATCCAACACACAGCAAAAGTACTGGATCATGAGTCAGTGATGCTGCTTTCCTCATGCTCTCATGATTTGTTGCTTAACTAGCAGCTGAGGTCAGATGGTAAACAGTCCAGTTACTTGCTGTTATTGCACGTCACACACTGAAGTTTGACCAACTTGTTCCTCAGGATTGATCTGAAGCTGGGCCGGTGGTACGTCCTGGAGACAAACTACGACCACTGGAAGGACCCTTTCTTCCTGGATGACCGCAGGACTCCAGGCATGAAGTGCATGAATCAGACCACACAGGCTGTGAGTACTGAAGACGCCCACTTCCTGTCCAGAACTGACAGAATTCTGTCAGAAACCTGGCTTTAGGTCTGAGTCTCTTATCACCTTTTGATCATTTCTTTTGTTTTATTTAAATAGAACATCTCAGTGAAGACAATGTATGATGTGCTGTCAACCAAACCAGTGCTGAATAAGGTGAGCATTTTATGATTGCCAGGACTTATAAAATTAAAGACTACTGTACTTTGATCGGCTGTAACTACTTTCTCCTCCTCGATTTACTTTCTTTCCAGTTGACCACATACACGACACTGATGCAGGTCTCTGAAGGCAAGCTGGAGTCCTACATCAGGGACTGCCCAAACCCATGCATGCCGTGGTGATCCTCTAGACACTGAATCCTGATCAGTTTGGAAGTGCTTCCTGGCACAGAGACACTCAACTGATCCTTTGGATAAAACTAAGCTTTTGTACAGCAACCAGTCACCTGATCCAGTTTCATGTCACTCCAGCATTTGTTTTGCAAGCAGTTTAGTAATACTTTCAACTCTGAGAATCCCAAATCCTTTTTTTCCTCTTCTAATATAAAAGAGAAACGTGCCTCATTTTGTTTTTCCACTGTAATTATTTGTATTTTAGGACAAGTCTATAAGTTGATCTGTGTGTGTGTGTGTGTGTGTGTGTGTGTGTGTGTGTGTGACACAACCAAAATGTCAGTTTATTTGTTAAATGTGTCAATTCCAGCTCACTCTTGTCAAATATGTCAATAACAGTTAAGTTAGAGGAACTTAATGATCTGCCACCACATGACTGACATGTTACACACTGACAATGACAAATGTGCATCGGTACTGAACTACTTCCTTTTTCACTGTTTTAAATTATGACTATTAAAAGAATTCTAATAATGAATGCTCTGCTTTTAATTTAAAGGACAGTCCAACCTCTAGTGCTACTTATCCATCGAAATGGTTTTGATGTTAACTTCCCACTCTTGGAGATACTGGCTATAAACGTTGCTTCTGACTATAACTGAATTAGAGGGCCCTTAGTTCTTAATGCAACAAACCAAATTTAAAAATTAAAAAAAAAGCCATTTCAGGCAGGACTGTTTTGTCTTGTCTAAATCCACCAACCAGGAAAAATAAAAGACTAGATGGGCAACAGCTCAGCTCATTATATTATTACATCCTGTCACACTTTCATGAGCACAAGCCTTCCATCCATAGATGCAGACCACCTCCTGCAGAATAATACAGCTCAGTATTTCAGAGAAGGCAGACATCCTGAACTGGACAATTCATGCTCAAACAATCTGCACGAATAAACTAAAACAGGCCAGAGAAACAATATTTCTGTATGACTGGGTGAACTGTGCCTTTGATCTATTTTTTTTTTTTCCTCCAATAAATCCACTTCATGTTTTTTAGTCGGCTAAGTAGATATGTTACTAACCAGTTGAAGTGGCATACCTTATATTTACCTACATTCACCGACCACTTTATAAAGCGATATATACATACATATTTTTAGATATAATTATATTTGTTCAGTAAACTATGTAGGTGACAGTTCATTCAAATTTAGTGGTATCAAGAAGAAGAGCAAACAATCAATGAGCAGTAATGGAGATTTATCGTTATGATATATGTAGTAACCACATGACAAAACCATGTTTGAAAGTTCCAGCATTTTATTAATTAAAACTCATTACTGTAGCCAACATTTTAAATACATGGAAAGACTAACCATTAACTGAAACAGTATATAAAGAGGAGTGTGAAGGGACAGAAGCTGAGTTGGAGCTTAAAGGTGTGTTCAAGCTAAAGAAACATTTAGCTGAAGTCAGCTGTCATCTCTTTGTAAATAGGAACCAACTTCAGAAAAGGTGAGATGTACAGTAACAGTAAGGCCAGAGCAAGACAAATAAAACATTAAAAAAACCAAAACAAACAAAAAAAACCAAAACATCACAACTGATATCGAACTGATCCCAGAACCATGGGAGAAAAAATAAAAATCTAAGGCGGATCTGAACAGGAGCATCAGCACTATAGCGATTCAAGCAGAGGATTAACTGTTGTGATCCAGAGCATAGAAGAAAATTCTCCGCTCCAGATTATCCATAAATCACATTAAATATTCAGGGATAAAATTAACCCAAAAGTGTTGTTGTATAGGAGTACAAGTCTTAGTATTATCTGTTGCACATGTGTTTGTTAGAGAGTCGCAAATGATTTGCAACTTTAAACTATCAGATTAAGAGTTAACAATCCTACAACCAGAACAGGTTTTAGGGTTTTAAAGTATAGTGTTGCTAAAAAACAAACAAACAAAACATCTGTATAATTCTTTAAGCATCCTGGGCAGCAGCGGTTTCTGAAAAATAAAAGAGCAAAAAAAAAAAAGGGTACAATTTGCTGTCACAAAAAAAAGCTTCACAGTTTGTTTATGTATCGACTTAAAAGCTGCTCGGGTCTGTGGATGTCTGCCGAGAGACGGCGGCTTTGCTTTTGGCGAAATGTGTGACATCCGCACAAACAAAACTGCGATCTTGACTGACAGAGACTGTAATCCATACCTGGTTCCTTCAGTGCCTGCGCGTTTCCCACCAGCCCAGTCAGCAATTCAGTGTTCCCGTTGAGGATCTCTACCGACAGGTTGTTATTCTGCTGCTCCTCCACGATCCTCTTCTGCAGCTCCTCCTGATGTTTACAGCACACAGACACATTGTACAATCAGACACCTTTTGCCACGGGGGTGGGGGTCATGCCTCGGCTTTTAAAATGCTTGCAGTTTGCATTTTAACTGAGCGTTTTTGTTTTTTTACTGTTAGTCTTTACGCACCTCACACATGACTGTGAGCTGTAGCGGTAAGTCGTCCACCTTAACAAAGTCGTCCTCATCAGACTTTTGGCTCGCGTTACCAGATCCCACCTCCTGAGCATAGACCCAGAAAAAAAAAAAAAGCAGCAAATTAAGGTTTGACATTATTTCTACAACAGGAAGGGGAAAAAAGTCACATATAGGTCATATTTGGACTTGCATCCACGCTGATCATGACGGGCGAGTCTGTGTCTGGGCTGCTTGTGGTCGTTGCCTCCTTGGTGACATCCTGACCTTGGTACATGGTGGACTCCCTCTCTGAGGCAACAGCAGAAGCCCCAGCTTTGCTCTCCTCCTCGGGGCTCTGGCACTCCACCCTCTCATGCTCCTCCACTCCAGAATCCACAGTCTCAACTGACCTCACGATTTCTGCAAGACAAAGTTTGTGAGTGTGCAAAGAGAGCCCCAAAATATTCCTGACAAGTTTACTATCGCGCACTGGCCGGGATCGAATTCCGCTGCTGAATACGTAGAAAAGGCCTCACCGTCGTCATTCTCCGAGCTCCTCTGTTCAGTTCTTATCTCTTCGGCTTCGCTGGCTGCTGTACCCTGGAGTACAACACAATTACACAGTCAGACTAAGAAGAAGCTGCTTAATAATGTAAGCTACAGCTGTTGCACACATCTCCATGGCTGACCGTGGCTGTGCTCTCCTGCTCCGCCTGTCCGTCTGCAGAAGCCTGTAAGGATGTTTGGACGTCTACAGGTCCTGCTTCAAACTCCTCGATTTCCTCCTCTTCGTTCTCATCCTCCCCACTGCCATAGTTAGTCAGCGCCTGCGTCTCTGCTTTGGAGAGACCTGAAAAGCAAAAAAAAAAGTGAAAATGAAACGGCAAAGTGGTCGGGGTGCAGGTTTAAGTGAGCAGCGATTCTCTGTTTTGATTCCCAGCTGGTTGGCCATTTTCCAGGTCGTTTTTACTGTTTGTTCTTGAATAAAGGCGTAAAATCCCAAAAGTATGTGCTTAAAAAACCTTTAAAAAGAAAAAAGATAATGACCTTTGGGTTTAAAACTGTAAGAACATTTGAAGATTCAAAAACATTTAAACGCAATAAATTATGATTACAGATAAAGAGTAATTGAAATATTTGCACCATTTCAAGGGCACCAATCACACTGCAGATACCTTTTATTATTCTGTACTCAGGGTCAGATATCTTTCAACTTGTATACCTTTTACTGAAGCAGCCTTTCAGATCTACTAAACAGCAGCTCATTTAACATGCAGCCTCTGTTTACCTGTTAGAGACGTGGCTGCGATTAAAGTTTTTTAGAATAATGGTGTTTATTGAGCAGCTTTGTAATTGCAGAAAACACGGCATCAGAATTAGACAGCTGCACTGAAACGACTCCACTTCAGCCAGCGAGCAGAGACACTCAATTTTCCAGAGATGTGCTCCCCCTCTGGTTTGTACCACACTGCATGATAATGAGTACACATACACCTAAAAGGTAAACTACTACTTGAAGATCAAAGAAGACCAAGAAGTGCTGACTCTTGTGGTCAGTTACCTGACCTCAAACTCCACCTGTGGGGTGGAAGAAAAGAAGGAGAAGAAAGCGGAACTTTCTTAACGGGCGATCGTGGCTCAAGAGTTGGGAGTTCGCCTTGTAATCGGAAGGTTGCCGGTTCGAGCCCCGGCTTGGACAGTCTCGGTCGTTGTGTCCTTGGGCAAGACACTTCACCCGTTGCCTACTGGTGGTGGTCAGAGGGCCCGGTGGCGCCAGTGTCCGGCAGCCTCGCCTCTGTCAGTGCGCCCCAGGGTGGCTGTGGCTACAATGTAGCTTGCCATCACCAGTGTGTGTGAATGTGTGCGTGAATGGGTGGATGACTGGATATGTAAAGCGCTTTGGGGTCCTTAGGGACTAGTAAAGCGCTATATAAATACAGGCCATTTACCATTTAACACGACAAGAAGATTTTCGGAGCATCGTTGGGTCATGCGGGGATAACTCAGGCCGTCACAGTTCGAGGGCTGCAGTTATTAAGTCAAAACTGAGGCGTGATCAGACATCACGAGAAAAAGTTGCCAATTTTGTGTCATAAATACTACAAAACCGAGTAAAGAGCAAGAAAGTGAGGCTGAAAGAAACCTTTAATGTAAAGTTCCTATCAGAGTGGTTATCAACGATTTCAAATCACAGGATCATAATTTGAATGTTTTTTTTGTTTGCATTTTTAAATATTTAGACTCTTATCACCTCAGAAACAACCTGCCTGACAAGTAACATAATTTGCTGTTTGCAAATTAAAGCAAAGGGCTGAATTCTGTTCACTGAACATTTTTAGCCTGAGGACCTAAAGTTATTCACAAGAACCGCCTTTTCTTACTCCACTTTTCACTCACTGATTGACAGAGGCACTTCCCGTCCACCTTCTTCATCCTCATTATCCTCTTCAGCCTCCGAAGCCTCACTGCTCCTACTGTTCTTCATCTGCGTCTGCAGGTAAAGCTCCTGGGAAGCAGAGGCACCTCCCTGCTCAGCCTCATCTTGGTCCTGGAAGACAGTGAGAGACATTGTTGTTACAAAGATTAATTACTGACAGTTTCACCCAATAAAACAGTCATCGGTGTGAAGATTACCTACCTTGTCTTCATCTGTGTATGCTGGAGAAAGAGATTTATTGCCGCCACCGGCTGTATTATTCTAATACGGAGGAATAAATAAACACAGCATTAAAATTAGGATCATTCAAGCTAACATTGCATTACAAATGCTTGGAGAAAGAAAACAAAAGATGTAACCTTCTGACTGTGTTTGGCTTTACTATGCTGCTCAGCCCTGTTCTTATGTTTGTGTTTGGCTGCCAAAGCGGTGCCGCTGCTGTTGTCCAAATCCTGCATGAGCCTGAAGAAGGCCAGTTCATTGAAGAGGATCTCTGAAATCTCCACGAGCAGGTCCTCCCCGCAATCCTTCAGAGTACGGCCGACAAATTTACTGAGAGAGTCCTGGAAGAAAAACAAAGAGTGAACCGTCAGACAGGCAACTTTTCATGTGATCCAACTGCGCTTGTTGAGGCAAATTTAGAGCAAGGCTGGCATCGGTCCTACCTGCAGTATGCCTCCCAGCTGTCTGTGGAAAAAACGGACAAACTCTTTGCTCTCGTCGTTTTGCTGGGTGAGAGTGAGGACCATGCGCCGGACAGAAGTCAAGAGCTGGACGGAGCACACCTCGTCCATGTTCTCCTGTGAGAAGAAAGACGGACAGTGACGAGTCATTTTAGTCTTCAGTAACTGCTCAGAAGCGCGAACTTTACTGACAACCGAACGCACATTAGAGCAGTGTGTGGACAGCTATCATTCTCATTTCCAACTCCACATTTTATTCTTGGACTTCGCATGAGTCATTTGAAATTAATCCCTGTTTCTCTTATATTTGGTGCAAACCCTCAGTTCAACCTCTGTGCTCAATGCTATACACCTGAAAGACACACCTTATTAAAGACTGGAAAAACAAGAAAATCTGAAACTGAGGGTTTAGAGCTTCTTTCTTGCAACCATGTACATTTTTGAAAACTGGGAAGAGTTTAACATAATCATCTGACATTTCAAAAGTATATAGGACAGAAAATATTGAAAAGGTTAATAGGTGCCACTTAAAGGCTAATTTGTTCAATACACATTTAGTTGAAAGTTTAATAAGCAATTACTAATAAACCACAATGTGTTTTGCTTCTGTTAAGCACAGAAAATTCACGTCACTTGAATATTAGCAAACTCTATTCACTGTCTGTGGTTTATCCTACCTTAAGGAAGGGAATGACTTCTGTCATGATGGCTTTGATCTGACGATCCAACTGCTGGGTGTCGATCTGAGGGCAGTGCACTTCGCCTCCTGCAGCTCCTGATCACAGAGAAATATATATATTAATTCAAAACGCCATCTATTTATAATAAACAGCCATAAGAAAGACCACAATCAGCCAGCCACAGGCCTTCGTTGACAACATGCAGGGTCTTGTGATTAGGTACCTTCGAGGTGCTCAGCAGGGTTAGCAGAAGGACGTTCAGCATTTGAGACGTCAGAAGTGCCTGCACCTGCAGTGCTTGCACCTGCAGTGCTGGCGCTGCAGGGGTTAAACTCAGCTTTAAGCTTCATGCGCTCATATTCCCTAATCCTTGCCAGAGCTTTATCTAAATGAATCACCGTGTTGCCTGTCAGAGCCGCACAGAAAGGAGAGGGAAAGGAGGAAAAAAAAGGGGGGGGGACACACCAAACATTTTACAATCAGTGAAGCAAGAGAAAAAGAACTGAATAATAGATTGTTTTGTATCTGTAAACAGGTTTACACCATGGGATCAAACAATGTATGGCAGCCTTGCTCTCAAGTTATGATAGCAGGCCAACAAGTCAAAGTTTTACATTGCCAAAAAGTCCTGTTGTTTACTTATTGATCCTGACGTGTAAACTGATTGGTTTACCAAAACCAGCACTAACAAGCCCAGCGGGGAAAAAAAGCAAGAGGAGGTACCAGATTTGTAGTTCAAGGCAGAAGGAAAAACGTTTCAGATGAATACTTCCAAGTGGAACTTTAAAAAAAGAAATTTTCCCCAAATACATTTATATATACCCAGGTCATCATTAGCAAAAGGTTCCAGGTTGGAGGAGGTTGACATGGTGCTGTCGTTGTCCACAGATTCTGCATCATCCCTCTTCTTCATTGTGTCTTGCGTGATCCTCAGATTTTTCTCCACCACCTCCTGAAAAAATAATTCAGATTTGAGGCACATACACTGTGGTCGCCATTTTTTTAGCATGGAAAATTAGACATTTCATCCATCACTCCTGAACGAAGCCATTATTTAGACAGACAAAAGCCTTGGCTCCCAATTAGTACAACTCTGGGGACCCTGGAGAAGAACAAAGACCACATGTCTGATCTGGCAACAGACGCACAGGCAGAACAGGGTCATTTTTTTCCTTTCTCTTTTTCCTTTTTTGAAAAAATACTTCTGACGCGTGCCGTCAAGTTAAACTCAAAGACAATGAAGATCGGGGAGGGAAAATTAAAGTCAGAAAATAAAGAGGGACATGGAATGATGAAAGGAGACAAGACGAGGTGGGATGAAAGGAGATGAGGCCGAGAGAGAAATTAAAGAAAGGTATAATGAAATGTAAGAAAGAAAGCGAAGGGGAAGGATGACAATGAGGGATGAAAGGCTTCAGAAGGACCAAAGCGACATGGAAGCAAGAGAAAATGGAAGAAAAAAAAAGTGTGAGAATGCCATGCTGGGAAGCAATAATGTTTCTCTTACTGCATCACTGGTAGTCAGGCTCTCGCTGGGTGTGAGCTCAGACTGAGAGCCGGCAGCCCAAACTGCAGGACCAAGACGGGGCATCTGGTCTTCGGTTGCACTCCTCTCGGCTAGATGCCTGCTTACTATGTCCTGTAAGAAACACACAGAGAGGGTATCATAACTGTTAGATCAAGTGTTTCAGTGTCTCTATCTGCCCATGTCATGTCACAGACATATAAACATTACAGTGCATCCAAAGACACAAGCTAGAGAGAGTCCATGAAAAAGGAAGCCCATCAGCAAAAACAAAAACTGAAGCACTAACAAACACACACACACACACACAACCCTAAGTTAACATCCCACCCGGCATGATTTCTTTATCTTGTCCACCATTGCTACTGTTTTGTGTGCATATGTCACTGTACCTGCCATGGCAAAGAGCTACAGCGCTGAACTAGACAGCAGTCAGGAAAAAGAGAGGAAGACAGCCCAAATTCCAGTAAAAATAAAAAATATTCACCCCTCACCTTTATTTGAGTTAATACTGTAATCTTGCTCAATTGACAGGATACATTTAACCAACTTCATGCAACTCTTGAACTTAACTTCCTTTTATGCATGTGGCTAGAGACTGGCCACAAAGTCAAACAATGTTAGTTCCTCTTCAAAGAAAATTTCACTAACCCTGGCTACCAGCAGCTAACACAGGCTTACTGCATCAAAACAGCAATGCTTACTTACAGAAAAGTTCAGGATCTCCTCAACAAATCGCCTCAGCATCACTTATCTGACAGAAGTGAGCTTCACTGGCTCATCAACTCATATCAGACTCCTTTCACAACAAGTTTTACAGCCTCCTCTAGAGTAAATAGACTTGGACACATGCTGACAGCTAAGGTCAACCACAGACTGACAGCCTAGACTCACTATACATGAATTATTACAGTGAAAAAAAAGTTTTATTTCCATTATTTCAGTTTCATAATCATCAGAAGCCAAAATCACATGATTAAAATTTAAAAAAAAAAAAAAAACTAATTTTGAAAAATATGATCTGTAGCCATGTTTTTTCAAAATTAGTTTTTTTGTTTTTTGTTTTTTAAATGATCTGTAGCCAGGCAGCACGCTGGCACTGTGGTTAGCACTGTTGCCGCACAGCAAGAAGGTCCTGAGTTCAATTCCAACATCAGGCCGGGGTCTTTCTGTGTGGAGTTTGCATGTTCTCCCCGTGTCTGCGTGGGTTCCCTCCGGGTACTCCGGCTTCCTCCCACCGTCCAAAGACATGCAGGTTGTGGGGATAGGTTAATTGGATAATCCAAATTGTCACTAGGTGTGAATGTGCGAGTGAATGTGAGTGCGAATGGTTGTCTGTCCTTGTGTGTTAGCCCTGCGACAGACTGGCGACCTGTCCAGGGTGTACCCTGCCTCTCGCCCTATGACAGCTGGGATAGGCTCCAGTGCCCCCCGCGACCCTGAAAAGGAGAAGCGGAAGCGGATGGATGGATGGATGATCTGTAGCCATCGTCAGCTGTAGCTCTAGTCTCAACAAAAAGCAGAGATACTTTCAAACCTCTTTCAAAGAGGTGTTCCCAGATATTTTCAGACGATTGTAAAAATCAAGTCAGTGATCAAAGTTATCTTTAATACTTGACAGACTGTATTTACAGATGTTCAGTGCCACATTCTCACACCGAATCCTCTTTCCAGCCAGATGGGAAAAAAATAAAAAATAAAAAAAATAAAAATCACCCAAAAGTCTTATTATGTGAACCCAGGACATTGGATTTAAACAGCAGTTGAACATGTTGTGAAAATTTTGAGCCTACCTGTAGGGAATACAGTGCCCTCTGGCGCAAGTAGTCCGTGTTGAGCAGCTGCAGTTCGTGGAAGAGCTCAATGAGAAAGTGTGGCCGGGACTCATTCTGGGATATCAAAGTAGCTACTTCAGAGTAAATGGTCTCCCTCAGCGTTTCAAACAGTGAGAAGTCACTGCTTGCATCTGAAATTTAAAGATGTGACACCATTACAGACAGATATTTGCAAACTGCCACAAACAACAGAAAATACCATACAAAAAACTACTGACTATTTTCACAGCTAAAGATTTATCCTGCACACATGTTTAGTTAAGCCAAAAAGGAGAAGAAAACAAAAAAGCCCATGCATGGGATAGTTAAGTAATGCTAAGATCTGCATGGTGACTTTACCTGGTGCTTCAGTGCATGCAATTCTGTTAGAGAGGAAGGGTGTTCTCCAAGCATAGGCTGTGAGTAAGATAAATTAAAATTGACAAAAAAAAAAAAAAAAAAAAAAAGGAAATTAACCCAAAATTAAAATGAAATCTGTGGTCATGAAGAATGTGCCAAGTCAATTACATATATATTAAAATAAAAAGACAGGGTGTTATTATGAAAGAGAAAGAATAAACATTCTACAATAAAATAATGTGGATCATAAATAAAAGAAAACACACACACACACACACACACACACAGAAATAACAGAGGAAAAGGAGGGTGCATTGATTTTACTACAAGCAGCTTCAGCCATACCAGAGGAGAGGTCGTTCCGTTTGCTCCCAAGCTTAGCCTTGCTGTCCAGCTTTTCTTGAGTAAGTTTGTCTAAAAGACTCTGATTGTGCTCCTTCTGGTGGCACGTGTCTGCCCTCTCCTGGACAGAGTCTGCAGTGCTGCCAACACTGTCGCTCTCATGACCTGAGGGAGCCACCAACAAATGAAAAGACACATACTGATAATGTTTCTCATATCAATAATTTGACACTTAGGTAAGGAAATGCAGAAAAATGCCCCTGAAGATAAACTCACAATACAATGGAACTGAATTCAACAGCTTTTAAAAGGAGCTTCCTGCATAAAATATTCAATTGGCCTCTCAGCAGGGTGCAGCATTCCACTTTTAATACCTTCACTGTTCTTGCCCTGCCCTTTGCTCCTCCTGCGGCGGCTTTTGGGAGTCTTGCTTCGGGAGGCCAGGTTGGCTTGTGCGGAGGCCTTGCGCCCGGTTTTAAAAGTCTTTGTTATGGTGGTGGGATCGACCGGCTCGGGCATGCTGCTTAAGCTTTCCTGCGACCCCTTGTCAAAGTCACGATGTCTTGATTGGTGGTTGGCAAAAATGGGAGAGGAGGAGGGAGACTCTCGGGCCTCAGCGTTAGACAGTTGATGGCGAGTGATATTGTTTGAGTAGGAGGTGTTAAGCCAACCTGCCGCCCTAAGGCAGGGAAAAAAAGAAGGTATTGATAATAATGTTCCATAAAGAAACACAAATGAGTTTTCAGGCAACATTGATTGACATACCCTCTCTCTGTAGAAGTGTTAAGAGGAGAACGCTGCAGCGGTGGAGGGAAACTCAAGTATTCTGTTTTGATTGAAGTGTTGGGATCTGACTGCTGCTTCTGATGTTCAGGAGTAGCCTGACCTACTGCACCTTGAGGAAAGTCACTCATGGAACCAGGGAACAGGGGATATAAATTAAAGCCTTCAGACAGAAAAAAAAAAAAAAAACAACTTAGATTAAGATGGCAATTAAGTCAGACAGTGAGATTTTTTTACATTTCACACCTACTGAAGGTCCCCTTTGAATATATTAACCATTTCTAAATCAAATGCACCGATTGAAAATGTGTAATTCACACCAATAATAACATTTTTTCAATAGTGTTTATGCCAGAGCAGTCACTGGAGGTTATACTTTTAATTTTAGAGTGGAAAATAGGATTTCTGGCCAAGTGTAAAATTTGGCTTTTATAGTACATCATAATCAATAATTCTGGTTAAAAAGTGAAAATCCTTATGCAAACTTGGCCCCTTCACTGTCCACTTTAAAAACAAGTCTTGAAACACATTTTTCCTCCTTGGCATATGACACAGTATGACCCTGATTTTATTGTTTTAAATGTAATTCTAATTATCATTTTATACTATTTTATTTTTTTGCTATTTGTGCTAATTTTATTATTTTAAATGTCATTTTAATTATCATCTTATTTTTATTTATTTATTTTTTACTTGTTAAGTGTATCATTTCTGGCATGTCAAGTGTACAGCACTTTGTGTTCAGCTGGGAGTTGTTCTGAAAGTGCTATATAAATAAATTGCTTCCTTGCTTGCTTGCAAACTTCCTCTCTTTTCAGACTCAAAAATATTTGCCCTCTCTGTCGTTTCTATTACACAAAAATTCAAAAATTATTTAGAGAATTAAACTCAAAAGCTGATAAATTTTCATATCATACTGGGAGGAAATGGGGATGTCATGTTGTTGGCTGAAGGATGCAGGGTAGAGGAGAAGGGGAGGAAGAAACCAGGAGAGGCTGGAGGGCCGGAGCTGGATTCCTGGGATGATCCCTGCTTCTGGGTTTGCCAACCTGCTGATGAAGAGGAAGGCATAGGCTGCTGCTGATGAAGAAGGTCATTGAGGACCTGCTTTAGTCTGAAAGAAAAGTGACATCATGTAGTTTCTGTACTTCATAGACATAAAGTGAAAAATACATATTGAAGTTGCTGTTATCACCTCTGGATATTGTTCTGTTGCCAGGCCAGCTGGGTGTAGCACTGGTGTAACTGGTGCATGATGAGCTGAACCTGTGGTGATGACAGGTTGTTGGGCAACATGCTGTACTGACCTGTCAGCAGAGTTTGTAGCATGTATGATAGTGTCTGTGGAAACAGGTGAGACACAAAAAGAATGCTTTTCACTTGTTGACAGCGGTTTTAATCCAAACACTGGACACAAACTTCAACCAAAGAGCATTTCAGCATCTGTGCATGTATGTGCCGAGTGCACTAACCTGCTGGTCCTGCAGGAGTGTCTGACACATGCTGGTGCTGTAGTCCAACTGTCTCTGTAGCTGGCTGACCTGTTCCTGCCAGTGATACGAGCCCTCTGTGAAGGAGAGCTCCGAGGCCCAGCGCAGGTTTTCTTGTCGCCGTGTGCCCCCCTGCTGGCTTCCAGACTGGTTCAAACTTCTTGACTGCTGCTTGGCCTTAGTCTTGTTATGAAGAAGCCCACCACTGTCACTGGAAAAGGCTGCCGGAGGCTTCAGATTGCTGCAGACACAAAAAAAAAAGCATGTAAATTATTGATCACTACACAGTGACATAAATCCTTCCTTTGCCACTTTGTCTGACCTTCCTTGATTCTTCCTGTTACTGTAGGAGCACAGGTTCCTGCTTGGTGAGTAGAGATGAATGTCATCATCAGAGGTGCTATCTGTACATTCTTCCTGCTCTTCTTCTTCCTCTGCGCCCATCTCAGAGCGATATTCCTCCTCCTCATCATCATCGTCGTCATCATCGTCATCATCCAGGTGGCATGGAGAGGAACCCCAGGTGGCCATTGTTCTAATAACAAATCATGAACAATGGTTCAAAACGTTTGTGAAACAATGACAAATGACAACCTAGCAGAGGAAATGCTCTGCATCCGAAAAAGAGAGCATGCGTTACACACTTTCGCTGCTATTCATCTTCAAAAAAATTATTATCTCATGAGACAGACCCCTAGAACAGAATCTCTCCTACCTTTCATCCCTGCTGACAGGCTGTGAGGGTGTAGCGATGCCCTCTTGATCTTCAATCTGGCAGGCAGAGTCTCCAAGACCACTACGCCTCTGGTGTTCAGCCATCAATGACTCTAAGTGCTTTCTTCGCTGTCTCAGTTCTTCGCGCAAAATTTGATGGCGACGCATTTCTGACCAAAGCTGCCATTTCAAAGCAAGAACAGAAACGATCAGTGGATGTGGATTATTCTCAAAGTGTAAAGTGTGTTTGATATATCACAAGAGTTGGTTTAAATAGTTAGCTAGCAGGTGTTTTGTCGTCTATGGTGGAGTCTGTCACCTCATTGTCAGTGACTGAAGAAGTAGCTGCTTCTGGGGCTGTGGCTTTGAGTACGGCTGAGTTTGTTTTGGCTCCAGACGATGGAGGAGCCGGGGCGGTTGCAGGAGTGGAAACTGCAAGTGGAACCTTCCTCAGCAAACCCTGCTGACTCACCGTGCTGGACACAGATGACTGGAAGGAAAACCAGCAGAAATACTGTTTACATCTGAAAACAGCTCGTAACACCTGACTTCTAAGCACAATGGCAACATGACATGGCCAACTGTGTTGGAATAAAATCTGTGGTTACAGTTACACTGGATTAAAATTCAATTTGTCATATAACAAAGCAAAAAAAAAAAAAAAGACTTCTGAAGTATGAGTATAAACAAGAGATCAATGTTTTAATGTTACAAACTTTATCTACTAACCTTATGTTATGTACATTTTTCTTAGTGAGTTATTTTTAGAAATTTCAAGTTTGTTTGTGCCATTGGTTGGCTTTGCCATAACTGAGCTGCCTCCAGTCACTTGTGTGTAAACAACAACACAGGTGGACATGAACTGAATCCACAAAATTCAATTTCAAGTACTAAGAATCAGAAATAAAAAGCATTACTTACTACATTCTTAAAGCATTAACATGTCAGTTTTTATACACTGAGACTGTTCCCTTTGCCACCAGTCCTACATATAGCTGCATGTATGTGTATTAATATGAGTCAAGTACCTGAAGGTCAGGGCAAGCCCACTGCAAGTCCTGGATCTTGCCTTGGATTTCAATGAGCTTCTGACGCTCTTCGTGAAGCATCTTCAGCTCCTGCTTCTGCTGACGTAGCTTCTCCTCATACAGCTTTTCTCTGTCAGAAGAATAGGGTGGGACTGATGTGATGCAACTTCAAAGTCAAATAAAGGGTTTTCAAAAAGAATATTTTTACAGTTCTGTACCTGGCTTTGCTGGAGAGGGTCATTTCTCTGGGACTCTGTTTTGATCCTGCTCCTAATGTCCCCGGCACAGAAGCCCTGGTGTTATTTGGCTGCTGGCGTAAAGCTTCATCCTCATTAGCTGTTGTTCCATCTGTGTCATCACTCTGGATACACACAGATTGGGTCAGTGCTTCTTCACTAAAATAGTCAGTCGTTTATGATCTAAGGGAACAGTTCAACTGACTGCTTTAAGCGTCTTTAAGAGTCTTTTCCTATTTTTCTTGCAGTTGCAGGTGTGTTTGTTTTTTCATTTTTGTTTTCTCATATTCCAACAAACTAATGTCTTATGTTTATTTAAAACATAAGTAAAAGTAATGGTTGTTGAATTTGTCTCCAAAAATCCAAAACATTTCTACATGTCTACTCATGTCTAAGTACTCTTACTGAATTCCACCTAAAAGCTTTGGCACAGTATCAGTGGTTCAGCTACAGCTGGTAGGGTTAGCATTTAAAGCTTGGAACACTCTGTAATCTGTTAAGTCGCTTCGTATTTCAATAGTGAACCTAAACATAAGTCCCATAAGTACCAATAAAGTGCATGTAAGCAACAGATTCCTCAGTAGTGGGATAAAATGATTAATTTTACACACATTTACAGAATCAGAGCCTCATGATGGTTTACAGTGGTTGTTGCTGGGTTTATTTAATGACAGTTTAATCTGGAGTGTCTTTGCTGTTTACAGGTAGTTTGGATTTTAAAAAAATCTTTTTACTTTGTTAAGCTACACCCAACTCATGACCACAGAACTTTGAGCATTGTTCTCTCATCTTTCTCACTTGAACCATGGCCACCAGCTCCTGCAGCTGCCACAGTTTTTGCTTCGCAGTCTGTCGATGGACCTTCTGACCAAAACCAGCTTCATTCCCAAGGCTGCTCCTCCGACTAGACTCCGATGCCTCGCTGTCTGGAGCCACAGCCTGCGCCCCTCGCTCATTATCAAGACCATCTTCATCCTTCAACAAATTATAGGGGATGTCTCTGTTGTACTGGCAGTCTAAATCAAAGCAAAGTTACAGGAGTATCACTTACAGATCACAGAAAAACAAGACAAAACATTGGTCTGACTTTGACTTTAAGTGGCTGTTCAAGTCAAAGAAATAAAAAAATGAAGGTTAACATTATTTTATACAATGGTCAAAACACAGCAGAAGACAACACATATAATGAGTTTCTCATACATAGGATTTTATTTGGACATGCCACCAGGTATTTTAACCCTCTCGAGGCAGGCGTTGCTGATTTGCAACAGTTAAAAACTAACAACCTGATTACCCCACATACATATTTTATGAGTTGTTTTTTTTTTTACTCAGAAGTACCACTGCAGGACTTGGTTGTGCATTAGCAACAAAAAGTTTAATTTGAGCCTGAGAGGGTTAAAGACTCTCACGAATGCTTGGTGCCTAATTTTTACAAATTTTTCTGCAGCCTGACGCCGGTTATCTGGCACCGCTTTAGTCTACAGGAAGGATTTGACAAGATTTGACATGGGTTGTCAAACAAGCGGCAGACTTTCACACCAGCATTACAAACTTACTCTCAGACTGTACTACAGTCTGAGAGAATGGTTGGTGAGCAATTTTTACAATTTTTTCTACAGCAGTTTAGCAGCAGTCAACCTTGTTGCTTTTATTTTGAAAGTTTAAACCCCAAATGGTAGATAGCCCCGCAAGTCCTTCCCATGTCATATTTTCCCTACTGGCTAGCTCAATTTGTTATGTAATTCAGGTGCCGTACTCCAACTACACCGTCTTGGACTGAAACTAAAATTAAAAAATTAAGTGCAGTATAAGCTTATATAAGCCTATTATGACTAACTCTGTTATTCAACTCACATATTCTTATTTATAAAATAACACTAACACCATCAAGTGTGTGTCAGTCTGTGCAGTGTGTACCTATAGCTGAGGGGATGTTGAGGCTTCGAAGGTTTGCTGCTGACCGGTTGTTGATCTCACATTCAGTGTTGAGCCTGCCGTCCCGGTTGTTTGTGGCGCCACTCCTGGGGCTGCGCCCGTTGGTCAGGCTGTTCAGGTCTGCCCAGTTCCCACCGCGCTGTGGGTTCCTAAACAGATAAGGTGCAGTGACCGTTGCGGTGTAGAATTACTTACACACAATCACCTAATTACTAATGCTATCATATTGCAACTTGGAACCAGTGACAATAATAACCATTTTAACAAAAGATACTGAACTTGTTAACAAAGATTAAGAAATTCAAAAAACATTTTATTCATTAAGTTACCCACCTGATGTTAGTTACAGGCTGGCGGTTCTCCTGCTCCGAGTCAAACATGGCCTCAAACATCGAGCCATCCTCCGTCTCATCTTCCTCGTCCTCCTCCTCATCATCGTCATCTTTCACGTTTTCATTTACTGCGTCTACCATCATATCAGAAGTCTGCTCGTAGTACTGGACCAACTCTC